>NC_068547.1:19665601-20405731 GCF_026212275.2 Microplitis demolitor
CCAACTTTGAATTGTTTTAGATCGTGTTTGAATTATTCCAAATTAGATTTTTGAATCAGGGTAATAAGATGCCATAAGATGGCACAGATAGGTAAGGAAAAATAACCTCATTCATCAACAAATTTTCGTAGTAAAATATCTTTCAGTTTCTAAATTAACAATCGGATTCTTTTGGTATTAATCGGCTATGCTCCGAGTGGTCCAGAGCATGCAGTCGAACAATTCATCAGATTTAATGAAAACAAATGATATGATTTATATAATTTTAAACTTTTAATAATTTTGTACGTTTGAAAAAATACATTACTGGAAAAATTTTGAAAATAATAGTATATTATGCAATAAGTGTGGTAATCAACAACACCGCACTAATTGAACATACTTTTTTTATTATTAATGCGAAATGAGTACTACTTTAGTGCTCACTGTTTTGTTCCCCAAGTAACTTTTTGCTGATTCAACTGTTGCCGCGACATCCATGTGGGTTAAACGATAATCTGCTTGCTATTTGACGAACAAAAAAAGCGTGCGCTAAGATAGCACTTATATTGCATGAATTAGAAACAACTTATTTATGCTCTTCAACGCTATTGAATGGTATCAAAATAAATAAAGTTGCATAAAGAGAAAGGATTTCTTGATGCAAAAAATTTTGACTCGCTTTTTTTTCATATGAATTAAAAACAAAAATTTTCTTGCCATGATACAAAATTTTTTGCGCCAAGAAATCCTTTTGTTTGTGTATGTTTTCTTATTAAGCCTTTTTGGATATATTCTTACAATGGCCAGGAAAAGACGGTACTATTAATTCACAGGATTTAGAACAGCAATTGTCATTTTTCAAACACTGTAAATATAAAAGACAGTAAATATATAAATATATATGGTCAATTTGTTTATAAATATTTATTCAAATAAATTATACGTACTACACCTCGGTGTTGAGTACACTTCTTGAATATTTTATTTTTTTCCGTCACCATTGAAATATGCAAGACTTTAACATCTGGTTCATTCCGTTGATGATATTCTAGGCAGATATTTCGATTGTAATTTTGCGAATATTCACAGATGTTAGAACAGCATTGACTGTTTCTATGACACTATAAGTGAAGTAATATTTAAATAATTAGTTATCTATTTTGTTTATTAAATTATCATTACTAATACGTACATATGCATTATCTGATTTACATGGTGAGTGAATAACTGCACCTATTGCTTCGTTTATGACAAGTAATTTAATGCAAACTAATAACATTATTTTTTTCATTAATAAACTTTTTTTTTTAAATACACTTTATATAAATATATGTTTATATACTCTTATAAATTCAAAGTTGAGAGCTTGAAGGGAAATGAACCATTAAAATTTGGGAACAGACTATAATATATTTTTAATTTTAGATTTATCAGTTTTATTTTATTACCATTAAAAATTAATGAGTTTATTTTTTAGTATTTTTTATTCTTCCCAATGAACTTATCGAAAAACGATAAAAATTTTTTTTTAGATTTTGAGCTTCAAAACTTTGTAGCTTCAAAATTTTTTATCCACGTAAATTATTTTAATTATTAATATAATTTTTAAAAAAATTTTATTTAAATAAGTTTTATATTTAATGTTTTATTCGCAATTATAAAATTTTACATAAATAAGTTAATTAAATATCAAATAAATCTACAACAGTATCAGTAATATCTGTTAAAAATCTATCAACTGGATTTCTACGTCTCATTTTCGGTCTTCTTTTCATTAATTGGCCACTATTTCCATTATTATTAGCAGTTCCCTCGAATCTGCTTTCAATGAATTCCCTCGGCGCTGAGTTATCGGGAAATTTAATAAGTGACACAGTTCCAGCATTAGCAGTACCGCGAATATCTGAATTTCCAGCAGACTGTCCAGTAACTTGACCGCGATTATAATGTCCTCGATTATCCGAGATCGAAGTTCCGAGTGCATGGCCATTGTCAACAGAGCTTGCAGATATAGCGCCAGAACTAAAACTCCCGTGAACTTTATCTGAAGTTTGTTGAACGGTAGCTGCATTTCCTTGAGCTAGGCTCTGTGCATTTCCTGATGACTCTACACGGTTGTGAACCCAAGACGATGGTTTTCCATTGTCTCCTAAGGAGCTGCCTACAGACGACTGACCAAATGAATGACCATTAGCTGAACTTGACGCTGATGATGATGCAGAGACACCTGAAATTTGTAATGAGGGATTTTGTTGGCTCTGTTGATGATTTTGTGACCAGTGTCTATTTGATGATGGCTCTGGCAGTTTTTGTTCCCATTTTTGTGGGAAATTACTGGCCATTTCTCGAGGCCTTGTGTACGGGTTATTGATATCTACAAATAAAATAATATTGCACAATTATAATTTCTTGTTATTTAAATGATTATTACTAATTTTAAAAATAATAATTATTGATCATGAGTCATTAAAAAATTTCAAGCAGTTGATAAAATAAAGCAAGTATTTATTGAATAAATTTTAAATAAAAAAAAAACCAACTTATTTATTTTTAAAATAAATGATTCGATAATAAAATTTATTACGTTGATTTTGATAATTCGGGTGAATGTTCCACGAAGAATGATCACGATTAGCTGAAGTACCAGCATTCGAAGCAGACGAAGCAAAATTTCCAGCACTTGAAGATGCACCCGACGAAACGGAATTGGATGATGAGCCAACGCTCGATTGAGCGCTCGTAATTGCCTGATTATTGACGACTTTTCCCGCGGACGAAGAACTTGCTTCACCCCAAGAATAAGAATTGCTGTTAGCAGAATTACCACCATCTCTGCCGAAAATTGGATGGTTTAAGCTTAATGAGTTTGCATCAGATGCTGAAATACCCGCGAGTCCAGCTGAAAATGATGTTGATTGGCTTGCAGATATCCCTGGCCTAATAATTCAAAAAATAAATATTTAGGTTGATGAAAATAAAATTATTTGAAAAATAAGTTCGAAACTGTACAAAATAACACTTGAATATACACAATTAATAATTATTTTTTTTTATCTGAATCATTAATGTGACAGAGTTATATATTTTTTCAGTAAAATGTTATTCTGACGCATTATTTTCATCGTATTTTAATGAATGGAAAATAACTCAATACACGTGTTATTAAAAGTTTTATCAATATTTAAATGATTCAGATGTAATTATTTAATGGTATGTAATGAAACATTCATAAGATCACTCGAATTTCTGTCTCTCATTTTCAAAGATAAGTGAATGTGCGATTAATTATTATGAAAGTCAATTTAAAATTTTAAAAATTCAACTTTTCTAAAATTCGCGCGAACTTCAATTTCTATCAAAAGTAAAAATTTTTGTAATTTATATTGGGATTTATTTCAAATTAACAAAAATTTCTTTATGAAAATTACATGCCAGGTATGAAATTGAAGTTTACAACCGATAGATTGCTTTAAAGTATGACCCCTTTCCCTCTTTTGGGTTTTGGAAACTGTAGGCTCCAAAATTTTGGAAAAATTTCGGGATAAAGTGATGTTGTCTTCACTTTTGTTAGAAATTGTTTAGGGACAAGAAATTGTAACTTAAGTTTAGAAACTTATACATGTGTCATATTTTTAAAATTGACAAAACATAATTTTGATAAGTAGCAAAATGTAAAGTGAAGTTAATTTCTATGCGAAATTTAAGAACGAATGAACTCAACGATTAACTCAGCCATCTTGGATTGCCAGTATCAATTCTAACTTTCCGTTTTTTTTTTTAATTAAAAAGAAATGAGTACTCAGCAAAAAATATCTCTGTTTCTTGAGTATTGATCCGTGTAAAAGCCTAAGGTTTCAATAAAGAACGGATACGTAATGAAGTAAAAAAAAGTTATTGAAACGTTCGAAAGAAATACGGTATTAATCACCTGGAATTTTCAAAGAAACTCGAGCTGGTACTTTGACTTTGTGATAAACTAATTCCCTCATCAGAGCCTCCAACGCTCAAAGAATGAGCATTATTGGCGCCAGTGTTCAAGGTAAAGCTCGCTGTGAACGGTAAAAATCTCGCTTGAGGATTGTCTGAATTATTTTCATTTTCATTTCTCTCACTCCCCACTGGAACTAACTCTGGCGGCGTGTTCCATCTCTGTCTTTCCTCTTCAAAGTGCACTCGGTCTATCAAATCCATCATTACGTCTCATTATTTAAATTAAAATTTATTGTATTTTCTTCTTACTAAAAATTATACTATCACTCTCTAAAAATGAATGAGTGAAATTCATTTCGAACTAGTGAATATTCACTGGGAACAGCTACAAGTATACTAATGGTTGAATTAGTGGTATACTTATAGCTGTCGAAAAAGTGGCTATCCATTGATTCGCAGTGAGTATCATTAATTTATTTTTAGAGAGTAGAAATTTTAAATCTAATTTTTTTTTTGTGGAAAAATTTTAAGACTTTATTCATAATTTGTTGAGAAAATTATTCTACAGTTTAGACAAGAAATTAATAATGTGATAATTTATATTGATTTACTATTCAAGAAAATAATGCTAATAATTAAATAAAAATTTATTGAGCTTAAAAAGTATGATAAAAAAAAAATATGATCAAATAAATATAATTTTCTTTAGCTAATTGACCCTGAGTATAAAATAGCGTCATTAATAGCTATTAACTAGTAAAAACGACCTCGAAATTTATACGATACTCTTCTCAATGATATATTGTCTTCATTATTTAATAATTAAAGCTAGCATGGAATGTTATAGTTTGCGATTACTATCTGACGTTCCATGAAAAATAATAAATAAATAAACTGAACATAAATTAAAGTAAATTAATTACTTTTAAATAATATTAATTAACTAACTAGTAAATATTTATTTATAAATTATAATTACCTGCCGAATTTGACTTAAACGTAATCACGAAAAATAAAAAATAAATAAATAGCCTATACCTGGCCATTGCGACTTCTCACAACGTTATGACATCTTACTACATTGTCCTGCCCTTTTTTAACAAGAATAAACGACCTTACAATAACAATTAAAATGCACCATGCGTATTTAGACGCAACCTATTGGATTTACCCATGCGTTTATTCTACAAGCCGAGCGGTCAATAAAAAAAAGAAATTTTTTTTTCGGAACCAAGTTAATAACTTATTACTTTATTTCCATTTTTTAAATTTACAGTTAATATTTATATATATACTCATATATTTACCATAAGTAGTATAAGGAAGTATTCATTCTAATGACTTATATTAATGATAAGATACAAAGAGGATTTTAAAATCAAGAGCGAGGTCGTTGGAAAAACCCGCAATTCATTAGTTCGAGGTGAATAATTTTTTTTTTTTTCCTAATGAATATTCGTTTTATTTTCTGTCATTTAAAATTTTAAGGATCTTGTCTAGTTTTTCGAATACTTCAATTGTGTAAAGTCTAGTAAAAAAAAAAAAAATTACATGAACTCAGTCTTCGAAAGTTTAAATAAAGAACATTAATTAACACATTAATTTGATTAGTCTTTAAATTAAAATTAAAATCCAAGACAAGCGGTTCTGAATATTGATAGTAGTGTTAAATAATACTGGTATTTAAATTCAATGTGTGTTGTCGATTGGAATAATACAATCTACCTAATCTGATGTGCCTCGAATGTCAGCAGTAGATAATTTTAAATAACTTTCATTGCTTATGGCGGCGAGACTTTTTAAAACTGTTAATTTGGTATTGTCTACAAATTTGCCGGAGGAAAATACTGTCGATTATTGTGCGCTTCTGTTTGACATCACAATTGTCTCTACTCGGTTTATTTCTACTTGAACGCAGTTTAAGACTTAACATCGTCAATTGTAAAATCAATATGAGTTAGTCCAGAAGTAGTTGAAGAAGGAGAAGAAGAAGAAGAAGAAGAAGAAGTAAAATTAGTGGAAACTGAAGATGCAGATACGGATATCAAAGTTGAAGCTGAAGTTGAGGTTGGAGGTGAAGAGGATGAAGTTTTCGAGATAACTGGAATTAGTTTTTCATCTTCTTTAATTTCCAAAGTAGATTGGGGCGGATCTTTTATGATTTGACAATTGCTTGAACCATTTTCTATGCATTGAAAAATATATTAAATTAGAAAATTAACTTATTGGTAATGAAATATTTAAATGAAGTATCAGATGTATAAAAAAAATAAATATATATTACTTGTTATTTTTTTTAATAATTCATAAATTTCACGCTGCGAACGCTCAATATTTTCGATACGTTTTTTCATCAAAAGCAATTCATTTTTATCCGAATCAACGTAACGGAAAAATCTCCCTATCGACGACGGTGACCACGAATTTTCTATTGGAGTCCAACTTTTATCTCTCGTTTCCATCGATACTGTTTCAGGTGTTTTTAATTCATTCATTATTGGATTTCCTATAATTTATTATTATTTTTTTAATTATCTCTCGACATTTTAATTAAAATTTTTTTATTCACACATTACTTATTAATAAATTTTTAATAATAATAATAAATATATTACCATTAATTACACCGAAGAATAAAATGCCAGCAAGTAAAATAAACATTATAAGTGTATTGTTGTAGTAATTGTTCAGAAAACTCACGAAAACCTGTAAATTTTCACGATAGACTTCACCCAGCGATTTACCCAGCACTGAGCTCCAGGTAACCATGAACTGGTTTATATAGGGACAAATGTACAGATCTATCTGGTCCTATGCACCTATTGGAGATGCGATGAACACTAGAAAAACCATTAGACTAACGAACGTCTCTATATATCTGTATAATATATATCATCTGACTAGGTCGACTCTTCATTCTAAAGTTTAGAGTCATCTTCGTGTTAGTAATCCTATTGTTTTTTTTTTCATACATTCTGTTCAAACTATCATTCTTTCTTAACGTAAAATATTTTCCGCTGAGTATTTCGACAAAACGACGAAAAAGCTTTTCTCGTCATTCATTTCCACATGTCCATTTTCATTGTTCACTATTATAAATATATATGACTCTAGTGCTTTTATTATACAATGTTAACTGTTAACAGCGTTCTCGAAAGAGAAGTGTACTTAAAAAAATTGTTGACCCTCTTACGCCGTATTAACAAAAGAAAACGAATCGTGAAATGTGAGTTAATACTCACGATTTAGCTCAGAAATAAAAGTTTAGAAAAAATTAGTATATATAGCTGTGAAAATTATGAATACAAGAAAAAAGTAGTGATTACTACTTTTAGCGCAAGTAAAAATTGTTATCATAAAAAAAAGAAAATTATTAACCAATTGACTAAATTAAAGTAGATGATAAAAAAATATTATTATTTATTAATTGTGGCTTTTATTAAATATCTATATAGAAAAGACAATTATCTTGAGTCAAAGAAATATTTAGGAAGATAGTTTTTGGGAACTAAGTCAAAATTTTCTTGAGCATAGAGAATTCTTCACGGTCAGAGAAAATTTCTACTTTATCCGAGAAAATTGAAGTGTTCCAAAAAATTTTCTTGAATCGAAAATATCTAAAGTAAGTTTTGAAAACTTGAAAAATTAAAATAAAATAATTAGTAAAAGATCCAATAACATAGTCATTTTTTTAAATACGTTTGAAGATACTTTTATCTCAGTATTAAAATGAAAATTTTGTTTTACACTTTTTCAGTAATTAAAATAAAGGATTAGATGTCAAATGGAGCAGTGGCTACAAATGGTACCTCTACCTTACTTTCAGTCGAGAATTTTTTTTTGTGACCACTTACTTTTATGAAATTTTTTACTTTTATACAAATTAGGATTACTCAGAAAGTTGAAAAAATAAATAGTATTCCTCTGTCAAATTTTATAATAATAAATTAAATATTTTTATAAGTTTTTTATTTAACTAAAAATTCAACTACAGACACTAATAAAAGATAAAAGCATGACTAATTTTAATGATATATATTTTATGTTTACTTATTTGAAAAAAAAAGTAAATAAAAAAACATTCTATCAAAATAAATCAGAGGAAATCCCGATGACGTAATTATAATATTTGAAGACTCATCTTAATATCCAAATGCGCAATCAATCAATTTATTCTAATAAATCAATTATCTTCTCATGATCATTGAGCGAAGACATATATTTAAAAATTATTACGGAAAAAAAAATAAATAAATAAAAAAAATAAAAGAACAGTATGTAATTTAAATATTCCTGGGTATTTTACACTCACAATAAACTTTAGTAGAAAAGCGAAGTCAAGTGGTCAGCAATAATTAAATGTTATCGATTATCTCTTTTAAACCAGGATGCACAGTCACAGTATCTCGTTACATTACATTTAATTAATGATTACGCGCGGTTAATTGTTACCTATATTATTTGCGTTAAATCAATAATCATGAGCTGTACATGTTGGTAAAAATTAATTACTTATTGTTAAATTACTCATTACATCCTCGATATAAAAAATTTAATTTTTATTTCCTCTAAATTTTATTTTATAAATTTATTCATTAATTATAAATAATTAATCCATCGATAAATAAATATTTTTAGTAGAATAACCTTAACCATGATCTATTGACCAGTAAGTAAACATTTACATTAACGATACTAATAATAATAATAACAACAATATTTGATACATAATAATAATTATATCTCATCGTAAGTTTTACTGATAACCTTTGATTTTAAACTAGAATAAATTTCCCTGAAATATTCATAATCTCTAATAACAAAAAACAAAAAAACAATAAGTAATAAAAATTAAATTTGTCCTCCACTTGTTTTGAAAAACGTACGGCGAGATAAAAAATTAACCAGTCGTCATAATTTAAGACTAAAAATAAAAACTAATAAATTGATTTTAGTAGAAAAAAACAACTTTTTGTAATTTATCAGGTGTTATCAATAATTATATTTATTTGTGAGCATAAAAGTAAATGGATCCAGATGATATTAAAAAATAAATATTCAAGGTCACTCTCTAAAAATGTGTTTGCGAAATTCACTTGCAAATATTGAATATTCATTAATATAGATGATAGTCGCAGCAGTTTTTGAATACGATCACTCTAGATTAGTGAATATTCACTCATTTTTACTGCTTTGGTTTTAGAGAAGACTAATCGGAAATTTTTATCAATTATCGTGGATAACAATACAGTAAAATCAACATTTGTCAGCAACAAAACAAAAGGATATCGTATGGTATAACTTAGAGTCGTCATGAGTAAAGCAACAAAGAGGGAACCTGTTGTTGATGATGATGATGATGATGATGATGATGGTGGTGCTAAGCAATGCTATATAAGATGATCGTACTGCGTGCAAACTTAGTCATTCTCTTGGCACCTCTGAAGATACAACTCAATTGACAGTGGATTAATTTAAATTTTCATTTTTTTACAATTAGTTTATTTTCTCGATACTGAGGAATTTTATTGTTTTATTATTTGGTAATTGCATGTAATTACAGAACTATTTGAGTGAACAATACTATTTTGATTTTTCTGACATCATTTTTATTTGTGTAGTAACCAGTTGGACAGGTAATGGATATCAAGGTCGTCACGTGTGTTGTTTTGGTCCTCGTGAGTATGAGTGACGTTAGTGGAATTGAAAAACGATCATTATATGGTAAGTCATTTACTTTCCTTATGTATTTTTTCAAATTATTAATTTTTAATCTACCATATTTCAAATTTATCAAAACATTTGTCGTTACTTCTCACATCTTTTTCACAGTTTAAATTATTTGTAATTTTATCTTTTCCGTAATTAATTTTGCAACAAATTTTAAAAATAATTATTATTTATAATAATGATTTTTTGTATTTTTAAAAACTTAACCAATCGTTTCTTGAAAATAATAAATTTGATTTTTTTTATTCTTTAAGAAAATTAAATTTTAAATATAAATCACTCTATATTACGAATATTTAAATTACTTTTACAGTTGATAATAATTTTAAACGTGATTTCTCAAAAATAGTATTTTTTTGTTTTAAAATACATTTATTTTGAAAAATAAATATCTTGAGTAACTTTAACTCAGTCATTGAAAATATTGACCATTAAAGAATATTCTTTAATAAAAAAAAATGCAGTATTGGAATAAAAGACTCGATGTAAAAAGCAGTATATTAAATCTTGTTAAAATATTTAAAATTTTTTCATTTAAAGATTATTATAGACTGTTATTGCAGATCACAAAACAACCTGTACAAATACATAATATTTTTTTCACTGCATATTTAAATTATTGTAATTAGCACAGTTACAAAAACAAAAAATCTAAATGCTTATCTTTATTCCAAACATAATATTATTTATACAGTCTTCTTCTTACCAAATGTAGACAACTAATATTTACTCATCAATAATTATCTATATATAGATAGCTTATCGATTTATATTTAATCAGCCTTCGCATAATTCGACACTAAATTTTCAAAATTATCAAGTTTCTTTCAAATTGTCTTGTCATGAATCACATAACATGCATCGTCAGATGAAAATCATTTTTTTTTAAATGCATCATAAAAAAAAAAGAAAAGAAAGTCGTGCTATTTGCGTTTTGTCAAAAAGGTGAACTTCGCGTGCCATTGACGGATCTTATCAGCGGCAAGTTTCCGTATCATGAATCAAGGATATGGAAAAGGGAAGCACTTGGTGGTGATGTTAAAACAAAAAAAACTATTAAATCTAATGAAGCAATACCTGACTATGACTCTGCTTTGGATCCTATTGAGCCTTCTCCACCGGATGCTGATGATAATTCTGATCCTGATCCTGAACCTGATAGTGATCCTCCTCAATCACTTGCTACAACTATTAAACCTAAGCCTGCGACCAAACCACCGATTAAAAATACGCCTAAGAATCCTGGTGTTAAGACACCGCCTAAACGACCTAGTCCTGGTGGCAAAAATCCACCGACAAAACCTAAAGTTATTCCTACTATACCAAAACCAACGCCGACTCCTGATCCTAATTCATTGAATAATGCTGATAAGCCTGACGAAAATAAACCTGATGAATTTCCTAATGAACCTGAGGAGTCGCCTGAGGAGCCTAAAGATGCAAATAAAGAAAATAAAAGACCTGAGCCGGTGAATAGTAAAAAAAATCCTAAAGATAAAAAGAAACCTAAAGAACCTGAGAATGATGAAAATCCTGAAGAAGAAAACGAAAATCCTGAGGAAGAAAACGAGAACCCAGAAGAAGAGAACGAAAACCCTGAGGAAGAAAACGAAAATCCTGAGGAAGAAAACGTGAACCCAGAGGAAGAAAATGAAAATCCTGAAGAAAACGATAATCCTGAAGAAGAAAACGAAAACCCTGAGGAAGAAAACGATAATCCTGAAGAAGAAATTGAAAATCCGGATGAAGAAACTGAAAACCCTGAGGAAGAAAACGAAAAACCTGAAGAAGAAATTGAAAATCCGGATGAAGAAACTGAAAACCCTGAGGAAGAAAACGATAATCCTGAAGAAGAGAACGAAAACCCTGAGGAAGAAAACGAAAATCCTGAGGAAGAAAATGATAACCCTGAAGAAGAGAACGAAAACCCTGAGGAAGAAAATGATAATCCTGAAGAAGAGAACGAAAACCCTGAGGAAGAAAACGAAAAACCTGAAGAAGAAATTGAAAATCCGGATGAAGAAACTGAAAACCCTGAGGAAGAAAACGATAATCCTGAAGAAGAGAACGAAAACCCAGAGGAAGAAAATGAAAATCCTGAAGAAGAAACTGAAAACCCTGAGGAAGAAAACGAAAATCCCAATGAAGCAGATGACAAACCGGAAGGGCCTGTAAATAATACAAAAAATCCAAAGAACAAAAATAAACCTGAGAAAGCTAAAAATGATGCTAATAGTCCAAAAAGTACTAAAAACAAGCCTCAGAAGCCTGAAAATAATGAAAAACCTAAAGAGCCAACTGAGAATGAACCGACGGAACCAGCTGAAGATGAAACAAATCCTGAAGAACCTACAGCAGATGAAAAAGAGCCAGAAGATAGTAAAGTTCCTAATGAACCTGTAAATAATACAAAAGGGCCAAAAGGTAATAAAAATAAACCAGAAAGACCGAAAAATAATAATAATAAACCTAAAAAACCTGTTGAAAAAGAACCTGAAAAATCACCTGAAGATGATAAAGAGCCCGAAAACCCAACAGAAGATGAGACAGAACCTGAAGAACCAACAGAAGAAGAACCCGTAGAACAACCTAAAAATAAAAAACCTCAGAAACCAAATACCAGCGTCAAAACTCGTCCAACTCCAAGACCCCTACCATCTTCTCCCGAACCAAATAATGTCAAATCACGTCCACCCCATCACCCAACTACAAGATCACCTCCACCTTTTCCTAAGCCGAAGCCTACACCTCAACCCCAGAGACCAACTCGTAAACCAAGACCTGCTCCCACCGAAAGCCCTGAAGTCGAAGACGAACAAGAACCCAATGACGACGAAGTACCCGATGAAGACCTTGTTACTGAACCACCAGTCGTTAAAGGCCCGAAACGACAACCTAATGTAAAAAATACCCCAAAACCTCCTTCAAGACCTCCGACGCCACCTAACCGAAGTACTCCACCTACCAAAACAAATAAAAATAAACCAAAAACTACAACTACTACTACACCTTCTCCGCCCGATTACGACGAAGATGTAAACCCTGATTCGGAATCAGAGCCTCAAGATCCAAATGACGACGAGCCAACTTATCCTCCTACTACTCCCAAACCTAAACCTAAACCTAAACCATCTTCCGGCACTAAAAACCGTCCACCGAATCGACGACCACCCAAACGACCCACAACTACAACACCCGCTCCCGAAGACGAGGAACCCGAGGAACCTGAGAACCCTGACGATCCTGATTCAGATCAAAGTCCAGATTTTTCTACAAGATTTGGCGATCCCAATGAACAAGACCCTTCAGATCCTTCCGACTCTTCTTCCCCATCATCGCCATCAGATAATTCAGCGTATCCCCAAAATCCGTTCCTGAATCCCAATACGAGACCCGGCGGATTTGGTTTTGGTTCAGCATCAAGTTTCGCTTCTGCCAACGCAAATGCAGGACCTGGGCCCGGATCATCGGCAAATGCCGGTGCATTTTCATCAGCGAATTCAGAAGCCAATGGCTTCGATCCCATGTTTGGACCATGGACTGACGCATTCACAAAAATGTTCCCCCCAAATATGATGCCACCAAACATGCTCCCCAATTTTAATCTCCCTTACCCATTACAGAACACTAAAAATCCCTCGAATAGCCCAAACTCTGGTACCAAAGGCAAACCTTCCGCTTCAACACCCACTAAATCAAATCCATCATCAAATCCTAACTATACGCCCATCATCAGTATCTCCGGGACTTTTGATACGAATGATTCTTCTCCGCCACCTTCTGCGCATAAAAATCCTTTCTTGAGTGACCGCAAAAGCAGTGGTGATAATGGTTATGGTTCTCCGCTAAACTCAAATCCATCACCAAGCTATAACTCCGGTAAACTATCAAATAATCCCAAAAATAATCCTAAAAGTAATGACGATAATAATGACGCAAACAAAAATTCAAACGGAAATGATCCGTCAGGAGCCGGTAGTTTTGCTGGCGCATCAAGTTTCTCCAGTGCTAACGCCGGTGCTGGGCCTTTCGGCGGTTTTGGACCCTATCCGTCGCCATTTATTGGCGGGAGATTTGGTGGAAATGAGATCAATGGAGTCCCATCTTCCAGAGGTATGATGAAAAAAAAACAAAACAGAAATAATCAATTGGGTTATGGATAAAGACAGCATCAGTATCACTGGATAAGGACACAAGATATGCATGAGTTCAAAATCATTGTTTCACTTTGCATGATTTACTGCATGTAGAATAATTATATTTATAATAATCATCTGCCGACAGAATTCAATGAAAAAACATATGAGTAATCAATAATTACATGCTAATTGAATGATCGCATAGAAATCATTAATAATGCATGTTAAGATTCAAAAATTTTAGAAACAGGTTTTAGTTACATATATATAAATATATTATGCATGTCAATGCTGACTAATTTACAGTATCATAAAATTAACCTTACAGGCAATCGATACTATCAATTATTCAACCAATCTGTGAACTAATTTAATTAATTAATAAATTTTATTAATCAGATTATGGGTTCGGTTTCAACCCATTCTTCAATCAGCATAACGATTTTATGGAGAGAATACAGATGCGCAACAGAGAAATGCAGGATAGAATACAGTCACGAAACAGAGAAATGCAGGATAGAATACAGTCACGAAACAGAGAAATGCAGGAGAGAATTCAGGCCCAAATAAGAGACCAACAATCACAGTAAGTTAACTATTTATTAGATTTTATTGAGTGTTTTTATGTTGCTTTGGTGGTGGTTTTTTTTATCTCGCTTATTATTTGTACAATTAAATAAGAGGTGTCGGCTCCTGGGCGATGGGGTCAGCTTCTATGACCGACCTCGGATCACTGAACCCTGACGCTCAAGTCTATACACGTACGCGCGTTACGGGTCCTTACTTGGTGATGGGTGATAGAATTAGTACCCAATACCCTGGAGATTATGAAGGCCATGATCAGTCTCCGTTTAGTCTAGATTCTAGGTGATGGGTTATTGATATTACGCTTATTTGTCGGCTACATAATTTATTTTGTTCATTAAATTTTAACTTACTTTATTTATAATTAGGTTTAACAACATTCCGTTTGATAGTGCTGGCATTAATGATGGTAGTGGCTGGGCATTCGGCAGCGCGAGTGCTGGAAATCAAGGGAGTAACCAATTCGGTGCTATTGGACCAGTAAGTTTTGTTTTTAAATTTTCCATAGCAAAAATTTGTTATGAATATTAATTGACTTATAGTAAATTACGCTGTAAAAAATTTGGGAAGTTAACGTGGATTGAATCCGGAGTGAATGCATATTTAAATAAAATCCGTAATCACTCCTGATTTTTTTCAGTGTAGGCATGTATGAGTTGACCGTAAAATAAAAATTATTTTTTAAAATTACAGGTCGCTCCCGGTATAAAATCACGATTCAGTGAAACCCTTCCATCGTCAGGCGGTACCTTATTCGGAGCTTTCGCTAGTTCTAGTACGAGTTCAATGACGGGACCTGATGGTATACCTATTGTTAAGAAAAGTTCTGTGACTGGAATAAATGACAATGGAAAAGTGTCCGTACAAGAGGTCCATTATCCTTAAATATTATTCTTTGTTACTCCGAAAAATTCAATAAAATGAATTTTTTCTTTAAGTATTTCAACTCATTTTTTAAATATACTTTTCATCTACTCTGGTTTTTTTTGCTCGTTGATATACTTACTATTATTTGTTGATAATATAATTATTACCACATTGATAATTGATTTATTTATTTTAAACCAATCAATTGTATTAATTTTATTTATTATTCAATAAATAATTTTCTTTTATCAAATATAAATATTATTTATTATAGTTGTTTTCTTTATTCATATATATGTACATATCTTGAATTATGAATATTTATACATATAGTATTTAAATTATAAATAAAAGAAGGAAAATAAAATTTTAATGCTGGTCATTCAACGAAGTTTTACTCAGCGGTGGTTCGATTTTATCATCAATCGTATCTCTACTAGTCATCCAAGGTTTCCGTCCGTAAGATTCTTGATGATATGTACGGCCCATACCAGCGTCATTATTATTATTATTATTATTATTATTGTTGTTGTTATTGTAATAATAATAATCCGTTTGTGGTCGGAAAAAATAATTATTCGGATTGAGTGAAGGCTGGAAATTATTCGTGTTGTATCGTCGGTGGGTCTTTAAATAAATAAAATATTTTTGTCAATTTTATGATCAAATACCAGCATAAAAAAAGCTAAAATATTTTAAATCATTTATGTATATTGATTACGTCACCGTTACATGACACGTGTAAAAAAAACAAAATCCAATCATCAGCTAAAAACTTTCTGTTGATTTAATAAATTACCTGTGAATTTATTGAATTAGATTGGTAATTATCCTCATTAATTCCACGTACTCCGTCAACTACAGGAATTTCATTGTATGTACTTTTATTTATTTTTGTTATTAATGTAAATTGTACCGTTGTTACCAAATTTCCAAAATTATCTTTCACGGTTTTTACAGTTAAATTACAAATTTGATTATTTATCTGTTTATTGTCCTGAGTAATTATCAAATTTTCATTTATGTCTAGTTGAATATTATGAACAATTGTTAATGGATCCTGTAAAAAAAAAAAAACAAAACGAGTCATAAATTATTCATATAAAAAATTTATTAATGCAATGGTAAAATTTTTTGTTTTTCGGTCGGTTCGTGTTTGACAGATTTTATTATATTTTAATATATATTTACGACTCTAAACTTTGCACGTCTAGGTAATATGTATATATATATATATATATATATATATATATATATATATATATATATATATATATATATATATATATATATATATACGTTTTGTGAGTTGTTATAAATCTATAACGAGCTATAACTATATTTAACGGCCGTTTTTGTGATGCTGCCTAAAAAATCTATTTTGGATTCACTGCTCGTCAGACGGGTCATTTTATTTTAGTTCTCATTTTGTTAAATGATTATGCGGTGCAATAAATTTGTGTAACATCGCAAGCGGTTTTTACTTGAAGATCAAGCTTGTCTTAAATTTAAACGTCGTATTTTTCAATGAGCCACACGTGATAAAAAATAAACTAGATGTTGAAAAAAAAAACTTAATGATACACTAAAAAATTTGCGGAGTAAACGCGGATTAAATTCGGAGTGGATGGCTGTTTATTCATCTACTCTCGGAATGAAATTTACTCTGAAGGGGAGTTTATGTTAATATTGAAACTTCGAATCAGAGTGAATGCGAATTTTTAAAAAAAATTAGATCACTCCGCTGGAAAAAACTCCGTATTTACTCTATATGCGAAATGATTTTTTGTAAAAACTCCAAAGCTCCGAGTGATAGAGTGAATTTGAATGTAAATAAAGTCCATAATCACTCCGAATTCACTTCCGATTTTTTACTGTGTATTCATTAATTATAGTATTAAAGTATTAACTAAATTATTTTCGAGTTTCAACTTAAAAATTTTTTTAAACTATGGAATTAAAACTAAGAATAAAAAAAGAGATTATTAAATGTTTTTAATTAATTCTATGATAAATATATGACAGATTTTTAAAATTATTTGCCCTCGATAATTTAGGGACCGGGCTTGTAATAATGAACGCATGCAGATTCAAATCAATTTTGGAGTCTGCTACTTACATTATTACACGGAATTTTTTTATTATTTGGCGGTTGTTTAGTTTTAAAATCTGCTGGCAAAAAATCTTGTTCAAAACTCTTAAATTTATTTAGATGAGTAAATTTATCATTTTCTGTACTAAAATCAATTTTATCCGACACTTCAACCGTTTCATTAAGTTTCAGTATCACTAAAATAAGTACCATCCCAAAAAACAACTTGATCATCTTATAACAAATATTTCACTGTAGTAAATACGTCGCGAATTTATTTAACAGACTAATGTTCTCTATAAAAATAAGTAACAAATAACTCAACATAATTTTATTTTCATAGTAGGGATAATTATTTTCGGATGTACGACTGAAAAAATTGCATTTTCATAATAACGATAATAATAAAATAATCTTAAGGATGACAAACAAATTTTATAAAAAACAAATCATTATTATTATTTTCTTATATATAAATAAATGTTCAAAAATTAGTAGTATACATACTTGAATAATTTCCTCAAAGCAGTAACTTAAATTTTGATTGTCCGGTCATATTTTTTCCTGATTCATTAGCTAAATTTTTTTTTCTTTTTCTAGTTCATAAATTATCTGCGACATATATAACATCCCTCAGGGGAATACTACTATATACATATATATATATATATATATATATATATATATATATATATATATATATATATATATATATATATATACGACAAGTGGCAACGGCTTAGTATGTAATAGTAACGTTAAAGAAGTCGATGTTATATATATATATATATATATATGGTCTTTGATAACTAACAGAGAATTGCCCGGTCGTAAATGGCTCGTTGACTTGCCATACCTTGGAAGGGTGATCGTGAATGACATTATTGTGTCGCTCGTTAATACAATATACACTAGACTCCAGACTGGAGACTGTAAATTCTGAACTATATATATATATATATATATATATATATATATATATATATATATATATATATATATATATATATATATATATATATATATATATATATATCTATATGGTACATAGTACAGAGGGTACAGAGTATGGACAAGAACAAGCACTAAAGCACAAGCACAGTGTGTGAAAGACAAGAGATGTAGGCGTACGTGTACGAGTATGAGAACGTGTGAGGTTAACACGGTCTTATAGGCAAAGGCAAAATGCACCCTCCGGACACTCGTGATTGCAGTGAGTGTAGTTGGGTTAACGTTAAAGCAATTTTAGATACTGTGTCCCTGGCTCTTAATGTTTGACTAAGGCTAATGCAAACAAAGGGTTACCGCCATCCTCATCACCACCTTCTGTGTACCACCCCCAGTCGCCAGCTCACTTCCCATATGCCAGCACATATTTAAGTCCATTGGAATTCATTAGCAGGGCACTTTTCCCTGCGGTTTTGTCTTTCAAGTAACCCTTTGACCCTTTTTATTAACTATTAACTCATCATTTTTTTAAATCGGTATTATTTAATGTCTTACTACTATTACTTTAGCTCGAGTAATTTATACTCTTATATTAATTTTCAAATTTTTTTAATGAAAATTAAATCATTAAATTGAGAAATATATTTTAATTGTTAATTACTTGTATTTAGACCCAATGATAATTATACGATTAATTTTTTCAAATTTTAAAGGTTTCAAAATTTCCCCCAAAAATTCTGAAGGGAAAGTTCTAAAGTTTTTGGAATATTCTAGTGAATTTCTTTTTCTGGATGATTAAAAATTTTACTATCTGTTAATTGAAAAAAAAAAAAAAAAGAAATCAAATATTTGACAAACCTGTTAACAAAAATTGTAATTTTATTTTTAATTAAAAAAAAATACTAATTTACGATAATAATACAAATGATATTAATCTCTGCTTAGATGTGCATTTATTTATTGTGATGAAGAAGCAAGTGTGCAATTAGGAGGCGAGTGAACGCGTGCTACATAGTTCCATTGCTATATCCAAGCTGTATATCTCAATGTCATTACGTAAAAAAAAAAAAATAAATAAATAAAATAACTGGGAGAGAAAGACGGATAAAAAGAGGAACTCACGAGTTGAGCGAGTGAATAAATGATCCGCCCAGCAGGTTTACAAGCCTGCAGTTTATATTGTTAGTATTCTTAGACATATATTTACTTTGTTTACACCTCGTTATAAATTATTGTATCCAGCTAAAATAATTGTGATATTAAATAATAAATTTTTTTCAAATAAAACACCCTCACTTGGTTTTAAGTGTGCGTCGACTTTGTTTTTATTTTTAATTTCATGAAAAGTATGAATTTATTACTGTTGTCAGAGGGTTAAATACAATTATATTTTCACGTTACCTATGCTTTAATTGCGTCCAATTATTTTGGATTCCTTTTTTCCTCAATCATATTTATTTCATTCCATCGCTTTGTTTAAATTATTATATTTAAATATCCTTTACATTTTTAATAAATTATTTATTTTATTTCAAATATTTACTCTGTAAAAAATCGGGAGTGATTACGGATTTTAGTTCAATTCGAATTCACTCCGATTTAGAGTAAATTTTGCCCCGTGAGGATTAAATAAATAAACAGTAGCTCCAAATTTAATCCGCGTTCACTCCGCAAATTTTTTACTGTAACTAAAACTGTATACTTGAAAAAAAAAATTACTGTCTACTTAATATCGGAAGCCATTAAATTAGTATCGTAGATTAAAGAAGAAAAATACAAGAGCTAATGTACCGTGACTAAAATCGATGAGCTCTATTGGGAATTCCAGGATACAATTACCAATTGAACATACATGTGTACAAATTATGTACAGATATATGTGTATATATATATATATATATATATACGTACATACTCTTATGCTACTACTACTACTACAACTACTGGCCATACCTAAGATAGATTATCCATATGTGCAATTACAAACACACTGACTACCTATATATTGATAATATGATGGGAATGTGACGATGAGGAGGTTGTGAACTCGTATCAACCGGAAAATGACAGAGATCCGTTTCCTCGATACGATGCATCACTCTACGTAGTTCAATACAACATTGCCTTGTATATTACATATATATATATATATATATATATATATATATATATATATAGGATATTTATGGGTATTATTATTGGTAGAGTAGGGATAAAATCGATCGTGTCGTACTTGTCATGAAAATTAAAGTAGATTGGGTGAGGCATCGTAACTTAGGTCGTCGAACTATAGTTAGTATACGTTGGAACGTTAGAGTTTGTCATTTAAACGACGTGCAATAAGTATTTAATTTAAATTGCGATGAGAATATTTCTCATATTCTGAGGATGAACTTATACTACGATTCAATCTTTTGAATTCCTATCACTTGAATCTGAAAGGAGATTATAAATTTAATAATACTGACGATTAATGTAGTTTTTAGTTACTATAAAAAAAAAAAATTTAATCTACGATCGGGTTTTTCGATAATTTAAATCTACTTTGGTCAGAGTAAATTTATTTAAATTATTCCAGATTTTTTAAGGTTTAGATCTACAATTTTTGAAATTTTAGTTTAGTGATTTTCCGTTTTTTATCTTGATCGTAGATCTGAAAAAAGGAAAAAACAGATTGTAGAACTTCACTATATGCAGGACTGAGATCACCGTAGATCAGAATTTAATTTTCTACAAAAAAAAAAAAACCTCTATTATTTTATTTACGAATATACCAAATTTGAAAGTTCATAAAAATTTCAGAGTTCGCAATTTCAAGGGTTCCTTCCATTTCACTTCAAATATTTAAATGCTCTTGAAATAATGATAATAATTACTAATTACTGATGATTATTAATTATTGATTAATAAATAATTTATGGATAAATCAAAAATAAAAAAAAATGTATAATTGATCTAGAGAATGGAATTGAAATAATTGGAGCGGATAGTGGGCAACCAGGTCTTCTGGAATATCGAGATAAAGTATTTATACCTGGATATATATCCATATATATAACCGAGATAAAACTATTTTAATAAATTTTCAAAATGAATAAAATTTACATGAGTAAAAAAAGTTACAATTAACCCGTACCAGAATACAATAAAAAAAGTTTATTTAAATCTGATAAAAATGTTCTGTAAACTGATTTATAGATTTTAATTAAGCTTGCCATTGAAGTAATTTACGTATAGTTAAATTTTTTTAGACTAGCAAATCTACAATATTAATTAATTAATTTTTTTTCATTAAAAACTAATAAAATAAATGAAAAAAATAATTTTGAAGATGAGACCGAAATCAATAATTTTTCTAGTAAAAAATAATTTTGAACTTATTAATAAAAACGACAGTGATTATTAATTAACTAACATATATTCTTAAGAACAATACAAATAAATTTGATCAGTACACACATTACAAGAGTTGTTTAACCTTTAAACGGTTACCCCGATCTGACGGACCGCTGTTCAAATTTAAAGTCAACAAAACCCTTTTTAATATGGTTATGTTCGAATATTAATTAATGCTTAGTTTAGAAATAAATGAAGTTTATAATATCATTAAATGATGTCTTTATCATGAAAATGTAGTTTTATTCGTGTATAGTTAAATCTGCAAAAGAATGGATTTTTCTCTCGCTACTTGGCTATGATAAAGTCCATGATTTTGCGCTAATGCGCATGTGCGCAGTAATGACTAACCTATAAAAAATGGTGGTAGAAAGGCCCATTCTTTAGGGGACAACTATAATAGATAAATTCCCCTTCTCAAAAGTAAAAAAAACCGGATGTACTTCTAATAGCGGTCTGTCAAGTCCGCATTACTCATAGTGTGTAAATTTTTAATGTTACCGTTTAAAGGTTATAGTTAAGTCTGCAAAAAATAGGCATTTCTCCCACTACTTGGCTATGATAAAGCCCACGACTTTGCCCTAATGCGCATGCGCAGTAATGAGTTTATTGTAGAAAAATGGTCGAAGAAAAGCCCATTCTTTTGCAGATTTAATTATAAATACTCGCCTTGCAGTTGACATTGAACTCAACTTAACTTGCTACCTGAAAATTAAGCTAGTGATAATACGATGACTCATTTATAGTGTGTGAGCTCGTGTACTTTGCATATTTCCAACAGAACAATCTAAGAGTATTCGTAAATTCGATAAGATAAAATCATAAGTTAGCGTTAATATTAAACGTAACTAATAAATTAAAGTGTTATAAGTATAAGCTGTCGAGTTTCGTTAAAAATAACAAAATAATGACAGCAATTAAAGGACTGTATCAATCATTTATCATTAGTAATTGAAGACACGACATTTATATAGTTTGATAAATTATTGAAGCGAGGATTCTAGAGTTTGAACTTTTATTTAGCTAAATATATAAATACATAGTAGGGATGAAGAACCAATAAAGACCGGAAATAACTCGTTCCCAGTGACATGGTGCTTGTAGAAAATAAAATGTATAAAATCATCGAGATTTATGTCTTCCACAAGCTCATTTTCGTCTCTGCTGTATGAGGAAATATGTCAAGCACGAAATATATATGAACATGGTAATAAAAATAAAAAGAGGATGAATAAATTACAATACGATTTTTATTTCACTTTTATTACATTTTTATTTTTATTTTACTTTGCACATATATATTTATATATTTATGTATACATATATATTTGTAAATCCGCTCAATATTTACAGTCTTTCGGTTTTATTACGTCTACTTATAGGTATTATTAAACATAGATTTATTTTTATAATTCTATTTTATATATATTTATATATATATATACAAAAATACAAAAAATTGGCACGTTAATTAACTGCAGCAACGAACTTTTTTTCTATCACATGGTATCTACAACTAATTTTTTTTAGTTTTTATGTATACTTATGTAAATATTATTTCTCGCGAGGTTCATTAGTTTGTTGGCATTATTTTTAAAAATTAAAATTTATCAGCGCTATGATAAATTTATCAGTATCAATTTTAAAAATTATAATTAGTTATTTAAGCGAAACTAATTATTGTATTTTAATTTTTAATTTAATTAAATATTGTAGTCTATAATGAACACTGGATTGGCATGTAATTTTTTTTTTTTTAAGTTAAATAGGTATTTAAAATAAACGTTTTGATAAGTTGATATATATATCTATTTATATATTATTGTTTAGTCAAGTAATTAAATTAATAATTAAAACTCTAACGCGCCAGAAAATAATTTTTCATTATCATAAATTTTTCTTTCTATAAAAAGCGAACGGGAGAAAATATACATCCGCGTAAGTACTAATAAAAAATATATACACAAGTATAATAATTTTTCTTAAATATTTTAAAGTTAAGAAAAATTATTACAGCAAGCACGTGGGGACACTTTCAACAACAGTCTTCTATACAACAATTATTAATAGCTATAAATAAATTTATATTTTCTAAACGTATCGAGTGAGTTGAGTGTGGAACTCTTGTAGGCAGACGATGAGCTGACTGACTGTGGGTCGTTCGTCCGGTGACATCGCCCAACAATACGCCATTACGGCGAATAATTCATCCGGACAATTTATCGGCTGCGCGAGTCTATAACCGTCTCGGAGGTATGCAGCCATATCGAATGGATCGACTTCTAGGTATGGTTGTTGAGCTCGTGTTGTTAATTCCCACAGCAATACGCCAAATGCCCACTAAAAAAAGAAAAAAAATGTAGTTATTGCTTCTGTCATTGGAAAATTCTTTTCTCAACTAATTATAAAAAAATTACTCAATTATCTACGTCTTAATGTCACAAAAATTATTCGTGTCTAAACGTCATTTAAAGGTTTTTTTTTCTTAAAAAATAAAAAAAAAAACATTAGTTTATAAATTATTTATGTCTCAGTCACTAAAAAAATTTTCTGTCGGCTCTTAGTGGCTGATAGCCTGTAAAAAATTTGTAAACAATAGTTTATATCTTAAATTACTTGAAATTTTTTAGTTATTTACTTTTGAAGTAAAAAAAAATTTTTTTAATGTATTTATTGCTTGTCTCAGTCATTGGAAATTTTTTTCTCAACTAATTATTGCTGGTATTTATAAAAGAAAAAAAAGTTTACTCAATTATTTACGTCTTAGTGTCACTTTAAATTAAAAGAAAAAAATTTATGTCTAAACGTCATTCAAAATTTTTTTTAACAATAAAAAAAATTAATTTATCCATTATATATGTCTCAGTCAGTGAAAAAAATTTTCTCGCGCTTAATGGCTGATAGCCATTAAAAAAAATTTCCAACCAATAATTTATGTCTTAATATCACTTGAAATTTTTTCAAGTTATTTATCTTAGGAGTAAAAAAAATGAATCAATGCATCGTGATGCTTGTTAATAAATATGAATATTTTTTTGTACTTACAACATCAGATGCAGTGGTGAATGATTTAGTAAGAAGACTTTCAATAGCCATCCACTTAATTGGCCTGTTCTCGTTATCACCGAGACAGTGATAGTCTTGTGGGAAAAGATCTCGCGCCAATGCGTTGTCTGTTATTTGAACTCTCAGGTCATCGTCCACCCTACAATGTCAATTAAAAAAATATATATTAATATATTGCTTGGGGGAATAAATAAATAAGATGTAAATTAAAGATAAAAAATAATAAAATAAATGGAAGGGCGGCAGTGAAATCCGGACAATACGATTTAATCATTAAAGGATGACTGGTTGAGTTGTTGAATAAATAAACAACAGGTTGAAGAATTGAGGAATTGAGGAGAATTGGCGTGCAGGATGTTTTTGTCTGTACAGACCCTCTAATTACTGAGTTACGGAATCCCCGAGGCGTGTTCTGTACTCTCATCTGCACTCTCAATGCAACGATGCCGTGTACAAGCTTCATTTAAACGTGAGGAATTGAATCGATAACAACGAGGCAAGGCAATGACTTTACTTTCCAAGACCAAAACTTTTTTTTATTTATTTTTTATCTTTATTTTGTCGAGGAATTTTTTATTCGCTGGGATGGTTGTCTTGTTATTTTTGTTTTATTCCGATGATACTTACACGCAGTTTCGCGCCGCGAGGTCTCGGTGCACTAGCCGCTTGCGGTGTAAATATTGGACACCTTTAGCAGCTTGTAGTGCCATTTCAACAACTTCCTGGGTCGTTAGCGCTCTTGGAGGACCCTCACTGCTTACTTTACATCTTCCCGTTGGTCCGAGAAATTTTTTCATATTTCTGTAACCCGTCCGTGGGTACAGGAGGAATGGAGCGCTTCTGTCCTCTATTGACACTCCGAGAACTGTTAACAATGCTGGATGACTCAATCCATATAAAGCTAAACCTTCTCGTAGTAACATTGCGACCTATAAATAAATAAATAAATTATAAAATTATTAATTTGGTTCTAATAAAAGTTTCAATTAAAAAATTACATGTCAAAAATAGCAAATTAAAATTTTAAGACAAATCTGAGTAAAAAACATTTTAAAACAGTTTTTATTATGACTTGTATGTTAATAGATATTTTACGAAAAAAAATTACCATAGAAATATTTTTCACCAGATACAGTAATAAATTACTTACTTGAGATTGCGAGGCATGTTCCGCTGCCGTCTTAACCAAAACGTCTCTTGGGGCAGTAGCTCCTTCTTCATGATAACTACCACGATAGACCCGCCCAAACGTGCCCTCCAATTCGATGCTCAAAAGACGTACTCTACATCTATAAATAAAATTTAAAAAAAAATTTCAAATTAGTTTCAATTTTCCCACTAAAATTTCCCATCAATCTTAATTACTCCAAGACATGAGAAACGTGGTACGATTCCGAGACATGAGGAACGAATGATTCGTAACTTAAAGTCTCCAGCAAAGTTATCTATATATATATTAAATATATAACGTACGTAAAAAGGGCGTGTTTAAGTTAATAATGTATCAACACATTTGTCTGGTGCAGGCAGTACCAAGTTCTCGTTTCTCGTTGAACAATCGTCCCTGCCGCTAATTTATACTTCAGTATATATACTCAGTAAGTATATTTACACAACATAAATATATAATAGCAAAGCTGTCAAAGCTAAATTAAAATGTGACACTCCTCCGTCTTTGCGCGTTTACTGAATTTACATACCACTTATTCACTTATTCATTATTATAATTATAATTATTACTATATAATATTATTAATAACATCAAATACAGAGACTTGAACACGTATGCCGATCGATTGCATGATAAAATCCAGTTCGAGTGGCATATGTAGCCAGTTAAGCCCACTACATAAACTCCGTACGTGACTTCTCGACTATCACTTCATCCGTTTTCCGTATCAGTAAAAAATATTACCCAGAAACTATCGTCCACTCGACCTACAATCTATTATTAACACAATACAAGATCAAAGATCATTTTATTTATTGTCTTTGTCACTTTTATTCTTTCATTTTTTTATTTTAATTACTTTTTAGCCCCTCCAACCAAGTGCTTCTCGTTAACTTTATTTTCTTTATTCTTGTAAAATGGAACAGAGACGTCAAAGTTAATGGATGTATGTCAAGTGGACGAATAATTATTGCAATTATTTTTTTTTTTTTTATAAAAAAAGTGTTATTGTTGTTGTTGTTATTGATAGTTTTTACCTTTGAACAGTAATTTCCTGTATCCTTTCATGCAATTCACGACTAGGTCGGTCGTCAAGACGACGGTAACTTGAGGCGGAAACACTTGACGGTGGCGGTGGGGTTTCCGGTGACAAAAATGTCTGAGCTGGTCCAATTCCTGTCCCTCTTTCTACGCTACAGGCTGAGCTTAGACCCCTGGATTCCCTAAGGAAATATTAATAATAAAATATTTGTAAAAAAAAGTAATTAGTTTTTTTGTTCAAGATGAAGATTAAAAGACTTTTTAGTTTCTAAAGTCAAACATTTAATTGTTTGTCTTGTTATGAATATCTCGAGACGGGCATTTCAATTAACCAGAGTAAATTTACTTACTGCAGTGGATCGCGGTGACGACGGGCCTTCTTATCACGAACATAATAAGCGCCGACGAGAACAAAAATAGCAGCGATAAAAGCACAAGCACATCCAATGGCAGCGTAAAAAATTTGACCGCCGGAGGTTGAACCAGAAGCTGCCACGAGAACTTCCTCGGGTGCTGGAAACCCGCTTTTGTCTTTCAGGCAAATTTTCTTGCGGCGAACCTCCAGGGTCGTGGCGTTGCGCCGGGTTTGGGCGACGCTGATGCGTAAAGATAAATCCACTTCGGCGTCATATGGTCCGCAGTGTAATGCCAGCGCCCATGTCTGCAATCCTCCCACGGGGATCTCACCCACTTGTGAAATATTTAAAGAACTACTCAAGGCTGAGGGATTACTGATGTCTACTGCCATCGTGTACGGCAGCTGCAAGATTAAAAAAAAAAAGGATGTTAAAAAATTTATGGTAATTATAATTCCAGGATATGCTGATTTATTTTAATTTTTCGAGCAACTTATTAAATATTAATGTTATAAATTGTAATTAATTGATAATAATTTATATTAATATTTATATATTGAAAATTTATAAGAAAAAAATCGAATTATAGAAATATATCATAAAAAATAAATTGAGTTTTTGCTATAGTTTAAACTTAACTGACTTACTTAGTCACGATTTAAGATGAAAAAGTCAAAATCAAGTCGAAACCGACTTGGTCTAGACTTATTCGACTTAAATTATAAAGCGAAAAAGTCAAGACTAAGGTGAAACATGAAAACCAAATTTTATATTAAAAAATACTGCTTGCTTTCAACTTGGTTCAGCAAGTCAAAAGTAAAGTGAATGATTGTTGTACTTGAAGTAAAGACGAATAAGTTGAAACTTAAATTGAATCTAAGTCGGAAAAGTCGAGATCTTATCGAAAAATCGTCGGCAAATCGATAACTCCAAAATAAAATAAGGTGAAGCAGCCTGAAGCAAGTTTTATTTTTGACCCGGGTTGCTACTAATAAAATAAATATTTTATTTATTTTATCTTGTCTCCCATTATGTACAAAGCGAAAAAACAAATAAAAATGTGAAGCACGAGATTTCTTGCAGATTACAAAGCCTGTGGTTAAGTAAAATATAAAAGATTCGTAGATGATCAACACTGGTTAATACTCTGAAGCTCGCAGTAATATAATCAGCCTCCAGCGCATTACTATCAACATTCCAGTCTCATGATGGTTTCTCTACTCTATACTGCTCTCTTTACAACTATCATCATCCTTACAATCTATATAATATAATACTTCGACACTCAATACAACTACAGATTTCTATGATTATAAATTTATATATATATAAGAAAAACTTAAAGTAATATTTTACATCTGATATTTCTTTGCTTAACTATTTAATTTGCCTTCTACCTCAACTATTTTTTCTTCACTACGCGATGATCTATAAGAACTGTAACTAATATAAATAAATATAATTTACTTTTTTGTTTATTTATTTTTATTCAAGCTATAAATTATTTTCAAATATTTTATTATTTGATAATTCAAACCTCTGGTATATATATATATATATCTGTGCAATATAATTTAATGACACCGTTATAATATCAGTATTAAATTAAATTAAAACGAATAAATTTGATAGTATCATATAAAAAGATTTTTTAATTAAAATATTATATTCAATTGGTATTGATTGAATTACTACTCGAAATTAAATGTGGCCTCGATTCATTTGGGAAAAAATAAATTTTTTTATCGCAAGCCAAAAGTATTATTTTTAATAAAAAAAGAAATTTATTTTTTTTATTTAAATGAATATTTATTTTATTTAATTTATTAATTAAAAATTAAATTATAATTTATTTTAAATAAAACTAAAAAAAAAATGTTATATTTTTACCTAAATTGTCATTTAAAATCTTTTAATTTAATGAGACTGATTTGTCAGTATAAAGCCGCAGAACAAAATAGTTTTTGCCGTCAAACGAATGTTTTTATTCGTATGTCAGTGAATTGACGTACAAAAGTGATCTCCATTGCTTGTACAAACAACATAAACGAAATCCCTTGGGAAGGACTAGGATGAGGATACAAAGACAAACAAGATTAAGGAGAAAGAATGAGAATAAGAATAAAAAGACACGGTCCAGTTTGATAGACAGGTCGATTCGTTTAAAGCGACTTGGGACTGACTGGGTTTTGTCGCAAGGTGACGGATGTCGCGGCACGGGCCGTCACTCTTTCTTCAGTCTGCAGTCTTCAGACAGCCTTCCGCATCCTTACCTTTCATCCCTCCCTCTCTCTCTGCTTTTTCTTTCTCAGTATGCACTCCTACTCCGAGTCCCATACGAGTCAAGTTCGCGCCACGAGAAAATGCAAGGAGACACACATGAGACAAGAGACAAGAGACTCGTGAGTGCATCAACTAAAGACGACAACAAGAACGAGTAGAAGTAGAAGCAAAGGAGGGAAACAAGAAGAAGAAGAATAAGAAATAAGTAACTAAGTAAGAAGTGGTTCGGGCACTTTGTCGTACTCACAAACCCTCGCGTTTCTTCACGCGTTGATAGCCCGCGCCCTCCCAACACATCAGACAAGTCAATCCGACACACTCCACATGTCACATACTTACCATTCTCATGTGTGTTATGTTTAGTATACATGTATATATACTGGACACTCCACCTCACATTAAATTATATTAAATTACGCTACATTAGCCTCACCTTTTCTGTCTCATTTACTTACATTATCTTCAATTACTTTATTTAGTTTTTTTTATTCATTTTATTATTATAAAGCTCTGACAAATAAATTAAAACTTTCTAGCCCCGTCATAGACATATCACTGTCATTTTACAACATTTTTTTTTTTTACTACTGTGACAAATGCAATAAAATCCTAAGCGGTCTTTTAAAATTACAATTAAGAGTCATAACGATAAACTGTGAGTATGAAAACAAAAAAATGTTGCTGCGAAAATATGTCCTATGTATGAAATGTGCAAGTAAAAAATATTAATAGGGTGATCGGTCCAGTGAATGAACGTCATTTAGACTTTAGTCACAATTACATAAAAAAGTACTTCATTGTTGGTTGATGAACAACTTTTATATCTTTACTCCTAATTTTGTTGCCATTCTATATTAAAGTATTGAAAAATACGAGCGTTCATTGGTAAAGTGTTCATTTACTGGCTCAGTCACCCTATATTCAACGAGAATTTACAGTAATTTAAAATCGACTAGTATCTGTTGTATAAATGCATACTACTGACGATAAAGCCAAGAGAAATAAATAAAATGTTAAGTGATGGCTATGATACAGTAGTAGAAATAGCGTAATATGATATGAATGGACATGCTTGACTGGTCAAGCTGGTTAATGCAATGCAAAAGCTAATATAACTATGACCATAAATAACGAACAGAGAAATCGAATTGTAACAAGAGAACAGTGTTAAAGTATGAGTGTCTATCTATCTATCTATCTATATATGTTTCACATATTTATGGATCGAGTAACAACGAACGACCAGTCAACCGGAGCTTTTAATATCACTGCTATGTACTACGTACGCTACATATTTTACATATATATTACTGGAGAATGTACAGGAGGTTTCATTTCGAAGCGTCAAAAGCCGTCCAGGCAAGTGGAACGATCGATTTTAATTTAATTCACATGTCAGCTTACTATCCTCTATTATTTATGATTTGTTTATAATTTTTTTTTTCCAAATAAATATGTTTTAGCTCATTTATCTTAACATTAAAGTTTAATGAACTAACGGTTCAATTAAAAGCCAAAGATATATAAAAAGAAGTTAAGGTTATTCTCATTTGCGGAGTTAAATTATGTTCAAATCGCTTTTCCAAGATTTTCATTTAAAAGTTTATCGTTAAACAAACTTGTTTAGTACTTAGATAAAGTAAAAATTAAAAAGAAAAAAAATAAACTTACTGGTCTCCCAGCGAGATTTTCCCACGTAAAATGAAGCTTATGGACCTGCGCTGGTACAGGGACGACAAACTTTATGGCATACTCATTTATAACTCCCTCTCTTACGTAAAATAACTCTGCCTGTAGGCCTGTAACATAAAAAAAAATTTTTTTAAAACCTCAAATATTTTATCTACGATTTTTTTTATTATCATTATTGTTATTGCTATAATATAGAATATATTTTATAATAAGATCTGCGGTAATTATTTTAGACATTTTATTTTACGACATACAAAATGTTGGCGATTATTTTATTGAATAACAGGCAATCAAGTTGCTTTTTTATCGTCTTCATGAGATTCTTTGTGTTAAAAACACTCGGACGTTGTGTCTAAAGACACACGACACTTTTTAGAATGTCGATGTATGTAAGCTGAGTATCATGTTCCGTATGGGGTCACGATAGTGTGTGAAAAAAATAAAATAAAAGATAAAAACTCGGTGATATCTAAAAGGCTCGATTACTTGCTTCGCATTCTGTCGAGTAGAGTGGTCTATATATATATATATATATATATATATATATTGAATAGAGGTGATTGAGGTGTGAAAAAAGATAAATACAAGTGAGAATAGAAATAAAAGTGGAAATACAAAATACACAATAGGAAGTAAAGGATTCGTGACTGGCGGGTGTATTGTTGGTAGATATCGCAGCTTCTGATTCTGATGAAGTAGAGCTTCGAGTTGGATAAAAAGAAAACAAAGCGAGTGTAGGGCGTAGAGTGTAAGCTAAGTAAAGGATCTTAGATCCGCGGATGGTCTTCTATCTCTTTAGGTTTATTTACCGAGCCTGAGTTCCAGTAGTGGTTGGGAGTTGAGTGTAAGATGTGTAGGAAGAACAGAGGAGTGTACATGGACAGGAGGATGAGAGCTTATAGCTTACGACTCAGATCAGCTCACTTGGAAATTGTACTGGTAACTGGTAACTGGTTTCTCGTATCGTCGTATCGGATATCGCTCGTATCGCACATGCGGAGGCGAGCGTGACTCACTTTTCTCTTGTTTTTTTTCTTCCATCTTTATTTACATTGTGCATGTGCACTCTTATTTTACTAGATCCTGCTTCACTTGCTTCCATTGTCCTTACTTCGGTTCTCCGTTCCCGGTAGATCGGGTTAAGTCTTGGATCACGATTTAACAACCAAAACTCCCTTCGTTTTCTTTCTTTTTTTCTTATCGAATTATTATTATTTTATTTATGTGGGTGTTTAATTCATTAACGAAACATGGATTTTTTAATGGATCCGCTAAATTATTTATTAAAAAGTTTCATGAATTGAAATTTGATAAAAGAATTCAAGTGACGTACAATATTTGTTGAAAAAGTTAAATAGAAAATATTTCAATAGAATAAACGTAACGTATTTTATTTGTATTTTATTATTTACCATTTCATATTGTATGACAATAGTTTATTGTCTCCAAAAGTACTCGATATAAACTTTTTGAATTGAAAAGGCAGAAGCGCACTGGCGAGAGTGGAGGTATAGTACCTGCGGAAATTTAGCGGGAAACCGCGGATCTCCTGCTCTTGCGGTTGGACTGCGGCTGCTGCAGACTATACTCGGCGCAAAGTTGGATCGGTAGTATCGATAATAATGTGCAAACTCGCTGAGGATATTTTACCAGAGAGAAAGAGGAAAGGGAGAGAAGAGTAGAGCGGTCCATTGTCGGCAGCGCGGAGCTTTGTTCATTGTTCACGTGCGCGGGTGCACGTCGAGGCCTTTTCGCTTCTTCCATCTCACCTTCTCTTACTTACTAACCCGTTCCCTCTTGCTCTTGCTCTCGCTTTCGCTCTTTTAGGTCTCAAAGTTAAATTAAGTTTGTGCTACAGATCGCTCTCGAGTTTACTCTTACCTCAATTCATCTGCACCTACATACATTTATTATATAAAACTTCTGTGTGTGAATATGTCATCTTTATATAGATTTTTATTATAGACGAGTAGAGGGAAAGCGGTACAGTAAGGAAAAAAATTTATGAAGAGTATGTATGAAAGGAAGTACATATTATATTCGTGGTATGAAAAGCGATACGGTCGGTTGGATCAAAAGCGAATAAAACGGTTTCGTTTTTTTATTTTTACTTTGTAAAAAAAAAAAAAAAAAAAAAACAATTTTTTGTACATGAGAAAATTATTTTTATACCCGATTTATTTATATCTGTATATATAATAATAATTTCGATATGAAGATTGGGTAATAATATTTATTATTATTTTAGTAGTTTTATTTTTCGAGGGAGAGTAATGTCCCACGACGATTGATGTACACGGGAAATAAACATCTTTGAATTTAGTTGGTGGCATAGAATTGATGCTGGACCACGTGTTTGACAGGTGTGTTGTTCGACACGAAGACCCATGAGACTTTGGAAGGTAAAATACAGCTGAACACGATCTTACGTCTTGGGTCTTTAGTTGGACTTTGGGTCTTGAGTATTGGGGATACACAACGTGTGCATCTAAACTTGGATGTGTATTATTTTCCTTTTTTATCGTTTTATTTTCTTTACCCGTATGTATTCTCTCAGGAGTCTCGGGGTCTTTCGGGAGCCAATGCTTCGCTGATCCTGGATGCAGGTATAGGTAAAAAAAAAAAAAAAAAAAAAAAGAAATAATAAAATAAAAGTAAAGGAATAAAAGGAATCCACGATTGGCTACTACCCACCAACACGACCACCATTCTCAGCACGGTCTCGTGACCAGCAACAGTGCACCGATGTCGTTAAATATTTCTTTTACTGCTCGGTTATAAAATCAATAGTTTATGATTTTTTTATTATTTTTAAAATATTGCCCTCTTCTTTATTCCTCTCCCATAAAAAAACTGTCTGTCAAAAAATAAATTTATAATTCGTTTGATAAATTTAAAATAAAACTATTTGCTAATTAAAATTTTGTACCGCAAAAAAACATTTTTTCTCAAAGATAAAATCAAAGTATTGACGATAATAAATATGAACCCACAAGTATGCCCAAACATTTAAGGCAGGCTCTCATCGCATCTTGTGATTCTTTATACCGATAGGATCTTATGTGGTACACCCTATCAATAAGTCTCTTTCTGGCGTACGGCAAAAGTTGGTCAACTTGTGGAGTGTACAGAGCCGAGTGTTGGCTGAGGGCTCTTCGGAAGCCGTAGATCCTGGGAGGGCAAAAGGGACACAGAAAAAACCAACAAGTCTGAAAAGTAAACAAGTTAAGCAGGTAAAGCTACCCAGAAACAAAGACCAAGACAAAGACTAAGAGATGAAGAGTAAAAAAAATTTCTGTATGAGTAAGGAAAGGTTGGGCCAAGGGGCAGAATAAATGCCCAGTGGTCTCCCGCACGTGTAACACGAAAGTCCCCTTGCACTGGTGGTATCTTTGCTTGTTCCTATCCGGCTACAGGCTGCAGGCTACAGCGCAGCCGGACTATCGGCCTCGGGGATCCGATAGTCCGGATAGGAAGGTTAACGAGCCACGAGAAGATTTTTAAATCACCTGAAACAATACCTCGAGACTGAGACTGGTGTACTGGAAGATCTCTTACATTCCCTACACTTTATACTGTTAACTCAATACAAGGGTTCACTGCTGTGCTGTGTCTCTTTGTAACCTTTATACCCTTTCCTTTATTTAACTTTTTTCATGCTATGTATTTTATTTATAGTTTGTATCGTGGGCTTCTTCGTTCATCAGATATCCAGCTCACACGACCTATTGACTTATTCGTTTATGTACAAACAATCTTTTATTTATTCTCACAACTTGACATTTTGCATTTATTCATTTTTTCTTTGATACAAAAATGTATAATTACATTGTGCGCTAAATAATTTTTTTTTATGGGGGAGTATAAATACAGATACAAATACATCACCTGTGGTTTAAATAAAAAGTCTTTGAAGATTTAGTTTCACTTTTATGTATTTAAAAAATAAAAAAGTGGATGTTCAAGATTCTTTAAGAGTTTACTTCTGAAGCACTATTTGAATGCCGCGAAACCGGCCGCGAATCTCTATAGATTAAATTAAATTCATTATTTGAGGAAAGTTTTTTACTCCTTAGTGTTACGTTGATATTATAAAGTCTCAACTCGACTCGTTTGTACACTGACACGCCGACAGAGATTTTGACCTCGTTACCAGCTTTACTAAGTACTCTACATCATATACACTCTTACAACTTTTAACTCTTGACTGTTTAAGCATATCTCGAGTTGATGAAATAGAGATGCACCGCGTATATACATATATAATACTGCAACTACTGTTACGATGTCGTCTCTTTGACTTTTCTCTTTTGTGCAATTATGAAAGAGTGTGCCGGTGCACTTAGTAGTGAGTGATAGAGCCAAGGAAGTGTGTGCTTTAGACTCCAGAGTGGTAACAGCAAAGACTTTTTTTTTTACTTTCTACTTTTTTTCTGCATATTTTTCTCCTTTGCTTCAAAAGTCGGAACTTGTGTGTAAAAAATATTCGCTCTCTTGACCATGGCTCTGACACTCGAAAAGTAGAAAAAAAAGCAAAGTGAAAAGGGAAAATAAAAAAGAGTACAAATGTAAAGTCAGCCAGTCGGAATGTTAACAGGGAGGAAAAAAATAGGAGGAGTTGTAATGTAAATGAATGACTAGAAGTAAAGAGCTTGGACTGAGAGTGAGATGGAAAAGTAGGTAGAGAATGAGAAAAAGAAAGAAAAAGAGAAACGGGTTAGAAGGTGGAAGAAAGAGTTGAAGAAAAATCCTTTGATGTCTGGGTACGAAGGTGAAACAGCCCTTTCAGCGGAGGCGTCGACCCTTGAGAACCGGTGCCAGACACAATTGTCACGAGGGCCCGCGGCACTTGGAGAAGGCCTCTTTTGCGTTTAGTTGTTTGCATTTTCTGGCCTCACTGCTGCGTTTATGGGGCCTAGTGCGTCAAAGTCCCACGTCTTGAGTTATGTTGGGGTGCGATATCTTGAACCACCCTACTGCCTACTAACATCTCCTTTACTCAATATTACGCTTCTTCACAACGACCTCTACGACCTTCTTTTACCTCTTGTCTTTAGTTACGTCACTTCCGTCACTGGGTGCTTGTCATTTTTATTTTTATCTCGCAACCCTTTTCCTCTTTTAGCAGTGGCAAGCAAAGATTCACTTGAGATATTACACTCTAATTAACGTAAAATATTTATTTAATTTTTCAAAGTAAATAAAATAAGATTTATAAAGAGATTGCTCTGAATAATTCATTTATCGTGTGAGCTATTGAAATAATTTAATAGTTTAAGACTAAAAATAAAATAAAAAATAAAACAAGCACGCGTGTCATTTTGTTCAGGCGTGAAACACCCGGTAAAATTTCGCAGGCCAGCGTGTCGCCTAGCTGTCAAAATACGACATTGAATTGAACTGACGAGCGAGCAGAGCAAGCGAATGAGAATAGATCGGAGACTGTATGTGCGACCGGATGAAAGAGTCTCGGGGGGCAAAGGACGCCCGGGGAGTACAGTACGAATAAAGTAAAAGAAGAGGAGATCAACTAATGGTTGCCATACTGTGCCCTAACAGCGGAGCAAGGGAATAGAGGCAGAGAATAAAGGGGCATCGCTAAATTCTTAGGACTGCAGAAGTAAAAAGGCCCGGACAGGGGGACAAAGTGACGTGAGTTACCCACGACCGTCGTTCTATATACAGGACGACTCCCTGATGCTACCGAGAACGAGGGACTAGTTTTAGGTCTCGGAACTCAACACTGACCTGCAATAGAAAAAAAATAATAATAAAAAAAGAAAAAAACAGGACTGCCATAATACCAGCAGTGGTACCAATAAAGTCCTGTGTACCCTCTTGAAGGGGGGTACAATACACCAGAGAAAGATAGAAAAATAAAAGTCTTAAGGCCGTAGACGTAGACCAAGACCCAGACCAAAACCAAAACTAAGACCATTGGGACAGCCGTGACAATGAAAAGGCGCTAAACCAAGGAAACTCAACACAGCAACGACAATATTGCATTTGTTCGAATGAACGCGCGTTTACAATGCTTTCTATTCTTGTATTAAACTCATAGTCCCCTTACAATATTTTATTTAATAATATAATATTCATAAATGGAATATAAGTATAAGTATGTATTATTAAATGTGAATAGAGATGAGACTCGGAGCGAATTTCAGAAGTGAATAAATACCGTCGAGGGATGGATGATGCTGATATGAGCGATATAATCACACCTCACCTCTATGACTATATATGTCTAGTCCTCGTTCCTCGTGGCGATGAAAAATTTCTGCTTATATCACGCGCACATTAGTTCTTGCTTCCGGGCACACCCCAACAATATGCTGCTGCTACTACTGTAGTCGAGTGTGTGTATGTGTGTATGTATATGCGTATTATATTATGTACACACAGAAAGGTGATATAAGTGAAATGAGGCGAGTCCTCCCTTTTTCCTCGCCTCATTCGTCAGTAATGTACAATGCATACATCAGACTCTCACTTTATGTGTAAGTTATGTATTATGTATGTACCACAAGAGACGTTATCATTTTATTCCGTAGATGATAATAATTTTATGTATTTCGGGCACTCGAGAAAGCATTTCCATTTACGGATGACCATTAGATAAATTGCTTTAATTTTCCGTATAAAATTACACATTAAAATAATTTTATTTACGTGATTCTATTTTTCAAACATCTTATTATTTTTACTAAAAATATTAAAATATTATTTACGTTTAGATTTCCTCTCATTAATATTCTTGTATCTTGAGACGTAGATTAAAAATATGCATAAACATATAATATGTCTGTAGGCAAAAGTCATTGAAGCGTGCCCTTATGTACGGAGTAAGTACAAGAGATATGCAAGTGAGGAGAGAAGAGGAGATTTGTAGGGAACTATTCTTGTTCCCCTATAAACCTTACAGAGAATACCTCTGCAGTCTACCTTCAACTTTGCTATACCTTGAGGGGTAACTTTATGAGATCGTAGACTAGACGAACGTCTCTTCACTATTTCCACCGCAGGATTTCTCTATGACGACAACTTGTAGTCGCAAAGGATAATAAACGAAAATACGTTTAAACCCGTCGAGGATTACTTTATTTTTATTGCCTTACCCGAATGACTGCATCCGTTCTGGCAATCTAGTCTAAAGGAACTTTAAAATATATTATTTTTTTTTTTTGGAAAATTTTAAAATTCTTTTTCACTATTTTATCCATGTGTCATAAATATTATCCCTGGTTCTACACCAAAACTAAAACTAGAAAATCCAGATAATGGCCGTGAGTATAGTTGCAGCATCAATTTTACTTGGGTCTGCTAAACGCCAGTGGCATTTTCTTAGTTGGAAAATTTCCCGAGAAATCGTCTGAGCCAATTTAAGAGTCCCGAGTTTTAAAGTAAAGTTAAGAGAGTACAGTAGTAGTACCAGTTGAGAGAACAGAAAACTAAACGAGGAAAATAAAATAAAAGGGGAGCGAGGCAATTTGTCTCGTAGAATGATGGAGAAAAGTAATTGCTTCTATATTTAAGCTCTAACAATTTATTTCTCATATACATTTACATCCACACCTATATATATAAGTATATATATAGAATTTTTATTATTTTTTTACTTGAGGAATGACGACACGTCGATTGAGCTAAAAATATATAATGTAATTTAGTTTTACGCTATCGAGTAAATAATTTAATGAGACATATATTTTTCGAGCACTTATAGCTCGAAAAATTTATATATATACATGTAATAAAACGTGAACGTTATATAAATGATTTTAAACAAAAAAAAACCCAGATACACGGTATTAAAAAAATTGTTTTCTCGCTTGTTGCGTTAACTTTAACACGTAAAATAATGTTTGCATGTGTGCGTTATAAAAGTTGTAAGAAATAAAAGCTAACCGGTTCGGGGTAAAAACGCATGAAAAAGCGATAACCAATTTGTCTTAAGGCTGAATAAATGGACGTAAGAAAGTAATACCTTAACGAGAATCACGAGTAGGTAGATGTGTGTACATATAAATCGGTCGCGAACGTGAAACTGTATCGCATTTCATGTGGGTGCAAGAGTTGAGCCACGGGGTACATGTTATTTCAGTTTGTCCATGGGCAACATTTATTTATACATATATATGTACTATACATCCACATCAATATGTATTTATTTATATGTATATGAGCGCAGATCGTAAAGTTTTGTGTACGAATGGACCGTTTCAAATGAGAGGCTCAAATTATACAGGTAAATAAACTCAAGTGTCGGATACAAGTGTTCTCAAAAAAAAAAACAAAAAGTCTCTTTGTATTTAGTCAAAAAAAGTCAATATTTTCTTTGTTCTCAAATGGTTAATTTTTTTTTTCTAAATAATTTTAAAATTAAGTGCCGAAGATTTTTTTTTTTGGTTTAAAAATACTCGGGAGAATTGAAGTGTGAAAAATGATCTCCATTAAATTGTTGAAAGATTTATGTACATGGATAAAATAAATAAAAAAAAATTAACAAAAAAAATTGGTAGTAGTTTGTTTATAAGGCAGCAGTTTTTTTTTTTTTCCAAAGACAAGTGTCATTTGATATTCTTCACGTGGTCTTAGCACACAGTAGGAGACTGTATAAAACATCCGCCCGCAGAAAATTCTAATGCACACGTAGATGGATTTATTTGACATCGAGGGGTGAAACATGAACTCATAAGTAGAGTAAATTTAAACAAGTGAGATGGAGGAAAAGATTTTGAGGGAGCGATTCTGAGATAATATTGTCTCTGGTCACCCTAAATGTATCAATGTATATATCTGTATATGGAGTGGTGATTGTCTGTTGTCGATTTTTGGTTAGGGATTGAAACAGATGGAAGCCTGATTGAGCCATCACGTGGTTGGTTGTCGTGCCATGTGTTGCGTACCCTTAAGGCACCGGGCTGCACTCGAAATTCATCGGCTACTCGTCCCGAAATTACATCAGGGTACGAATCAGGATACCAAGTGAGAGAAAGAGTGAGATTTGCTTCTATTCTGATTCGTTGTAAATGGGGGCTGATTCTAATAGAAAATGGAACCGAATTATACGGGATTTGTCACGCGTGTTAAAAGACCTTTGTGACGCTTTTGCGTTACAATTATTATCCCTGTTCTCTCATTCTTCATATATAACTTTATTCACAGTTGGCGAAGAGTCCTGACGGTTAACTCGCGCCTTTGGTTTTCCTTACATTAGATTTTGAATGAACAGTACAGATTGAGCTGCGGGATGAGGATGAAGATGCTGGGAAAGGAAAAGGAAAATCTTTCTTTCCATTCGGGGCTTTACGCCCCAACGCGTGTGTCTTAATCCGAACAAATCCTTACTGAGACATTTTCTTCCGTTCAGACGCAAGTTAATCTGCCAGAAAACGTACACTTCGTTATTATTATATTGTTAAACTTATGGTTACTTTTTTTTCTATAAAAGACGACGAATGCCAGATAAATCTTTATCTAAATCACATGAAATAGTGTAGAAAAAAAAAAAAAAAGAAAATATCGTCTCTATTTTGGGAGGCACCTTGAAGGTTTAGTTCTTAAATACCAAATAGAAGTGAAAATAAAATTTGTAAGTTGACTATTTCGTTAAAATAAAATTTCACGGAATGGAGACAAACAAAAACAGCAAGAGATAAAAAAAAATAAAGAAGCATTTAAAAGTACCTCACATGAAGACCAAGTAAATTCAGAAACGTCGTTCTGGGAATGGCATTTGGTGGCCTGAAAATACCTCAAGTAGAGACAAGACATAATATCGTTGGTGGTTATGAAGAAATAAGAGACGAGGAGAGAAGTAAGGAAGGTTAAATGAAATAAAATGGAATGAAACCCCGTAGAGACGAGTGGACGAAACGTCGTGCACGATTTATCACCAAAATCGTTTTGGGTCCTCTGTCCCCGGCGTACAGTCACGAGTAAAGAGAGAGTGCAGCATCAGCATCAGCGGCAACAGCAGGCCCCACGGGGTCATCGAGAGTGACTTTAAAGCGACCACAGAAAACCTAACATGGCCCCCCTATCGTGAGAGAAACTACGCCAAGATCCCCAAAGCTGATCCAGACACACTTGGAATCTTTATATTTTTTTTTATTTTCATTTCTGGGTCCTCGATTCTCGACCCCGTCTTACTTGCTTTTCTCTTTCTCGTTTTCTTTTTCATTTTTTTTCTTTACTTTACATTACATCGGGCTGATGGCGTTGGCGCCGATCCCATGATAAGCCCGGAGACACTCGTGTTATTCGTAAGATTTGGAAATCTTTTACAGGAAAACGAATAGCATAGAAGTTGTTCAAAATGTCCTCAGGGCTACGGAGAGACACTCGTACACCGTGATCTTGAGAGATGTCGAGGGGCTAGACACGATAAGCTCTCTTACGTTTTTTTTTTACTAATCATCTCTCCATTTAGAAAATGGGAAAAAAAATTCTTCTGCGAGATAACTGGAATTGGTTTTTTTTTCTTTAAAATTTCAAAGTCAAAGTCATGCTGTAGAATTATAAAATGATCGATAAATAAACATGTTGTCGTTAAATTTTTTTAGGCCTTCGCTGTTATGAGAATCAACATGCCAGGTTCAGGTTTCAAAAGTCTTCTTGTTTGCTTATATATATTAATATTTAAAAAAAATTTGTTATTTCAACTATAATGCACAGTCATCGTTTAGAATTATAAATTGATGGTAAAATAAATATTTTCAGGTTACAAACTGACGTTACTATAACAATATGTCAGAGGTCCCTAAAAGTCTTTATTTGTTCGTTTTAAAATTTTAAAGTTACGAGTAGTGCAGGACAAGTGTCTTTAGCGGCCAAAAAGTTTAATATTAAATAAACTTTAATATGTTAAAACGGTATTTAATTTTTTGAGGATAGAAAAATATTGTAAGGTGTTGTGGTTAAAAAATGTTCTTGTCTTGGTAAATATATGTATATGTATGAGTATAGTATAGTATGGGACCGTAGTGTTCCTCGAAATAAAAGAAAAGAACAAAGAGAGCAGATGCTCGTTAAGAAGCTGTCACTCAAAATAAAACGGCAGGTAAAATGTTGGTACGCTGAGGAGGATTAAAAGATTTCCAGTTGGATAGGGCCAGTCGAAATTGATGAATAACGTCAGTTGCCTTTCGACTGATGCATCGACCACTCAAATATATATAATATTTATGAATATATGTCCACACAGACATATTCTGACAACAATAATATTCATTCTTCCATTATTTATTTTAGTGGTGAAGAAATTACCAGACAAGACCTTCGTACTCTGAAAATAAACTACGGATTTGGTAGCGACTCTGGAGACTTTTTGGATAAATCGAAACTCCTACTGTGTCTGGATAACACGAACGATTGTACGATTGTCTCATCTCGAGTTGGTTATATATATATACTTTCAGGCTGCCCTCAGGGGCATTGCGGAGGAAGAAAATCCTAAAGTCAATTCTATTATATTCCCTCTTGTCTACTGTGTACTTTAATGTACTTTTGCTGAACTACACAATTCGATTTATAGAGAAAGAAGAGAAGGTCGGGATATTACCAGAAAATTGTCTTCTCGTATTTCCGCACACTTGAGAAGGGTCACTCAGCCATAAAATATATAAAAAATACTCACTAAAAATGACCAAACTCGTTTTAAACTAAAAACTACGGTCTCTAGACGCTGAACTGAGCTTTAGGAATCAAATGGAATAGAAGGAAAACTCTCAAGTTCTTATGCCCAATGGATTTTTGTTATGGGGATATTAAAATTTTTCACGGGTCTAGTTATAAAATGTGACATGTACACAATGTTGGCATTTAACAAGTAAAAAATTTACTGCCCGTATGTCCCATAAATTTCAAATATTTATTCTTCATAATCTTTTATACCCACTTTGACTTGTTTATATTTTTTTGTTATGCCCAATTAAACTTCTTTGTACGGCTAAAAATTACAGTAATTATACCTGACTTGCTTTGAAAAAATGAAAAAATGAAATTGAATAAAAAGCTTACTGCACACAAAACATTAAAAATAATGTATAAATGATAGACGTACAGACTTATTTTAATTTAAAATTTATTTCAGATCTTAAGCTGGTCTTTTTTTATTAGTGAGTTTATTTATGGTAATTTACTGAGGGATCACCTTGGAACAACAATATGCCAAGTCTGTAAGAATTCACGGGTTGTTTTTACAAGAAGATCCACGGGGGTTCTACTCGTATCTGGCGTACAGTTTCTTTCGTCTTCATGTAAATGTCCAAAGCCTGCTCATTCGCACACACACGCAAACGCCATTTTATAACAGACATAAACATACATTTATACACAACAAATTCAAGTGTACGCGTGCTTGTCATGTCTGACTAACACCAGCGAAAAACATAACACGCGCTTCTTAACGAGGAGTCAGAGATTGATGGCAGCAGCGGCGCAAACGTCGCAACATCCGATACGCAGGCTGAAATATCATACTATGTATATACATATTTATAAGTATAAATGTATAAAAAATAAATTACACATACGATTAAATCCTAACAAACTGCTCGGCCTAAATTTGCTATACTTGTATTTACTTGCTACATATTATAGCACATTTACCTTCCACTACTTTCTTCTATTTACTTAAATTTTTCTTGCCTTTTATTCATCAACATAAACCGCTCTTCAACACCTGCACTACATATATTTCTATACCTACTTCAGCATACATTTTTTCCTGACTCTCATCTGCATCACCCCTCGTGCCTCAAAAAGCTTTTTATTCATCACGTTTCCAGTAGCAGTAGTACCCATAGTAGCAAAAGTTTTAGCATATATATGTATATATATGTATATCAGAGTGTAGTGAACGACGCGACGACTGAGAAATGCTTGATTGTAAACATGGAATCTCCACTGGCACTCATTTACTGGTCTTGCTTGAAAAGACTTTGGCACGTGCATGATATGCATATTTATCGATCCCACCAACTTCTCTTCTGCCTCTTTCTCCTCAGTAAAGAGAGGGCAATGCTTCTATTTCCTATTCTATAACGTGACACACTGCACTTTTCATGCTTCGTTCGCGGGTTGCTTCTCTTATTCAAATTGAGTTTTTTGTGTCACGAAGATTAAAGAGTTCTATGCAAAAATATTCACTCCTCTTACTATTATATATACATATATAAATATATATATATATATATATATATATATATATATATATATCTGTCACTACATGCAACTACTTCTACCTCTTGCTCCCCAATTCGTTTGACTCTTTACGTTAAAAATAAAAAAACTTTTTAATTACTTCTCCCTATTCGCAATATTCTATTCTCATGTTGCATTTCAATGAATATTGAAATAAAATAAAAATAAAAATTTTTTTCAATCCGTTTTAAATTACAAGTCAATAAAAATTCAATCTGCAACTATAAGTTTTTAAATAAATAGTTTAAGATTTTTTTACGCATAAAGTACCAACGTGTCATTGACAGCAGTCGTAAAAGTATTTGATAAACAATGTGTTGAAGTAATAAATATATGTTTATGTATGAATATTTAACATAACAAGACATATATACTGTAAGCAGTGAAAATAAGTGGAGAAAATTGATTGGATCCCGTTATAACCTTATGAGCAACAAGAAAGAGAAGTAAATGAGAATGAGAATAAAAACAATAATAATAATAAAAGTGAGAAGAAGAAGAAGAAGGCCCACTTGAGTCTACACCACTGTAGTCCGTGCATAAAACGTTTTCACGGGGTCCCGTCGGGTTCTTTGAGCCGACCCCGCTGTATACGTTACCACCGTGGAGCTGAGAGAGACGGAGAGAGTAAGAAAGGATGGGGGCCTGTCAGGCTCTAACTAGGTGGAAATGTAAGTAAGGTAGGGCTGGGCCCAAGAACACTTGGCCGGTGGAAGGGAGAACGGGGCCTTAACAACATGAAGCCTGATTTACACCGCGCAATATAGTGATGAAGCTTACACTGGTATACACAAGTTGCTGCTTTGCTACCAACAGCAAGTGGGATTTTTTGTGTTTTGACACGGACTCGTGACAGCTGATGCCCGTGTCTTTAGTGGTCGGTCATGTTGCTCGCATCGAGGCACTCGGGGTCCAACGAGTCCGGTTTGACGGCCCTAAATTGGATACTATATTAATTTTTGCTCGCCTGTATTATAAACGATGCAATGATATACACGAACCTTCATTCTTATTATAAGTAGTAGTCAAGGTAGTTTGCGAGTTTGCGCATCACTAAATTTATCATCCACTTTAATCACGAGTCTTATTTTTTTTTTAATTATATATGGGCACATGTATACATAAATGATCTAAAGTCTTGTTTTATGGTATACTAGGATCGAAGGGTCGCGGATTTAAATAAACTATGACTTTTTGACCTTTCCTGAGTTTGAGAAACGATCGTCATTAAATTAGCTTACTTTTATTTTTACGACTTTCACGTATCGGTCTTTAAATTTTTCATAAAGGCTATAAATTTCTGATAAATCTTACATATATTTATATTTTATTTTAACGCTCAGGATTGCGAAAAAACGATAAATTATTATTGAACTACACATTTAATTTAAATAATTTATTGTTAAAAATATTATTTTCTTTCCGTAAAATTCTAGTAAAAAAATATCCGAGTTTTATTCTATTAAATATCGCGAACGTAAGCGAAAATTGAGTAAGAGGTTTAACGTGATTTGAAAAAAAGCTGCTGAGTTGTAATAATAATTATAATAATAAAAAAAAATGATAGTTAAATTCAATAGTTATCTTATCTACAGTGGTGTTGAGTATACGTGTCTCGAAGTGCTTATACGAGAGTCCTTAGAGATAAAAGTGTGTTCCAAAAAAAAAGAATATTATTGGGAATAAAAAAAAAAAGATGAGACGGCCTGTCTCGACAACGTTCCTAATGGACGTGACTTCTCATTCTTTAAAATTGATTTTACGCTCTCTTCAACTTATAATTCACATGAATTATCCCTCGTTAGGTAGCGCATTTAGATATTTCAACATTACTAAATTTATAGTTTTATCATCCGCTGCTGCTACTCATTTCAAAGAGTTAATTTACATCACTGTATACACACTATTATTCAGAACAACTCTTTTACCTTTCTTATTCTCTTCATCGAAATAACAATTATATTTATTATTATTATTATTCAGGTAGCCAGCGTTTTGAAAACTATGTTTATTTTAAAATTTACCCAGCATATAAATTAGATATTCTTCCTCAACTTTCTGACAACTAGTATCATCAACATTAAACTCTGGAGATACTGTGCGTGAGGTAACTGTCTGAAGTCTATACTGGCAAGTTTAAGTTTTATTAGCCCGTCCTATAGATACTATCCTATCCCATCCCATCCTTACCCGACATAACTTGCCGTATAAAAAGTACGTGCATCGCATGGAAATTACATAAATTTTTTATTTACTTTGTCACTGGAATTTTTACGATGCCCAGTAACTCCGAAAAAAAAAAATAAGGAAGAAAAAAAACTACTGGAACTATGAAGTTTTAACTTTTCTCAAGAAAAAATAATTATCAATCTTGGGACTGAACAACGATCCATCAATATAGTAATCTATCATCTGAGAATATTTATGTGGATACATATACATGTATGTATCTACTGGTACTGCTCCGAGAATTTTACAGAGATGATCGAGTCACACCAGGAGATCTGTAGACTAGTATACACTTAAACTTATGGATGAATAAATAATGTAAATTTACTGAAGGACGACAATGGACTGCCAATCGTTTCATTTGTATGATGTTTTGCTCTCGCCCTTGGAGCTCCATTTATAATAATAATAGTATGAGTAATATTTAATACAATATTATATGTATGTAACATGAAACTGAAAGTCGTGTAACATAAGAAAGAACAGATTCTTTTTTATAGCAGATCGATTTCTCGACTTGATTGCCCGTAGATGAAGAAACACTTGGAAACCCTACCGGTAGTTAGTAGTGGTAGTAAAGAACCGCGAAATTTTATACTGCGTTTATTTTTCGCGTCCACCAACGAATAAGATCCGGTAAGGTTTGTATGTATGTATATATATGCTGTGTATTATATTGGTCCATATGGTTCACGGAGCCTGGAGAATTCTATCGTTACGACCGATCTACAGTTTCCTTGTATTGGAACCGTAGCTTGGTCAAGATTCTTACATGATTTTCATCTCTCTTTATTTTACATTGTAGTATGCGGTATAAGACCGAGACAAAAGCAAAGGCAAGGCAGGTATGGCAAAGAAACACGACAAAATAAAACTTAGCGAGCAGCGATGCGAAGCCCGATGAGACTCCAGAACTCCGTTCACTCGAAGGCGTCGAGTGGAATATAGGATGTGTGTACCGAAATAAAAGGTACGAGTAGAGAAAGAGAGGAAAGAATAAAAGAGGAACGCACACGATTATTCGGTGTCTAAACAAACTAGAAAGCCGGTCCTGGCGGGGCCCGCGGCACCCAGAGACGCTTAACAAGGACCTCGTTATCATATTTTATTACCGGGTCTCCTACAGCTAAGCCAAGAACAGTTCAAACCCTCACTCTATAATACATACACACATCTACATATGTATATAGTCAACTAGAATACAAGTAATTTTCTATCGTGTGCTCAAAGAATCTAATTGATTTATCCTAATCCACATTATTGTTAACAAAAATTAACGCTGTTTGTCTTCGATTGGAATTACGGGTAGGTTCAAATATTTGCTGGTTTATTAGATACTTTTTTTGGGAAGGGGGAGGAGTAGGGGGAGGGAGAGCTCGTTTCAATTATCTACTATCGCCGTCTACACGTCGTTATGTACATTGAGCACGGTTAAATACAAATACAGACGTAAAGTAAAGGCAGTAAGTAATGTGTACATGTATATGCATGTAGATATAGGCAGTACAGGATACAAATGTAAGAGATGATATTCACGTGCATAAACACTCGTACATACGTAGGTGGTGGCGAGGCAGGCCGCGAGAACTCGAGAGTAATGGGTCGTAAATTTTTTGAACCAGCATCAGGCGAGCCTTCTTAGTAGTGTTCTGTAGTTATGTGTAGTGAGAATATAAGTGAGAGAAAGAAACGACCAACGCGGTTCCTGACCTGGTCTGCATCAACCGCGAGCTCGCGAACCATGCACGCGGTCCTGTTCTTGTACAGTCAGTCTAGTTAGTTGTTTTATATTTCTATGTATACATATATATTATATATATGAAGTAGGTATTGAAATTGATGTTCGTAACACTGTACCAGTCGGGCAATTTTAGATGAAAATAACAGATCCAGATACTCTGTACTGTGTAAATCGTGAATAAGCTTTTACAATCAATCCTAAATAAACAGTTTATAAAGCTAAATATTTTATTTTTATTTATTTTTACAAGTCTACTGTAGATTTAATTTATTTATTTATTTAAAGGTGAATTTAACTTTACTCAGGATTATTGCATAGTGCAATTTTAAAAATGAAATTTTAGGTACAAAGATTATGAAGGACCGGAAAATGGAGTGAGAAAATAATAAATAAAAAATAATATCTTTTATTCTGTCAAATGCTCGTCATACTGGAATTCCATGAAGCGTGTGTTATACAAGGCTCGCTTGGCTTGCCAGCTATTTCTATTAATATTTCCGTGAAATTCGCGAGCGAACGAACCGAGAAACGGAAGAGAGGGCTGGGCAGGAGGAAAAAGTAGAGACGCGGATATATGCTGGTGGATATAGAGAAGTTGAGGCGACACATGGAATACACATAATAGCAAACCACATATATATATATGTATATGTATACATACACAAATGTCTGTATTATTGCGTTTGCCAGTGAGTGTACACGTGCTTTAAACACGTATGTCATGTGTGCATGCGACGAATAAAATACATATATAGAGATGAAAGCGCTACCGAGTTAACGTAGATGGTAAAATAGTGGAACAAGAGTATATATATATGGCATATAGATAAATGAATATGAGTATGTGTGCGTGGGTATTGCGGGCCACCGGGAGGGTGTGAGGGTAAAAACCACGGGCTAATTCGAGTGTTCAAGTGTCGTTGCGCGCAATTGCAGGCCAGCGAGCCGGACATTTTTCGCGGTCCAACGAGCCGCTAACAAATTATTTCCAGTCGCGAAAGTCAACCAGTTTAAAATGATGAACAAACGTCGACAGGTTTCGCGTGTGTATGGATGTATTATGTGTGTTGTGCTGTGATGTGGTATCACATATGATGCATTTTCACGCTACCTCCTGCCATCACACACGCCCATTTATCGACTTTCAATCTGATATATCCAATAATCAATTTCTCAATTTATGTTTATTCCAGTCTCCATCCTATCATTTTCATTAAATATATACTACATTTTATATATTGTGGTTTTATATTTACATTTAACACTTTCTGTATGATTATATCGTTTTTTTTTCAATACCAGCGTTCATTAATTTTCAAATTATTGAAAGCTAGATCTGATTATCTTCAATAATTTCATAGATTATTATTATTATAGATATGATTAAATATTTTTTAAGGTGAATGAAATTTAATGATAGTAACCGTAAGTAAAATCCTTGAATCTTCTAAACTTTTCTCGAAAGTCAATAGAGATAAATATGTGATATATTATTTAAAATGTAAACTGAAACTATGACCCATAAGCCTGTTTATTTTTCCTAATCTTGACCAAAATAAATTCATGAGTAACAAAAAACGGAAACTTCTCAAATTCCTGTTTCCCACAATCTTTCAATCTCCATAAAAAAAAAAATATTTTTATCAGGTTTGAGATATCGAGGTCCATTTTTTAAATTTTTCGAGCCTGAATACATTTCATAATTTAGTTTCTAATACCAAGAAAACCTTAAGGTGATCATAGAAACTGATAAATTTTAATTTTGCATATTTTTAAATCTAAACCCACCGTATTTCAGTCTCTGAGAATTGAAATTTAAAATTCACAGATATAAATTATCTACTACTGACTACTAAATGAATTATTTTAATAGACGAAAATAAGTTCGTCCTAAAAATTATTTAAATCGTCCCTTTAAGTACTTAAATTTACATTTGTAATTACGTGTAACGTGTAAATTAAACTCTAGGTGCATCTACTCGCGTGTTATGAATAAAAACACTCGATTAATTACAATGTTGAGCGCACAAATAAATTAAAAATTAGTGTGATGCTGGTTAGCCGCGGTCTAATAAGTTTTGGATTTTTTTTAAGAGCGCCAAATTAAAAAAAATATATATTTCGGAAAATTGCACTTATAGCTTTTTTAGTTTCCTACATGTGCATATTTTTAGTTTATTTTTTTTTTTTTTAATTAAACTGTCAAAACTTAAAAAAAATCCGCAAATGGTTATGAGTGTGAATGTAGCTGACAATTGTAAATTTAAAACTTTTGAAAGAAGTGAATAAAATGTAAATCATATAAAATAAAAAAAATGGGCATTTATAGAATTTGAAAATCAGTAAGTGCATTTTTTAAAATTTTCATATTTTCAACTATTTAATTCATCTATTTGTAATTTAAAATTTGTCTCATGTCTGCTACATTCACACTCATTAATTCTCTGTTGTCTGCTAGCTTGAGGATCATAAATTAGTATGTATACAAAGAAAGTATCAGCCGTAATCTAAAAACACGTAGTTGCGATTAAAATTAATCCATCGACAGATAAATATTATCCGGATAACGGGCAATCAGCTTACACTCTATTAAAAAAAAAACAATAATAAAAAATTGCAGCGAACCGTTATATCACGAGTTCAATTACAATCTCCTTTTCATAGCTCATAAATTTATAAAGTTATTTAGAAGTAACAATAATAAATGATGTAGTTGTAACAGATAAACAAAAATAAAACTCACCCATTAATTTTCTAACTTCAGCCTGACTGAGAAAGAGATTGAAGTGCCCGTGTCCTGGCCTCACCACGATAAACAACATCGCTAATCTTGCCAACAGCATCAGCAACATGATTATGATGAGGTTGCTTACAACTTTCTTCCTTTCCTCAATTCAACTCGACTCAGCTCGCTCTTAAAAACCACGTGTTCGGTTAAACCCGCGTTGGAGCGACCGAGTCCGCGAATTGTAACCAGACGAAGACGCAAATTATTTAGCGCCCGCGCACACGTACCTCTATTTTGCTGCTTTTTAAATTTGAATAAATATCATACACTTTTATTGAAATCTACTACACTCGATTACTGTCTTTTGTTCTCTTGTTAAGTCACCTCATTTTTGAAAATATTTTTATTTCTTCACTTTCTTGTCTCTCCCTCTCTCTCTTTCTCTATTTTTTTAAACAAACACTTGTATTAATTTTTTATATATGTTACAGGTATTTATATATATATTTTTACATGGAAGAAGTTTTTGAGACTCAATACAAGATGAGTTTAAAACGAAACAAGGTAAGAGGAAACACTAACTGTACACAGTAACATATAATATAAAATACATACGGAATTTTGACAGCTTGTTTGGAGTAACACGTGCTAGTTTTTCGGTTTCACTTAAAATATTTTTTAAATAAAATATTTATTATTGTTATTAAGGTATTATTTATTATTATTTATGTAGTTGATATATTTAAAAATGTACAGGTTATAAATTGAATAATATTTCAGTGAGTTAACTAGGGACTGGAGTGTGTTGCCGCGTGAAAGCCACAACCAGTTCTGCTACAGCCGCCATCGGTCGTCCAGGGTCGACGCAGTTGCTTGGACTACCGAGGGTCTACGACCATGGCCGGAACTTCCCGAACTCTTACGGTTTTATTTACTATAGTGCCTTTAGTGCCGGTATAGTAAGATAGTAGAGAGTAGACTAGTAGTAAGGGACAAGGGTATGTATGGGTTTCAAATGCACACGGTTGAATTCTATGGGGTTGGTTGAGTGTGTGCGTAAGAATGAGGGAGAGGGAGAGAGGGCTTGTAGAATGAGAAGAAAGACAAGAATTCACGGATACGAGGATCGAGAATGAGTCGAGTTGAGAATAAGAGAACGCAGTGCCATCGAGAATTTCAGAGGGAGACTCCCAACTGTGATCGATGATCTTGGGATGAAAAAAAAAAAAACATATTTTTTTGGAGTCTTCACTCAAATGTTTTTCATTTTTTTACATTGGATTGAGCTATCCATCAATTATTTTTACTTTTTTATTGATCATAACTTTTTTTTTTTATCAGAAAAAAATGATGATTATGAAGCTAACAGACAATTCACAATTTTCTGATTTTTTTTCCAATGAATCGATTACAAAAAAAAAAAAACTAAAAAAATGCACTTGTAAAAAATTTAAAAAACTATAGGTGCAATTTTTGTAATTTTTTTTTTTTATAATTTATCGTTTAAAAAAACATCAAAAAATTATTAGATCTCGGCTGATTTCAGTATCATAAAAAAATGAGTAAGTGCAGCAGAGATGAAGAAATTTTAGAATAAATTAATTAATTAAAATAATGTAATTGAAAAAAATTAGCATACTGACTTGGGAATTATTTAAATATGCATTTTAAAACTTTTATTCTACTTAAATTTAATATATGTTAATTCCAAAACTAAAAAAATTGCCAATGGTCAGTTACATTCATATTAAAAAAAAAATTGGAGTATGCAGATTTATTTATTTATAAAAAAAATTATGTTTGCTGTGGGTTTCGACCAAAATGGAGAGCAATTTTCTCGTAACATAATCTTGTTCGCAGAAATTAGTTCTGCTTGAAGAAAGTTTCCAGAGTAACAGGTAGTTCGTTTGGCTTTAGCTATTGTACATCTTTAAAACCATCCTCATTTTACTCGATCTTAGCTTTCCAGTTTTTTTGCTCTCAAGCACTTTTAGCATCTTTTACGTTTTTTTTTTTTTTTTTTTTTTTAAGTAGAGTAGTATTTCTTTCAGCTTCTACTTGTCTACTTACTTTTCTCAACATTTTTCGTCCACTTTACTGCTGAGATAATTCAAAGAATAACTTCCGAATAATTAAAGAAGTGTATATTTTTCACTTAACTCTTTAAAAATGTATATTATTATAATTTGACTTTCGAAGTAAAAATTTAAAAATTACACCGGTCGAAAATTTTTTCTATTATAAAAAAAGTTATTCCGATAAATATAAAATCAATTCATACGACAGGTGTTACATAGGAATATCTTTAGTCACTTGTGAGTAAAAGCATCAGCACTCAAGAGTAAGTGAAAAAATTTCCCATATAATGTATTATCGATTTTTTCGAGACCCATCAAGCTCCCAACAAACTCAATATAACATCACACAGTGTCGATCAAATTTCATCATTTCTCGTCCTTCCTCTCTTTATCTCTCTCTTGCTTTTACTCATCGTCGATACCACACACTCAATAGACATGCACTAAAATTTATCTATATATATATATATATATATATATACACCCAATATCGAAATATTGACAGATTGGTTGCGTAAAAATTCTATCATGAGAATCACAAGATTGACTAGACAGATAAGATGTCTGACCCCGAAAACTATCAACGGATTTTACACCAAAATTTAGTCATCAGAAAATCCTTCACCGAAATAATAAAAAAAAATTTTCAATCCTCACTCAATATATCGAAAAAAAAAACTCATATGTGGAAGTAATAAAAAAAAAAAAAAAAATAATAAATAAATGAATAAAAAAATAATTCAACTCGTAAGCTTACAATGGCAGGAGCACGAGGGTGTAACGCCTACGTCGTTTCGCTGAAATCTCGTTTCTTTTAAACCGGACGTGTCTGATTACCGAACACCGTCATTACTTCAGGCAACTGCAGAATGCAGTATGAGCGCAAGAGACAGACTGAAAATATTTTTCATACATCTTTAAAGTGAGAAATGAGTATGCGTACATACATACAGATGTATAAAATAAAAAATACTAAATATAAGTAAAAAAAAAAAGAAGGGAACGAAGAGCGAAAATAAAAAATAAACAAACGGTAAAAAAGCGGAACGAGTGTACTCACTTGAAACTTGTTTTGCAAATTTACAGCTGATTGAAAAGTCCATAAAAAAAATAAATAAATAAATAATAATGAAACGACGTGATTACTTTTTTTTATGAAATTCGTCGTCTATATATACGAGAGTTAATCGCTTACAGATCGATTTTTTATTCTTCCTCACTCTGCTCGTGATTCCGCGATTTATGGAGTGTATACGTTTTCTCTTTCAATTCTCACTTGTATTGCCTCGAGTGTACTGAGCATTAAGTACAGGTATAGACTCTATACTACGAAACATCGCATGCATGAGAATTTAATTCATCAGCATCTCATTTACTGCAGCATTTACTGTCGGACTCGATTACGATCGTTATTATCCAGGGATCATATTGGATGTTTTATTTAATGACTAGCTTTACTTTCTGAGCTTAGTATTATAGACCTTCTGTATGTATTTATACATATATATATATATATACCCATACATATACGTAGTTTGTGTGTGATGTGATGAGATGAGCTTGAGCAGAGAGTGAACTAAAGGTTTTCGATTTAGATGAAAGGCTTTTAGTTTTTATTTACCGATCACTAATGTACACAGATCAATCTCTGTGCGAGTAAATAAATATAAAAGCTTTTGCATTTTTTTTTTATTTGTAAATATATATATTTATATAAAATTAAAATGTATTTGCTGATTTTTTTTATAACTGGAAGCTGAAGTTTTATAATCTAGAACAAATAAGTATTTAATATGAACGGTTATGTCTGCTCTGGAACGTTTATGACAGTACATATATAATATATGAAAAACATAAGTATATAAAGAATTATATTGTGTACATGTAGTGTATTATATATACATATATGAGAATGCGTCTCTTTGTCGGATCTAATCTGGACAAACAGTCGTATATCAGTACTGCGCGTTTATTCGCGACTAGCTGACACGTCTGTACTTTCTCCGCTTTGTGTATACTATATTATATATATTATTATATATTAAACATGTTGTGTTGTTTGAGCTAATACTGTATGTACCGTGGAAGCAGTAGCTCTTGACTCGACTTTAAAAGATCATACGAAGTAATCCTTTAAATCTTTATACTTAATTTTTATTTTATAATTTGCGAGATTTATTTTGTTTTAGTAGTAATCTTCTTAGAATACTCATACATTTTTAATAAATTATTCATACTATTCACGGATTTTTTTGACGTCAATTCACAAGTTTCATCTTCTGTTCTTTCAATCATAATTATAAACAAATAGTTTTAATTAAACATAAATAAATATTTTGTTTATTGAGTAAATCGTTGTCGAGTTTTATGTAAATAAAAATTTAATTACAGATCCGAATTTAGAATTTGTGTAATTAATTCCTAGAAGTTTACTTCAATTAAACTTCAAAAGATGTTTTTATTTACAAGTTAACTTAATGATGATTTAATTTCTTTAAAAATCTCAATAATTAATATGAGTATTTAGTTAAAAAAAAAAGTGTCTTGACTGGTAATTTAGAAAAAAATATTAAAGTCACTGACGTATAAATTTTGTAAATAATTTTTCTTAATAAAATTCTTTTGACAATTTACTGACGCAAATTTCACTTTGAAAAATGCGCTTTCAACTTTGAAAGGGCCCATGATATTTGCAAAGCATGCTTTGGCTTAAAAAACACAAAGTAAAACTCACATATATATTTGCTCTACATACTTTACGTATATATTTTTTATTTTCGCAAGTTTCAGTAGGAATGAAAAATAAAAATAGTACTATATATGTATGCAATATAAATAAGGATATGAAGTAAAGCGAGTAACGAGAGCTGGTTTACATATGACGTAGTTGTGTATTCTTAATCAAGTGGGGATATTGTTTGACCTGGAAAATACGAGTATCTCAAAGAAACCGGCGCTCAGCTTTCGGAGTCATTCTTTACACGATCGTGCGGCCTCCAATTAATGGTTGTGCCGCACGCCGTCTCATCTCCCCCGCCAGTTCAAAAGAAACCGCCACCTCAAAAATGTATTAATGCTACTGTGTCGTCTTTTGCTCGTTTGCTACTTCTTTTACGCAGAACATTTAAATCTAACATTCCATTTAACATACAACCCCATCAGCAACACCTTCATTATTTTTTTTATACAGCCCCATCATATGAAATAAAATAATTTAGGTATTAGTTTACATATTTGTGATTAGAATTTAAATTAATGTAAAATAAAAATTCGTATTCGAATGAGTTGAATAGTTTTTTAAAGGGTTAATTTAAATTTAAATTCTTATTGTAAAAGTGGTATCCGTTGAATATTCAAATTTATAAACGAGTTTATTATTGAATTGTTTAGTTTTTTAAAAGAAAATAAAAAGGTTTAGTATTTATTCAAAAAGTTTCTGTTTATTTGACTTTTGAATTTAAATCAAAAACACCTAAAGTTTATTTAATTACTACTCGTCTGTGTAGATTTTTCTCTTAAACAAAGTTTATGTCGAGTTGGCAAAAGACAAGTTTTTTAGCAGTAAGGGCGTGAGAGAGTGCCAGAGTACTCTAACCTTCAGTCTCATCTCGTCTAGAATTGTCGACGTATACACGAGAGTGCAAACTAAAAACTCAAACTCAACGAAATTCTTAATATAAAAGAAGAACAAGAAATTGCCTCAGAAAATTTTAACTCACGCGTTAAATTTTTATTCCCATCTTGAGCGTTTTCATTCTGTGTACTTTGGCTGATCTTGAACCTGCCTCGAGACTGTCGAAAGGTGTCTGGATATGCACGAGATTTTTATGTGACAAGGGGGATTATACGCTGATAAAATGACGCAGAGGACATCTTATATAATGAGTTAAAGAGACTATAAAGGACTAAGAACTGAAGGGTGTAAAAGTTGGATTAAAGTAAAGAGAGAAGCATAAAAACTCTATTGAAGGACATATATATGTATATATAAGAGCTGACTGTACTTGGGCTAACAAGACTCTGGGACTCACGGGCTATTATCATAATTGTGGGCTGTAGGCAACGGCTGTACCCACAAACCAGAATACTTCTTCTCATCATCAACCTTTTATATATACATATATATATATATATATATAGCTTACTCATATCTTTTTACTTTAAAAAAGAATCTTATTCCTTTATGTCGTCATTTATCTTTTTTCATCTCCTTTACTTGCACACCTAATTCTATGACTCTTCGCGACTGTGTTCTCACTCCAACAAACTGTTGTTATACTCTTCTGTATTTCATTTTTTTTTCTGTACATTACATTAGTTCTCCGTCTTGTGTCTTGTTTCGCATGATGTGATGTCTACCTCAGTTTTTTTATATGGGGGTGTGTGGATGTTCTAAATGTATGTGTGTATTTGCGTGAATGTTTGTCGCGCGTTCGAATGTATGTTATATGGTGTGTATAGTATACTTATATAAAATATATTTGTATGAAACATGGCATGGAGTATAAAGTATGAAGTATGTATGTATACTTGTACGCTAGTTTTCGCCTTGTTGAGAGAGACCAGTTGTGAACAATGCACGTGCAGTTGCATCCTTACGCCTTGCTGGCAACCGGTAGTACACGCGTATGCTTTATAACGGGTCACGTCGTCGTCACTCGGCAGACGTGCTCGCTTTTGACGATTGATGATGACCTTTTTGCTTGGATTAGTTTTTTTTTTTTTCGTCTTTGTTGCTTCTGTTGTTATTATTATTCTAGTTTGCACTGTGTGCCATTTTTGTAGTTTCTGGTTCGATGGGTTTTTACATCGCGGTATTATATTGAATGTATGGTATAGATGGTTCTACAGAAATGGATTGCTTTGAACTCTTAGAACAAAGGAAATATTTTTATTTTTTAAATATTTGTTTTTTAAAGGTGTGAAACTATCAACATCCTTGCAGACGTATTTACTTTTATTTCTTTTTTAATCTTTGGGATATTAAAAAAAAATAATAAATGTCTATATTTTTTATTTTAAATTAATCTACTGGCAAAAGTAAAAAGTCATATTTAGTAAGTCTATTTTTGAGTATTAATAAATCTGGGATAAATTAAAAAAAAAAAATTTGATCGTTTTTGCTAATAAAAGTAATTTTAAAAAAAAGTGTAAATTCAGCATCTCATATTTTTTCTTTCTGTTTCCACAGGAGATAGAATTTAAAATTAAAATTTTTCAATTTTATTCCTCAGTCTTTTTAATGTGACAATTTTTAATCAACTCTGACCCTCATGCCTAAATAAGAATGCATGCAAATAAAACAATTTAAACTTTTTTTATTTTATTTCCGACAGTAATGATATTAAATAAATCCATTAAATGTTAAAAAATAAAACATCAAACAATTATCATCACGCAAATCACTGTACAAAATGTCCTCTAATATAATCTTGTTTAATTTATTTGCGCTGTGTATGCACAAGAGTAATTGACAAGTATTAAAAAAACCAAAAAAAGCTGAAAAAAAAAAGAGAAACATAAAAAAAGATATGAACTGGTGAACCGCAGAGATGCACGTTTTTGCATGGGTCTCGTCGAATATTTGAGCCTGCGTTTCACTTTACTCTTTTTATCACTCTTTCCCTGTTCCAGTCGTTATGTTGCACTCTAGTTTCTCTGTCCATTGAGCGAACCACTCCCCTCAAGGTCGGTGATTAAGTTCAAACGTAGTTGGGTTGCATCTCAACAGAGTAGAGAGACCACCCTGAACGAAATCACGCTCGTCGCGCTTACACGCTCCCATCTCTCAGTCTCTCACCCTTCACTTCTCATCCTCTACCCATTTATACATATGTACACACATGTACATGTACACATACTTTACATTTACTCTCTTATTATTTTTAATCCACTGCTCTACTATATCGTCTCTCTTCACGACTAGTTAATTTTGTAACGAGTCACGTTGATGCCGCATCAGCTACCGACTTTTATACGCACATATGAACACATGTTCACTTAAAATCTCACACGGACTAGCAATTTAGCTTTTCAGTAGTTCATTCAGATTATTTCCCCCTATTTTAGCCCTTATTTTTTTTCACTCAACATTTTTCAGTCTTATTTATTTTTTCTTTCATTGATTCTATGAACGAGAAGGGTTCTGAGGACTTGCATTTCAAGTTTCACGCCTTGTGACTTGTCTACTTTATTTTAGCACACGTGTCTTCATACAATTACCGAGACCTCCCTCTGATACCTTTTTGTTTGTCGAATTTAATTTAGCTATTTAGTTGATTAAAATTTTAATCGGTAAATATATAGTATTAAAAATACTCGAAACTCCTATTTCGAACTAAAAAAAATTTTAATTACAAAAAAATCCAATACAACTGGCGTAAAAAAAAAAATGATGATAAACCAAAACAAATCAAAATCTCCAATTATTTTTATTCCGTTGATTACACTACTCCCTACGCAGTATTATTTCTCTCTAATCAACTAACTTTATTTTATTTTTTTTTAATCCAATAAGAAAAAAAAATCTCATTTACAAACAAACAATTTAGCGTATACATTACGATTAAATAACAAGGTCTGGTAATTATTGTGTGCAGCAGATTTAATGTGGTGCCGGTCCGAACTGATGCCAGAATATTCCACATAATCATATTTGAGTACTTATTTTTTTTTTTTTTCCATATGATACCTTTTGGGTCTTGAAGAAAATGAGGATAAGAATAAGAATGAGAATGAGAACGAGAACGAGAAATAATTCTCGTTTGCGACTCGAATTTAAAATTGTTGATCTATCCCAGAGGCATATTTCCAAGCATGTAAAGTCCGCGTATGTGTACATAATGCTACCATACTCATATCAACACTCGAGTAAATGACGAGTAAATAAATGCATATGTACATATATAGAGAGTGTACACACGCAGTACAGTAGGTCCGTTACATCATTATCCTACAGGTTTAAAAGTATACACATACATATATCTATATACAATGCAATACCTGCAAGCAAAGTATGGTTACGTTCTTAACTTGAATCATAATTCCACGTCCTTCGCCTTCAACTCAAACTCTTTTGCAAATCTTCGTAATTCTTATCTGGTTATTTTGTTAACCTTTATTTTTATTTTTATCCATAATACCTCCAGCGAGACATGCCATGGGCGTGTATGTTTGTTTAGCCTGATCTTACCCTGTTATTATGGACCTCGTCCGGTTCTCCCCGCGCCTCTACTCGCCAGATCGAAAAGACTCTTCGTATTATATCGTCAAGTGAGTGTAGAAGCGTGAGGAGAACAACTTAGGCCCGATACGATGTACCATGAGCTGACCAAACTCTTCTCTTCTGCTCGCTTACTGCGGGTTAGACCTGGCAACACCAGATGAGAGTATAGACGTTTATGTTAAACCTGATACACCTGATGGTTTAAGAGCTGGTGCATGCTGCCAGTATTCTGTGCACACAGGACACGTAAAATCTACCTCGTTTACAAAAAGTTAAATGTGATAAAAATAAAAAAATAAAAATTCGTTTACACGAGATGGGGTTTCGGATGCTGGATATAGACAAAAGATGAGAGCAGAGATTTTTTAGTGTGTGGTAGCGGAACGCGTCACGCGGCGACTAGTTTTTTTAAATACTTTTTTTAAAAAGACAAGATTACGATTAAGATTCCACACACGATTTATTGACGTGTCGGCAAAATAAGACGTTTTCTGTCTTTGTGAATAATTGTCAAATTCACTTAAATTAATATTCAAAATTAAATATTTATTTTTATAAATATATTTTTAAATGTCTTTTAGTATCACTGAATTATCTGCTCCGATCTTAAATTTTTTCTATAAATCGTTATTTAAAAATTTATATTTATATTCTGAATAAATTATTTTTAATGCCTATAGTATTTCACAAATAATGAGATTTTATGGCGAAAAAAAATTTTTATTATCACCAATAAATATAATCATTTAGATGATCGATATTATAATTATTTATAAAAATAGTTTACACAGTTTATTTATTATTTTCCGGTCTTTATTTAAATTACACAACAATATTCTCTCATCAGAGGTGTATTATATATATAATAATAGTACGTTTATATACAATATATATATAGCACCCCAAACAAATGGACCGGTTAAAATCAATGGAATGGAATAAATATAAATAAATAAAAACAAGAATAGACCCAGCAGAAAAAGTCTATATATAATCATAAATATATAACATTGACAGTAAGTGACAAAAAATTTATCGCTTTTTTCCACACTAAGAATTCTTTATTTTTTGTTCCTTTATTTATTTTATTTTATTTTTTTTATCCATTCAGAATGTGCAGGAAGAGGGGAAACCGGTAGTGGATCGTCCCGTCGTCTCACGGATCCTCTTTATCGGTTGACAATGCTCTACTGATGACACAACTGTGCATCGTGTATTATATGAGCCTGTATGAGCTTCACTTAATTGTATGTCGCGTGTATACATCTATTACAACCCGTGGCTGTACCGATACGATTCAATAGGGTGTCTGTTTACACGATATGCGAGGACGACACGCGACGAGAACGGGCGTTTCGCACGAGGTATAAAGTACTCTATATCCCGTTATATTAACCATTCCTTTATTTGTTCAATTTAACCGGTATTGTCAGTTATATTTACACTTGTCTCCATTACTCTTCTTTTCCCGCCCTTCTTTCTCTTTGATAAATTTTTTAACAACCCTTGCGGCGGTTTCGTGTCAAAAACTTGCCAGATACGAGGGTGGTATAAGATATTATGTTTTTTATTATTTAATTAATTCTTTACCGCAATCACTTCACTTGTATATAAAGTCTATAATGTAATCCATGAATCCGCTGGGGATTATTTATGTGACAATACACTTAAATATTATCCCACGATCTTTTATGGATTTTAGTTTGCATTGTGCGAACTGGACTTTTATCATTCGACCCCGTTTTTTAATAAATCGCATGCGATAATTAACTGATTTATTTAGGCGCAAGTCGAAAGGGGAAATTACATGACGGGGATTGTCAATGATCAGTTATCTACTGGGATTTTGGTGGAAATTTGTTTATTTTTATTGTTTAATATTGTCTTTTATTAACGATCATCAACAATAGATTGCAGTTTAATTTTAGGAGAGTTCATTTAAAGTTTCGTGACTCATAAATTTATGAAAAAAAATTTTTTCGAGAACAACTTATGAACAGTGCTGGAAACTGATATATCTTCGGTATATTTTTTGAAAATTATAACTAGTGACATCTGGTGATGATTTTAAAGTGTTGATAAAATAAATATCTTGAATCGTGCGGAAGGTAAAAAAACACGTGTATAAATATATCCTGATGGCAAGACTTTTTGGTCAGAAAGTTGATGTCAATTAGTTGCGATCAAATTGACGACAATTTTAGCCTTTGTAACTGTACAACAAGTTGTCGCTGACTTTTCCAGAAGCGGTGACAATCTACTGGCGCAACTTGTCAACATTTTGGGAAAATGGAAAGAAACTTTTCGTCAATTAATGGATGTCAACTTTTACCACTTTTTTGGAAGTTGTCATCAATTTATGAAAATGCCAATTTTTGTGTTCAACTTGGCGACAAGTTGCTGCAGTAGGTCGTCGTTTGCTTACCGTCATCTTGACTATTAGGTTAAAGACTGAGTTTTCTTGTGTAAGATTGCCACCTTACGGTATCATAGAGATGCTAAAAATTTTTCTTGAGTCGATAAATTTCAAATTTAATGATTATTATCATTATTAATTATTTCGTTATTATGTTAATTTATAATCAAATATTTATCATAATTATGGATATAAAAAATAATTAGAGATAAACTTGTTTAAATTATTGGTTTTAATATAATTGATAAGATTAAAACTTGTGTTTACTTACAAATTGATTGAGAAACTATTTATTCAGTTTTCTTTCATTGATTATACTTTACAAATTCGGGTTATCTTTATGTCGAAAAAGTTGCGGTAGGAATAGAACAGACTCGATGGATTTAAAATAAATAATGATGGTAAAAATAATAAACTATTACATTTTTAAAGGGCAATTATTTTGATTTGTGTCTGCCATAGGTATATCATTTATTCCGTTTATTTTCAAAATGCGCATTGCAGCTTTGACAACTGATGTCGCTGGATGTTCTTGTCTTCCCAAAATCCAAACATATTTGAAACTAAAAAAATTAAAAAATATGATTTATTTTTTGCAGTCATAAATTTTTGAGTTGATTCTATTTGAATTTGACATTAAATTTCAGGAGTTTAGAGTTGAAATTTAAAATGGACAAAATTTCAAATTTGACTCGATTAAATAGACAGGATCAAAAACGTTTTTAAGTTAAAATGTAAAAAAGACAGTGCCACGCTTATTGTTCGCAATGAGTTACAAACGGTTAAAGTCAGAGTACACTTGACATTTCTTACTGATATGAACCGTATTCTGTACAGCTCCAAACAGTGGCAAAAGAACCATAATCCGTAGCCAGCACCCAATAAGGACCGATTGTCTTACCGGTATAAGCCGATGGAAATCCAATGATTAATTTACCACATTCTGGTGAATCTTCACCACAATTTTCTTTGTCAATAGTCGCATTTCCTATTATTTGTGTTTGAAATCGATTTCTGAGACAAAAAGTCGGTGTATAATTAACAGAAAAAAACATATGTGCAAACAAATTAATTCAAATTTAATGAATATTACAAAAGAAAACAAAATTTGATATTATAATTTTGTTACATTTACTTACACAGTTGAAAACTGTCGGTTTTCGGCGATCAAAAAACCGTAATCGTCTAATGTGTAATTAGCGGTAGTGCATTTTGAATACAGTTCATACATATTTGGAATGCTATGTCGCAACTCATACCATATCCCTTGATACTGATAAAATAAGTTTTAGATAACTGATGGGACCAAATAATTATTTTTAAACAACTTACTTTTTTAAGATTAAATTTGGATTGGACTTTAGGTTGTGGACAGCTACCTAAGCCAGGTGTTTGCGATAAGACTCCACTGAGTAAACATATGATTACGCAAATATGTAACATTCTCATTAAAAAAAAAAAAAAAAAACGAATTTCGTTAAAATAATTGAAACTTATTTTTTTGATATATTTATTTTTATAGAAATGTTGCAGATTAACTTAACAAAATTACGTTGAACAAAAACTTTATTTAGCTGGTTGCACATACGATGGTCACAAAAAAAAAATGACTATACGTAATAGATAATTACAGTAATTGTTATCATGCAATAGCTTCAGCTTTTTAATTGCGAGCGTGATAAAAAACATAATTAGGTTGATAAAATATGATATTCTTTTAAGAACGCACATAAATATTCAAATTGTATTACTTGAATATAAAAAATTATTCGGTAAATAAATTTATTATTTACTGAAAATAAAATTAAATAACAATTTGATTTGAAAACTGACACAGTGTTAATGAACGCGAAAAATTCATTAATAGAAAAGAACAAAAAATAGTTCTATTAAAATTAATAAATATCCGGACAATTATTCTGATCGATTGTTACCATAGGTTCTATAGGAAGTCCATAATTTTTGTAGGTCTCTTCGCCAATTTTTTGAACATCAAGTGCAGGTACTTTTTCTCTTGTAAATATGTAAAGTTTTATAGTACTGAAATGATATAAAAGTTGTTATTGTGGAAACAAACAATCAATTGTATATATTTATATTGTATATAATTTAGGATAAATAAAATTACGAAAACAATCCATGGTCTGTACAAGCAAAAGTAATGGAATAATTTTCATAGTCGGTATTGAGAACCCAGTATTCGTCATATAATGCACCCAAAACAGGAAAATGGAAAGTTACTCCTAAATTACGATCATTATTAGCTCCTTTACCAATTATTGTTGAGTTGTCACCACCACTAAAATAACAATAATTAAAAAACTAATCCATACATTGACTCACGTAAAAAAAAATTTCATTGTAATAAATAATTATTAATTAATTGAGTGTACATCGTAGGTATTCCAGTGACGAACACTGTAGAAACTTCGTTTTCAGGCTTCGTCCAAAAGGATGTAGTGCATCTTGATGCATTATCCCAATTATTTTGATTTGTTTGATATTCGCGCCACTCTCCGGCGTACTAAAATAGTATATAGTGTTATTTAGACATGAAAATACACTTAAAGCTCATATAAAAAGCCAATGATCAATGATATATTTAGTACGAACCAAAATAAATGACATGTAATTGTTATTTAATTAAAATATCATTTATTTGCAATAATATATCACTTTAAAAAACTTGTTTTAAACAAAAAGTGATGTTTATAACGAGCATTAATAAATAAATGTATGAGTTGCTTTTATTTGGAAATAAAGAAAATTTACTTACTCTTTCTAAATCTACTGGCTCTACTGTTGGCGATGGACAGCGACCACGATAGAATGGGCCGGAAGTAAAAGTTCCCGTAATCAAACAAAAAATGATTAAACCACGCAACATAGTTACTGTTGTCTCTTAGATATTCACTTAAACACAAATATGGTTAACAAATTTTTCCGACAATATCGGAGCTCGTTGTTATTCATTTATAAAAAAAATTTTATTAATTTTATAAGATAAATATGTACAACATGCACGATTCGAAACAATGCATGTTTTTACAAATAATATTTGAATGTAAATATTTTATTTTATAACTTTTGTAAAAACAAGGAAATTTTTTCCGTTAATTTTATGCAAAATTATGTGATAAGAAAATTAAAAAAATAATGTGTTTAATATTTTCATTTTGGGAATATTCCAATAGAATCATAAATACTTAAATGAAAAAAAAAATCTTTTGTTCGGTTAAGAAATTTTATTGAAAACAAAATATATTGCACACAAAATCAACAATAATATAATTATTTTATAATCAAACAAAAATATACAAAAATTTAAAAAGAAATTGAAAAGTTCAAAAATGATTTTTATCGATATTTACCGAACTCTTAAAAATCTATAATCTATAGAGAAATGATGATGAAAATTAAAAAAAATACTATACATGTTGTTAGTGTGCTTAAAAATTAACATTAATTTTGACAACATTCAGCCACAATATTCGTACTCTGCAAAAGTCCGTGAACACTCTTTAAGATCGTGGGTAATCATATCCGGTACCTTGAGATTATATTTAGCAAATGCTTCTCGCGTTTTTTCTTTGATATCAGAAGGTGGTGTCAAGCTTCGAATGAATACCCAAGAGTATGCATAACTGAAAATATTAATCGAATAATAAATTTAGTTCTTGGATAATATTTTGCTCAACTTAATTGTAAACTTACTGTTTGGATCCACGATTTTCACATGACCATACCACTGAATAATTTTCAGGATCTGTGGCAAGAGTTAAATGTTCTCTTACTAAATTTCCATAAATTGGTAAGTGATAAGTAAAACCTGTTCCTTGTTTGTTTGAAACTACTTCGGAAATCATTACCGAAGTTAAGTCAAGTCTGTATTGAAATATAAAAGAAAAATTTAAGTATCGTATTGAAAAATAAATAACTTAGTGAGTAGAAATTTAAAAATTACAATTTCGAAACACTGTGGTAAACAACTCTTGATACGCCATTGATCTGTTTACCCCAATCTAATTTTTGACATTTATCTGTGTAATTAAAATGGTTACGGCTACTTTGGTATAAAAACCATCCTCCGGATTGCTGTGACGATAAAATTAACTTATAATCAAAACCGTAATCAAAATAAATTTATTAGATTAAATAATACATACTTTATCGAAATCGATTGGAGCCACGGTAATTTTAGGGCAATGGCCGGATTCCAACTTTTGAGTTACTGTGGGACAACTATCGGAAGAGCATGATTGACTAAATGCTCCGGCAATTAAGCAAAAACTGATAAGTACACGCAGCATTTTACTTAAAACTGGTTATTCAATACTCGCGAGGGATTAATTTTCGTTAGATAGTTTCACCATTATATATACTAACTCTGTTCCTCACTTGTTTAAACATTTCTGATTAGTTAATTATATCCATCTGCACGAGACGAAATCACAGATTCATTAATATTCAATTATAAATACAAACATCGCTGATTAAGTTGAATATTAATTTTTAAGTACAACAACGATGGTAAAATATGATTGAGTTATATAATGTATTAATTATATCTTCAAGATTAAAAAAAAAAATTTAATAGTTTATTAAAAGGCTGGTGTACTCATAAAATATAAAATCAATATAATTTTTTTGATTCATGATTCTCATGAATTTTGAAAGCAACAATTTGTTAATGATTCTCAAACAATTAAAATCATAATGATTAATTGCAATATTGGTGAGGAAATTTTTCCGTGAAGAAATTCATATTATAAGCCGGTGGATATCGAACGTGTACTTGACGTAATTATTTTATTGAAAGGATATCAATTTTCACTTGTTTGTAGAATTTCTCTAACATGTAAAATAATTTTAATATTTCTGTAATTAAAAAATATTACTAACAAAATGTGCGGTCTTATCCCTGATTAAACAACTGAATTCGATCGAATCAAACAGAATTAAATTTTTAATTCTATTTAATTCATATAAATTATGTTAATTCGGTACCTAACTTAAAAATGAATTTTGTCTAATTCGGCAGGAAAACCAGAATTTGTCCAAGTTAAAACGAATTTGAAATTTTTAATTCCGTTGAATTCTGTTTTGCAGAATTCGACAGAATATAACAGAATTAAAATTTTTAATTTGGATGAATACAGTTGTTTAATCAGGCATTGCTTAATATACTATAAATAATTCAGAGTAAATACGGATTTTATTTCAATTCGAATCCACTTCGAAATTCAGTTCCGGATTTTTTGAAAATAATCTTCTGCATATGGAGTGAAAAAGGAGTTTTTTTTTCAAATAGAGAGATGTTAATTCAATTTTAATTCTTTCACTCTGATCCTGAGGTTAAATGTTGAAATAAATTATTTTCTGGATTCAATCTACGTTTAAAAAAAAATTTTTTACAGAGTATGAATATTGTAATTTTATATATTTCAGAATGAATTAGCTTATGGTAAAGGTACTAATAAGTGAAGGAGAATCGTCTTACAATTTATAATAGATTTTTATATTTAGGAAAATAATAATACATGAATAATGTTGTATATTTATTTCTTAATTTTTATAGTTAAGGTATACGGTAATTTTAAACCGCGAAATCATATGAAAAAAGAGTTTATGGACAATTTTTCAGATCATAAGTATGCATTTTCGGGAGTGTGAGATTGTACTTAGAAAATGAACGTTTTGTTATGTCCCGAATATTACAAGACGGTGTTCGCTCTCTTGTAAACACGTAGGCCTTTATGATACTAAAAAACAAAAATTCATTGAGTAATTAAATTATTATAAAACAATAATGAATATGTATGTTGTAAATTTACCATTTAGATTTACGTTTTTCGCAGATTATTGCTATTGAATAATTATTATAATCTGTCTCAAGAGTAATGTATTTTGCAGGTACTTCTCCAAAAACCGGTGAATAGTAAGTGAAACTTGTTCCTTGATTAGATGATACTTGTGCAACAGATTTTAAGGTCTCATTGACTCTATGTTATGAAAAATCAGTAAAACAAATTTAAAATAATGATTTAAAAATAAATTATAAAAAGTAAACAGCGAAAATTTAAAATACAATTTTGAAATACTTGTAGATACAACCGTTGAAACACCGTTTACAGGTTTACCCCACGTTATTTGATTACATTCATCTATTGAATCTTTAAAATTATTAAGGCTACGTTGGTATAAGAACCACCTTCCGGATTGCTGATGAAGTAAAGGTTTTTTACAATTAAAATCATAATTTAAATAATTTTAGTCTTTGAAATAATACATACTTTAGTAAAATCAACTGGTGCTACAGATAAATTTGAACGAGAACAGCAATTTGTAGCCTGAGAAAAAGGCACGACAATTAAGCAAAAAAAAATTAAAATACTCAACATTTTGAATTTCTTTGCTTGTTCAATGTTTTCAGACAATTGACTTTTGTTCGCTGATTCCACTGGTATATATACTCAAATTTCATGATCAATTATCTCTGAATTTTTATTTGTTTAATGATACGTCATATTTCTGTTACCATACAAAAATTTCACCGTGGAGTTTACACATATGTATTTATATATTATTTCATAATTTTTCTTGAATATTTCTGAGTAAAAGCTATAATTGTAATAGTTTTGATGAATAAAATTTCGATCGTCATAAATTAAAAATCAATTTTTAAAAATAAAAAAGAAAAATATGTCTCTTGTAAGTAGATAAATATCAAAAGTAAACGTCACGTGATTCACTTCTTTACAAAGCTGTGCTTTGTTTGATTTCCAATTTATGCAAAAAAAAAAAAATTTAACGGTGTCATTATAAAATTTAAAATCAAAATTTAAAAATATAAAATCATAAAATTTAAAGTTATCATAACTTAAAATTATCTTATTAACCCTCGAGCACTTTCGCTATGAGATTTTCTCACACGCTCATATGTTATATAAATTTTCTTCAAAATTTCAAATGTAATGAATGCTTGAAATTTTTTCTATCTCTCTAAAAGTCAAGGCTCTATTAGATTACAACACTGTTATTTAATTATTCTTGTATAATATTAAAAAAAAAAAATATTTATTGTTGCTCTGTGCAATTTTTTCTCATCACTATAGTAATATAAAGTGTGAAAATTTCGGAATCGAGTATGATTGACTCGATTTGGATGTTTTCGTGAACAGTTTGACAATTAATATCTTGTAGATTTGATTTTTTAACCCTTTGGCTGATGGGGAAAATGAATATGCCTATACTAAAATAAAACTCTGATTTTTAAATCACATATTTTTATTATTTTTTAGGCCATACAATTTATGTTAATCTGCTAAAACACTAAGATAATCATTCAAATAATAAGTATTGTTTATGCATTTCAAAAATTACACAAGTTGAAAGAAAGTTCAAATATGTTTTTTGCAGAATGTACACTCTAAGATTGTGCTTAGTTGATATTAACACACTTGCCAAATAATATTGAAGCGCCATAAGCAATCTATACGCTTGTAACACACATGGTTTTACAACATTTCAGGAAATTTGTAGGAGCAAAAAACACAAGAACATGATTCCAGATCATTTGTAACCATTTCCGGTACTTTGAGATTGTAGTTATCGAATGCTTCTTGAACTATATCTTCAATATCACACGGTGGTGACATTTTCCGTGTAAATACCCATCCTAATTCAACACTAAAAATATCCAATCAAATAATCAGTTTCATAATAAACTTATTTTTGGTATTGTAATGGTAAACTTACATATTCGATCCACGCTTTTCGCAGGTATATACTACCGCATAACTTTTATAATCTGTTGCAATAATCAAATGTTCTTTAAATAAATTTCCGTAAATCGGCAAGTGGTAAGTGAAACCTGTTCCTTGTTTATTTGAGACGACTTGGGAAATCATTGTTGAAGTTACGTTGGTTCTACAACATAATATATAAACAATGTATAAATTCCAATTATCATATTGTGAGTTAAATAGTTAGTGATTAATATAAATTTTGAAATTACAAATTTGAAACACTCTTGTAGACAAGTTTTGAAATACATTTTACAGGTTTACTCCATACTAATTTAGGACATTTATCTGAACCATCATAATTATTACTACTACGTTGGTATTCGTACCATGGCCCAGACATCTAAAGGAATAGAATTTACTTACAGTTAAAATTAAAATTGTGATAAAAAAAACTTTAATAAAAAAAATAATACATACTTTCTCAAAATCGACTGGCTTCACAGTTATATTGGGGCAAGTTTTGCTGCATTGCGTTGCCTGAGATAGAGGTATAGCAATCAAGCAGAATAAAATTTTAATACCCAGCATTTTTAAATATTATCGAACAACTGATTCCTGTTTGCTGGTCTCACTAGTATATATATTCATCTAAAAATTGTTTATTCACTTGTTCACACGATTAAATTACTCAACTATATGCATACAAACGAGACAATTAAATAGTAAATCGCAAAATGCTAATGTTAATAATAAAGATAATAATCTCATTAACAAGTCTGTCAATATCGTGGGTTGTTGAACTTTGATAAAAATTATAATTAAAAATTTACTTTATATTGTCAACCATAAGATTGCATTAGTATTATTTTGACACTTCGACTTCAACTCGAAATTTTTGCTCAATATCTCAATGACTACGACTATGCACATATTTGAATCATTTCTCATACAATCAAACAAATATATTATTTTTTTTACAGGTCTTAGAATATAATTCACCATGAAAAAAAAAAAAAAAAAAAACTTCAATTTAAAGAATAGAATTAGTAGAAGAAAAAGAATACATTAAAAATATATAAAGTATGGAAAAGGATTGGTGTAATTAAAAAAATATCTATACATAGTAATTATTATAATTTGTTTATTTGAAAACATAAAAGATTGGCATGTCTGAGACTAGCAAAACAAACATTATGTATTCATAAAAGTTTACCAACAGTTTCTGGTATCGACGTTCTTGAGAAGCGATAGATCAAGTCCAAGACGGGCCAATTTCCATTGTAAATAGCTGTTTATATGTTCAGCTGATGCATATGGTTGTCGTGAATAGATCCAGGCGCTTTCATCACTAAATAAGTTTAATTTTAAGGATTAGTTCGTTAATAATATGAATGCTTAAATTAAATTATTAAACTTACTGCATAGTTCCATTATTTTCACAGGTCCACAGAATTGCATATCGGCTGAAATCGTCACCGAAAATGTAACGTTTTTGGTATCTAGGTCCAGAAACTGGGAAGTGGTACACGATATTTGTACCATCGGGACTTGATGTTGCATCAGACACAGTGGTTATGTATACGTCGGCCCTAAATTATGGAATATAAATAAAATAAGTTCGTAATTTCATAAAAAATAGTTTATAATTATTAATAAGTATGTAAGCTTTATAATTACTTCTTTGAATAACTATTGTAGATAAGTAATGATTCACCATTGCTGTTAGGTTTATTCCAATACAGTTCAGTACATGCTATAGTATTATCGATAACATTGTCGCTCATTTTCTGCAAATACCACCTTCCGGCAACCTAGAAAAATAAATAACCCAAAATTATAATCGCAATTTTGAGAATTTTGTTTTCTCAAATTTGAAATATTAAAAATAGTGACTATTTGACTAATTCATTTTTAAAGAGTGGGTTATTAAAAATAATACGTACTGCATTTAAATCTTCTAACTCTCCGGATACTTTTGGGCAAGGTCCAGGTAACGATGCCTGATACCCAGCTACCAAGCAGAAAAGAAGTGTAATTCTCAACATGTTGCTTTAATTACTTAATCAGTACTTACAAAGTAATGATGCCGATTAACTGATTTCACTGGTATATATACTACTATTTTTCACTCACTTGTAAAAACATGTTTTTAAATTTTATACAATATATAAATATAAGATAAAATAAAAGTGTCAGTAATATTTATTAATTAATGTTTAATTTAATAACTTTCGAAAGACAATAAGTTTTAAATTAAGGCAAAGGTCGAAAAATTTTTAAAATAAAGTAGTGTTTCAATCATTGTTCTGATACCCTTAATACACATTTTAAAATTCAATATTTGGCCAGAACTATTAAAATTTAATAGCGAAGTAATTGTCAGTGGCAACGCTAATCTACTAATCCTCACTTTAATATTATCATTTAAATGCTGCCATACGATGGACATAGGCCCGAATAGCTCAATCGGTAGAGTATTTGGCGAGAAGTACACTAATTATTGTACACTTATATCTTATATGTTAAATTTTGGACTATTAGCACATAATTAAATTTATTATTCATCAAATTTACTTTTCTTATTCTTTTCTTCACATAATTAATCTCTTTGATGGCGATGCTTTTTAAACATTTTTTTCATCATTAATATTACTACGAAGTCATTCATAACAGAGTCGAATCTAGTGATTTAAAATTGGCTGGTCAAAAAGTTTTACGTATTGTAATGAGCTATTTAAAAATAACGAAATTTTTCGATCGTAAAGCACACTTTGATGCTTCGCATCATGAGTCGTGCAAAACTATAGATGCGAAATGTTCGATACGCGGAAACCAACACCATACTCTAATGTCTTAACGACACAAAGACTTCATAGGCTCGGTTTTAAGTTAATTTGCGATCTAATATTGTAAATTTTTGTAATTATGGAGTAGGTACTTTAATACAAATGATCTGTCTTTTAAAAACAAAAAACAAATTGAGTACTCGGCACGTAATCGATATGGTCTGAGCAGGGCTCCCAATTTGGACTATCCATATTTTTCTCAATTGATGTATAAATTGTTCATTAAGGTTCCTTATCCTGCCCAATCCTTTATACTTAATACGAGAATTTTGGAAATATATATTCCTGCTTTAAAGCATATTTTATTGTTATTTAAACGACTATAGTGTGGCGGTCATCATTAACTATGGAAGTAAAGATTCTAGCACTTATGAACAAAAGTATTTAGAATGACAGAACATTTTATCTTGAATAATTACTAATATATTTTAGTATTTTATTTTTATCTTACTGAGATCAATTAAAGCAATTTTTTTTTTTTCAATTTTTTATTCAACATACTTAAATAAATATGTAATTTTTATGAAATCAGATAATTTTTTTGATCAAAATATATTGATAAAAATTCTGGTAAATTTGAATTATTAAAGAAACAAAATTAAAGTCAATAAGGAAAAAATTAAAAAAAACAAGTGATAGCTTAAATAAAAATTATTTTTAAAAATAACTGATTGACAAAAACAAACGATTGACCTTGCGAGCCTGTCCATAAGCTTTCCACTATCCGCGAGCTCAAAAATAAAAATTTCAATGCCATCGAGGTTAAATGTTTTATTTTTTTTTACTTAAAAATTAAAATTAAAACATAAAGAAAACGTTAATAATCTAATTAAGACTTGTAGCAATATGATTTTCATCAAATATCCAAATTTTGAGGTCATAATAAAAAAATTTGAAAAAACCTTAATATATTTTTAAATAATTAATATTATTTATTTAGTTTTGTAATTTCATACACAATAAGAAATATAAAAAATACATTAATTTTACATAAGATGAATTTAATAAAAATTATTTTCATCCGAATTACAAGAATAATATTAATTAATATTGCTGATCCCCACCGTCAGATACACGGCGCTGATCAAAATTGTAAGAACAACTTTGTTGATCAATTTTAACCAGTTCTGGTGGAAACAAACCGCAGCTAAGAAAAGCCCTTCGAGTTTTTTCTTCCATATTTATAATCGGTACCGGTTTTCGTGTGAATATCCAAACTCTTAGGTAACTGAAAAAAATAAATAGTTAGATTAAAAATATTATAATTATAAATATTGTAATTATTGAATTACTGTTGAGTTCCTCGATTTTCACAGCTGATGACAATTGCATAATTGTTATAGTCTATATCTAGAAACCAGTGCTTTTGAACTAATTTTCCTATGATTGGTAAATGTAAATTGTAAGATAGTGAATTATCGTCAGCCATAGACACTTCGGCATCCAATGCTGAGGTTTTATTGCTCCTGGATTATAAAATATAAAAATTAGATAAAATGATTGTGTAATGTATAGCAAGTTAATAATACGAAATAAAAAAAAACTTACAATTTTGAATCACTCGTGTAACGAACTAATGATACACCGTTTTTTGGTTCACTCCAATTAACATTACCGCATTTTTCCAAATTGTCCCAGTCATTGGTACATCTTTGGTAACTATACCATGTTCCTTTCATCTTAAAAAAAATTTTGATTATATAAATTTTTTTTAATATTATAATTACACTTTAAGTAATTATAGTTGAGAAATTAAAACATACTTTATTTAAATCAATTTGTTGCTTAGTACGAACATTGGGACAAGGACCTGGGTGAAATGTTTCAGAAAAACTTCCAGCAATTAAGCAGGAAATAATCAAAATACCCAACATTGTGCGTATAGTTTTTTCTTAAAAGTTTTATGAATATTAATTGTTGTGAGCTAATTGCACTGACATATATATATATATATATATATATATATATATATATATATATATCCGACTTTTTTAAATCGATTGTCAAGAACTTTAATTTATACAACGATATGCAAACATATTACTAAAATAAGATCATTATATTGAATATTTAATTATCCATATTTTATTATGCGATCTTAATCAATTAAAAAACATATTTTTAAAAATAAGACATATATTTCTCCAGCTGTAACTTATGGCGAAATATTTATTCATTATATTTAATTCAAGTTTTGAATAAATAAAAGTTAAAATGTCATACTTAAAGCAATTATATTTTTCAATAGTTAATTAAAAAAAAATTACCACAGTTTATAACAATGTAAAAAACTAAATTTATACATTAAATAAAAAAGGTTTTTTTTCTTTAACCCTAAATTCTGAAAAAATATTAAATATTTTGACATGACAGTTTCACAATTCGATGAAGTATCAGTCAGAGAAAAATTTAGATCAACACGTTTTATTTATTTTTTTTCCGATACTTTTTCATAAATTTTCACTTTATGTTAATAAAAATTATATTTATTTTCTATAACAATTTATTCATTGATACATTTTTTTTTTTTTTACTTTTTGGCTTAACTACAAATTTATATGGGGTTTGCATTCGGATGGCCATAAGGAGTCTCGACTCTAGGGCCAATTAAATAAATGATTGATAATAATATCTGTGATCATATACAGTCTTTCTCATATTGATATATCTAACATTTACTTTTTTCATGCGGACTAACATTAAAATAAAAGAATAGCTTATACTGAATTTAACAAAATTTTGCATATTTATATTCTCTTACTGTATTTTCCGTTAAAAAAGATATAGTAACTTTAAACAAATGTTATTAGCTAAAATGTAAATAATGTATGAGAAGAAGAAGGAGCAGATGATAACAATTGAACGAATAATTCGATGCCGTAAAAGTTTTTTATTCATTTTAAAGTCAAATGAGTTATAACAAAGCTATAATACAGCAAATTTTCATTGGTAACAACTTTGAGAACAATTTTGGTTATCAATTGTAACCAAATACGGCAACCTGAGATTGTATTTAGCCATTGCTCTTCTTGTTAAATAATTGATATCACGACGTGGTATTTGTTCTCGTGAGAATACCCACACAGTTTCAATACTAAAAATATTAATTCAATAATTAGTTTAGAATTGAGTTGTTATACATTTTTCGTTAATATACTTACCCATTTAGACAGCTCCAGACAATTGCATAACTGTCATAATCTATATCAAGAACCCAATACCTTTTAAGGTAATTTCCTACAATTGGCAATTCATAAATTAGCGATACTGTTTTGTCATTATTTACATACGCCTTTCCTTCAATTGTTAATGTATGGTTGGTTCTAAAATAAAAAATATCGATAAAATAAACCTAAAATATCATATGAAAAGTATACCTTTTATTTTATATTAAGAATTAATTCATTACAATAATAAAAATAAAAACAAAGAATATATTTTATTTATTAATTAGTTCAAGCAGTACAGTTTATCACTATTTCACATTCCCATCCCAAAATGCCCTTTATATCTTACTTTGTTATACATAAATTAGTTTAACTATTTACTTCCATATTTCAATACTTAAAAAAAACAAAGAATATAAAAAAATGAACTAACTATATGAAAAAATGAATTATACTGAGTAAATAAGTGACTAGCGATTTTGACTCATTGTTTTAAATAATAAATAAAAATTTTTATATTACTTTGTTGAAGTACTGCTAAAAATAGCATAAAGGTCCCCGTCATATTCAAACCAAGTTTTTTTTAAACATTTTTCCTTAACAGGGCGATCAATGGAACTACGTTGGTGAACATACCAATCTCCCAGACACTAAAAAAATAAATTTAATACCATTACCTTGAAGTAAAATTCATATTTAAAACAATTCTAGTTTTAAGAATAATACATACTCTACTCAAATCGAATGGACCCCGAAGATTTACAACAGGGCAACTATTATCGCGAAATGATGATTGAGAAAAAGCTCCAACAATCAAACAGAAAATAATTGTCAGACGCAACATTTTGATTATTATTATTACTTTAATGATCTCGACAAATTGATTCTTGTTAACTGATTTCACTGGAATATATATACTCTTTCTTACCAAAAAAATCAGTTGTTAAAATATTTGTATTTCTTCGAATAACAATCACAAACATTTCCTGGCATGAAAATTGGAAATGATAAATTATAAATGTTTTATATCATAACATATTTGTAATAACTTTAGTATTGCCGTAAAAAATATTTTATTCACTTGTAAAAATATTAAAAAAAATTTTTTTTTTCATTTAATAACTACACATACTTATATAAATTTTTGATGGATTTATTTGATGAAATTCTTTTAAAATAACATATTATTCACTGTAAAATTTATATAGACACTATCCTATTGTAAAATTAAAATTCATGTGCGCTGTTATATCTCATGTTATCATAATAATTTTTGAAAACTCCGAATCAATTGCTCAACTGATAATATATTATCATATGAAAACTTCAATGAATTTAATTAAATTATATAATGTTATGCCTAATTACATTGAAAATAGAACAGCATGAATTTTTAAATTGATAATTGGAAATTAAGGACAATTTTGTTGGTCTATCGTAGCCATGTAAGGCATTTCGATGCCTTCCCGTGCGAAAACTTCTCTTGCTATTTGTTCAACATCTACTGCAGGTATATCGTTTCTCGTGAATATGTAAGAATAGTCCGTTCTGCAAAACAATAACTATGAAATATCATAAAATTACATTTAAAAAAATAGTACTGCCAACGAAAATTTAGCCTACAAAGGCACTTCACTTTTTTTTTTAAATTCTTTGATTTTAAACGAATTTCATCAGCAGAACTCGTCATTTCAGCATACGGTTAAAAATAAAAATTCAATCTTTTTGACGTTTTTTTGTTACGTAAGCATACCTCGTTAGTTCATTGTTTTCACAACTCCACGAAATGGCGTAATTATCATAGTCTGTGTCAAGAATCCAAAACTCATAATACCGAGGGCCTAAATTAGGAGAATGATAATTCATACCTAAGTTATGATCATTATTGGCAGCTTCGGCGGCTAATGATGAATTAACACCATTTTTACTGAAATTTAAGAGTTTGAACAAAAACCTTTTTTCATTTTTATGCTTATTTTATTAATGATTATGCATATTGATATTTAATCATTCAATAATCGAAAATAGAGTAAAAATGAACTATTACATAAGCGAGATACTTGTTGCTAGAACTTTTGATATGCCTCTCTCCGGTTTGTCCCAGTATGCTCTTATACATTTGGTAGCATTGTCCCAAATATTACGACTTCGTTGATATTCATACCATTTGCCGGAATACTATTAAATATATTTAACAATATATGAAAAAATTTTATGTGTTTCTTCTATTTCATGAAAAGAAAGTATATATACTCGATCTAAATCAACTCGTCCTCTACTGGGCGTTGGACAGCGTCCAAAGTTATGTATCTGCCCAAAACTAACGGCAAGAAGACAAAAAATAATAGATTTATCCAACATTTTTCTGCACTTAATCGTTTTTAATACTCTTAAAAAACAGCTTGTTCAAAAACTGATCGCAGTACTCCAAATTCAGTCTTTTTATCTTGTCATTATTACTCCCTGAGACACCAGTTACAATAACAATGATGTTAAAATATAATATAATATAAACAAGAAATTTTTGTGGGTTTGTTTATTATATAAATATTTATCTGAAGAAAAAATATGTGTAAATATAATTCTAGATCAAGGACTTATTATAAGTGATCTAAATTTAAAAAAAAAATACAATTTTCAATAAGAATAACAAGAATCAATATTTATAATTTACTATTAATTTTAATTGTTTTTTTCATGTTAGCTGGAAATTTATCGGGCCAACAAAATAAAACAACAAAAATTGAAGCATTTAACAATAATCAATACAAAATATAGCAATGAACTATAAATAATTATAGGGATAAACTCGACGTTAATTTGGAGACTATTCATACATAATTTATATTATTTATTCGTTTCCAAAATTTGAAATTACACAAATAAGAGCTTAATATAGTCATTGAATTCTAATACAAAATAAATTTAAAGACAGCATTGTTGATCAATTTTTATCATTTCCGGTGCTCTGAGACCGTAACGAGCGAATACATACCGTCCTATATTTGCGTAATTTATACGTGGGTTTTGTTCTCGTGTAAATATCCCAATGTTTTCAATGCTAAAAAGGTTCAAACAATAATGAATTGAAGTACAAAATAAAATAAATTTTGTAATTAAAAACTTACTGATTAGATCCAACATTTGTACAATTTCTAGATATTGAGTAGTTCTCAAAGTCTGTTTCAAGAATTTGGCGCTCTCTGCGTAAAACTCCCAAAATTGGTACATGAATATCATATAATAAAGCGTTGTCTTCATTTGTATAAGCTTCCGCTTCAACAGTTAAGTTTTGGTTGGTCCTAGTTTATGAAATGAAGAAATATTTTATATATTAAGACGTTAATGATAAATAATGAATAGAGACTGATGACGTACGTTGTCAAAATACTGGTAAAAAGAACATCTGTAACACCATTGTTGGGTTGAGACCACAATTGTTGAAGACATACTTGTAGAGGGTCGAATTGATCAAGGCTAGTCAAGTGCTCATACCATAGTCCCGACATCTAGTGTAATAACATTTAGCATATTATATTTATTAAGAATGGTTTAATTTGTTTAAATAATTTTGGTTTAAGGAATAATACATACTCGATTAAAATCAATTGGATCCACATTGACTTTGCGACAAGGACCGGGTCTCAACGATTGAGCAAAAGTTCCAGCAATGAAGCACAAAATTATAGAAACACGCAACATTTTGCTCTAGTGCAGCTTTTCAATGGTTTCGATCAAAAATATTTGGTTCACTGATTCAACTTAATGTTCAATTTATACTCAATTTTTTTTTTTTTTTTTTTTTCCACTCACTTGTCAAAATATTTTAAATTTCAGTAACAAATTTACATATTTAACCCGAAAAATACATGATAATATTTAAGAATAAATATTTGGTTTTAATACTTAGTAAGAAAAAAGGTTTCCCATAATGATAAAAATTGTTAATTTTTTTAAGAAAATATAAAAAATTAACAACTTTGATCTCTATATAACTTAAAATATTTTTTCAAATAAAAATGGCAGATAATCAGCCCATTATTGTTATTTTTTATTTTAACGATATGCAAAAATTGGCTTTTTCTCATTGAGTGAAAGCTCAATTGTTAAAAAAATATTTATTCAAGTAAATTTAAATAGTTATTCATAAATAAAATGTTAAAAGAAATAATGTAATTCATTATTAACATCATAAGTATTTTTTTAATAACTTAAATGATTACTTTAAACAAAAAATTAATAATAATAATTATTTATACAGTTAAAAACAACTGATATGTTTTAAGATAAACATTTTTTTTCCTCATTCTCGATGCAATGAACATTCAAGGTTTTTAAATTTTTTTAATTATTATTTAAAAAGTAAATTTTATTAGTAACATAGTTAATTAAGCAAATGTTGATACCTAACTAATGTTTTTTGATGATTTTTAAAATAAATAAAATTGCTCTTTAAATGTGACTTAGTGAATTGTCACTAATTTAGTGCAACAATACTTAAGTACTGATAGCATGTGGATTAATACCCTAGCGGATCCGAATTACGGTAAATTGTCGTATTTTAACGCAAAATACCGTAATTTACTGCAGATTGGACATAAATGACCCATTTTTACCGTAAAATTCCGCATTTTTACATACATTTACGGTAATTCTTCTGAATACCGTCAATTATAGGCATTTACGGTAAAATATCACAATTTGGCAGTAAATTTGCCATAAATTCCCATATGAGTCAAGAAGAAAAAACAAGATATTAAAGTACTTAATTCTCCTATACAAAAAAGTTTAAGGTCAGTTTAGATCATCAACAGTAACCATATTTGGTATCATAATTCCTTAATTAACTGATGACTATATTTTGCATTTGATGACTTGACATCAATAGCTCATATTAGTTTTCATGCATAGGTTTAGAAGTTACTAATAAAAACAAAATTTATTCTCGAAGTATTATTGTCAGTTTTTAAATCATGACTTTGCTATTTAAATCTATAATATTAATGAATAAATTAGAAAAATTTTCCGTAAAAAATTGTAATTCTCTCAAGTTGTAGAAAAATTAAAAAATATTTAGCTTTTATATAAATCGAAAGGCTCACGTACATCTGAATGATCTTGTTCCATTGATTACAACCTTTGTTCTGAATTCATTTTCTTAATTTGGTTAAATTTATTAAGAAAAAATGACTCACCAGTCGCTGAATTATCTTGTTGTCGTCGATAATGACAGAATCGTTGATATCTTCAAATAATTCGTCATACGAGGGCATGAAACACTTGGTCGTTTATTTTTAATATTCACAATCATTGCTCATTATTCATTATTAAGTGATACTGATTAGTTCCTATGCTTCACACGCGAAAAAATATATATATATTTGTATTCTGTCAATAAAATAAAATTTTCTAATGATAAGTAGTTAGTCGACGCCTAATAATTGTTTGATTTTTTAGAAACAATAAAATATAAGACAAAAATATTTATAAAAATTGCACTTATAGTTTTTTTAATTTTTTACCCGTGCATTTTCTATCACATCTTTAGTACATTGATATTAATTCTAAAATATCAACTATATTAGTTTTAATAACTTAAAACCTAATCTAAAGTTTTTTAAAAAAATGGCCAAAAGTTATAGAAATTGAAGTGGGAATAAATTAAATTGCAAAAAAATTTTAACATAAATTTATTAATGATCCTGAGGTTAACGGACAATTAACAATTTTCGAGTTTTTTTTTTTTTTTTTTTCAATAAATGAATTACAAAAAAATAAAAAATAAAAATATAAACATGTAGAAAATTTTAAAAACTGTAGGTGCAATTTTTTTAAATATTTTTTTTTTCATTATTTATCTGTTAAAAAAAATTTTTTAATTTCAAATGTCCGCTAACTTTATTATCATATTCATTACTGAATATAGAAAAAAAAATCAATAAATAAATATTTAAAATTATTAGATAAATATGATTTTAAAATAAGAAGGCATAAATGTAGCTGAGATAAATTCTATTATTTTGGTGGAAAGAGTTAAAATAGGAAACCGTTAGAGAACAAAAAAAAAATTCCGAGAACTTTGGCCATTTATTTATTCCACGAATTTATCGATCGACTCTTCTTTACTTGATACAATAACTAAAATAAAAAAAAAATTTCACTTCACTAATGCACTGACACTTTCATTAAATAAGTCATTGGATTTAATTAAATTTTTTTTAGATTTTCTAATTATTTTTCACTTCATTTTTACACTAAAATGGCGGAACTATTGTTTACTCCCCGCACTTTTTTTCACAACCACTACATACTTAATATTTTGTCTCACTTTTAAACTAATTCACTGTAAATAAATTATTTCATTTTATTTAATTATTTATCTATTTTATTTATAATGTCATTAAATTGTTATTTGATATTATTTTGAACGAAACTACTGCGCGTCGACACGAACAATAGCAGTGAAAATACACTACGGACTAAAGAATACGAATGAAGTTGTCTAGGAAAGTATTTAGTTTTTTTGGCCAACTTCATATCAAACAGAACTTTTGATTGGTTTAAAATTTTTTAAATTACCCAATCAAATGAAGTCTTATTAAATACGTTAAAAAAATTTCGGCCAATGAAATTGGCGTTTTTTAAAAAATTCAAATAGACTCTGGTGTCCTATGGGAAAATTAAAAATTTAACTGAAGTCAGTTGTGGTTTAGGAGTCAAAGTGAACATTTCGGACAGTGATGATATTTAGGCATGATAAATGACCCTGAATCGTGATAAATAATATACTAAATTTAATTATTGAATAAATAATGAATGTCTGAAGACAATGAAGTGAGAGTTTATTTTAGTGAATTCGTGATGCAAATAAAAGTGAAAAAAAATAAAAGTGTTGGTGGTGATGAGTGTCGGTATTAGTGCTAGTTCTCGTGAGTTTTTTATAAATATTTTATTTTTTTATTTTTATTAAATTTTATTAAAGTGATCGGTTTGAATTTTTTTAATTGTTTAATTAAATAATGCCTCATTAAATTCATAAACAAAATGGCGGCCAATGAAATTTGCGGGTTTTCAAAAAATAGAAATAGACGCTGGTGTCTTATGGGAGAATTAAAAATTAAGCTGAAGTCAGTCGTAGTCTCGGGGTCGAAGTGAACATTTCGGACAGTGATGATTTTCTAAAGTCATAATAATTGACCCTGTATCGTGATAAATAATATACTAAATTTAATTATTGAATAAATAGTAATTATTTGATTACAATTAAATAGGAGAATTTATTGTAGTGAATTAGTAATGCGAATAAAAGTAAAAAAAAAAGTGTTGATGGTGGTGAGTGACGGTGTTAGTGCTAGTTCTCGTGAGATTTTAAAAATATTTTTTTCTTTTATTTTTATTATTTTTTATTAAAGTGATCGGTTTGAATTTTTTTAATTGTTTAATTAAATAATGACTCATTAAATCCGTAAACAAAATGGCGGCCAATGAAACTTGTGGGTTTTAAAAAATAGAAATAGACGCTGGTGTCTTACGAGAGAATTAAAAATTAAGCTGAAGTCAGTCGTAGTCTAGGAGTCGAAGTGAACATTTTGGACAGTGATAATTTTCTAAAGTCATAATAATTGACCCTGTATCGTGATAAATAATATACTAAATTTAATTATTGAATAAATAGTAATTATTTAATGACAATTAAATAAGTCAATTCTTTTTGTAAATTAGTGATGCAAATAAAAGTGAAAAAAATGAAAGCGTCAGTGGTGATGAGTGCCGCGTTAGTGCTAATTCTCATGAATTCTTTTTATATTTTTATTAGTGTTCATTAAATTGATTGTCTAGAAATTTTTTGAATCACCCAATCCAATAATGTCTAAATAAATCCGTGAACAAAATTTCGACCAATGAAATTTAAAGTTTTTTAAAAAATTGAAATAGACTCTGGTGTCTTATAGGAAAACTAAAAATTTAGCTAAAGTTAGTGTGTACTTCAAACTCAAGTGAACATTTCGGATAGTGATAATTTTTTAGTCATCATAATTGACTTTATCGCGATAAATAATAATATTAAATTTAATTATATAGTAAATAGTGATTATTTGAAGACAATTAAATGAATCAACTTATTTTAGTGAATTAGTGATACAAGTAAAAGTGAAAAACATACAAGTGTTTGTGGTGATAAGTGCGGTGTCGGTATAAATTCTCGGTATTCGTTTCTTTTTTATTTTCAATTTTCGGTAGTGTTCTATACAAATTGATAAGTGCAAGTAAATGAAATGAATGTTTTTAATCGTTAAACTTTTATAGAAGTGCATAGAAATGTTTGATTAATTTTTTTTTACGTGTCGAGAGAAACCCGGGAAATAGTCGCCATCTTTGAATTTAATAAATAGCCGTTTTTTTATTATTTTTCTTTTTTTTTATGATTAATACTTATAAATAATAAAATATGAGTAAAAATATAAAGAAATTTATTAGATAACGGAGATCAAAACATTGATAATTTCAGAAGTAAATAATTAAACGTAAAAATAAAATTATTATTTTTTTTTTCTATTAGTTTTTTGAAAATTAAAGATGGCGTAAATTAGAAATTTATTTGCTGCCTCTATAACTGTAAAATTAATTATTCAGAGTACAATTGGTTAGCGCAATTAAATTTTCATACATATAGAATAATTAAAAATATGGTCTGTATAATTTTTACAATTCAATTTATTATTATTATTTTTTTTTATTATGACCTGTGCTTTACATTAGAGAATTAAATTATACCGCCCGTGAAATTATGTGGTGGCTGGGTTTCTAGTAGCTTTATAAATATATAAATAAACATGAATAATTATCATAAATATTTTTATTTTTACGTTTATCGAGCTAAACAATTGATAAGATTTTTTCTAATTATAATCATTTGGTATTAAAAATAAAAAAAAATTATCTTATTTATCAAATTCAAAGTTTGGAAGTTTATTAAAAAATAAGTGAATAAATTATCAGTGCCCTTTTTTATGGATTACTTGAAGAAACCAACGATTTAATCAACGCTGCCGTTACCACGAAATTCCAGTTACTGGTGAGTCAATTTTACGAATTTTTTTATTAAATACAATATGAATTATGTAAAAAAATTACACTTGATCCCGTATTTTATTCGAACAAAAGTACTGAAGAAAATCGAATGATAACAAAAAGTTGTATTCGTACAAATGCAACAAAAAGTCTAAATACAATTAAAAAATTTAATATCCGTGTTCAAATTTTTGGGCAATGAAAAAAAGAAGTTGTCAAAATCGAAGTAAAATTTTCAGTGACAAAAAGTTAGCGGAAATATTATAATTTTTAAAACTTTAAAATTATAAAATAAAAATAAAAAAATGCACATTTAGACAATTCAAAAATCAGTAGATGCATCTTTTAAAAATTTTATTATTTACATTAGTTAATTTTTTTATATATAATTAAAGAATTGTCTTATGTCTGTTACATTAATACTCATAAATTTTAATAAGTATGAATGTTGCAGATATCAGACAAATTTAAAATGATTAATAAATAGAGTGAATAATTGATAAAATAAAATTTTTAAAAAATGCGCATTTAAAAAAATTAAAAAGTCTATTTTTTATAAATATTTTTTTTCTGATTATTTACCCTATTTATTAATAATTTTAAATTTGTCTGATATCTACTAGATTCACACTCATAAATTTTCATGGGAGTAAATAATTTTTTTAATTATTAATAAAACCCAGATGAAAAACCCAAAAATTTGACTTGGAATAAATATATACAGAACTCATAATCAAATATTATAATTAATAATAAGTAACACGCTTACTCAACAAGTGTGAAATAAAAAATATAAAATAAGTAAATAAATAACAGCAAGTAGTTTTTACTTCTTATATTTTTTATTGATCTTATCGATTATTCATTTCTATCAACAAAATTAATTAGTTAATATATAGCTTCCATGTTAAAATTTTTTATTCTTGACTATATATTTGACTTATTTCTTGTCAAAATATTAATAATTACATTCTTGTTCAACTTTTTTCATTTTTGGCATTTCTATGTCGTAAAAATTGTAAACTCTTTTAGCGATTAAAATCATATCTAAACAGGGACATGGACTTCTTGTAAAGATGCCTGCACTAATTTCTCTGAAAATTTTTGAAAATTATTTATTGATTATTTCAATTAGTAATTGCTCACATTCATCGATAAATAAATATAAAGTATGCCTAATTAAGCTTGAAATTAACTTACTGCTTGCCTCCGACGTCTTTACAAGAATAAACAATTGAATAATTTTCATAATCTGTTGCAAGAACCAATGAGTCTATTCTTATGGTACCGATGATTGGTACATATACTTCATTAATTACTTTATCTCCTTCGTTATACCCGATTGATGGCACTTTTGACTCTTCCAAAGTCCTAAAACATGAATTTATTAATGAACAGTTTAAAAAATTATTCTAAAAACATGGGTTTAGTCCACGTAGATATTTATTTATTAAGATAATTTAAATTACAGTTTTGAAATTTCGGTTATAATGACCGTTGAATTCCCTCCTTCGTTGGGTTCACTCCAACAGAATTTCGAGTTTTTTCCAGTGTTCTTGAACTGATTGCTGCTTTGTGCGTAGTTATACCATATTCCGGCGTACTTATAAAATAATTTTCAAAAAATAAATTATTTAAAATTAAAAATAATAATTTTTTTTTGTTTTTTTTATTTACTTTTTTTAAATCTACGAATTCTACTTTTGGTGTTGGACAAAGATCAGCATCAGCCACTTGGATTAAAGCTTCAGCAAATAGAAAAAAAATATTTAAGTTGAGAAACATTTTATGTTAATAGATTGAAAAAATTTTTAAATAATTTTTTTTTACTTCTGACGACATGGTTATGAAGCACACTCGTTTTATTCTCGTTTTCGAGTATTTGAATAAATATTTAAATTTTTGAAATAAATAATATTTTATTTTTGATAAAAATCTTCTGTCAAAAAATTAAATTATTTCAAGGAGGATAAATCCGATATTAAATTTTTTTTTTAACTTTAAAAAAAAAAAAAAAAAAAAAAAAAAAACAGGCAGGAGAAAATTATTTATAAATACATATGTTTTTTTACGCGTGAAAGAAATATTTTTGATCGCTATATATGCACATATATTCTTTACTTTATAAATATGAGCGATAGAATAAGTTATAATCAGTTTTGGTTTTTAATTCTAACTATATTTAACATCATGATACCGTAATTAGCAAATACATTTCAGTGCCCGGACGACTTTTCTTGTATGAATAGTAACCGAAACCGACTCATCCTGTCGATGGATCCTGAAACTTTCCGCAGGCTATAAATTTGATTATATGATTATTAAAAAATTTTTTCGAGGTTTTCGTGAAATAAAGATGAATTTTAGAATTACTTTAACAGAGTAAAAGTTTATACTTAGTTAATTAATCTCAATTTTAGTAAGTACCAACTAAACCGATAAAATTTTTAAAGATTTGTCGAATAGTTTGAGAAAATCTCTATCATTTGCTTCTTGAGATGGGGTGCGTGTATAAAACAAAGTACTTTTTTTCGTGTATGGGATTTTAAAATTTAAAAATTTTTAAATATTTGCGTATCGTGAACGTTTTACGGTTGAGAAAAATCTCAATTGTCGGTGAGTTCGAATCTAGCTATTTCAGGTTTTTATATTAAAAATTCGTAATATGCAATACGCAAGGTCAAATTTTCTTTTTTTTATTTGAAGGGTTACAAAAAAAAATATGAACTAAATGTAATTTCGTTATTTTTTGTTTATTTTCTCCGTTAAATTCATTGTTTTATAATTTTATAGTAATCAGTGTTATACTTTAGAACGAAATAAGTTTTTATGGGCAATTTTCTCGATCGGTTTTTACAAATGATACAATTTTGAGAGCTCTTTTTTGGAATGCTTCTCTAACTTTTCTATCAATATCAATGCGTGGCTTTGCATATTGTAACTTAACCCAAGAGGTGACAGTACTGAAAAAAGTGATTAATTAATTATTTAATTAATAAATGTATCACGTATTTTTAAAGTATAAATTTACTGCGTAGATCTGCGATTTTGACAACGCCAAATAATCATGTAGTTATCATAATCTGCCTCAAGAATATAACTATATATCTTTGAGCTTCCTAAAATTGGTATATGGAAATCTATAAATAGTGAATTGTCATTTAACGTTGCATCAGCAATAACCTTTAAGCTATCGTTGGTTCTAAATGACAAAATATCAATTAAATTTATATAAAATAACGTATGAAGTACATAGTGATTGAAACATTGAATTTTTTTAATTACTTTTTTGATATGGAAGTAAAAATAAGTTATGACCCAACCGTGTCAGTATTATTCCAAAACATTTTCGAACATTTCTCCATAGGATCATAAACATTACAGCTCTTATTGTACTCAAACCATCTTCCACTTACCTGCAGAAATAAATTTCGCTATAGCAATATTATTCAACATAAACAATTTCAGCTTAAAAAACGGTACTTACTCGACAAATATCAACTGGCTCCACGTGTATTGAAGGACATTTTCCGTGTTCCCATAATTGAGTAAACACCCCAGCAATTAAGCACAAAATTATTAATACACATGACATTTTGCTCGTAATTATTTTATCAGTGTTGATACGGGTGTCTTTTATACACTTTTTTTCCTTGTTGGTTATTTACATTAAAAATTTAATGTTCCGTGAAGAAATTTTTATTCACTTATTATTATTTAACTAAGTGAAAAAATACCTAGTGCTATAAAAAAATATGTTACAATCAGTGCTGCTAGAACGTGCGATATTTTTACCCCCTCCGGAGGTGAAATAGCATTGAGTGCAGTGGCAGGAGGGGGTAAAAATATCGCATGTTCTGGCAACACTGGTTATAATATTAAAGATAAAACTTAAGCTCAAAAACACTTGGTATGTTTTTCTGTTACATGAAACCATTTAATTGTAACTATAATTCTACAATAAACTAAAATAGTATAGTAACCACGTTTTTATAAAACCAATCAATGTCGAAAAAAAAAAAAATAAACTAAAAATATGCACTCGTAGAAAATTCTAAAAACTATAAGTGCAATTTTTTCAAACATTTTTTTTTTTTATAATTAATCGTTTTGAAAAAAAATTCAAAAATTATTAGACGTCAGCTAACTTCAGTATCATATTTCAATAAATAATCGCGATATCATTTCAAGTGAATTATTTATAGTATGTCTCTTTATATGTATGTACGTTCTGAAAATTGCCATAGTATATTTTTGAATAATGAACAAAAGGACATAATTTTTTTTTTTTTTATTTTCGAGATAAGATTCTCTATCAACGCTAAAATTTCTTCATTTTAAAAAAAATGAATTCGTTTAGAACAAATATTTAATATGAATATTTTCGGATCTTCAAAATTAGTTTATTATACGAAATTAATCAAAAAAACCTTTTATAAATAAAAACCAAGTGTTCGTTTAATCTCTGATTTAAATACTTTGAAAATAAAAAATGAAAAATTTTTAAACTGCTCAGTGGAATTCGTATGAATTGAATTAAATTAGTAAAAGAAAATGAATCAATCGTAACTTAATTTCTATTTTTTTATTTCTGTCATTAAATTCGGTGATTTGTACACTTAGCAATAAAATGACCTTAATTAGACAGATAACAAATTCTTTCTGGACAATTATCTTGATTAATAGTGGTCATTGGTACAAGGGGTAGACCTCTCTTCAAAAATGCTCTTCTGACTATACGATCGATATCGAATTTCGGGAATCTGTCTCGTGTCTTGACCCAAGCGAAAGTAGTGCTGGAAAAATTATGAATTAGAAAATAGACAGAAGTAAAAATGAAATTTTACTTTATCTTTTTAATTTATCCACTTACTATTGAGATCCTTGATATTCACAGGCCCACATTATTGCATAGTTGTCATAATCTGTCTCAAGTACGTAGTGCTTTTTTTTTATAGGTCCCAAAATTGGTAAATGCACAGTTACATACAGGGCGTTATTTTCCATAGCTATTTCCGATGCAACTGTTGAGTTATCGTTGATTCTAAATCATAAAATATTAATTAAATAAATTCAACAGAACGCATTTATATTTTAAATAATATATAGGAATTTTTAAATTACAGCGAGGAAATATCAGTAAAAACGACTTTTAATACACCATTTTCAACTTTATTCCAATACATTTTCGCACAGCTCTCTACATTATCCCAATTATTGCTACTACGCTGATACTCCCACCATTCTCCGACCATCTAAAGATATAAACTCCATCTTATAAATTTTGTTTAAAACGTATTATAATCACAGTAAACAATTTTAGATAAAAAATAAACTTACTCTATTTGGATCAACTGGCTCAACAGGTATATGAGGACATTGTCTAGCATTAAATGATTGAGTAAAAACCCCAGCAATTAAACACCCAATTATTGAAAGACGTAACATTTTGCTTGTTATTATTTTTTAAAAATTATCCGACGATCAATTCTGATGAACTAATCAAACGCGTTTGTATTAGCGCTTTTTATAGGCATATCCCTTGTTAGTTACCGACGTGCTAAGGATATACTGACGTGAAAATTTTTCCGCTCAATTGTTAAAATATTTATTTTTTCATTGAATAACATTAAGACGTCGGAAAATAAGAGTATGTAATAATATTTAAATATAAATAAAATTATTTTGTTTTTTATCTTATTAAAAATATTTTTTTCTAAGGAATAGTGGGGTTATATAATTTTTAATTTAAAAAATCGTACGTTGATCAGTATTTTTCAAATTTAAAATTTGAAAATTTTTAATATGTCAAAATTCATTATTTGAGACATTTTATTATTAAAAAAACAGTTTTGAATTTAAATAAAAATATAGATTGTTAAAAAATTGGGAGTGAATTCGGAATGATTACAGATTTTATTTAAATCCTTATTCACTCCGTCAATCAGAGTTTTTAAAAAAAATTACTCCGCATACAGAGGGAGTTTGTCTTTTTAGCGGAGTGATTTCAGATCGATGCGGATTTTTTTTCCAATCTGCATCCACTCCGATCCAAAGTTTTAATATTAAAATAAATTCCTTTCCGAAGTGAAGTTCACTCTGAGGGGATTAAATAAATAGTCATCCGCTCCGAAATCATTCCGCATTTACTCCGGATTTAATCTGCGTTTGGTCTGCAAATTTTTTACAGAATATTTTTATATATTTTACCGTAAAAATGAATTTTTTAGAGAGATGGAAGTAAACAAAGTATTTTTATTTTCTAACTGACACTAATTGAGTGATAAGAATTCAAAATTTCATGAAATAAAATAAAATAAGATAAGAAAATTAATGAAAAATTTAAACTCGTATTCAGGCGAAATCCTTTACGTTTTTTTATTGAGTACAACTAATACAATAAATAATCACTATTCTAGATTTGATTTACATTTCGATTAATTTAAAAATTTATTAATACTGTTAGCAATTGTAGTGATCAACTCTTGACATAGACGGCATTTCAATGCAATGCGTACCAAACACCCTTTTAGCTATTTTTTCGATATTTACTGTAGGATTTACTTCTCTTGTGAGGATCCAAGCATTTCTGATGCTAATAGATATAAATAAAAGATTAATAATAAAAGACTCAACATTTCCGTGATAATATCTATCACAATTTAGTTCCATTTTGTTATAAAATGAGTCATCAATCTACTCACTGTCCGGTTCCTTTATTTTCGCAACTCCAAACAATTGAATAGTTTTTGTTGTCTGTTTCGAGAATATAATATTCTCTATACGATGCACCCAAAACAGCTAAATAATTCGTGACACCAATTTTACTATTACCGATGAGTGACATTTTTGAAAATGTAGTTGACTTTGAACCACTACTAGTCCTAAAATATTCAAGTTTTTTTATTAAAAATTTTTAAGGATTCCGTATTTAACAGTCGTCAATATTGAAGAATTTTATTTAATTTTAAATAGGTTTGAATTCTATAATAAAATCTTCTAATAAAATTTAGATGAAATGTATGTGGGCCAAACTATTCGTAATGTGATTGGACGAATCCTATAATAAAATTTAGATGAAATGTATGCGGACCATGTGGACCAAATTATTCGTAATTAATTAATGGTCGGTAATTATTATTGGCTAAAAATCAGTAGCGGTTATCTGCTTCATCGGCTGGGGAATCGATAACAATAATTAGTTACTTTTAATTTAAACACGAGTTTAAATTAAATCAAATATACAATATTCCACTCGCAATAAATTTTTTTCATGCCTGTTAAACTTGTGACCGTTGTTAAGTTGATACTTAAAAATCCTGACTGATCATCACGGGGTTCCTTGATATTATTCGTTAATAAAAATAAACTATCATAGATTTTTACGATTGAATATTGATTTATATGGATTTAAAAAAAAATGGGTCTTGAAAAAAATAAAAAGATTATTACAAGAATGAAATGCCTGAAAAGGTGATAGTCCACTGATTTCCAATTATTCTCCATGTCAATGAAGTACATTTATCTGCATTGGTCCAAATATTAGAGCTTCTTTTGTATTCATACCACTGTCCTTGGTACTAAAAGAATATTTAATTTTTAATAGTAGCTAATAAAATCGTTATCTTTTATAATATTATTAAAATACTAACTTTACTTAGGTCCAATTGTCTATCCAATGTTATATTTGGACAATGACCTGGACTTATTGACTCAGTAAAAGCGCCGTCTGTCAAACAAATAATAATCAATATAAACAACATTTTCTTGAATTTATAATACTTTTGATCTAAAGAAAGTTGTTCACTTAACAAGGAATGTCATTTAATAACTGAAAACGATTGTCTTTGTTATCAATACTTTTTATTCGCTTGTCAATAAAATTTTATCTTCATTCAAAATTTTTAAATCAATAATGACGTTAAATTGATATTTTCATAATTTGTCATAATGTAAATATGTGTATGCAAATTAAATATTCTTTTATGCAGAAAAAAATTGATGAATAAAAAAGTATGAAACTTTTTCAGTTAAAAATAGAAAAAATTATTTTTATAAAACAGAATAAAGTATCTAATTATTTATCAATTTTTTAAAGAAATATCAGGGCCAAAAAATAAAAACAAATACAGTCGAATCGCGTTATAAATCCGGCTTGTATCTTTTTCTTTTAACCAGACTCGCATTAATATGAGAGAGACACTAAGCGGACACTAAGCGGACACTAAGCGGAAAAAATCTATAATCGGTACTTTTGTACTCAAAATGAAATCTTATATCTCAAAAATTGCAATCGATTACATAATTTTCAATTCAATTGATTGAAAATTAGATTCAAATTGCCCATAAATATCATAGAAAAAATTTTACCCTCTAAAAATTTTAAACAACTTGAGCTGATCCTAAAAGGTTTAATTGTCCATAAAAACAAAAAGAAAATAACTTTTTGAATTTATAAATTATATATGTAACTTCTTTATTATTGATCAATTAATTAGTACATAATAAATAAATCAACAGTAGGGACAGTTATCATGATCGACCTTAGCCATAGATTCAGCTTCAAAAAAAAAAAAAATGTAGAATTGATGTAATTAATAAAAAATTAATTTACATTGTCGAAATACCAGAACAAGTAAAAGTCAACACCCGAGGTCCAAGTCTCTCCCATTGAGCTGTAGTACATTTGTCAGCACCAACCCAATTATTTAAACTTCTCTTATATTCGAACCATTTCTCGGCATACTATAATAAATTATTCAATAATTTATTTATTGTTTTTGAATATATTATTTTTCGTTTATATTTACTCTATCTAAATTCCAGAATCGTTGTTTTATAATTGGACACGTGTCAGATTCCGAAGCTAACCCAAATGCTCCAGCAATAAGAGATAAAATTATTAATTCACGCAACATATTCCTCTTAAATTATTCAATTTCTTTGAAAGTAAATCAGTGATTTTATGAAGCAAATGTCGGTCAAGCAAAAAAATAATTTCTGAAGTTATTAATAATTTTTTGGCGTTTATAAGAGTGCACGTTACTAATTACAAAATATTAAAAAATATCAAAATATTTATATAAAAATCATTATATTATCAATGTCTGTTTTGATGAAGAAGTATTAGTTGTTTTAACATTTTTCACTTAAATATTATTTTTTAGTCAATATTAACCATTAACACACCAACTGAAAAATGATTTGAATATTTTCATTTAAATTTATCGAATGTGCCAGGATAAAACTGAGCATTATTTTTTTTATCTTCAAAGAATTCCAAAATTGAAGAATTTATAATTCGCACTTTTTAGCTTAAATCAATTATTATGTTTTTTTTTTATATTAAAATGAAATTAATTATCTTTGATCATTATCAACTGCAATTTTTACTTATTCAGCTGGTTTGTATTTCTAAATACTCCAATAAATCCAAAATAAATTATACAAGAGAGTAAATTAGGTTAAATTGGGACGATCAGGAAAAATTAATTTTTTACAATTATGATAACGTTTTTATATTTAAAAAAAAAATATTCATAGATTTAATATTTTTACACAAAATATAATGCTTAAATAAATACAGATATAAGTGTGAAGTATTAAAATATTGATTAAAAAATAATTCAAATAGTTTTTCTTCAAATAATATTTTATTGCTACAGAAATAAATTAAAAAATTATTTTTTAATAATGCAAAATTTATTTTGAACAATATATTCTAGTACACAATAGAAGCAAACATTTTTTTTTTATAATTTTGGTGATTAAATCATACAGCGTTTCTTCACAATCATGAGATTGTCGTAAAAGTTCGATGGCAATGTTTTTTTTTTCAATGATTAAAATTTATGGGCAATTCGAATGGTCAACTTTTCTCATCGGCAGAGAGATAACTCCTGCTTTTTTTAATGTTTCTTCAATTTTTGAAGTGTCTGGTTCAACGGTAAGATTTCTTATGTGTACTGATAAGTGAGAGTAGCTAAAAATAAATTATCAATAAATTAATTTGTCAGAATGAATCAATTTACTCGATTAAAAATTATTCTTACTGCACAAACTTGTAGTTTGAGCAACTCCAGAGGATAGAAAAGTTGTCGTAATCGGTATCGAGAACCCTGTACTCTACTTCAATGTTACGACCCATAGATATGTTATACTTTACATTTACTTTTTCATCATTTATCGTTACGTAACCAATAATTCCTGATTCCAAATTAGTACTGAAATATTAAAATATTAAATAAACTTAAAACAAATAAATTTCATAGGTTCGAAATTAATTATAAAATAGTTGAAGCATTACATTTTTGAAATACTACGATGTACAACTGTTATTTTAGTGTCTGAATGTTTAGTCCAAGTAGACGAAGAACATATGCCACCCAAATAATCACTTCTTTTCCATTCGTACCATTTTCCAAAATACTAATTGGCAATTTATTTTATTAATTTTAATCAATTGTATGTAGAATATTTTTTTGTTCAATTTTATATTCTAAATAATTATAAAAATATATAACTTACTTTATCAATTTCAATCGTTTTCGAAGCTTTAACTATAGGGCATGGACCAATTCCGATGCTTTGACCGTAAGCTGCAGTAATAAGGCAGCAAATAATTGTTAGGACATACATATTTTGATTTATTTATCGCGTTGGCTATTCTTGAGGTATAAATTCGTCAAAACTGTGCAGTAATTTGATAATCTATCGCTTATATTCTTCGTGTTAAATTTTGGTAATGCTATCTTAGACTCTATTCGTTAAAAATTAATCAAGTTGAAAAAGTTTTTACGACTGAGTATTAATAATTGACAATGGAAGTAAAAATTCCACTAATAAAACTTTTTTATCAATTGATAACTTAAATTTGTTTTTTTATCATGATAGATATTGATATGAAATAAATTTATTTTTTCAATCAATTTTTGTTCGGTTTTTAAAAATATTAACATGATATCATTTAGGTCATTCACATACCCGGTGGGTTAAAAACAAGTCGTTAAAATTTATCAGCTATTACTTTTAAATCTTAATGTGCAACCTATTTTTTACAAAAAATAAAAATTCATACTGTATTTTATTTATATCGATAATTACTGATATTTTTTTTTTTATTTTGAATAGTATTACAACTAATAATAAAAATCGTGGATAATTTTCTCAAATAGTTTTAGTCATCGATATATAATCGATACTATATATTTTCATTCTAAAAAAATTTTTAACGTCACTTTTTAATATTTTTTTTATTCTTTGTTAAAAATCTAAGTATATATAGAGTAAATATAAAGCAATAAAGTTACACGAATTTATACATAAATTTTTGATCAACTATTATTTGAGTATTTGAGGTATTTTACGGAGAAAATACATAATTTGTACAACTCCATATTACAGAATGCTTTTTATTATTCATGTTCAGAATCCTACAAATTGAAAAAATTTAATGAGTACATAAAAAAAAAATATTTGCATTTATTATTTATTTATATATTTGTTTACCTAAAATGTAAGCAAGTGAAATAACTGTTATAATTACAAATAGCAGTAGTTATTAAATTTTGTTACAACGTATTTCGAAAAAACAATTATCCATTATTAACTTTTATCGTTCTATCTTTATCATTTCTATCATAATTAGCTGTTACATATTTACCCATTAATCAAAGAAATATTGGAATGTTTATTTTATACTTTTACAAAAATCCTAGATATTAAAAAAATTTTTATTTAGAAAATTCATTATTAAAATAACGTATTTTTATTTTTTAATAAAAAATTTTAATACTTGAACAATTACTTGACATGAAAAAAAGTAAAATTTAACTATTGTATATAGTGTGTAACAACAAAAGAGTTGATTGCGTGACTCAACAATTCACAAGTTTTGTTATCTTATGGATTCGATAAATTTAAAATATAAAATGACGAACGAGTCTATTATTATTACTATTATTGATATATAGATATCTATGACGTATTGCAAATTATTATTCGATGTAACAATATAAGTAATTGAACCGGAAACGGGTATATAAAATTAAAGATTAATGAAAAAAATATGTTGTTATAAATTTGAAGATTAGTAAATTAAAAAAATAAAATATATGCATCGTAGTAGTAAAATGAACTTAATAATTATTATTTATTAAAACGTGATTCAATTAGGATCTTTTTTCTAAAATTACATTTTTAAAATAAGATACATTATTATTTGTTTTGGAATAGAAACAATTATGGACAGTTTTCTTGATCAGTTTTGGTCATAAAAATATACTCGATTTTATTATCATCAAAAAGACTTGTAGCTTTCTTCACAACAGAGTTTGAGGGTTGTTGATCTCTGGTTAAAACCCAAGCATAGGATATACTAAAAAAGTGAATAAATTGTGATAAATATTTATTATTATTATCAAGTTATAATTTGGGGTAATAGTGAGTAAATTTTTACTTACTGAGAAACTACAAAACTAGTACAGCTCCATACTGCAGCATAACTTGTATAATCTGTATCGAGAACCCAATAAGTTCCCTCTACTTCACCTACTACTGGTACTGGAAAGGTAACTTTCAATTTACCACAGGTCGTATTTTTACATGCTTCATCATCCACTCTTGCTGTACCAACTATTGATGATTCTGAACCAGTTCTAAAAAGTTAAATATATTATTTTTGAGCATTTAAATTAAACGCAACGAATGATATTCATTTTAGAAACAATAAATTTTATTTTCAACGTACATTGATGAAATTTGTCGGTTAACAACTTTTATTGTACCATCATCATTAGCACTGTAATTAGCTGTAACACATTTGCCGCCAAATTCAAAAACCATTGGAAAACTTCGCTCATATTCATACCAAAGTCCTGTATACTGAAAAAAAAGTTATGGAATTACAGAAAATAAAATTTTGAAGTAAATAAAAAATTTCTACACTGATAGAAGGATTTCTTAGCATTTAAGAAGATTTCTTAATATTTAACAAATATTTCTTACTATTTAAGAAATGGTTTCTTAAATACTAATATATCTTTTTAAATGTTAAAAAATCCTTCTATCAGAGTAGAAATAATCTTTTTACGCGAAAAAATAAAATTCTCCCCCTGAAATTCTTTAAAATATTTTTAAAATTAATTATTCAATAATTTTTATCATCTAGTTACCATAGAAAAAAAAACTTACGCTTTCAATATCCAAATTTTCAACCGTATTCACTTTAGGACAAGGACCTACATTAAATGATTGAGCTAAAGCTCCAGTAATTGACATAAAAACGAACGTAATTACAAGTAAAGTCTTCATTTTAAATGGTAATGAAAAAAAAGTATTATATAGCGACAATAAAAATGAAGAGCACCAATTCGCTATGAATACGCTTGTAGAACTGATGGCATAGCTCGACAAACCGCGCATTTTTGTTATCTCGTAGATTCATTTCAAGGTAAATACTACACGGCATATATAAGTATATTACTATTCAATATCTACAATGTATTTCTTGTCATGGTAGTGTTTGTTATCGAACTGAGCGCGTGTAGCGAAAACTCAATAAGATTCTAGGAAGTTCTTTATAATTTTTTTAGCTTTTATCGAAGATTATTATTAACTTACATGCATGACACTTTAAATAATTATAACAAATGAGTCGATTTAATATGCTTAGTAATATTTATTCATGAATCAACAATTATTTATTCAAGTGTAACATTCAGCTCTTAACTATCAACAAAAAAAAACATTAGTAAATAAAATAACGGCAGTTATATTTTTCCTTCTGTTATTGAGGACAATTTTGTTGATCGATAGACAATAATCTATACTTCGACACACCATTTTCGCGTAAAACTTTTCGGCCGTGTAAAATATATTTCTTATCGAGGTGCCGAGTCCTTGACAACAACCAAGCATTTTTGTGCCTATTGAAAAAAGTTCAATTATTTATTCATACATTTTTTATAAATACTATAAAGCCATGAGTCACTTGTGACTGATCACAATTATTAGAAAACAAAAAAAAATAAATAAGTAAATAATATTATAATAATTACGTCAACTGTCTGTTACTGCGACATTCGACAGCAACTGCATAATTAGAATAATCTGTATCAATAATTATACTATTTACAGTTTTTATTTCAGCAAGCGAAGGAAGTTTAATTTCCATCTTTGCAGGATTATCAGTATCTACACTGTGAAAAATTCCCATTAAATTTTACTATGGGTGCATTGTAACCCCGGACCATAAGAAAACTGGTACAAAATTTACAAGCGTCCCAGGTAAACGTATGCGCATATGTCCCAATCGTGTCGTCTGCGCATACCGTTTACTATGAGACACTTGTAAATTTTGTGCCAGTTTTCTTATAGTCCGGTGTTACAATGCACCCATAGTAAAATTTGTTGGAAATTTTTCACAGTGTACAAAACCGGTTGCCTCCCAATGTTGCATTGCTCCTGTTCTGATAATTATTATTTTCATTTTTTATTATTAATTGTAAATATTATTTAGTGAACAACATACAAAAAATAAACAGTTCGTCCTTGGATTATTAGCGTCGTATAATTTTCATTGAATGTGTAATTGTAACTAGTACACATTTCCGCAAATTGACTTGGATTTGCGGTACGCTCTATTTCATACCATTTACCTGCAAACTAATTTTATTTATTTATTAATTTGTCCTTTATAAGTGTACACTTCAAAAATTCGGGAGTCAATTCTGAGCAATTATGGATTTTATTTAAGTCCTTATTCACTCCGCGTTCACTTGGCGAATGTTTTGCAGTGTACTAATTAATTGAATTAAACATTACATTTTTTTTTTTAAAATCTCCCATTGGTTTTGTGAAGGCACAGTCACTGATATCTAATACTTGGGCTAATGAATTGGTACATAATGAAAATATAATAAAAATAACATTATATTTATTTTTTATACGATTTGAAAATAATGGATAGAAAATTTAAACTGAAATAAATTTAAAAAATTTTCTTTCTTTATACTAAACTTTTAAATATTTAAAAATTCATATGTAGATAACTACTGACAGGTTTCAATCAAACAACGAGTTAATCTTATCACTGGATAATGTATCGTATTAATCATTTATTTAAAAATAACTTTTACACGACCAATTTGACGCACATTCGTTAATTTAATTACTACGATATTTAAATTTTTATTAAGAGCAATTTTGTTCGACGAGTTGCAAATATTCTATTGGTAGATGATTATCAGCTTCGACTTTTAAACGTTGTCCCAATGTTTTGAGGCTTAGAGTTCTTTCACGTGAAAAGATCCATAGGTAAATTAAACTGGAAGGAAATCAATCGATTAGTGGATGAGTGAAAACGGTATTTGATTTTTATTTTTATAGAATAAATAAAATTACTGGGTAGATTCGACTTCTTGACACATGTAAACAATTGAATAATTTGTGTAATCTGTATCGAGGATCGTTGTTACTGAATTATGTGGGTCTGCAGATTTTGATGACTTTACTCGGTATTGTGGTATCGATATTCCTTTTATTGGATATGCCATTGCTAACGAATTTGATATTGATCCTGAACTATAATTTATAAATAAAAATATACTTTATTATTGACAAATACGCTGTAAAAAATCTGGAGTGAATTCGGAGTGATTATGAATTTCATTTAAATCCGAATTCACTTGGAGTTTAAAAAAAAAACTACTTCGCATACAGAGTAAATAGAAAGTTTATCATTTTAGCGGGGTGATTTCAAAGTGGTCTGAATTTTATTTCAATCCACATTCACTCCGATTTGGAGTTTTAATACTAAAATAACTTTCCCTCCGGATTCAATCCGCGTTTACTCCGCAAATTTTTTACTGTGTATTTTTAAAGGTGAGATTTTTTTTTTTGAACTTATTTTGGACTATAGAAAAATATGTTGTGATTTAAAAAATTTGAGTTCATGAACAAAATGCATTTTACTGAGAACTTAAAGCTCCAAAAATTCTCGTAACTCTTTAAAACATTTAAATTTCGCAAAACTTTTTTCAAATTTTTCACCAGATTGATTCAAATAAACGATTAAAAAAATAAAGATAATAAGCCCCAGTTATCCATACTTACAGCGAATTCATATAACGTGCTGCTAATTTTAATCTATTATGTGATTCCAGTGTCACATTGACACAAGTACACTTGTGATTAAGTTCATAGAAATTATCATAGCGTTTAATTTCATACCAAACTCCTGTGTACTAATAATAAACAGTGATAGGTTAATATTTTTCTTTTGTTGAAAATAATTTTTCGGTTATTTAAAATAATCTTACGTTTTCTGGTTGAAAATTTTCTACTGGCTTGACGTATGGACATGATCCAGGTCGCGAAATTTGAGCCAAAGTGCCAGCAATAAAAGTCAAAAAGTAAAAAATGACAAACATTTTTAAAAAGTTTATTAACTTAATATTTTTAACTTGAGACGACGCAAAGCTACTGATAGGATCTAAAGTTATAAATTCGGTTTTTATACTTTTCAACACAGAGCTTATCGTTTAAATATTAATTATTAATAGACTTATTGCTTTAAATACGAGATAGTGTTGATTGACGAGAGACAGACAGACTGCATTACAATAGATATTTTTACATACTTATCAATTTTTCCCAGCAAACATAAAATTTTAAATTAAATAATAAAATGCCCGTATGAAAAAAACAATATATGGTTAAAATATATAAAATCATATATGTTTGCAACAAAAAAATATATGATATATTATATTGTATATTATAAAAAATCATATAGAGACTTTCGCCGACTTGATATAAAATGTATTCCATATATCTAACTTATACGTGTTTTATATGAAGCTATATTTACCTTATAATATATTGTATTGATATATTCTCTTTTATATTCAAAAATTATAAGATTTTTATATGAAATGAAATATAGGGTAGCATATAAATTATATTATATATGGCATCATATATTTTCTTTGTTATATTTAAGCATATATTTTATTCGATGTATGTATATGTATATGGGTATATTATATTCGCTTCAAATTAATTAATTTTGAGAATTTTATCTGCAATTTAAAGAGTATATTAAAATTTAGATCTAATTTTATTGGAGTGGGCCTTATGAATAAGAAACTTTTTTTTTTCATACACAATATGAATATGTTTTTATATATTATCAGAATATATTTTTTATATATGATAAAAATATATTTCATACATGCTAAACATATACGGACTCGTATATGATGAGTATTATATTTTTTAATATAAAAGAAAATATATCAGAAAATATAGTTAAGTTCGCCACATATATTTTCTTATATTTATCATATATTTTTACATATATTGTGAAAATATATGTTATTTTCATACGGGTGATTTTTAGATAAATATAATTTATTTTTTTATAAATATATGACAATAAATAAGTTAATAATAAATAATAAATACAAACTGAAATTTAATTTCACTATAAAATCAAAGTAATAAATAATTTTAATTTGAAATAATTGGACAATTTTTTTGGTCGGTACGTGAAAAGTATGCGCGGCTTATTTGATTTTTATCCAAAACTTTGTACGCTTGCTCAAGAACCGGAACTGGTGGTTGTCTTTCTCGTGTTAAAATCCAAGCACTCCGCATACTTAAAACAAAAAAATCCATTAATTTTATTTAAATTAAACAAATTTGTTTTTTTTTCATAATCAATTTTTTACCTAAAAATACCGATGTTACTGCAACTCCATAGCACAGCATAGTTGTCATAATCAGTTCCCAAAACCCAATGGGGCATAGGATATTGGATCGGTAACGATGGATATGATACCGTAAATTTTGGATCATCAGCTCTTTCAATTGGTCTCGCGCGTCCTTCAATTGTCGATTCTACCCCAGTTCTATAAAAAAAAAAAAAAAAAAAAAATTTATTAGTAATTCATCAATTAATTAATCACTCAAATTGATACTAAATTATTCTGATAAAAAATATAATTAACTTTGAAAATTACAAAAAAAAACATACAGTGATGATATTTGTGAGCTGACAAGTTTTAATGATCCATTATCTTCTTTGCTATAATTAAAAGTACCGCATTTTGCTCCAAAATCAATTATAGAAAAATAACGCTCAGCTTCATACCACTTTCCTAAATACTGTAAATTAAAATCATAAATATTGATAGTAAAAGTTTTAAATTAAAAGTAATTAACATACCTCTGTAACATTGAGTTTATCAATAGTATTAACATCCGGACAGACTCCAAATGTCGGCAATAAGCCTTCGATTCTACCCACCATCAGACACAAGATCAAAGAAATCCAAAACATTATTAAACTTTTGTAATTTCTACAATCAGTTATACGGTAATTAAATGAAATTAATCAGTTGCAATTAACAATACAAGTTCATACCAATTTAGTATACAATAACAAAAATTGAATAAGCGAATGAGTAATTAAATTATTTAAATTAAAAGGCAATGACCTGTCGCGTACTTTGATGATTTCCGTGTGACTCAATAAGCCTTGACCGATAATTCGTGAATCGAGCGCAATGTCCTGATGGTTGAATTTTAAGCAAACGATAGTTAATATTTAGGAGTTAATTTAATTTATCAACAACTCTTACGTACTTCTCTGGTGAACTTGTATCTTTAACTGGCCTTGGAGACCAACGACCAACAAATACTCTCGGCTCCGCTGGTAGATGGTTTATCAGGGAGTAGGTCAGTAACGGTAATGTCGACAGGGTTCAATAAACACCGACAGACGTACCGCAAATTTTAAATCTTACCATTAACTATAACGTTTATTTTTTTCCCATTACTCTGACAATCTAATGAGACTTTGTTCAGTTATTTATGATTTTATGATAAGCAATATTTTTTATTTTTCATACGTCATCCGTCATTGGTAATTACAATTAATGATTATATATGTTATTGAATCTTAATATATATTCAATAATCCTGCACTCCTTCTATAATACGTGTTTGCAATAATAATAAAAAATAATAAGTTTTAATTTTTATTTATGAATACGGAAGAGTAGATTTATTGCAAATCTTGTGGTAATTTTCATTGCCGCGATGATTGCAAGTCACGGTTATTTAAACTTTCTGTTTTTGTTTATTAAAGTCTCAATAATAAATCTTATTTATTACTTTAAGCAGTTAGTAAAATCAAAACGAAAAAATTAATAAATTTTTACGTAACTCTTGAAAAAAAAAAAATAATCATAATTTAAATAAATATTTTTCATGTAACAATTTATTCACACTTTTTTTTTTTGTACATTTTTTAACATATATTTTTTAAACATTTTTATTTTTTATTTTTTATATCCTTTTTTTTTTTTTTTTTTTTTTTTACATCATTCAGTCTACACAAACTAAATACGTAATCTGGGAAAGTAACATTGAACTTGACAACCGAAGACTGGTTTTATAATCTTCTACAGCTATTGGAACAGTTAATCAATTATTTAATATTACTTATCATTAAAACTTTTTTTTTTGTGCATTAATTTTATTAATATCAATCAAACTTTGTTTTCAATTTTTTGCTCTTCTTTTGGTGCATCCACAGTTTGTGTTTTACTGTGATCATGTTCTTCTTGCTTGGAGTCAGGTGTATCAGCAACAACGGGTTCCACTTTCGGAATTTCAACAGCAACTGCTTCAGCTTTATCCGTTTTCTTCACTTCTTCTTTCTCAATTATTTTTTCGTCTTTCTCTGGTTTTTCCTCCTTTTTATCAGCACTTTTTTTGTAAATAACTTCTGGAACCGTTACCGGTGTCATTTTTTCATCAGCATCAATTTTTACATCCTTAACAATCACCTTGTCAACAATCGTCTTTTTTTCTTCTTCTTTTTCCTCTTCTTCTGGTTTAGCCTCAGTTTTTACTGCCTTGACAGTGGATTCTATTTTGTTGGCAGGTTTTTCATCAACTTTTTCAACCTCTTTAATACGATTAATGTGTGTTTCATCAGGTATAATAGCTGATCTCAATTGTTGGGGAGCTTCAACTGGAATATCAACTTGTTGTGTTTCTTGATCTGGTTTTTCAGCTGGTTTTTCAACTGGTTTCAATTTATCCAAGTAGGCACAATCTTCTTGGTCTGTTTTCACAAAAAATGTCTTTGATATTTTATATTTATCCAAGACTCCATAAGCCTATTAAATTTATAAACAAACATTTTAATTATCAGCGTAAAAAATATCAAAATAAATAAATTATTAGTATGTTTTAATACCATTTGTAAAACTTCACCAGAAGGAATACGTTCTCGCGTCATAATCCAGGCATTTTGTGTATGGAATGGGCCAATACCATTGCAGTTCCACAAAACAGCATAATTTTTGTAATCAGTATCCAAAACCGCATAAGATGTTTCTGGTGTTAGAGGGACAGTCGTATATTTAATATGTAATTTTCCTTCTTCGGCTTTTGAAGCTGCTGGTTTTATTTCACCCTCTAAAACTCGTTTTATTCCAGTACTAAAATTTCATAATAAACATAAAAATATATTCATTTACTTTTTACTGCCAACCATAAAAAAAACTATTATGATAATTATTAATTAATAAAGCTGTTGAAAAACTAATAAATCATTTTAAATAGTGATTAACGCTGATTTTTAATGATTTAAATAATAAATTAAGCAATTACTTACAATCTGTTGGTAACTTCGTTGCTCACACGCAATTTATTATCATGACCGCGTGAGTAATTAGCCATCACGCAACGTGATACTACCTCCGAGAGTTGAAAATATCTTTCGGCTTCATGCCACATTCCCAGGAACTATAGTAAAAATTATTATCTTTATTATAATTTTCATTATTAATTTAAGCAACTAAAATATAATCAACTATTGAAATCTGATAAAAATTAAATACATAAATACTTAATTAAATAATTAATAGCAGTAATGATAAAAATTTTAATTTGCATTAAATTATTTAGTGACCCATACGAAAAAATATCTATGCAGGCAAATTTCATATATGAGGCATATATATTTTTTTTGTACGTGGAGTTATAATTTAAACAGAATATTTAATTAAAATAATAATAAATACCTTTGAAATATCAAAATTAGCCATAGGTACGTAATCAGGACACCATCCTAAACTAGGCACCTGAGCCCTGACAATAGTCAGGGCATACGTAACAAGAAGTATCTTCTTCAGCATATTTTGTTGATCTGGTGTAAGGATGCTCAATCCCCGTGGCTTTTATATATTATCCGCAAAAGGCAGGGTGCGTTGACCGGACACTTTATTCCCCCATACCTTCTTCTCGTCCTTTCTATACATATACTTACATTATATATATATATAGATATACTGTATATACATACTATCTAACTACCACGTTGGTCCTCAGGTTTAGTAAAGTCCCATCGTCATTACCGCAGTCTTAGGTTACGGTACCGGTCTTGGAGTCAATCGGCCAGCAAATCCTCAGATGCACTACACGTCTGTCTTCTTAGTAATCAGACAGTAAACAATCAGAGCCATTGAAGGAATCTAAAAGCCTGCAACAGCATCTTGATCTCGAGATCGTCTGAAAGGCTGCATTGTTTTAAAAGCCTCGATAAGTATAAGAGTATGACGTGAATAGATAAATTTTCTAACAAGCATTTACACTTATTCAAATTATCCCCAAAGACTACACGTGCCCTTTTAATGGCTTTTATTGAGCAATAGTCCAATGACCTCCGCAAATATAATAAACGCAACATCTCAACATCTCTACCGGTTATTGGAGATAATTATCATAACCCCAAGGACACGGCGCGTTATTCATCTATCGAATTAACGGATTTTTTTTAATGCTCATTTGGTACTTTCTTTCTGCCTCCATCCATCCCGGAGAAAAAATTAGAAAATCGAAAATTAGCAGGTACTCTGCAACAGCAGAGGATGGAATTTTTTGTAGACTATCGAGATTATATGGGTTTCAATGTGTTGTTTGTTTACCTTGAATATACTTTTACTTATTTTTTCATTTAAGAGGTGAAGTTCGCGTGTCGAGAAGAAGGAACGCATGATGATACAAAAAAATTACCAGTCCTGCAGAGTATATTGAACTTTTGCGGACAACCTGGTACGCTGGTCAAAGCCCTCTTGTCTCTTCTCTTCACTTCTTGTCTTGTCTTCTCTTCAACTTTGAGTTTATGAGTGTGTGTAAATTATTAACCATATAAGATAACTCAAAAGATGATTTTGTGAGCTTGTTGCTAAATTTTATTATTTAATCTTCGGTTTAAAAAATTTCATCTGAAGGAAAATTTTTTAAAAATTTTATTAATGATATAAATAAATTTTTCACACTAAACAATTACGCATTGATAAAAATAAAAGCAGCGAAGTAAAACAAGTTTCTTGGAATATAATTTCTAATAATACACCACCAGGGTGTGCCATATTTAATTCAATAGTAAGTTGTAATTGAATTGCACTTGTCGATTCGTGGGATGTGCGCGCAGTTCCATAAATAGCTGAGATTTATACAGGACCGGTGGAAGTTGAGAATAGCATAATAGTGTACAGGTGACTGATGTCGCTTCAAGTGGGGAGACTCAGGAAATATACATACTACATACTAGTGTCTGTACTGCTGGCTCGTGAGACATTAATTATTTATCGCGGAATCGTTACTTGCATAAAGTCCTCTTCTCAATACCGATCCAAGTCTAGTGTAATGTGCTTTGCATACGCTTGTATGCTTTGCTGGAGTTGAGCCCACCGTTAACGGTCTTTAACTATTTAGATTTTTAAAAAAAATTTTTTCTGTTCTTTGCCTTCAAGACCAACAATTAATCTTAACCGTTAGACACAGGCACAAGAATAAAAAATAAATAATAAAACAATTCCACGATGAGTAAATGAAAAAATAAATATATATGTGTATATATATGTTTTTTTTTTAATTATTTATATATTTAAAAAAAATATAAACGATTTTGTTGATTAATTTTTGAAAAATTAATTTTTTAGGTTTTTGTGATAAATAAAATAGAAAGAATTTTTTTTTTAAATTAGTTTATTTTATTATAAATCTATGAATACTAAGACAACATACGAAGATAACTTCGCTTGTAAAATACTTACAACTACATTAATTTTACCCAGATTTTCTTAACTATTAAAATTTTTTTAAAATTTTCTACAATCAAAATTTAAATTTATTTTAAATAAAAAATAATAATTTCGCCAATGAGATACTAAAATTAATTTAATTGTAATTAATAAAAAAATACTCGAATATCTGGGTGAAATAACTTGAATTATATATATATACATACATATAAATATATATATACATATATAATTGATGTCGTTAATCGACACTATAAATATCTTTACATAGTAGGTACAATCTATTATTGTTTAGGTTCAAAAGAATCCTAGATTCGAAGAAAAAAAAACATTAACAAAAGAAAAAAAATAATTCCGAACATCTAACTGGATGTTAACGTGCCTGCGAATAAGACAATTATAAATCTCGCGTACTTCTAAACAATAATAATTTATTTATTTATTATTTAGTATCACATTACATTTATTGTGCAAATATTTAACCTGCTCTGTTATCATACACTACGTCACTTATTAATTTCAATAATCGAGTTTTCAGAATCATTTAATCAAACGAGAATGCATAACAAAAAAAGGTATTATAAAGATTGAAAAAAAATTTTTGTTTTCTGATAAATTTTTTTATTTTTCTTATCATTTATATTAAATATGAGTGTACAACGATCTGTCGTAGGCGTCGTATAGAAAAATCCACAAGATTTAACTCAGGTCTCGTCGCTTTTTTTTTTTTTAATCGTTTCTTTTTGTATCAATTTTACTTTAATTTCCACATTACATTTTTTTTTTTATTTTATAATTACAACAAACTCAAAAATAACTTACTTATCCACTCGAAACGGTCCTACGAACATATCTTTGGTGTACTGCTTCGGAAGATAAAATTATTATAATTATTATTATTAATTATTATTATTTATTGTTTATTTATTTATTATGTATATTTATTTATTATGTGCGCTATTAATTATGCATTCTGCTGGGGTGTTTCGCGGCACGATTAGTTTTTTTTTTTTTTAAATTCTTGTACTTATTGCCTCTTATAATTTACAAAATTTATCCCACTCTCAATCAATATTTATTCACATTTTTTGTACATTAAATTTCATAAAATAAAATTCAAAAAATGAATTTTATTTTTCACAAAAAAAATGTCATTTTTATTTTTTAAATATCGATTTATGATTAATGATAAATTTGGGTACAAAAAAAAAAAGAAAAGAAATTAACGGATATCAAATAGAATAAAATAAAAAAAGGCCAATTAATTAAAGGCACCTGAAGGTTTAATAATAAAAAAAAAAAATCCTGACGGCCTGCGTCAAAGTTATGTCACCGTTACAATTATGTAATTAATTCGGCTTACCGCTATGTTTATCCATATATATATACATAAATAAATGTCTACATATGTATATATTTATATATGCCTATTAAAATCTAAATCTACTTAATAACTAAAAAATTAATTAATCAATTAATTAATTAACCTGCCTATTTAATCGACGTAATTAAAGCGGGCATTCTTTCGTACACACTTAAGCCTATGAACACATGAAATCACTGCCCAATCGACCTAATTTGGACCCAACAAGGCACATACGTCGCATGCAGGTCACAAAGTTTTACAACATTTTAATAATCTAATTAAAGTTTATTACAATTATTAATAGAAATAAAATGAAAAAAGTAATAATTAAAGCAACAGCTTTTTTTAAACGTGAGGTTGTGAATTCGGTGGTTATCATTTACGAAAAATATTATCATTACTTTAATGAAGAAAATTAATTAATTAAAATAATAATAATGAAAATAATTATTACTCATTTTCACGCGAGTTAAAAGCTCACTACTGTACTGTAATTTAATGAGACGATAGGCAGGAATAATTACTAACTACTTAAGACGAAAAAATCGGTGGAAAGTCGGTTGGTCCCTTTGTATAATTATTATAAATAAATAATTAATAATGTCCATTTATTTTTTGTTTTATCTAAAATTATGTAACATTATTTACAAGAGAATCTTAAATATTCATTCAAACATTTACAATTTAAATGTTCAAATTTTATTACTGTTTATTTTATATTCATTATATTAATAATTATCTCATAAATTAATTGCTCAAACAAGTGATTTGTCCGGTGAGATTTATAATTAAATCTTACGACAATTTTATTTTATTATTTTCCTTCTATTTGACTACTCAATACTTTTTTTTTTTAATTTATTAAATTATTATTATCATTACTTTTATTAAATTCGTGCTGATGATTTATTACTTACTCAGATAAAATTTAATTATTTTTATAATTCATTAATACAATGAATTTTATATTTTTATCTGAGGTAATAAATCCATCGCTCGCATAAATAATCTCCGTAATTAATATTTGAGTTTTAATTTATTGTCAATGTTTATTTGTATTTTAAAGATCGTACCGGTATCGTTTTTTTTTTTTTTATTTTATTTATTTAATTGATTGATTTTATGAAAAAAATAAATAAAAAAATATGTCATAGGTTCTTATTTTTTAAGAATCAGAGTTAATTTTATAGCGGATTTTTTTATATTCCGATAGATCTTTAGTGATGTCGTTAGTCGTGAAGGTTTTTACTTAAAAGAAGATTATTGTGTGGTCCAGAGAGATGTCGTATGAGTTCTTGGAGGCTGTCAAAGCTGAGGGAACAGAAACAACATGTGAATGTATTGTCCGGGGCTGCAATAACGCCTCTGTGTACAGAGCAAAGGTGCTTCAGTAGATGAGCTTTTTGCTTAAACATGGCGACACAGAGGCGACAGGCGAATGGTTTTTCGCCAGTGTGTACTCGCAAGTGAGTTTTCAAGTTCCACGACATACCAAACTGCTTCCCGCAGTAGGTACAGCGGTACTCGCGTACGGGCGTACATTTTGGCGGGTCTTCGGCCGAGGGAGGCGGTGGTGCTCGCGCTGGGGGTAGTGTCCATGCACCCCACGGTGGTTCTAGACTGCCTGCTGACGCTGGGTCGGCACTTGGCGGTCTGTGTGATGCTCCTGGTGGTGTTACTGACCTATCCTGCTGAATTATTATTTTTTATTAATTTATTGCTGTTGAAAGTTATTTTAATTTTTTTAAAATAAAGACTAAAATTTTTAAATAAATACTTTATCCAAATTTTTTTAGCCTTTTTATCACTTCGTCGTGAAAAAAAAAAATTACTGATTTTTTTTTAATAAGTTTTATTGCCAAAGAAATTTTTAAGAGCCATCTATTTAATTTTTATAAATTTAAATAAACTATTGGAGACAACAGTAATTGATAAAAAATAAAAAATAAAATTTACCAGGTAGGGTGGAGCAGATACACTGAGTGGATGTGGCGCAGCTAGCCTCCTCGGTGTCTCAAATCCCGGATTAAATGGCACGAATGCCGGATTTTGTGCAGGTGCATTGTGGAATCCCGGTCTACGTTTTCGATGTGGCGTAACGACATATGCCTCCGCAGGAGGCAAAGGTATCTCCTCGGGTTTTCTTTTTCCCGGCTCTAATCCGAGAGACAGTCGCGCCGCTAACTGTCTCCGTCTTTCTTCCGCTTCCTCTAGTGACTCTCGCCTCTCCAGCAGCGTCTTCTCTGACCTAATTTATACAGACAAATAAATCAATAAAATCTTTCTAGTTTTGATACCATAACTAAGTTTGATTAATATTATTATTGTTATGTATTTATTTACCGCAAGTGGGAAATTTCATGTGATCCATCACTTTTAGTCGAGGTACCAGAATTAAGACTAAGGTTAACTGGATCCGAGCTATCCCTTCTTCTCGGTGGCTCAATACTGCTCTCGCCATTATCCGTTAGTATCGTATCACCTTCAACGCCCTCAACATCAACATCCTGCTCTGGATCATCATCACAGCCTTCACTTTTAATTAGCACTGAACAGCAGTCTGCTGGATTATTTGATTGCCTATTAAAAAATAAATTAAATTTTTATTTAATAAAATTAATTTATCAACTAATAAAATATTATTTTATAAATCGGTAATACTAACGACCTGCTGTCGTACTGAGATTCATAACTAGAACTCTCTTGACTTTCCGAAGGTTGTGGTGTTGGTATCCTTAATGAATCTGAATCTGTTGATGTTTGTGGTTGATTTGGATCAAATGATTCCGATTTTATTTGTAAGAGTTCAAATAATTCTCTCAGTGGTGTTAATTCTGATGACTAAAATAATTTTAAAATTTATTTATACATCAATTTATAAATTTCATTTAATAATTTTTATCAAAAATTAAAGTAAAAGACCAAGTACCCGATCGAGGAACTAGTATTCGATCATTCAAACACAAATATAATGATCGGGTATTGGGTCTCTTATTTTACAAATTGATTATTTTGATAAAATTATATTATGGTTGTGTGGAAAATAAAAATTTTAAATTTAAAAAATACTTACGGGTATAAGAGCTTCTCCATTGTAAAGAAACTCAAGTAGATGAATAAGCTGTATTCTCCTGACACCAGACAAATGGACTACGTGATCCAATGCCGGGTTACGAAGAAGACTAGCCAAGAAAGGACTAGCTGCGGCCAATACGACCCGATGAGCCCTGACGACGGAGCCGTCGTCACAAGCCAGGGTCACGTCAACATGACGATCCCCACTGTACCATGCCCCGACCTCTGCAGCCAAGGTTGCGGGATGTTTCCCATAATGGAGAGTCAGCAGACCGTCCGTATACATCGTCTGCAACAAGATGATAACAATTATCGTTATTAGTATTTTTTACTTTGGTCACCATTCAAATAGCTATACTATTTTACAACCTGTCAATTTTGACAGTACTTCAAAAACCCTTTGGTAATTAATATTTCAAAATTTTTTTTATGAATAATTCTTTAATATTAATTTTTTATGTTCAATTTAGATGGTTATGTAATAGAGGAATTCGATGTATGACGATAGATATTAAGTAGTATGGTATGTTATTTAAGAAAGCTGTAATTGAGTAAATAGAATGATAAATAGATATATTGTGTCAGTGTGTTGTATTTAATGATGTCTGAAACGGAAAATGAATTATTCTGGCGCCTGTCACTGATCTTCATTCAATACACATACTTATTTCAACGATATAATAAAATTGTTTAACGTTCAGTGAAGGCCGATGATATAATCATTGAAATTTTTTTTCAATAATTATTTTTTATAGCATATTCATAATTATTAATTTTTTCAATTTATTAATTAATAATAATATCGATATTTTTAATTGATAAAAGGAAAAAGAAATTTTTTGATTCATGTATTTATCTGCTTGATATAATTATATTTTTATTTGAGAAACATATAATTTCCAGTAGTCCAATAAAATTAAAAAATTAAAAAAACACGAGTCGGTGCAATAAAGGTGCACCTGCGCATTAAGTAACCGGAGAGATAGAGTGAGGGGTAGAGGGGAATAAGAAGTAAAGAATAATAAAAAACAATAATTGAAGAAAAACTTGACGTTGAATATGAAAAGTTTAATTCTCAGCAACTTCAGACAACGAGGACGACCTTCGATCGGAATTGGAAAGGGGAGACCTTGAGTAAGAGTCACGAAGCGTCGTCACACTCTCGTGGACATGCAGTTTCATGAGAGTTTAGTATTAAATACCCGTATATACACGCATGCATGCCACATGATGCACATATCGAACAAATAACGATACGTTATTAACAATCCAATAAACTAGGAAGACAACATGCATTAGAATCTTATTATTAAGAAACACCAACGCAATTTATTTTGAATTAAATAGATACTTGAAAAACAACAGCTAAAAAAAATCTAAACACGTCGTGAATTAAGTGAGAACCTTCCTACACACATAATTATTCATCAAGGTGAGGGATCGAGTCATGCTACGCTGAAACGGGAAGTCCGGGTAATGAGGACTCACTACCACACTCTAATCCCGGGATTTACTGACTAATCATTTTAACAAATCCTTTTGAGACCTTACACCGGCTTTCAATTATTTAAATTACATTTTTTACTTCGTAAATAAGTTAACAACCATGCAAAAAATAAATAAAATTAAACGACGATACATAAATCAGCAGCAATCATCATCAATTTACCGGACTAACATAGAAAGGAATAATATTCTAGCTCAACTAGCTCTTGCTCTTGAAGATACATTAAAAGAAAAGTCCTTGAGTAAGAGTTATAACTTAAACGATCATGATCACACATACATAAATATATTATTTATAAAGTCTACCAGTCTACATGAATACATAACGATAGAGAGGAAATTGCTGAATAAGGAAATTGTTGGTACAAAAATTTTTTAAATGTATAAAGTGATGTGTTGATGTAAATCCATTATGTATATATATAACCAATATGGGGACTTGACTTGAAGTTCAGGGTCATGCGGATGGAGATTACGTCGTACAGTTCTGCAATCTCTTTCTTTTATATTTGAGCCTTGACGTTCTATTCCCGCGTGCGTGTTAGATCATGCGCGTGGTCCGCTAGGTGGGGCTAGCGCTTCCCAGATTCGCCAGTCTCCCACCACTGGACTTTCATCGATCCCTACATAGATCTCGGACAATACCGACACTGCACCAGCCAACAATTTTTACTAAAATCCAAATACTTTTACCGAGAGATCAACAGGTGCTGCACTCTACGGTGGCATTGGTCACTCGCGCGCAGGTGCACTCTACTGTAGGTAACCATATAAATTACTCTACTCATCTGATCCTCTACACGAGGCTCTTCTCTTCTTTATTATACATAAGTACATTCGGATACGATACATTACTCTATACATACACGCGATATTTAAACCACCAGACATTTCGATTCTGTAATTTCGTTTAGCGACGCAAGAGGGCAATTTAATTAAAGATCAATACAATAGGTACATAATATATGTTAATTTAAAATTACCGATTGCTGTAATTCGTAATAATAATGTATAATATCTATCGGGCTTCGGTGTAATTTAATATATTGTCTCTATGGATGGTATTACTATCACTATTACCATAACTATTATTATTATTATTATTATTATTATTATTATTATTATTATTATTATTATTATTATTGCTGTTGTTTCTACTGAGATTGGATTTATTTATCTACATACTAATATTTCACCATGGCAATAAATGTAAATTGATTACCGCGAAAATGATAAACGTTTGACATTAAATAATATTTTAGATATACATATTTATGGCGTAATAATAAATGACAATCCCTCTCAAGTATCGAGCCTTTCTTTATTTTTTTTTTTACAACTCGCATAGATCTTATTTTGTTACATTATTATTATTTAATGTAACTCTCACGTGTACGTGGGCACACGAGTAGCAACGACAGGAAAACAAGTACGAGTAGGAGACAGCCACCTGTTGATTCCACGAGAATATTACGGACAAATCTCGTGGACGATAGGCGCGATTTATTAAAACTATTGCGCTCGTGTAATGTCACGTCTAAATATTTAAAATAAATTATACATATAAATATATACGAGTTTAAGATTATCTCTAACGTATGACAAGCTATCGATCACTGTACCAAGTTATAAATGTTTTGTACGGAGCAGACTGTCGTCGGATCTAAGCATATCATGTATATTTGATTTTAGATACGTGATGATAAGGAAGAGAAAGTTGACGAATTTAATATTTAAATTCAATCATCTTGTTTATTTATTTATTTTTTTTCTTTATACTTTTTACCACCCGTATTTATTTAAAAGCGTGTGGATGTGTACGAAGACTCTCTCAGCGCATTATAATCTCTGTCGTGCGGCGGACGTTACGATCTATACCACTGAATCGAACAATGGTGAAACTGGGTTACGCAAATGTCGAGGCTGAAAAAAATTTAAATGCGTCGCTGAGGCTGGCCTTAACGCTTATATACTTATATGTATGCTTATGCTTACATACATTTTACCACGCGTACATCACCAATATTATCTATATATATTATCATATATATAATATATACTATATATTTGTTCTATTCGATTCTACTTTGTTCAGCCAATAAGGATACACTAGTCTTGATTATTTTCATTTTCCATTCGTCACTTTGCTACCGCGGGCATTAAACATTCAGTTGTGAAACTTCGTGTATACATTATTTTTTTTCCAAATCGTAATTGTAATATCATATAATTAATTGGGTGGTGGTAATGGTAATTGAGCTGTTGTACTTTTTGTTAAAAGAGGATTTAGTTGACATGGTGCAGGCATTAAATCGAGATTGTGTGAGGCTACAGTGATTGAGGCGAGGCTTGTGGACGCGGACTAGCTTACTATACATTTTATTATACTGTGTGATGATAATATATATATATATATATATATATATATATATATATATATATATATATATATATATATATATATATATATATATATATATATATATATATATATATATATATATATATATATATATATGGGATTGAGCAACCACACGCGCTCGTTACGCGGGACGCACTCTCGGGCCCGGCGTTTCCGCTCTATTTTTTGTGTATACCAAATTGTGTTGGGACTGAATCAAGGACCATACGTTCTCACAAATCCACTTAACATACTTTTTTTTTTTACTTACACTAAAATAAAAAACATTAGTTTAGAAAAAAAAAGAGAAATTATTTCACACAGAATCGGGGTGAATGATTACTTTTTTCTAGTGTTAAACAAGTAGAATATAAGTATTAAGTGATTGATATATTAATATAAATTTATCTACTAATTTATTACATCAATATTCTCAACAATTATTTTAATTTCACTAAATAGCTTGATCCGTTGATTTTATTTACCCTCACGGCATGTCACTAGGTCACGGCATCTTTCAACCAGCATCTCAAAAAAAATAACTTTACGAGCATTCATCTTATTACCACAACAATAACAGCAACTACTACTACTACTACTACTACTACTACTACTACTACTACTACTACTACTACTATTGCTACTATTACTATCGACACCAGCATTTCTATCGCTCGCGATCGCGATTGGGTCGTGCCATTCTCACAGTAACAGTCTTTATCTCTCTTCCTCTTTCTCTTTCACCTTGCTCTCTCATTCGCATCAATACACGGCATTCCCTCAATTTAATAATCATAAACATATATTTATCTTCATTACCCGCATAATAATTACCCGTCAATACTCTAAACCAAAAAAATCCATCCCTTAAAAAAAAACTAAAATAATGAAATAATTATTTGCATCCAAGCAAGATATGCGTGTAAAGATGTTCTCATTCAATTTTCCACGGGTCTTGTCGTGCCACCGGATACATTTCGTTCAAGGCCAGAAGTAAAAAGCCTTTTCAGGCGTACACACACGCGCGTACACACACAATACTCATAACTCACGTCTTTCAACTACTTGTACTTTATAACCATTGTACACACATGTATAAGTCTACATATGTAACTCAAACAATAATACATTCAAAGTAACTTCATCTTATACATATATGTATATCTCTATATATAGAGATATACAGACCCTCAAACTTGTAAAACACGTGCACTAATACATTAACATGCGCAGACAGTGCACATGATGCACACAAGCTTTTATTTTATAAGTGATAGTACATGATCGTTACATTTGCGCGTGTGTGGGCGTCTCCGCGAGCCGCGACGAGCCGACCGACAGCCTAACGAGTCAGTAAAATATACAAATACCTATAGACATATAAATGTGTGGAATGTTAGTTACATGATCTACGATCATTATATAAGAAAAATGGCTCTTTCAGTGAGTATGATAGATATTGCTGACATTAGTGTTCAGTGTGTGTGGATCTGAAGGGCACATTTGTTTTTCAGCTTGCTCACATTGTAACACTCATAAGCCGATTCACCAGCTACACTTACTATCACTGATGTGGTGTATGTGTACATCTATACATATCTATATCACTATAATGAAGCTATCTAACGCTATATTCTACCCGCTACATAATATGTACTATTCAAAGTCACTCCGTCAAGCATCGCCTTCTTACGCCTTGACGCCTTCTGTGGCGACGCTTCCGCGATCAACGCGTGTTTTTCTTCACTATTTTTTAACTATTTCTCAATAAATTAAGTTCCTTCACTATCTGCTAACTACAGCTCTTGTTTGTCATACTAACACTCTCCGTTTATTGTTTACTTTTTTAATAGCAAATTGTTCCGTAACTGTGTTTATGGTTTTATTAAATAAAACTAATTTTATTAGCATTAATTAAAAAATAATTAATTTATTCATTAATTGACTTTCTATTTATAAATATAATGATAATAACAACAATTACATAATTAATAAATTATTGTTTTATGATTAATTTTAATAGAAAAAATTTTTTATACTAAAATAAATTTTTTAATTAAAGATAATTCCCTTTCAAACGATTATGACGTGGAATATAATAATTTATATATTGTATATGGTTAAATAATTATAAAATTAAAAATGAATGACAGAAATAAAATAAAACCGTGATTAACCGCGTGAAAACCCGTCAAATCGATATCTATCGCTTATTAACCTGATGATTATAATATTATTAGTTACGTAAAAGTTGTAGATGTACTCTTACTCTTGATGCATCCGCAATGCCTACATAATAACTATGTAAACTCATGTATATATAAATATATATATATGTGTGTGTGTGTGCTTAGTAAAGTGTATAAACGAAGGGCACACGTACAAGCGGATAGTCTCAAACACTTGAATACAACAATCACCACGTCATTCAAACATAGACCAAAGAGAGGTGACTGCTGCACTACCAGCATCAGGTCCTCTCTCTATATTTATATATTTATATATATACAAACTCATCATATTAATCCGTTTCTCTCTTTTTTCTCGATATATCTCCCTCCGACATTTCATTATGCAGGCCACCTTGAAAGCGACTGGTAATCGCGATTACGCATCTCATATACTGATATATATGTATATATTAATAGGTATATCTATACATACATAAAAGACAATAGAACATGAGCCGCCAGACGATGACTAAACCGTAAGTTGACGAGTTTTTTCTTAAAAAATAGACAAATTTTGACATAAAAAATGAACTAAAAAAATATTTTTTAAAAAAATAAATTTTTTTGCATTAATTAATAATTCATTACACATTTATTTTTATGAAATTTAAGTATTATATTTTTTCTTCGCCCACACTAAGGAGCGTCTCACTGATGTACACCTTACGTAAGAAAATGATCGTGCCGCACGATACATAATAATGACAAGAAGAATAGGAATAAGAAGAACTATATAAGAAAAAATAATGATAATAACAATAATAAAAAAAAAAAATAATAAAATAAAGACGAAAGGAATTATGGATATATAAAATCTCGCGATCCCTATTGTATTCCTTTCACTTTCCGTCGTTTTATTCCCACGTCTCCTCACACCGCAAGTCCGCACATGGACTTGGTCTATACTCCTTTCTGCGGACATACGAATTGAAGGAACGGACGGATGGACGTGCAGACCAACATACAGAAGTATATAATACGATGTACGTATATATAAAAATACACAGATGTATATGTATATATAAATATTAAGAAACGGATGGTCTTCTTTAGACACTTCACCGCAACGTTTGTCCTTGATTCGATATACTTTCGACCAACTCCCTTTTCATTATTTATTTCGTGTGCGTATGTCAAACCTGACGACAAATCGCTTACATTGTAGACCTTTTTGCTACACGGAATACTTTATTATCGTAATTATTATTTGATAAATATAGTTTTAAGTGAAAGTTTGCGGTCAGCGCAACGTTTATTTTATTTATTTATTTATTATTATTTTTTTTTTTTTCAATTCAAATAATGACAAATAAGGGATAAATAAAAATGTACAATAAATTTCCGGCTGATGAAAAACGAAGCAAAGACACCATATTGAATTTATCAACAATTTAAATCATTCGACTCTTGTCTAGCTTGTCGGACATAAACGTTTATAGTTCTGTATAAATTCTTCTATACATAGTCCACTATTTATTTCACCAATGAAGGAATTCGATAAATATTAATTAATAATAGGTCTTGTTTATAATTACACAATAATTTTTTTTACATAATTAATAATAAATTGTAGTAAGCTTTACATGTATTAATTATTTAATTTTAATTATCGAAACTTAAAAGTAATTGAAATTTATATTCAATTAATTAATTATCTTTATGTCTGGAATTTATGGACGGGAATAATAAATAAATAGTTAAATAAAATAAACCAAAGGTTTAATTGGCTGTAAAGATAAAATTTTATGTAATTAAATGCAATTATAATAAAAAAGACGACCTTATATTTTACGAGTGCCACAACAATGCACTAGGACTAAAAAAATTTGGACAGTTACATAAAGAAAAAAAAAAAGATCTTATATATTACAAATAATAGTAATAATATTAATTCCAGTGATTACGAAGAATAATTCCTATTTATTATTAATTATAATATTGACATCCTGTCCACCGACTGTCTTAATTCTATTTTTCGAAAGTCACACATGTGCCAATAAACACTCGTCTTTATCTCATTTATTTTCTCGTGTTTGATAACCTTGAAAACTCTAGTGTTTATATAAGCTTACGAATTACTAAAAAAAAAAAAATGATAGTAAAGTAGAATATTTTTTTCTAGACGAAAATTTTCGGAGTAAATAAAGTAAAACAAAATCTGCGGCGAAATTATATTCTACACAGAAAAAAAAAATTTCTTACCGCAAGAAAATTTTTGTTTTCACTTTATAATACCAAAAATTTCTTGGGTCAAGTAAAAATTTTCTTAGAACAAGAATAATAAATTTTTTGTGCCAAGAAATCCTTTTTTTTCTGTGTATTTTGGAGAGGAAATTTCTATTCGTGGGGTCTATGAAAATATCAAGCAAGTTGTCCACCCCGTATTTTACAATTTTCACCAAAAATATACTAAAAATAAACATCTATAAAAATTATTTTCTAAAATGCTGCCTATTTCCTCTTTACAATGTTGCGTTTAATACATTTATTTAAACGTAAACATAATATTTAATATTGTATATAATAGATAGACTGATTATATGTTAATAATTATTGCGTGACTTACGATCAAAGTGAATATCTCTTAAGATGCTCAATTAGATCGTCATTATGATATCGCGCATCCTCTTCATGAAATTTCCTTTCGATTTTGCGCTCTGCTTGCAGCCGTATACCTCAGCTCTTATAAACTATCATATTTTATGTACTTACAATTACATACACACACACACACACACACACACACACACACACACACACACACACACACACACACACACACACACACACACACACACACACACACACACACACACACACACACACACACAACACATCTATAAATATATATACATTCATACTAGAACACGTAACGTAAAATTTGGTATTTGGGTCGTACGCTCAGCAGAACGACGAATGGAAACGGGCGCCGAGGATGATTGGCGTGTCATGATGATGTGAGCCGGACGATTGCGAGAGTTGATTCACGTCGTGAGTTTGTAACAATGAAGAGGTCGGGCCACCGGGTAATTTTATTATTTAATCTTGTACACATTTATTTTATATATTTTTTATTCATTCCTCAACAAATAAATTAAATCAAAAAAAAAAAAAATCATTTAGCATATCAAGGTTAAATTGTTTTTTTTAAATTCCTAAGTTACTTTGAAATTCCGGAGTAAGTTACATATCGATACAGGATATAGATTTAACACAATTAAGATAATGTATTACATTGATTGAATAGTGTATATAAGTTAATTGATGATTTTATTTGTCAAGATATCCGGTCGTAAAAACGATTAAACATTAGACAATAGACATTTTTCAAGTTAATTATAAAAAAAAAAAAAATATTTTTTAATTTAATTTACGAGTGGCTTTGTAGTGAGTGTTTTATTTGTAATCTATTAGAGACAACGGTGACCGTGAAGAAATTATTATTTTTTTTTTATTTGTAGATGTATTAGAAGTAGAGAACTCGGAAAGAATCGTTACACTTGAGAAAGGTCGTTAAACAACCCGATAGCGCTTATCAAATGTGGCGCGACGTTAAAAAATTTTTATAATAAAATAAAAAATCGATGGCCTACTACGATTCTAATAAATAAAAATTATGATATATTATGTCAATGATTTGAATAACTGACATACTTTTTTTTCTTTTAATTACAGTTTATCGTAATATAATTACATTTAATAACCCGAATGTATGTTACACAGTACAATTAGTCAGTACAGTAGTAAAAGTAATATTATCTGAGATAGTTAAAGATAACATATTTTTTCCAATCCAATATAAAATTAAAATTTTTATTTATTGATCATATATTTGAAATATAATAATTATATTATTTTTTGGATGTTTCATTACTCAGAAGAAGTTAAATAATAAATTTTAAGTTGAAACAATTAGTAAATAAAATGTATAGGATATTTTTTGAATTTGAAATAATAGTTTATTATGAATAGTATAGGTTAATATATATAATAACTAAAATTAAGTTGAACGATATAATATTAATAATAATAATAATACGAGCGAGTCAGAAAAAAGTAAAAGATGTTGATCAGTCAAACTTTCACAACGCTCGGTTTCCTCTTCATAATCCCTTGAGCTGCCCTTGCTTACATATTATATATTTATATATAACGTCTTTCTAGTAATAATTTATCCCACGTTCTCGCAGGCAATACCTACTTACATCTCATCGTTTTATTACTCGGTGCTCGTTACACTGTAACCATCTGTACAATACGCATTTGTACAGACGAGAGTACTTTATAAGTAATGTAATATAAAGTACACGCAAGGTGAATCCATCTCACAGTATGTACTACAAACTTGTTTGTGAATGTATGGATGTATATATATATATATGTACATATATACAAAGAAAATGGTTATAATAAAGATAGAATAAGAAATATCGCGGCTGAGAGATAAATAGTGTGTGTGTAGGTATTTTAAGAGCGAATAAGGTATAGAGTAGAGGAGATAAGTTGATATGAGTGTGATCACTAAGACTGACAGACTGATCACAAGCAAGTTTAAAAACTTATGAGTGAGAGAATAATTCAGACAGGCAGATATAATAGATGCTGCTTTGCACGATATTAATATTTGTATGAGTATGTATGAGGCTTATTATCTATATATGTAGATAGAGTAACCTAGAGTGCAAGCATAAAATAAGAAGATTAGAAAAGTAGTGAGGTTCAAAAACGGTGTAGGTAAATATAATGAACGCGATAGAGGAAAGTGAAAGGGAAGAGGTAGAAAAAGTTTTTGACGTAGAGATTCTTTCCTCTATTTTTTTTTTTTTTTTATTTTGTTACTATTGTTATTGTTATTGTTGTTATTATGAACTACGTCCTCGTCTTTCTTCTTTTCTTTCTTATTCTCTGAGTCTTTATATTACGTTTTATTTGACGTTTGTTGCTGACCTCGACGTAAACGTCAACAATTCAACTGCGCGCGGTTAAAATCGACACTGTGATGTTTTAAAGTCTTTGAGATCAGAGTTGTAATATAACAGATACTTATTAATCAATAACTGATAGTTTCGCTAGCAAATGAAATTAAAAAAAAAAAAAAAACAAAAAAAAAAAATTCCTTGAATGTAAAATTGCCCAATATTAAACGCCGAAGTAATTAATTAACACTTAGAAGCATTTTGTAAAAAAAATAAGAAATTTTCGGTTTCCCATTTAGTCCAGACGTCTCTCAAATAAATTAAATTTAAGACACATAAATTTTTAAGTAGATAATACTCCTTTTACTTAATAGATTTTTGTACTAAACAAATTCAAAAAAAGTAGAGAGAAAGTTATTATACAAAGATTTAAAAGTGAAAAGAATGGAATAGAAGCAAGAGTAAGTACTTTCGATTTTAGATAACCCTAAGTAGGGTTGAAGGGCGGACCTTAAATTACAGCTTATCCATTAAACGTAAAGGTTAAACTTGAAATCCTTTACTGGAGCGTAACAAGCAGGTAGACAGAGCCGAGCATAAAATTTCATTTGGCACGGGTTATACATTTACAAAATGACTCAGTTGGCCGACATGAATAATTTACCCAACCCTTGCAAATGTAAATATTCCCTCGTGCAACAGGTAATCTCTGGTGATTTATACAGAAGTATAACTCAGCCACTTTGGTATAGTTTAAGTAAACTACGTACAGTGAAGTTGAGAGCAAGTCGACAGTAAACAAAACCCGAGATATTTAAAAGTTTCCATACCTGTCTCCTTTTAAATGAAAACCTTAAACTTTCCATTTACTTTTCACATACATCATTTCTTAAATTTATCCTGACTATCCCCACATATATATATACATATATTATGATATATTGAGCGTTGACATTCGTATGTGTCAGATGTATGCGACTCGCGTGGCTTAAATATTTACTCACACAGACATATGGTCACATGTGCAATGTCGCTAATTGAAGACCGACTGATGTTAAAAAAAAAAAAAAAGGATACCATGACCTACTCACTTGAGTAAGCTATAATTTTTATGTAACACTAAAATCATCAATGAAATTATTTTGCCACAAAAAATAATAATAAAATATTTTCAATTGACGGACACTAAAATTCTCATCAATTATATTAAATAATATTTTTTAACGATTTTATTATCTCAGTTTTTTTTAGATTTTGATAACTTCCATTCAAGAATTTTGTTATCATGTCTATTCGCTTAATTGAAATGAAGTAATCTTCTTTTTATAGAAAATAGATCGATTTACAAATAAAAATTTTTTATTAACTTGAAAATTTTTTTAGAAATTTTTAAATAGATTTCTTTTTTAGTTTAACTACATATATTTTTAGTAAGTTGTTTAATGGTTAAATTATCAGGTAAAAATAGCAAGGAGTCAATTTTTTTATTACATAAAAAAAATTTATTGACTGCAGGAAATTATCAGTAGTAAATTGAATGGACGACTAATTAAATGCAAAATTTTTTTCTACTCAAATTGAGTGTATCAGAGGCTTATTAAAAGACCCTTCGTAGGTCATAATCTAAAGAGGGAAGCAGGAAAGGGTAGACCCGGTTAGTAGGGGGAAAAACTAGCTGGAGATATAGGAAATGCAGTGCACGTAAAATACGGCAGCGCTAAGAGAACTTTAACAAGTAACTACAATTAAAGAGCTACAAGTAAAAAAATGTGGCGGTGGTTGATGCTCTACTTTACTTGTATAATATATACATACATACATTTTATATATAATATATATATTTTGTATTACAGAGTACGTGGTGGTTATTCTCAAAGCTCTGGGATTCGCCAGAGCGTACCTCCGCTTCTGATTAGCTTCCTCTTTTCCCACATCGTCTCGCCAACTCGTCTTGCTCTTCATCTTTTTACTTTTTTCTTTATTATTATTATGTATTCCCTTATACTTTATTTTATTTTTTTTCGCCTTTATATATCATGTCTCTAGTACTTTATTCACCTCTTCTCCTTTTACTTGCGGTTCATTCCCCTTTCTTTCTCTTTTACTTTTCTACTTTGCCTTCATTATTATTTTTATTTTTATTTATATCTGTCTCAGTTAATGTGGGAAAAATATTTCTTTGACATAAGAAAAAAACTAAAGCTTTGCAAGATTCATTGATACATACCCGTATTTTTTTTTTTTTTTTTTTTTTTTAAGTAGAAGAAACTAATAGAGAAAAAAATATTTATATTTTTATTTCAGTTTAAAAAAATTTTTTAATTCCTTTACACGTTTATCAGCATTTGTCATAATATATTTACGGTGACATTTATATAAACATATACTAAACAAAACACGTTTTATAATATTTATTGCTATATTACATATATATTATACAGCAAGCGTGAGAATATGTACGCAAGTATTTAAATTAATCTAGCGATTGCTATTTTATATACATACCAAACAATATCATTAATTACTCCGATAATGTTTAGATAAAGTCATTAAGTTACAAGTTATTATAATTTTTAACTAAAAACTGAGATTTTTCATATTTATTGTATAGTAATTAATGCAAATAGGAAATAAAAATATGTAAATAGATAAGAAAATAAAGAATAGTTGATATCTAAGAAATATTCGATAGTACTGTCTTGTCTGGTGATATAAATGACGCTAATTAAGTGGCTTCGCGCTTTAATTAATCGCGGATAAAGACACCCTGAGACTCGACAATCGATTCTCCGGCACAGCGGCTCATTAATTAGTAAATCACCTTGCGGGAATTGCAGTCGTGATTAGAAGAAGACCTAAGGTTTTATTCTCTTCTTCGTACTGCATGCTTATTATTTGTCATTGTTCAGATATTTACTCATTCACTCTCTCGTTCACTCACACTTTCTCATTCACTATCTCCTTTGATTTATTTTTGAGTGGATTCGAGATGCCAATTGATTCGATACAAAGAAAAAAGATCTAAAAATTAAAAAGAAATAGCAAAAATTTGTAGTGTTCCCATGGAACTCTTATAAGATCACTTGGATAGCCATCCAATGGCATTAGAAATTTTTATTTTATTTTGACAAGTGACATGCAAACTACACTGTAAAAAATCAGGAGTAAATTCGGAGTAATTACGGATTTTATTTAAATCCAAATTCAATCTGTACCTCGGAGTTTGAGAAAAAATCACTCCGAATACGGAGTAAATAAGGAGTTTGTTCTTTCATCGGACTCTCCAATAAACATGAATAAGTGAAATAAGTGAATATTCGCTTATTCTGAGTGCCTACCGAACCACTTTTTGAAATTAGTGGCTTGGTTTACACTTGAAGTTAGTGAACATTCACTTATTCATGTTTAGAGAGGAGTGATTTGGATTTTCTTTGAACCAGCATTCACTCTGATTCGGAGTTTTCATATTAACATAACTTCTTTTACGAGTGAATTTCACTCTGAGTGGATTAAATAAATAAACAGACAACCGCCATGATACTGAAGTTAGCCGACATAGTAATTTTTGAAATTTCGTAAAAATGATAAATTATAAAAATGAAAATATTTGATAAAATTGCACCTATAGTTTTCTTAATTTTCTACATGTGCATATTTTTAGTTTTTTTTTTTTTTTTTTTACAATTGATTGATTGAAAAAAAAAAACCGAAAATTGTTAATTATCTGTTAACTTCAGGATCATACATCCGTCCCACATTTACTCCGCATCCACTCCGGATTTACTCCATAAATTTTTTACAGTGTACTAAAAAATAATTTTATAAGTAAATAATGTAATTAAAAAAAAGTTTCTTTTATTTATTGAAAATTTCGGGTAAAATTTTTCCGAGCCTTCAGCTAATGATTAATAACCCATCCAAATGGAACTTACAAGAACTACGTACGGATTTTTTTTTGTTTCTTAATAATATCAGTATTTTTTTATCGAAATAAAATATTTTCAGTACTCAGATTAAAATTTAAAAATAAAATCAACCTAATTTATAATGTAAATTCATTATACATAAATTACCCATAAAAATAAACATAAATTTCCACATATATACAGTACTACATAAAATAAGTACATATTGACACCGAACCGCTTACGCAAAGTTATTATGACACGTGTTACAACTGAATCCCCAAGTATCTTTCTACTGTCTACACTACACATAGCATTCAATATACTCTTAACTAGTTTTAAATAATTTCCAGTCTTACGATACCGAGAAAAATATTTGTCATGCATATACACACATCACGCAATACTGCTAACAACAATGATAGTTGAGAAAAAAAAAATTAACAAGAAAAAAAAATTTTTTCCGACCAAAAAATTACTCAATTTAAAGTGACAGAATTTTAATTAAAAATTAAGGGGTGACAATATAAAATTAATTGCAATGAAAACATAAACAGTAATAAGCAATAAAAATAATAAAGAATAAATAATATGTAACTACAGAAGATAAATATTTTATAAAAAGACAAGTGATGTTGACAAATGCCTCATTACTTCCCGCTACTCTTACGTTATTACATCGTCGACGACCTTGACGACAGATCACTTTTCCTCTCCAATAGATTGCGTAACTCACGATCATCAATTAAATTCTATTTATTTCATTCATAAACCACGCACATACACACATCAAAACAAATATCTATATTTAATCTAATGATAAAAAAAGTTTCCTTTTTTTAATTAGTTCAATGCATATATTTTGTAATGGGTTTTCAATATTTCGTTACTTTAATTGACTTCTTAAATGTTAATTAATATAAATTACTTCAAGTATTAGAAAATTTTTTATCTTTGAAACTTTCTCTTCAAATTTTGACACTATCAATAATTTAAAATTGTTGAGTAATGATGATAATTTTATATCTATACATTTATATATATATTTATCGGATGTAGACAACTCAGTATATATTTTTTTTTGTGCAGGTGATAATTTATTAATCAACACAGGTTGAATCAAAATATTTAAAAATAAAAAAAGTTTTCGTGATTTCAGTTTGAAAAAAAATTCCGTCAACTGCCTGTAATTAACAAGCTCTTTCTAGAAATTGTTAATTATACTCCAATACTTGTTAATTAAATTCATTATAGATTATTAATTCGTTTCGTGAACTAATTAATAATTAGTAATTAACAATATAGGTCGTTAGAAAACAAAAAAATATTTTTTATCACAAATCAAAAAGTGATTTACGCATGCCGTCCATTGTCCATTCGTACGCATTTGACGGCATTTTATTTGGTATAAAAAGATTTTTTTATTATCTATTTAATAGCGGTAATTAACAAATTAGTAATGTGTCATTATTAGAAGTATATTTTTTTGTCAATGAAAAGACTAAACGAAACTCACCTCAATAAATCCTCCGTCAATTGTACTGCGTTAATTAAACGTTAAAATCCAACGGACAACGAAAAAAAATCTCTAATACTCCAAAATCGTTAAGACTCTCTCGAAGTGTTTCTCATCATCTTCAATACAGTAAAACGACAGTAACAATCACAATCACAGTAATAATTATAATAATAACAATAATTACGTCGATAATAATTATTAAAATCCTTCTCAATTGACCACGAGACTTTGTGATCCGAGATCGTGCATTGCCAACAGCAGCACGTGACGTACATTGAAGTATATTTATATTATTTATTATTCAACTAAATTTGTGCCCTCCGAAATTATGCTATCACTATTTTCGAGATCACTTACCACTTTATGTTATTAAACTTAAATTAAATAATAAAATAAAAACAGCAAAATTATAAATCATCACCTCACACTCTATTCACTTTAATTTATAATTTTATTTTTTCTCAGAAAAAAATCAACACACGATGTATCCATATTTATCGATTTTTTCACTTAAAATCCCTTGTTGTGATCAATCTCACTCAAGTTGTCTCTGGTCTTTGAATTCCTCACAGTGTTTGCGTCCGCAATCCAATGTGTCAACGACTGCATATGACCAAAAGACATCGATTTTTTTTAATTCAACTTTTTTTATTTTTTTGTAAATAAATTTTTATTCCTTTGAATTTCTCACCACTTCTGCTACCGATAACAACAATAGTAATTATAATAGCAATAACAATAATAATAATGATGATAAGGCCCTCGGTGATGTGTGTGAGTTGTCCAGGGTCAGCCGGCTGGCTCCATCAGCATCGGCAGCAATAGCTAACAGCAACAACAAGAGCAATAGCAGCAGCAGCACTTTTACCCGTTGGGTGCTCTCAAGGACTTCGAAGGCTCTTATTCCTTTCTCTTATCCTTTCGCGCGACTTTTTTTATCCCGCTAACCTTTTTAAGCGGACTTTTAATTCCTCAACAACGCGCTTATTGCAACCGCGCACGCGTACACAATTTTTTTCTTAATAACTCATCAGCTACTACTTCTTCGACAACCTTAACTTTGGCCTCAACTTCAAATTCGTTTTTGTCTTTTTCTTATTCTTGTTTTTATTATTCTTATTCTTATTTTTATACTTGTACTTGCTCTTCTTCTTCTTCTTCTTCTTATTTATCTTCAACGACTACAACTTGTTTGAATTTTCTTTCCTTCCACTGGCACTCAAATTCCACTTCCACTTGATACTGTAACCAATCCAACTTTAATAAATTTTTGAGCCCCCACTTTATCCACTGAACAAAAGTCTGCCAACGAGCCCTAAACTTATTTTTTCCGTGTTCGTTTTTACTTTATTCCTTAAGTTGAAAACGATATGAAATAAAATAAAACTAAAAAATTGAAAAATTAAAGACACTCATACGTAGATACAGACATTTAAAAAATCCACTCACACAGAACGCACAAATAAACACAGCCAGCGACAGAGTGTAGAGTGTGCCGCAACGTAGACTTTCCCTCGTAGGCTTCACTCTTTTTTCCTTTCCCCGTTCTCTCTCCAAGTGTCCCTCGACGATTTTGTAATCCTTTTACGAAACGTTCCGAGCCAGCTCAAACTTTAAAAACTTAAACTCACTGAAAAATATTACATATTTTAAAACCAACATTCTAATGAATTAAGTTTAAAAACTTTAAATTGAGCCCGCGGATGCACTTCGCTATCAAGAATCACAAGTGACAATTTATGATTAATTAATTAACAAGCAACGAGTGTCCTTAAGTAGACGATATTTAGGATAGTGCGCCGAAGACGGCGGTGGCGGCGATGACGACGACGACGACGACGGACGGTGAGAGACCGACTGGCAACACGACAACTGCGGGAGAGAGAGAAGCGCGCTATCACTCTCAGCTAGCTAGGTGTAGCGGCGCTCAATGCTCTCCTCCTTCTCCTCCTCCGACTCAACGAGCTCTCCTCTTCCCACTCTTCCGGCGGTACGCACGGCACTAGCACCAACGACTTCCGGATCTTCCTCGTATCGCGGAGTAGCGCGGGCGTGAGAGCGAGAAGAGCCAGCGAGAGAGAAAAATACCTCACTTATTCTTCTTTTAATATTCTCCTTCTTAACTGACTTGTTCACTTATTTCTTCACCCCGTTGCTCTCTACTGCCTCTTCTACCTCTTCCTCTTCTACTGCTCCCCACTTCTCCCCACTTCCGGCTATTTCCTACCGCAACAAAACAGCCGAATCCACGTGATGACGCTGTCCCACCACTTCACTCACTGAATTATCATTCCTCATTTTTACTATTTTTATTTTTTTATTTTTATCACTCAAAAAAATTTATAAATACTTTTTTTTATTTATTATCCGTTGAATTACACCACAGTTATGATTTTAAACCTCAAGCGCCACTTTTTCCCTCAATGTGGATCATAGTTCAGTTGTGTGTTGGATAAATAGACAAAATAGATCTTTCAGTCGATGATGGTAAACGACAAATGAAAAGCGAGCGAACTAATGTTATGTTGAAGCTTATCATACTGTCTCTCTATTTTTCCCCCGTCCACTTGTCGTCGTCCTCGACTACTACTTCTACTACTTCTGCCACTAATACCAATAATAATATTAATTCTAATAGTAATAGTAACACTAACACTGCTCTAATACAACGACAAGAGCATTCACTACTACTTGCAACAACAAACTAATACTTAAACAACAACTAATATTAATGTAGACTGTCTCTCTTCTCTCTTTCTCGTTGCGTTGGCTCGTCGTTGTTACGTTCCGGTTACGCAATACTGAGTAGAGCATGTACGAACTATTCCCTCCCACTTGTTTTATTACTTCTCTTTACTATTTTATTTTTTATTTCTTTAAATATCTTTTTTTTTAAATTTATTATCTCGTATTGCGAGACGATTATTTTAGAGGAAAAGCTTTCTTCTTAGTCTCAAGGACAGCTTACGGATCCGTTCACAAAATAATTAATCGGAGTTGAATTAAATAATGTTTCATTTTTGTACTTTTCTTCTTTTTCTTTTTTTTTTTTTCTTTTCTTTTTAAATAAATAAATGATGGATATTGTAAAGGGGTAAGAGAAACAAGATAAGAGACACGAGAAACGACGAAAGTTCGGGCAAGCGAAAGTGACTAAATGGGGAAGGGATATTCGGCCGGTCTTGGGTCGGATTTTAACGCGCTCACGCGGTCGCCGAAGTCGGCGGTTTCAACTTTTACTTTCAGCTCTTACACAACCCGCTCTGTTGCTGCTACCACAGGTACATAATAATAATACTATACTACAATTCACGATGTACAGATTCACCAATAAATCCAATAAAAATTAAGAACCTCAAATAAACATCAGTAACGATACCGATAATTACTCAATTATCAATATCGTCATCATAAAAAATAATAGCCCAATAAAATTAAAAAATTTTCATGACAGTCTTGACAAAAACTCCAAATTCTTCTTCGTTTCAAATTTTCGTTACTTCCTTTCACTTAAAATTGTCACTCTCGCTTTCTATTAACAGCGCATGCGTGTCGACGTGAGCGCATGCGCAATTAGGACCCGCTAAATTTGAATACACTGCAGGGTAAAAATAAAAATTTATTAAATTCCACTAATTTATTACAATATTTAAATACACCAGCAAACACTCAATTAACTATAAATTATTAATTATTAATAAATATACAAAGACATCACACACGGAGGTTAAGTATAACTTTTATAGAGAAGGTTCTCTTCCGGTCTCCGCGGTGTGTCTTACTGGCTCTTAGCTTGGATATAACTTTTGCGCAAACCGAATAGAGGCCCTCTTTCGCTTGGCTGCTCTTTGCTCTCACTCTCTTTCTCTCACTCAAACTTTTACTTAATAAACTTAAGTCTCTGTCTCTACCTCTGTCTCACTAATTTCATATTCCCTCTGTACTCATTACATGCCATGTATATATTATATATATACACGTGCAAGTTAACACAACTACGACACGAAACAATAGTGTAAGTAAGTGCCAGTAATTCTGATAGTACGGTGGTGCGCGTAGGTGAGTTTTAACGCTCGCAATAGAGACACAAAATCGTACAACAACGAAAAGATAGAGATACAAGTAGAATGGATTGTACTGGTAGTACTCACTAGAGAGGGTGTTCTCAGCGGGAATATGGTGGTGGTAACAGCAAACGAACTCCAGCCTATCAGAATCCCTGGATAGGAAAAAAATAATTTATATTCTCTGCTTGTTCCCCGTATTGTTTATTTTTATTTTCATACTCTTTACCCTCAGTTGTATTGGCTCACCGAAATAGTTTGACGAGTAATAGACAGCCTAAAAAATTTTGCGGTTAATCCATTGTATTTAGGATCTCTGGGACCAACTATTAACGACGTGGGACCATCAATTGCTATATATATATATATATTTAAATTACCATGGGAAAGTGGTTAAGTTATAAAAATTCCGATTCAAATGTCGACTACAATGACGCCAGATGGTTGAGTATCAGTGAATGCCTATGCTAAATACCTAAAAGTTATTTTAAAATAATAATTTTTGGTATCCAAAGGGTTTAATCCAACACGTGGTAGATGTGTTGAAAGCTGTAAACAATTTAATTGTCTATTTTGTATATGTTTTTCCTCTTGGCTTTGCCTCCCATCTGCATCTGCATCATATGGTCACACTTATGCCACATCACTAGTGACCCAGTGTGCAGCATTTGTAGTTCTCGTGATCTCAATTTATAACCAGTGTGTTAACTCGTAATATTACAGTTGAGTCGTAGTGTAAGTGTGGACCCGCGCGACCCACTGATTTTTATTCATATCCTCTACTCTTTTATCCGCACGTTTGTCTCATTGCTGATCGTGTATAAATACTCACTTACACAAACTTCAGCCCGGGCTAGTTTAACTAGCATTAGAGTGACTCCCTCTCTAGAAGCACGCCCACCACTGCTCTACTGTTAACTCCCACTTCAGCGTCACTCAGTCCTCTGTGTGCTCTGTACACTCGGTATACTCTCCCTTTCTCCCCACAGCACACACCGAGCTCTCACTATTACATTACAAATAGCTATCTTGGCTCTTATAACTCTCTGGGCCTAAACCCTCGGCTTTGCTTTGCTTGGATCAACTACTATACGCTCCCTTTTATATACATATATGTATCTATATAAATACATACCCAGATTCATTTATTTTAGATAAATTTTTTAAAACGTCATTCATGCTCGCTATTTTTATCGATGATTTTTAAAATCGAGCATAATTTTTTTTTCATAAAATTATTACTGTAATAAAAAATAAATCGATTAAGAAATTTTAAAAAAATTACAAAGTAACGATTCGTTAAATTTTTGGTTTTTTATATTAATGGAAAGTTATAATCTCAGAGATAAAGTTGAAGTGGAAGTTGATAAAAAAAATTGAAATTTGAAGAATGACATTTTGAAATAAAAAATATAGATAAGTACATATATAAAATATATAAGAAAATAAATTTGTTATTGACCTTCAATTTTATATTAGTATTATTATTATTATTATTTATATAAATACATATACATTTTTTATTAATAGGTTTCATCTAGTGTTACTGATAAAGTCAAGAGTAAAACGTCGATTACTATCTTCAGTGCTGATTAATGATATGTGAGAAATATAAGAAGTCTTTTATATGTACACACATATTATGTGTACATATATATTAATATTGTGCTATTCGAATTGCACTGGAGTAAGGGGTACTTCTAATGAAATAAAACACAGTGGTGTAATTAAATTATCAATTGAATTATTCGCAGAAAGTCTTTCTCGAAACATAATATATTGTATATATATATATATATATGTGTGTGTGTGTGCAGATATTATTGTGTTATATAGTAATACTTTAATAATTATTATATACTATGTATTTACAAAATATGTGCTGATGAATCAACGGATAGTAGTCTGATTTCTCGTAGCACGGTAACTCAACCGTAAAGAGTAAATTGTAAATAAGACTATATAATATATGAGCATACACTTTACACATCTGAATACCTATATCTATATCTATACTATACTACATATATAATACTCATATCAGTATAGATAATAATTTAATAACAATTAATTACAGCAATGATTCTTGTGAAATGTCTTTTCTTATTACTTTCAACCTTTCATTAATTCATTTTATCATTATTATATTTACTTACCTCTGATAATTATTATTATCAACATTATTTTATAAACATTATTAAATAATTACAAGAAGCAAAAAATAATCACTATCGATGACTATTATTAGCGCAATTAAACTCATAAAAATAAAAATTCATTCAATTCTCTGTGACTATTTTTCACAAAAATAAAAAAATCCTCCGGTACTTTGATAGAAAATAAATCGAGAGTTGAAATGATTTGACGGGTTAAATAATCATAGTGTTTATTGATTTATCGTACAATTAAATAAATACATACTTTTACGATCCACCTGTCATTGAGCCTGTCAAAATTGAGTTACAAAATGTGTGCAAGCTTTCACCTGACTATCTCCTATATTTAATCGTCTTACAGCACAACATATATCACCACAAACGTACCTTACCCATCCTCAACGCATTGCTTACACACACTCATTCACACATTCTCATTAATATTTTTTTTTATATCAAACAAAACTCCGTTTACCAGCAATCGTAATTAGAAAGTATTTTTTCGTACTAAGCACAAACGACATTATTCCTCATATTTAATATATAGATAATACTCTGCATGCCTATAAGCACACACACATACACACATATACATATACATACATATGTGTTTTTTTTTTGTATAGTTTCTTTGTTTGCCCTTTTCACCTGACTTCCGTTTCCTCTAACCACGCGTCTTTAACTTCCTTTTCTCACATACCTCCTTCCTCTATATATCTTTTCTCACAATTCCATCCTTACACGTACACATATACATACTTACATACTTTTATATATACATATACTTATGTATGTTCAATATTTTTACAACAAGTATTTGTATTCAACAAGTCTTTGAGTCTCTAAGCCACGCATCCCCTTTTCGTGTCTTAAAACATTTCCCTTTCACTCATGCATTCGTACATATATATGTATATATATATATATATATATAAATATCTTGGGATCCAGTTTGACGGAGGTAAAGTTGTTTGCATCGTTGTCTACAGTACTCTCTTTATTTTCCCTTTCGTTATTTGCCTCTACCTTTATTGCGAATCCGGTTTTGCAAGTCACTATGTACTTCTCATACACTCTTCTCGTCCGAACTATTACTCTCAGCAGGATGAGGACCAAAGAAAAATATATAATACGCATATGTAAACCGCCTGGTAGCGGTTGTATATAAATATACCGGCGAAAAAAAAATAATAAAAATTTCCTTATAAACGAGAACAAGAGTAAAAATACAAAAAAATAAAAAACAACGTTCTCTTTTTAAAAATTATTTTTTGCAATAAAACAGTGTATGAAGATCCTCGGAAACACTTAAATGCATGAGAATGTACGTGAGAGAGTAAAGTTATAAGTCTAGAGTGTGGAGGTGACGAGAGCCGATACGAGAAGGTGGAGACGGTGGTCAGTTTCAAGGTTGCCTACTCGCGTATTGCAACCGCGCACTGTCACGCGTATTACGTGTAAGCCCGATCTACTGTCTGTACACACTGCATACACTAGATATATATAAATATATATATAACATATATATACTCACGGTCGTACTGAGTATATAGCAAGTAGTTTTAGCCAGACTTGGGTTGTCTTATTACCTTTACTTTACTTTATTTTATTTTTGTCTTTTTTCCTACAATGTAATGTATATATGCTATATTTAACGTGCATTACATTACGTTTGCTTCCGATCAGGTTTAATGTGTGTGGATGAGGGATAAAGAGAGAATGACCGAGTATGTGACTGAGGGAGATAAAAAAGTAAATGTATTGAAAGAGAATAATGGGGAGCGAGGGGAGTCAGGAGGAGTGAGCGAAAGGCAATCGAGCGAGACGTGATTGCGATCCAATCTGAATTGCTTGTCGAATGTGCGCACATTATTTTCAGCAATTAGCTTTCAATGAGTACGATAATATCGTAGTATTTTCAATTTGCTTGTTATTGAATAGAGTCAAGTGTATAGGTGACATATATATTTAGTATCGTAATCTAGTGTTATGAGCGTGAGGGTTCTATTTACTTTATTACTTTACCGTCGATAGTTGCGAGCGTTAATTAATGGATTAAAAAATATCATTTTTATTTTGAGGATTAATTTATTTATGATTAATGTAATTGATAGCCATGTCACGGTTTGACCATCGATAAATCGATCGTATTCTCTTGAGCTCACTGACATATCAAGAGTGAGACGATGAGTTGATATGTGAGTAGAAGGTATACTGAAGGTGGAAGAGCTTGAGAGGCTAGTTCGTAGTGTGTACAAGTAAATTGTCGTACGAAGCGACAATGTTAAACTACTTTTTATCAGTGGCTGTGTGGAGGTTCTCGGAATATGAAACCCACGGCAAATAAGAGTGTGCTGGAAATTCTGTACTTGCTTGCTGGCGCCTGTCAGTGATTTCTATGAAAAACTTTATGCTCTCTGAGAGTTGCTGTGGCTATCTTTAATAGGCGTGGTTTCACGTGTACTTAGAATTTATCCATTTTTTTTTGTTTTTATATACTTTGAGAAAATTGAAAAATTTAATTATGTAAAAAAAAAAATTCTACTTAAATTTATTTATTTAAATTCCGCAATCGTTGAAAAAACTCTTAATTGTATTTCAATTAAATCTATTGTATGATACTTTCAATCACCGCGTCTCAGTCTTTAATTTAATTCGTTAAAAAAATAAAAGGGTAACAACTTGTTGGATAATTTAAAAATTTCAATATCGTTAATAAAAATTTTAGAAATTTCTTAATTACAATAAAAATAAAATTTTTTAAATATTCTATGAGAAAAAAAATTCTTCAGACTTCTGACTCAATATTTAAATTATATTTCTATTGAATGTATATATGATTCTGATTACAAATAAATTATTGAGTAATACACGTAATATATAAAAAGTTAAAGAGAGAGAAATAATTTTTTTATTTCATATTAAATATTTTTTAAATTTATTTTAAATAAAAAATCATATCGTACTCCATATTTTTTTTAAGTCAATGTTCTCACAGTAAAACTTGTTCTGTCATATATTAATAATATAAAAATAAATGAAGTTATATATTTGTTATAGATATAATGATACTCCATCATTATATTATTACTCGGCAATTTTAATATTACATATATATATATATATATACTCTTACGCAATAAAACAGCATAATAACATTATGCGAACATTTTATATATTCGATGTCTCGCACTATTGCAATTTCAAGGTCTCGGCATTGTTGTTTGTGCATCTAGTTAGCGTTGTCGTCGTTCTTCGTCAGCATATCGTAGATTTCTCATACATTTGTAGTTATTGCAATATTCCAGGGACACTCAGTGCATACGCCAGTATAAATATATATACAGATATCGAGACATATGTGTCAATACATGGATATTATCGGGAGAGCCTTCTCCGTCGCCCCAGAGTGTAGGGAAGAGACATCAAACTAGTGTGAAGAAAGTCCGAGGACATATGATAATTTATTTATCACATGTTAACATAATCAAATATATGTATCATTCCATTATCTTTTAACTTGGTTTTTACTGTAAACAAAAAAAAATACATGAAGCAATAACAACTTACGAATAGAGCTGATCATGATAATCATTTGATAAACTTATGATTCGGCTGGATTTTTTTTATTTTTTTTTATTAGATATACTTTTATTTTTTACCCTCTGATTGAACAAAACCAAACAATGAACCTTCATGCCCGGTGAACAGACAGATATGTCAATAAACCGGTGAAAGCGAGTCATTGCGCGAACACGAAAGTTTCAAGGTAATTTTAAAAACCTTTCGCTTTCGATAACACTGCAGTGACATAAACTTAATATATTCTAATATTATTTAATTTTGTTATTTCGATGTTCTCCATTTATATTCATTTTATTTTAATTTTTTTTTTTTTAAATTAAAAAACAAAATTTCGTTTGAATTTAAGTCATTAATTTTTGAGCTTCGATATTTTCTGAAAAGCAGCTCTAAAATTTTTTAAATTGAAACTAAATAAATTACAAAGTCTTATAATAATTTATTGTTGACTCAATTAATAATTGATTGAAAAAAAAATTAAATTAAAATTCGCTATCGGGTTTCTTAAAAGTAAATTACGGTTAAAAACTTAAAGTGACGAGACGTTTAAAATCCAGCCTCTATTTCCATTGGGACAAAAAGTCTCCGTTTATTAAAAAATTGAAAAGATATCCAAAAGAGATAGGCTGAGTATATGTGCCTCTGTATGCATATTCACAAGCATATATAGAACAAGGAGGAAAAAAGGGCTAAAAGAGTTGGAGATGTGAAGAAAGGAGTAGAAAAGGCTTAGGTGTCGAGTGGTTTCTGAAAACCCTCGACGCGGAACGCACGAGCCCTCTCGCCTAAACACGTCACAAGCTCACATGAGGCATAACCATGAGCTATGAGGACACAAATATATATACAAGCCAAGAACAAGAATAAAAAGCAAGAAAGAAGCTGAGGAAAAAGACGAGAGGAATGCTTTCTTTCATCTTTGACGTTTAAAAAAAAAGAGAGAAAAAGATGAGCGAGTGAATGGGGTAAAAAAAACATCGAGTGGTTTTACAAATCCTCAGCTCTTATTCACGCGAAGCTTTACAAATTCGTGTACGCGTGGGAAGAGCTCTCTTCGGGATCATATGAGTATACATATCAGCGTGAAAGTATATATACATACATACATATATATATATATATATAGATATGAGTATAAGTATTATAAAAGCGAGCAACTATGAACCTATGTGTACATACGAATATAACGCATGTATATATTGCTCTTGCTCTCTGATAAGACCTTATCGTGTGAAAGCACCGTGGCCTACTTACTTCAATGCATATACAACGTCTATGAATTTATATATATGTAGATATATATGCTTATGTATCATATAATACACACTATGTGTATTTTATCCGTTTCTCTTTTTATGCCGGCATATAGTTATATTACACGACACGTGCGTCTTTGTGCCTTCAAGTTACACTACAGTAGTTTTTTTATTTTTTTTATTTTTTCTTTTTTTTTTTTTCTTATATTTTTCTATATCAAACACATCAAGGTGCTATGCGCAGTTTATATTATGTACCATCACGTAATTTTTCTTTCTTCAGCGGCTCCTTGATGCAACTGCGAAAATAAAAAATATTATTATAAGACAACATGCTTATTTTTTTCACATTGCTTACATACTTTTTTAGTACCAGGCTTACAGTATTCACGAATATAGATAGGATAAACTTTTTTTTTACAACTTAAAATTATCAGCTGATAGCTGAGAAAATTTTTATGAAAAAGTTGTTTTAAAAAATTCAATTACATAACTCTTATTTTCATTTCTTGAAAGATAATAAATGAAATAATAAAACAGAGTCAGAATTAAAATTAGTTTAAAAAAAGTGATGTAGTTAAAATCGAAATGTTAAGAAACTGATATAAATCATGTGAAGATAACTTAATTTAGTTGTGAAAAAAAATGAAATAATATATATAAATATATATTTTGATCATGTCCGAAAGATTCGGTCCGAAAGATTCGGTTCGGCGATTGAGATAATAGAGCATAACAAGTGTTTTCTTTTCTGTTACTCGATAACATTGATTGTTCCATGAAGGTACACATTGTAGATATATATGTATATAACATACATTTTATTTACGAGTATATTTATGTAGGTGGAACCTTGAGGCATTTTCTATGACGACTGTCGAATCGACGGTTGCGATAAGAAATCACTGAAAAATGTTCCACTTAAAAATAACAATAGTAATGTAACCAGTACTAAAAACTATACTTTCCGTAAAACTGATAATGTCGTCATATTTATTTCGACACATAAATGTGTACACAAGCGATTTTTCAATTATTTTTAACGAATAATAGATAGCTCGGTGTTATTTTATGCGTAGATATCAATACATATACATTAATATAAATAAATAGCCTTGACTTTTTGTTTATTTTATTTTTTATGAAACATATTATTCACATTATTAGATATATAGTGGCGTAATATTTTCATTTTATCAGCACGAACATCAACTTATACTACATCATATTTATTATTTATTATATTTATTGTTGAGATAATTTAAACTTATCCACATTATCGCCTAGACTTTTGTCACAGTCTCAATAGAATATAAAGAGAGAAATTACCCAACTGTTTTTATGCACACAACAAACAATAATGTATACAATAGTCACCATTGCTCAATGTGTATTATTGTACAGTTTTGAATAAACTTTTCATTAGTGCATGAATTTTCCACGCATTTATGATATTTTATGTTATATCCTATTCTCGGCGTATTTTTCATTGAGAAACAAAACGAAATCGTTAAATAATATTTTTTAAATGCTTAACGTTGACTAATAAACGTTTAGAGAAACTGTCATTTTTTAAATATCAAGTTGTTTTTTTTTAATGCTTCTCATTGTGAAATTGGGCCGAAATTCAGTTGACATAGATTTTTTAGTTTATTTTATTTAGAGGTTTCTCTTGTTTCAGTAAGTCAAATAGACGGATAGCTGAATGTAATTTAATACAATGTATTGTCTAGGTAAATGATAAAAGTCTTTGAATACAGATGCGTACATATTATTTTCTTAATCGGATTTTCGGTCAAGGTATCTATATCGTTTAGGAATTATTCCATACTCTATTGAGGAAAGAACTCAATGTTAAGTAAATAGAGGAATACTCATGAATATATTTACTTTTTTTTTCTTTTAATGTATTATTTAAAATTATAAACTCTTAATTTAACTTTTCAATTACTTGAATTAAATATGTGGTATTAAAATTTTTTTTTAAGTGAAAGTTTAAAATATTTGGCAAATGTCTAATAAAAAAAAATTAATACATGGGACCGTAACCTGTCGCAATACTTTTGAGATTAAGTCAATATCTTACATCAAAAGTTTAATTCTGTATACATATATATATATATATATATATATATATATATATGAGGAATTATGCAATTTATCAACAACATATACTCCAAAGAAAGAATTTTTTGTCGACGGTTAATCGAAAAGATCTTCATGTCTATCTACGCATGAAATACACAATAAAATATATATACATTTGAGACTATCAAAAGTATAATTCATCATTTCGACACAACTTGACCTATCAATGAATCACCATAGCAATCAATAAATTTTCAATTGACAATTACAAAAAAAATATAAAATTTTTTTGCAACTTTTTTTTTTATATATTTAGTAAAAAAAAAAATTATTAGACACACGGCAAAAGTGAGAGACTTAAAAAAAAAAAAAAAAAAAAAAAAAGTTGGTGTGTAGATAGTGCTCAAAGTTGATAGATATAAATCTTGTAAAATGTATATAGCCTCGGCCAACTTACACGATGCCATAAAAGACGCAACGCTGACAGTAGTAGAAGCCGTGAATAGAAGAAAAACGAATAGAATATAACAGTTGAGAATAGTATGTATAGTATAGTTGTTGAGAGAAATTCAAGTGGGGATGCTAAGAAGAGTAGTAATGCTTATGTAATCGACTCAATAAAATTAAATGCAGATGCAAAGATCAAAAGGATGCATTCTTGCATTTGCAATTCATCCTCTGTATCCATTAACAGCTCAACATTTTTATTTTATACTACATTTTATATATTCATTATTATTATTTTTTTTTATGTCGTTACGGCGATAATTAAAAGCTATTGTAATTAAATATATCGTTATAATCCCAAGAATTTATTATTTTTATTTACATAAACATAATAAGGCAATTAAATAATTAATCGATGCTTAAAAATGTATTTTCTTCAATCTTTGAAAATTACATTCTCGGCAATTCCAATATTACTTTTATTGTTCATTATTCTTATCGTTTTTAATTAGAGTGTTTTTTAATTATCAGCTATTAATTTTAAAATTCGAATTCACAAAATAATTAAAAATTTATTTTACACATTAACACCTAAATCTATAAATGAACCATTTCTAGAGAAAAAAAAATTTTTACCCTCCATTGGATTGAGTCACAGTAAAATGTTTAAAAAAAAACTAAAAAAAGGTTAGAATAGTAACATAAAATCTGGTTTTCAAATTTATTACTATATAACAGAGTTGCGGAAGTTATCCTTAAGGAGGTCTCCAGAGCATCGTAAAACGTCGAAAAACATTGTCGGTATACTTTGATTGTCTTCTGTATACATATACATACTATATATTATTCTATATCTGTATTCAGCGGCAATGCCATCTTCCACTCCATCATTCGTTTTATTTTGTAACAGAATTTCAGAGAAAAGAGAGAATAACCAAGAAAATAAGACGATAGATGCGACCTGCCGGTGTTTAGATGCTTCTGCTGTTTCGTCGAATACCGGAAAACCTCTTTTTTTTTTTTATTCTCTTTGCGTAGATACGAACATACCACAGTTTTCATTTCTCGAGGTCACGATATCTCAAAAGCTCTTCTCTCAGAGCCACACGGCATTATGACTTTATGGGGCCTCGTGAAAAATTATATTCTCTTCTTTTGCTCGGCTCCCTCAACGACAATAAGAGATTATGAGGATATTTTTTTTCATTTCTACTTTTAACTACCATGCACCTACAACCTTATACCTACTATCCTGCTACCTTCTCTATCTCAAATTCTCTCTTGTCTTCATTTTAACATAAAACAACCTCACTTTGTAGTCTGTGCACCTGAAAATAACCTACACCTCTGGGAATGGGATTTAAAGTTTGAAAAAATTTTTTTTGCATCACCAACAGCTTAAACCCTTTTTAAGTCGACCCGAGAGGCGTATTTATTTTTTCAATATTTTTTTTCGCACCGCGTTTACCCTTCTGCGTTACCTAAGATTTTTTTCTGCCGTAGTTTCACCGGTTTACCAAGGACTGTCGTCGTTTCTCTATCCTTGAGCAAGCAAGGATTAGAAATTGGCCTTCAACATGCTTTTATAATACTACTTCCATATTCGTCAGTTTGGCATAAATAGGAATACAAATTTAAGTATCTGAGGAATATATTTGGGGCTGCAAATGTGTTCAAATAAAGAAACTTCTTCCTTCTTTATTTATACTTCTCCTTCTTAAATTTTCAAAAACAGGACTACTCTTTACAGATTTTTCGAGAGAGATAAAGATTAGACCAGATTTAACTTGGTTTTATTTTTATTTCACTAAAAATATTTCAACACCTGTTAATCATTAGTGAACATAAGTGTGTTTTATATATTTTCTAATGGTTTTCGACACACTAATAAATACTATATGACCTTTTACAGATGACAAAAATTTTTAACGCCATTGTCTATTAGAAATCACTCATAATTTTCAAAGAAAAAATTTATCTGAAAATATTTTACTTCTAAAAATTTATTCTTTTCATCCATTAATTATATTTTTTTTTAATTACAACTTTAAAAAAGTGGCTTACTGATAAAATATAAATATAAACTTTAATAATAATAAATATAGAAAAAAAAAGAATAGATAATTATTTTTTGTTAAGTAATAAGTAGTTTGATTTTTTCAAGTATACACGCACACATATAAGTGTACTAGTGATGTAATAATACACAAGCGAGCTAAAAGATCGTTGATTGGCATGTTGAATTTAAAAGAGAAGTCTCAGGGACATCCTGATTGTTCTCCTATCGTTATAAAGACTGCTCCTTTTTTTCCTCGATATTTTTTTCTTCAATTCTCTCTCTTATTTTTTCTCCAAGCCTCCGACTGCATACTTGCATACTCACTCAATTTTATTATGCCATATGAGTCTCATACAAAGACATAAATTAATGCATATATATAGATATATATAGACAGTATACATCTGAGTAACAATAACAATATATAATATGTACAACCTCTTTCTGATAATCGTTATGGACAACGCTCTTGGTCGATAGTGGCATAGTATTGTAAACCGCTTTCGAGGACGTACGCCGTGTAAACGTAAGAGATTAGGTAAGCACAATAGAAGACCAGATAGACACAAGACCATCCGAAGGACAGGTTCGGGAAATTGTCGATAAAGAAAAATAAAAACTAAATTCTTAAGACTTTACGCAAACAAATAAAAGACTTGCCGCTTGCTTGAAGTTGTGAAAATATTTTTCAAATTTACAGGCTTGTAAATTAGCTAATCCGGATTACTTGTGAACCCTTTTATTTTACTTTCAAATTTTCTCAATTACATAATTTTACGAAATATTTTCTCATAAATATTTCTGATGTTTATCTTCTTAGAAGATTTTTCTTAAGTACGCCTGAAAATTTTTGGGCTTGAAAATTTTTTTTAGGTAATACTGACAAGCTGAAAAATAAACGCTTAGCTATAATGAATTAATTTACAAAAGTGTAAATGAATAATTGCAATAAAGTGAACTTTAAACTGGCATGTACTAAATATAAGTGCGGAAGTGGCCCTCGTAAAAAAACCTTGAAACTGTTTTAGTTGAAACTAATGTTTCCGTTCAGCTTGTGAATAACTTTCTACTTGGCATACTCAAAATTCATCTATATATATATATATATATATATATATATATATATATATATATATATATATACATACATACATTATACATACGTACATATATACATAAATTAAATGTATATATATTATATGTATATGTAATGTTCTATTATACATGATTATCACGACGAGGAAGGATGTTAATAATGCCGAAATAAAATAACATTGAATATTCATTCGTTCTTGTCTTTTTTTAAATTTAAAAAAGAAAAGAAAAGAGTGAATCAAAATCTTGGCATGCCGAGGAGTAACTTTATTATGTGTGTGAGTGTGTAAATAAAAAAGTTAAGAGAGAAGAGTTTGGTAATAAATGAAATATATTTCTCGTGCCAAAAAAGCGTCAGCAAAAGCCCTTTCACACCTCAGAGCATCGAAAGGTCGTCTGTTAATCTGAGCAGCTCTCGACCACGCCGATCCAAAATGCTACGACCGACGTCGACATGAGGTAGTCACATTCTATTTGTAAATCTTGCCTCGAAGAGAGAAATGGGAGCAAGGTCCGGAGAGTTAGGAAGAGTCTGCTAAGGTGCAATAGATGGCAGTTGGCCAACGGTTAGCCAAGTTATGTGACTTAAGTAGGAAAATAGAGCATCGTTGTCTTTTTTTTTCACTCTGCTATTAATCTAAACAAGCGGCAGTCGTTAGAACCTATTCTTCAATCAACTATTTGTTGCATATTAATTCCGAACTTTTACAAATTCTAAGATAATTTATTTAAGTCGACTCCAATTGAGTTTTGGCACCCGAGCGCCAGTTTTCAGCTCGACTTATTCTCCTTTTCCCATTACATTAAATTGGCTAACAACCTTTTATTTGGTTACCTTACTTTCAAATTTATTTTATTTTATTTCGTCGGCTGCTGAGAGTTCTCAGTTCTCTAGAGCAGAGAGTGTGGAGCAGAGAGTCTGTCTTTAATTCTCAAACTTGTCTTGTACAGTAAGTAGAGTATACAGCTTAGCAGTAAGAGCTCTTGTGTTGTGCTCCTGCTTGCGCGCGTGCTTACTATACGAGTAAAGAGGTGAGTAAGTAAGCAAGTAAAGCAAGTAACCAAGAGATACTTACGTAAGTATAAGCCAAGTTACCACCGCCGCGGTACAACAGCCGACCCGACCGTTGAGAGTCGAGTTGTGTCGAAATAATGGTGGCCACTCTTATTATGTACCTTACGGCAGGCACCGCCTCGTCTACTCTACTCTGCTCTACTCTTTAACCATTTGTTTTATTAGTATTCCACTGGGACACAATAAGACGCACCAACTTAATACAATGCCTCTGATGATTATTGTTATGTCGTCTTTTGCCGGCTTTTTTATTTTGGTTTTATTGTATACAGATCTCTTGTATACCTGTCCACCTTGCTGATGATAATTCGCTGCCAACAGCTAGTGCATAACATCAACTTACTATTCTAACAAATTTATTTTACTAATTTTAGTATAATAGGGGAGACTACTAGAGTGATTGCCTGAAAAAAAGATAATTTTTGGAAATTTAAAAAAAAAATCTACTGTATAAAATATTTTAATATTTTAAGGATATATTTATGAATATATAATGAACTCATGATAAAATTTTTGGACCAAAAAATTCAAAATTCATCGAATTATCCCCAACCTTCTAAGGCTCCAAAAAAAAAACTTCCTCAATGTTGCAGTGGTAGCAAAAAAAAAAGTTTATTAAACTGGAAGGTATTTCCCGTACCATGACCCTCGGGCTAGAAAAAAATTGAAATTGAACAAAATGGCGGGGTTTTTAAATAAATTTAAAATTTTGCGCGAAAATTTAATGATTTCTAGCCCGCCAAAATTACATTTTTGATTCGATTAGAAAACTGGAGGTTCGTGGTACGTAGAAAGATGTATAAATAAAGCTGCAATTTGCATCCAATCGATCGGATGATTTGTCCGAGTTGTAACTGCAGCTATTTTGAAAAATGTCTTATCAAAACCGATAAGTGGCTGCTTTTCAAATGGCGGCAATTCAAAAAAACAATTTGAAATATGCACTTTAAATTTTAGTATGTTATTTTTGAAGCTATAGACTATCGAAATATGCATTGGCATATGCAAGACTTCTCTGAATCCTAGACAAATCCAAGAGAAATCCTAGAAACATGATCTTTCTTTACTTTTATGTGCTACCATTCTTCCATAAGACTTCTCTGAATCCTAGAGAAATTCAAGAGAAATCCTTGAAACATGATCTTCGTCTACTTTTGCATAAATAATGCATGCATGGATTTTTTCAAAAGTGCACACTATGGTCTCCCTTAAACTGATTTTTCCACAATGAAATTTAAAAAAAGTTTTTTAATATGTTGCCTCGTAAAAGCAGTTAAAAATAAATAATTTCATCATAAATGAATGGATAATAAAATAAATTTATAAATTAGCATAATAACTCGTAGTATCCCTTATTTAAATAACAATAAAATAATAAACCAGATAAACTACTTATCAGATTATCCAAAAACGTAAAGGATGTTTGTATTAAAATAAACTATGATCACGAAATTGCATAAGAATTACCAGCTTAAAAACGTTTATATGCCATCACATATTGATAATAATCTATTTGTTAGAAATCGATAGGCCCCACACATTCATATTCTTTTATTATTATATACATTGTACATGTATATAGAGGAAAGAAGATTTAAAAACGATTGGTGAATTATTGCGTTACATTTTTTTATCCAGCTCAACAATCTCTTAAACTTTATTTTTCGCTACGGAAATTCGTTACACCGGGTATTGTGTTTACCCGTGATAAATCGAGCGGCTCTCTCGATATCTCGCGTGTATTATTGTGTACAGGAGTATGTACGTACTTTACATTCAATACAATCCACCGGCAAGTGAAGTCTATCTAATCATTTAAATCTAACAATTTGCGAATAGGAGTCACTCCACACCAACTCAAACTCTCTTTCTCCAAGTATACATCAGTAAACTCTTCTTTTTACCTCATTTTACCTCATGTACAATAAACAGCACACTACAGTATTACTCTTACTTGTTTTCGTAACTCTTAAACTCTAATATGTTTGCGCTGAATTACCTTGTTCTCTATTTCTTACATTAAACATTATATTAGTAGAGACGGATTATGGATCATTCGGTTCGGGCCCTCTCGATTCTCAATACAAGTAAATTCCGACAAAAATAATTGCCGCACCTCTACAATATGTGTATATATTGTGTTACCGGCGATACTTATCGATCCCAATCGATTGTTTTCCCGTGATAAATTTATGAGATCGTTTAATGTCGCTTAGCGACTTATTCTTCTATTGAAATAACATTTTTATTTTTTTTACTTTACTTTACTTAATATTTTTTGTCAGCTTAACTGTAAACATAAATCCCAGAGGCACGGCCTTTGATTTAAGCCATTGTCACTTTTTAAAAGAAGTTAAAATTCAGGTGAGGCATAAATAAGAGACGCGACGATCGTGTAATATACCAGACATTGTTACATTAGAAAATGAAAGACAAGTTTAATTGTCATATTTAAATAAATAATAGCAATATATTTATATACATGTGTGTACAATAAATATATAAGATTAAGAGAGATAGAGAGTTCTTGTCATCACATCATCGAGAAAGCAGAGTTTTAGATTCTTTCTCTCTCGTTATTGTAACAAAGAGTCCAATTGTTACGGTGTCGTTGCTTCAGGGCCGTATCAACGACATGGCCAAACTAGAAAGTCTGAAAAATAACGAAAAAAATTATTGTGATGAGAAATGAAAAAAAATATATATATGTATATGAAGATATAATGTAATGAAAGAAACAGAAAGTTTTTTTTTGTGACTGAGGTCAATTGAGTTTGATGATGATGATGATGATAGGGAATGAGAAAGAATAAGAAGAAGACTCCTCCCACGTGTATACGCGTCTTTATGACGTTTATGTCGCAATACCATGCGGTCTCGTCGGCTGTTGCAACTGTGCTGCTTAACCCGCGAACATCGCGGCGGGCCCTGGCCCACTAGTGCGTGAGTTAACCGTATATATATTTTACGTATATATGTGCGCGTATTTATTCATACGTCTGCACGAAAGGACAATAAGTATATACGTTTAAGATGCAAGTTACGACCGACAGTTAATATATGTATATATTTATAAATATGCTACGTACATGTATATGTACACATATATACATATGTGCGATGCGTGTATGTGTGATTTTTATTTATAGAGAGCAGCGCGAGAAAAGAAGAAGGCCATAAAGAAAGCCCATCGGCCCATTTTTTAGTCTCGCTCCTCTTTCTCTTGTTCATTTACTCCCTCATCTGATGACCTGTTTCTTCATACGCTTTGATATCGAGTTATAAGATGATGAGAGTTACGTATTATTATTTTTGTTCATTCAATCCCACGGTGTTCTTTCATGTTCTTACTTAACATTTTGCTTTAAAAAAAAATTGAATTAAAACATGATTTTAATTTGAAATTCTGAAATGGAAATCATAATATATTGATTGGTACATATATCGTGTTGGATATAATAATGTTTAAATATAGACCGTAAATGTGTTTGTTTGACATTTATTTTTTATTATTTTTTTTCATCAAATTTGAATAATTTGACAATTAATCATAAATTTAAATATCGATACAATTATAAATAATTTTAGAGCAGTCGAAAGTATAGATTTGTATGTAATTATGACGATACCGGAAATCATGAAAACTATCACTGAAATGAATTTTTTAAATTTGTCTATTAATGGATTAATGAAAGAATGGCCTGATTTTGAACATTCGACTTATCCGATCTGAAAATTAGAACAAAAAGAAAATATTTAATTAAAAATTTTTATAAAAACAAGGCATTAAGACATTCGTAAACAAGCCCATTTTCTTATATTATTATCTACGTAAAAATATACACCGGATAATAATACTGAAACTAAACGTTCTTTTACCCCAACCCAGTAGTTCTGTCTATTTAAAATGGCCTGTTGAAAACATGAGGCGGCAAATAACACACGTCGCCGATCGTCGTCACACTAGTCACTCGATATTTTTAGACGGAGGCAGAAGGTCACGAAGAAAGTGCCAGGGTCCGTGTTTTTCTTCACTATTATTTTTATTTACCACGATTATTATTGCGTATCATTACTAAAGATATATTTATATGTTGAAATAAAAATCTTAACCGTGACACTTGACCTGTTTCTATTGAATCGACCTGATTCTTATTTATTTGCCATCTTTTTGTCACTCCAAAGAAAATAAATTAAAAATTTGACCTTGTGATTTTGCACCACACGTGCAATACTTACAGACGTATTTTTACAGATGAAAGAGTGCCGCCTTTTAGATTTTTATTGTTCGAATAGAGAAACTTTCACGAGCACAAAAGGTGAACTAAATTTCCACAAGGGTTAAAATAATTTTCTGAAGTGCATACCAGTAACAATAGACAGACTTCAATGTCAGTAATAAATTTGCTAAACTAAAATATTTTATCTGTATCTGAATGCAAGTAAACAAAACCAGTGACCTTGTTTCTGGAGCAGTAAGTCTACCGAAAATGGTTTGCTAAATGCGGAAACGATCTGGCGATTTAAGCGATGTGAACAACAAATGTTACTAGTAACTAGGGTTAAAGTTGATGTAGAAGTTAAAATTTTGTTCAAAAGTAAGAAGAAAGAGTAGAGAAGCAAAGGAAAGTTGTATTGATATATGCGTAAATGCTTGAAAACAGAAAAGTGTTGAAAATAAAATGGTTAACTTTTGAATGATGTACTTTCCCGTAAAGGTGGGTTAAAGTTGTAAATCAAGAGCGCGTGGCTTTGGCGTATTTTCTTCAATATATTATACCCGACTTGACGTTTCATTTTAACACCGTACAAAACACACTACAGAGCAAATGCACTTCTACCGAGTTTTACTGTACATTTACTTGCACCGTAGGGGGTTAATTGTGTTTTGTCGACACAGGTAAATACTCAGATGCTAAATTTGAATGCTACAGTGAAAGACTTACAAATATTTTTTTTTTTTTTTTTTTTTTTCATTTAATAAAATCTATAAATAAATAAAAATATAATTTTAATTACAAATACGATTAAAAATTTTTTCTTAAATTGAATAAAAATTCTCATCTCAATTTTAATTTTATCAACTAATTAAAAAAACCATTAATTAGTAATTACTGAAAGTAAAAAAAATTACTGTGCAACAAAAATTAAAAAATAAAACAAACTTATTAAAAAAAGTAAAAGACCATTAATCCACGAATTACTGGTTAATACATCGTAATGTAATAGGTATTAATGATAATAATAACATGTTAATTATGAAATTATAACCGGCGTTGATGTCAATATTCACCCATACAAGCGATGTAAAAAATACTCTCTCTCCGTTTTCGTCGTTTCAAAGCCATGTAATATATAATGTAATGTAATGTTTATACATGCAGATACACACACAGACATATTGCATATAAACATATATGTTTAAGAATAAAAAGTAGTAGAGGCAGTAGTAGTAGTAACAGCCGCGATAACCAGGAAAGTGATGGTGGCTGTAGCGGCCCGGGAGACTGGGCCGTTTATTTATAAAGTTTAAAGACGTCTTTGGTCTGGTTATAGCCTTCGAATAAGACCGCCGTTGCTGTTTGTACTGGTGTATATATCTATATACCTATATAACACAACAACCAACGTGGTTTTATGTGTAGTAAGTTAAGTCTTGTGCATTGAGTCTTGCTGCTGTACTGGTATTATATCGCAGTAAAGTACATTTCCCAGGCAGTATACAAGACAAGCAAAGCCAGAGTGTGGCATAGCAAGCAGAGTATAGTAGAAAGAGAAAGAGAGAGAGAGAAAGAAAGAAAGAGATTGCTGCAGCATGGCATGGCTGTAGATCGCCGGCAGCTTTCTTCTGACATAACCGAATGAAGGCGCGGGTTGCTCTTATGCAATTCGAAAGTGCCCGCCTTACTTTGCTTCAAGTATATCTATATACATAAATACAACATAACTAAAGATACTCATATTTTTAATAAAATATATTTATTTTAGTAGATTTTATGTCTAATGTCTAATGTCTAACGTCTAATGCACTCTCGAATTATTTACTCGGTATTACTCGACTGCTGATTTAAAGTCACTTGATTTATTTAAAGGCTCGGAATATTTTATTGATTATTTATTTAAATATTTATATTTTTTTAGTGCCCTGATATTTAATATTTGTTGGGTGAGGACTGGGGTAGAGTCAAAGGCCTAGCGATCGAGTGTCAGGAAAGTCGTGCTGAGGCTATTATAGAGGGCACTCCCTTTGTCTAAGGCTCGATGAAGGCCCTAGTCTTTTACTTTTACGCTGTACTAAGAACCACACACTTACATTAATAGATGTAGAGTATGGGTACGAGTATTGATGTGACTACGTGGATTCCGATGTATAGTGACAGAGAAAAAAGCCACAAGTTGATGTGAGTCGAAGCTGAGAGTTTAATCGGGTCTTGTGGTATTACATACATACATAACATACGTATAAATATATATATATATGTATATAGTTACACACAAAGAAAATAAGTAAAGTAAAGTAAAGGTACATTGCACGGGTACTCGACAGTTACGAGAATCGCGACCACGCACACCACGCACTTATTCGATCGCTAGGCGACGAGAAATGGATGGCATTCAACGAGTCATTTCACGATTCAAATATTTTTTTTCTTTGTTTTTAGTTTTATACTTAACTTCTTTTTCTTAACCTTTTTTTTTACTTCTACAAGATCTTTTATAGCCAAGTATTATAGCCGAGTATTATACTACTTGACCATTTTACACGCTTTTGTTTTAGATTTTTATTTTTAAATGCTTTCGCTAAAGGAGAACAAACGCCCGATTGTGCTTGTTCATTACTATTTAATATTTTTTCATTTTTTTTTTCTAACACACCAATGAGTGAGTTATTATTTGGCGATAAATTTATTTTTATTAGTCATGAGGTGGGCGATGAAGGTCAAAATATAATTAGTAGATTTTTTTCATTATTAATTCTGAAACCAACATTTTTTTTTGTTATTAGTATTTAAATTTATTCTCGATAATTTGACTGTCTTATAATTAAAAAAAAAATTTCTTTTAAATCACTATTTGTTATGCTAATGAATAGTGAAATTAAAAAATGAACTCAGTGGCTATTGCACATGGACAAAGTTAAAACAATGGGTACTGGGCGCACAGGACCCACGACCCACTGGAAGAAGTTGAGTGCTAGTGCAGTAGAGTTTAAGAAACGGTGAAAGTGAATGTATACCGACTTTAAACTGCTTTCCCCGCGTGAGCGTGCCGCTCGCGCTTTAGCCCCGGTCTCTTTTAAACGTATGCATTATGCCGTCGTTATGTCATAACCAACACAACGATGACTCACAACACATCACCATCGTTACCAGAAAAACTACTTGCTGGTACACTGGCATGGTTTATTCCCCACACATCGACTCGTAGACACATCACTTACACATATTAAATAACACGAGACTTCTTGATACTTTCACATGCCTAAAGACTTTCTTGGTTGACCGTCAACATGACGAGCCAAGATGTATAATGTATCTCTTGTATTTATGTTATGTAAAAACCTGAATCGGTTATGAAAATTTTAAATACTCATTTATTCCGCGTTTGTTAATTTATACCACAATTATGTCTCTTTATTTTTTCCTGTCCGAAAATATTTTTAAAAAAAAGTACTCCAGTCAATTAATTTAATTTTTACTTTTATTGTTAAATCATTAAATTAATTATTAATTAAATACAATGGCTATAATTTTTTTAAGCACTAAAACAGGGTTACGTGATAAATTTTTTTTTAAATTAGTGAGCAATGACTGTCTAATTAATTAACGATAATTGACAAATAGGAAAGAAGAGAGTAAAAAGGGAACCACTAGGCGCCTGTTTATGTCGCAAACTCTAAACTTTTCACGTAATAAGTGTACAAGTTTGTAATACACTCGATAGGTATTGGGACTAAAGTGACACTCAAATATATAACTTAGAAAGTACATTTTGTTAAATTTAATTTTTTTTCTTTGTAAAAAAAATCTTAAATTATCAGGATAATTTTTAAAATTCATTGCGGAGGAAAGAAATCAAAATGATTTATATGAGCGGTAATTAATGAAAGTGCCCGTGTCAAAAACCAAATTCGGATTTAAATCTCAAAGTTCTCAATGAGGATTTTGAGGATTAATTTAGAATTTTAAGATTGAAAACAGTATCGTAGTTTAGTCCTCAAAGTAGTAGTTACGACCAATTTTATCCTTTTGAGGACTAGAGTGGAATAACATAATCGGAATTAGAGCCTCGAAAGACTCAAAACATACAGGAATAATTTTATCCACATTTGAACCTCAAAAGTCTCAGTCGGCGTATTCTCTCCCCTCCCTTTTTCAATCTAAAATTTTTCAAAGTCCGAAGTATAACTTTTCATTCATTGCCCGAGTCGAAATTTAACTTTGCTCTAAGTATTCAATATGCTTGAATATACCTATTTTAGTACTTGACATTCTTAAGTGGTTCTTAATAAATATTTTTCATACTTTATACTCTTATTAGTTCCTATGGATTCTAAAAAATCCAAATTTAACATCTCTTTCGAACCTGTAAAAACTCATCATTCTCATTTAGTTGAATAAATTCTTAAATGCCTGAGTTAAACCTCAGTATTCTACATTTGACCCATGCCCAACTCCGACATTAATCTTTTGAATTCTAATTTACTTTTGTCTTTAAATTAAGATCTTTTAAAGGACATATCGAAGTCATATTAATATTCTATACGCTTAATAACTCATATCAATTCTATATCAGAAAAATATCATATTTCTTTTTAAATTTAAATTGATAGGTTCTAATGAATATTTAAAAACTGTAGGTCTACTAGGTCCTAATAAATAGTATAGAATTCATAGGCCTAAATGAACTTTTACAATATGTTAAGGCTTTGATAAATATTAATAATTTTAAATTTTAGCGCCTATATAACAACTAAACACGACATTTTCTTCCGTAACTGACATATATAGGATTTATATAGGAGTTGTTTCTCTATAGAAATTAAGTACTCATTAAGTCCTTTTTTTTGATCCTGGAAGTTCTAGATTCTAGCGAAATTTTAAATTTCGACTCGGGTGAGGATTTTGAGGTCTTACTAATAATTTAAAATCAATAAATTATCCTTATTTAGACCTCATAGTTCTCATTGAGGATTTTTAGTATTAAAGTAGAGTTACTTTCTGGGCAACAGATAAAACATCAAAGGAATTGAGGCTTTTGAGGATTAAACTAGAATTTGTTTTTTGACTTGGGTGAGCTATGCAGTTTAATAAAACTAAAGAGCGATGAAGTATTTAAAGTAATTTAAAAAAATTTATAACATATATGATTCAACGAATGATAAAATAGTTAAGCGATGGTGAAGAATTAAGAAAATGTTGTTTGTATACTTAAACACGTGTAGCATTATTAGAATTTGCAGGCGCATAAGTGCGCTAGTTTTTACATCTCGGTCATGCACCTGCAACTTTTAGTTGAGTTGCTTTGCGTATGCGTGTAAGTAATCTTGTGTGGATGTATAGGAGTAGTGATACCAAAACAAACTAGCAATCGTAAGTTGGAGTTGAACCGCGGGTTTTACAGCTGCTGTGTATGATACTGTACGCGCGTACTTAAATACACCAGGAGCAGAAGTAGAAGCAGTAACGACAACAACAGCAACATTTATCACGGCGTGTGGTACAGATACATAGAAGATAAAAAAATAAAAGTAAACGAGCAAGTAAATAAGTATGTGTATAAGTATGTAGATAAAAATCCTGAAGTATTTATAAGAGAAGTGGATAACGAGCGCAACGTGTGCGCTTCTGGATGTTGGTGTAAAAAAAGTACGCGAGATGATGATACGCCCTTCAGCGTGCGTGGCACGTCCATAAATCCTCGACAAGTGTCTGGGACAAGTCCTGCCGAGTGTGAGAGACTCCGTATACTATTCATGGCGATTCAAAAAAATACTTATGGATAATGATTAAAGACGTGAACTAATTTCATGTTAAACATTATTATTAATTATAAATGTCTAAGGCCTTACACGGCTGCCCTGTTTTGAAACTCGATAAGAGCAAATGTCAACTTTTTTGGAATTTGGTTCGAAAAAAAAAAAGCCATTATGCTAAAGCTTAAAAAAAATCCTAGACAAGGGACATTTTTATCAAAAAAAGGATCAGAGATTATGCAAAAGACATCGAGTGTAAAAATTCAAATAAAAAATATTGAGTTTGGCTCTTACTGATGCGTTTTGAAAATGCGCTGCTGTATTTAAGAGAAGGGGAGGGGGAAATGGGCCCCTTAAGAAATGAAGGCTTATATGTAATATAAATGTCAGCCCAATTTGCCCCACTATCCCCTAATAGGAGAAGAGGGGGAAAAATGGGCCCTTTAAAATTTTGAGTGCCTCGAATGATTTTGGAGCTAAATGGGTCCCCAGAATTTAAGGGGCCCATTTTGCCCCTCTTCCCCTATTTACTTAGTAAATAGCGATAAAAAAATAAATACTTGTGAAAAGATATCAACTTGAGTATAAACGGGCATCTAAAATTACGGAAGATAAAATATTCAAAAACGGACGATAGTTTTTTTTTATCGACTCAGAATATTAAAAGCTTACGAGCTGCTGCCGTATGAATAAATATTTATTGTCGATATTAAATTATAGGCACCTGAAAAATAAAAATTTTAGGAAATGTATGACATTAGTAATGACAAAGACTGAAATTATTCTTTATTCTTTTAAATTTTTCCTTATTAATTTAATCAGAAAATATCACAAGAAAAAACGATAGTAAAATATTTAAAGTTAAAAAAATGGTCGATTAATCTTCTGTAATTATAATAAAACACCCCAAGCGTGTCAATGAGAAATTCTAAAAAAAATGTACAATCGAAATGAGCCAGGTTATTTCCAGCAGTACATTAACAAATAATGAATAAAATATTTTCCCCACGTTCTTAAACGTCATGTTATCTATAATCTCTCATCCTTGTCCCCTCCAGCTCGAATCATCCATTATCCGTGAATCAAAAGATCGCATAGAACAATAAAATCGAAAGCCAGCACAGCGGTCCGGCCGACGATACAAGTATCTCTCTATACTACTCGAATAAGTAACATAACACACATAAGCATGGCATTAATATTGGGCAATCTAACGCGTCCAAGGCTAACCAAGCCTTGAGCCACCTTTCCAAGTTAAAGTGTTTCACTTTATAAAATAATACACAACTATAAACTACAAATACAACTACTACTACCACCACCATGACACCACCATTACCAGCCGCTCTGGCATATCATAATAACCAACACCGTTTACTTAAGTGTAAAGACGCTTACACTGCTTACTATCTACAACAAATAATTATAATAAAATTATTTTTAAATATACATCATTACAATGCCATTACTTAAATTACAATTATTAATTTAAACTGTAAAAAAGCTAAACGGATTTATATAAATTTATAAATATATATATATATTTTTTACACATTTTTAAATATAAAAGTATAAGACACTTTATAAAAGTCTACTTTTAATTGTAAAAAATATATATATTCGCCAAGTATACATACATTCGTTTGTCCTTATTATCCATATACATATATGTGTGCATATATATGTAAACTATAAACAAAAAATGTTGTGCGATTTTATTTACTGACACCAGTAGTCTGTCCTTGAGAATCAAATACACACAAGTTTTTTAATTCCACTTAAATATAATCTTTCATACTCTTTCTCATTCTCTTTTTTTGACTCTTCTTTTTAATACTTGTACACACATTTGCTAATATAGCACTATTGCTCTCTCAGTTAAGTTAAACTTAACGCTTTGTATTTACACAGTAGTATAGTGAGATGTGTAAATGTGATAAAAGTGTTAACAATATGTACATATAGACATGCATACAAATGAAAATGATTGTATGTATGTATGACAGTAGATGGGCCGTGTAACACTTTTACACGCAGGCAAGACCAGCCCATTTAGTAGTCAAGTTGCAATTTCATCTCTGTACTACATACCGCTCTGCACTCTCTGATGTGTAATGGGTAATGTGTAATGACGAGCGTCGATGAATTGCAGTGTAAGAGAGAAGCTGTGTTACTAGTATTTGTATTTGTGTTTTATTTATATTTGTATCATGATGTATGTTATGTTAATGGTGAGTAAGCGAGTGCCGCCAAACCCATCGAGTTACGTAGTATCTGGGTAGGCTATTCATATGGGCACGACTATTAACAACTATTATCGTGACATTCGATTGTTAATATATCTTAATTGGGAACAAATTTTTTTATCATTATTTTATAATAGATACACGTCAGATTATAATGTTATCATATATGTTTTAATGTCACAGATATATATTATCTCTTAAATGCTAACATCAGCTCTTATTATTTTTATTATTATTATATAATTACAGACTAATTAACAATTAAATTATGTGTATAGTGCACTTGTTTTAAATACCACATTGTTATAAATATATGTGATACAAAAACAGTAGTAACATAAATAAAGATATAATTAAATCTTATTATGTCTCATATATATAATCTACGTGTAGTATTTGTTGATCGAGGACGGACGTAGTCTCTTACTTTATTATATGAATATTATGTAAGATACTTTCGTTGACGCCTCTCACGTTTCTCGACCATGTGCTCACCAAGTGATGCTTACTACACTACGTTAACTTATATATACATATATATATGATACACACCGATTCTCATGATCATGACCATCGTCACTCAACACAAAATTAATATTATTGTTATTATTGTAAATATGTAAATTTATTACAATCTTAGTATTATTATTAGCGTAACTTACTTGCTAAGTACGTATGCAAAATTGTTTTTAAATAATTATTTATTTATTATTATTATTTAATTTTTATTTATTATGAATAATGATTGGGATGAACTTTAGATGATATTATAAATTATTAAATTTAATTTAAACTTTATAATTTTAAAAATAAAAATATTCAACGCTGGCATTTTGATGTGAAAAAAATATTGAGTGAGTTAGAGACCTTTCCACGATGATGCCTTTTCATTAAATTTATCCGCACTTATTTTCATAGTTTAGATATAAATCGAGAGACACACCAACACAACAGCTTAAAAATGTTGTTTCATTGCATGGTAACTAGTGAAACATAGACTTAAAATGTTATTATTACATTTTATAATAAACTGAGCAATAAAATCTCGCAAAGTAAATTTATATTTCGTGTAAATTTATATCGGGGTTTGTTGATATGACTTTGGCGTATAGTTAAGTAGATTGATCGTGAGAAATAAAAATGACATTTATGGATATAAATATATATATATAGAGATATTAAACCAATATTGTAAATGAGAAAAGGTGAAAGTCCGGGTGGCGTTAGTTTATTTTTATTTGAGTATTATAATGTACTTTAACGGCTTTATTCATCGGTGAAATGGGGAAATGTTTAATTTAAATATGCTAAATGATAACGTCACTTTTAAATTCATTGGGAATACAAAACATAGTTACAGTACTTGCTACATATATTTATATACATACATATATATATATATATATATATATATGGGGTATTACATATCAGTATTATGTTGAAGAGAAATTTTACCTTTGTCTTTGACGAACAAAAGACCAAGTACACGGCGATAAATTTGATTAGGCTATCAAATATTATCCATTTAATAAATTATCAAGAAAGTTAAGTGACAAGAGATAATTAAATACATTCATCAAACCAAAGCTTATTAACTTTTCTTATACATTTTAATTTATAGTACATACCCAATAAACTATAAATATTTTTTATAAATTATTTTATAATTAAAACAATAATAATAAATAACATTAATGACAAAATAGTTTAGAAAAAAGTATACAACAATTATCGTTGTAATGAGCAAACAAAAAAAATTCAAATAGTTGATTCGTTGGTACGTCGTATTTTACGCTTCGTAACAATGCTCAACTTTCCCCGTCACTTTCGTTTTCGTTGGTCGTACTTGGTTGGGCCGGTTGTCTTTCATCTATATATATATATATATATATATATATATATATAGATATTACATTAAACATTTCCCTCTTAAACACTTAGTTAGATTAAGAAATAATGCGTACTGTATTACCAAGTCTTTCATATATATTTTCCCACCACCGCGTTCTTAACATTAAAACAACTTAACTTGTTAACTAAACTTATCTTCAAACTCCTTCTTTACTTAAGCAATATTATATACATAGCACAGAGACCTGTATACAGTACATAGTTCAGTAGCCATAGCTATTACGGTTTTAGAAAGGGCTACTTATCTCTTTTCTACTGCTCTTTCTTTTCGTTATATTGTTGTATATTATAATATAATAGTTATAATAATAACATAACATAATGTCTACGCAAACCGAGTAACAGCTAAAAAATTACAGTATACAATTCTGAGGATCAGGATTATATTAGAACTGAGTATATTTTATGTACATGTTAGATACCTCTGGTGTTTCTACCGTTCTAGAGAGATTTGATGAGGAGATAATCGGGGAAGTGGTGAAATTTTGTTTGAGACTTTGAAAGTAGTTCATAGTTGACCGTATTAAATTAATCTTAACTTTTATATGTGGGTTTTTTAAATCTGCATTGTATATCATATATATTTTTCAACACCTTTAACACCTTTTACCGTTTAATAAAACTTTCTAATGTAATTCATGTAATAATTGTCTTATTTCTTTATTTAAACTTAAAAAAATTTAATCGTTTCTTATTTACTTCCACTGATAGAAAGGGGATTATATTTTTTTTTTGACGAAATTTAACTTTTTTTTAAATTAAGCGGTGGACATCAGAAGATGCCATTACAGTGGTAAATAAATGCAAAGAAAAAAAGAAATTTTAAAAATTAGTGTTTGAAATTATAATCCGGAACCTGGGTATCGATATAAGGAGTTTTTAAATTTCAAACAATAAATTTTATAATACGCGTCAGAACAGACAATTAGTAATTTTCGGATTTTTTTTTTTTCAGCAAATAGATTATAAAAAAAAAAAATTGCTTATTTAGAAAAAGAAAAAAACTACAAGTGCAATTTTTGAAAAATGTTTTTTTTTTTACGATGTACATTTTTGAAAAAAAATCCAACAATTATTGTCCGCCGGCTAGACTCAGTATCATAATTTTTAATGAATGAAAAATGTAGCAGACATCAGATAAATTTAAAATTATTAATAAATAGAATAAATAATTAATAAAATAAAATTAAAAAAAAATGAGCATTTAAAAAATTTTGAATTTAATAAGTGCATTTTTTATAAATATTATTTTTTAAATTATTTACTCTATTTATTTATAATTTTAAATTTGTCTGACGTCTGTTACATTCACACTCATAATTTTTAATAATTAATTTTAATACTTATAATTATTTACATTTTAATTATAAATAAAAGAATTACTATTCAGAGTGATAATATTTACTGGTCACTATCACTATCATTTCTTGTCGTTTCTCAATTTTTATAGTTTATATTTTTCCATGTGGGATATAAAACAAATAAAATATAAAAATAATAATTTTCAACACGTATATTTTATTTTCCATTGAAAAATAATGCCATACATACATATTGTTATAATATAATACATATACATATATATATATTAAGAAATAATAGAATCTGCACAAATCAACTTATTATTTTTTTTATTTAATTAATTCGGCGCATATCACTTTATTATTCGCCATATCAGTTATTTACAACGTACGTGGAACAGTCTTTTTTACATATATAATATTACATAATAATAATGATAATAAAAATGTATAAAAATGAGTAAAAAAAAATTGTGGATTTTAAATCGATTGAGAAATGGAGGAAGGAAAAATCGGTTACATCCTTTTCTCATCGATTTTATTCTGTTATCTCTCGTGGGATCCCAAGGTCAAGCAGCCAATATATAATAACACAATATATCATATAATATATATAATATAAAATGTACTATTACGATAATAAAGAAAAGAAAAAAATAAAAGAAGGGAAACATGCGGTTTTCACATCTACAAAGGTGTGTAGCGAAAAAAGTGTGCAGCCCTAAACTACCCTGTTCCTCCATAAAAAATATTCACGAATATCATAATAATAATAATCACTTATAAAATACTTAGATCGTAGTTACACCTTTGACTTTTAATTTTTATTACTTATTTATTCATTTTTTTTTTTTTACTTTTAGTCACTCACTAGTAATTATACTTAATAATTTTTTTTTTACTTTACTACTGAAGATTGATTTTCGAGTAGGTGGTGCGGGGGATTTAATAGTGTGGCTTAGCACCAAATGTAAATGAATAATTAAGAATAAAAAAAATTATTTTAATTTACTAAACTTGTTTTCCAAAGAATAAATTTTTATATTGTAAAATTAAACAATTTATTTTGAAAAGATATGAAAAAGTTGCTCTGCGAAACTTTTTGTATAATTAGTCGAAGCCAAAGTGCAGTGATAAAATTTTTCAGAGCTCATTTTTCTGTTAATTTCAAAACAAGTGATAGAGATATCAGTAAATTTCATAAAAAAAAAAAAAAAAATAAAATAATAAAATAAAACACTTTGCATCCTTGAATTTTGTTCATAGAGATAATAAAACAAAAAAAAAAGTGCAAATAAAAAACAATAGAGAAAACCTTGATACAATGTCGCCACACAAAAGAGTAACCGAGCGTGTATCCAATAATCCTTGACTATTATAAAGTTATAAATTTTAAATTTATACAAATGCGAAGAAAAATTTAATACAGAAATCACATTTACATTACGGCAGTATCTATTGAAATTTTTTTTTTTGCTTAGAAATTTATTGAATATTTTGCGACAACATTTTTATCACAAAATTTCTTACACAGTGGGGCAGTGTCTCTGGAACATTAATTGATTTATTTACTTTTTTTTTATCAATAAATTTATCAAATGACTTAAAATATTTTAATCACGACATTCCTTTTACAATACGGCGGTATCTCTTAAAATTTTTTTTATTTATAAAATTATCAAATACCTGAAAATATTTTGTTAAAAAATTTGAATTTCAAAGTTTTTACAATCCGGCAGTGTATTTTGAATTCACGGATAAATTTTTCTTGTTTAAAATTATAGTCTCATAGCAACACCGGAAGAAATTGACCGTTGGCGCACAGCAAAATGAAAATTTTCAAAAATTGAAATAGAAAAATGAGTATTCACACTGTAAGAAATTGGCAGTAAACGCGGATTAAATCAGGAGTGGATGACTATTTATTTAATGTCCGTGGAGTGAATTTTACTCCGAAGTGAAGTTTATTTTAATATTAAAACATCGAATCAGAATTAATGTGAATTCAAATAAAATCCACATCACTCCGGAATCACTCTGATAAAAAAACAAACTCCTTATTTACTCCATATGCAGAGTGATTTTTATTAAACTCCAGGACTCTGAGTGACGGAGTGAATTCGAATTTAAATAGTCCGCCATTACTCTGGATTCGCTCCCATTTTTTTGGAGTCTAATTATATCACAAATCGCAAATTTAACTGTCATTGAAATTCTTGACATAAATATAAATTTTTCTATTGAAATTTTTGAAAATTTTTACTCGAATTTAAATTATCAGCCACCATAACCCAACGTAACTGAGACCATAGCATAAAAAATAACTTTGCGTACTTTTTATATTAATAAATTTACCAAATACCTGGAAATGCTTTACCGCGTTTCCAACTAATACCAGAGGATTCTAGGATCCAATGTCTGTGCGTGAAAGAGTAATTAAATATACTTTTACACAATTATTTATAGACTTAGAAAGATACGGGTAACTATTAGTTAATTAATCATTTGCGCAATTATTTATAATATTAAATACTCACAATATTTATGTATATTTATATATATTCGAAGGTCAAACACGACAATGTAATTTACAAAGTATGTTCTCTGTTAAAAGAGCTCGATCGTGTTAACAACGAACGAAAATAAGTAATACAGTGTATATATTTAATTAATATATACATATAGATTTATCTGTATAAATGTAAAATGTTTGAGTTAAGTCTGTTAGAGAGAATAGTAAATCTATCTCCACAGTTGGTCGCCATCATTGTCGTACAGAGCAGTACTGAGTGCTGCTTGCAAATATCCGAGTTTCGTAATTGAGGACAGGCGCTTCGATGGAAAGAAAGATTTACGTGAGTCAAGAGCGATCGAGTTTCGCATTTATTGGCCTCGTTCCCTCTACGGAAATCAACAAGTCGTTTAACAACAACTATTCACTGATTCCACTCTCAAGTGATTTTATCAATTGTCTTTTATCCTTACCCACTAGAGAAGATTTATCTTATAACTTATCCTCTTTTAAATATACATATATATGTATACTTATTTACTTATTTATATACTTATATTCATTTATACAAGTCATTCATGTCATATCGACTTATTTCTCGGCGTTTAAGCTAATAATAAATATTTTTTATGATCTGTACGCTCATTATTATTATTATTACTATTTAAAATATACATATAACATGAATATATATATAAAGTATAAATGTTTGCGCAAATGCACGGAGAAACTTTCATTAGTAGTGTATTTAATATTTATATACATTTATATGTGTATATATTTTTAGGAATCAAGAATCAAAATTAGATAATTTCACTTTTTATATTGATTGGTTATAAATTTATTCATCATTGATTTGAATAAATTTTTAAATTCATCTTTCGGTTAATTGAGCATTAAATTAGTCTTACGTAAATATAAATAAATTATAATAATAATAGTAATAATGAATTTTAATATAAATAAAAAAAGTATTTATCTCTTTTTGATTCATGAATAAGTATTTATATTAGTTTTCAATTCCGAGCTATTTGATTTATATTATTACTATTTTCTTTTTAATATTTTTTGTCAGACTTGAGATACGGTTTGATTAAAGCAGCTCGCGGTTGAGCGTCAATTATAAATAGCACAACTTTTACTTTCAGCGTTTGGAAAATACCACCCGGATTGGGTCAATATATATATATATCTATATATATCTATATATATATATATTATTAGTATATAATGGATTTTGTTAAATAAAATCCTCAATATCTTTTACATGAATATTCCACGTGGATCGTGTCAATTCTTTCGTGCCCAAGTATTTCGCACCCAATCTCCTGATGCCTGTATATTTACCAGCTCTTTTTTAACCCGTCCGAAAAAAAATAACAAATAAAATAAACTCGACATGCATGAAGTCATTTTTATTTTCTCATTTTATTCTATCAGTATCAGCTGAATTTGTGATCCACTTGTTTTTATGCCTTGTTACTCCTTTGGACCACGAAAGCGCGACTCTGAAGACGGAATTTATAACTCACCCTATTTCGTCATCATCCTTTCCCTTAACCCGTGCCTCTCACTTCTGGCCAGTTGCCGACAACGTGAGCAAAAAAAATAACAGTGTGTGCGGTATTGTAGCAAATTGTCTTGAATAAAAAACCCTCAGTTGTATTTTTTTTTATCATGTTCTGTCCCCTGGCGCCCGCTTTCCAACTCATCCCCTGTCCCTTATCCCTCACCAATAAAATAAGATAAGTACCGAGTATCAGACTCGGTAATCTTATGGTTTATTTCGTCTTCGAGTAAAATCTTTTGAGCATTCATGACGTGTAGAAAAATAAATGAAATATTATTGTACAATAAAAAGACTAGAGAAAGACTTATCATTATTTGGGCACGGAACAATCCACATGATCGTTTGTCATATATATATAGAAATATAATACAATTATAATAGATACCTATACTATAATTTTATAATAATAAAAACCAAATAGTTGACCCTGAAAATTGAATATTCCTGGCTTTTTATATCAATATAATTTAATTTAGTCCTTAAACCAGTAGAACAGTTTTTAGTCCACTTCTAATAGCATATATATAAACAGGATTCTCTCGGCATTCTCGGATTATAAGACACTTCAGATGAATCCACCGAGAGCGTCGTGAAATTCCTGGAGATAGGCAAGAAGCTGGGGCATAGTTGGTCTGTCTCGAGCCATTCCCAGCCAGCACACTGCCATCACGGCAAAAAGCTCATCTGGACAAGGGCGGGGTTGCACAAGTCGGTAGCCGTCTCTCAGGCAAGCCATCATTTCGAAGGGATCCACCTCTACGTAGGGTTGTCCGCCCATTGTTGCCAATTCCCAGAGGAATACACCAAACGACCACTGAAAAATATATTTCGTGTTCATTCATACTTAGGACGCATTTTTTTTTCTTCTTCCATGGAAATAAAACTAAATCCCAATGACTAAAATCTTTAAAGCTCATGATTCTAATCAAACTTAATAACTTGAATTAAATAGCTGGAAAACTTACAATATCTGTGGCAGTGCTGTATTGATTGTGTTCGAGACTTTCCAAAGCCATCCATCTAATTGGTCGGTTTTCATTGTCACCAAGACAATGATAGTCTTGCGGGAATAAATCCCGAGCTAATGCTGCGTCTGCTAAACGTACTCGGAAATTATTAGGTTCTATTAAGCAGTTTCTTGTTGCTATATCCCTGTTGTAAAGACAAATAATAATAATAATAATAATTTTGTTAGTTAAGAGGTTTATAGAATACAATTTATTGCAGGTGATGACTGGATCTTACCTGTGCAAAAGACCGCGACCGTGTAGAAAAGCGCCAGCACGAGCCACCTGTACACCGACGTTGACTAGATCGCGGGTAACTGGATGATGAAGGCCGTCGGTAAGGTAGGTCTTCAGATTGAGCTCGCTGGGTGAACTGGCGTAAGCCAACAGCGGACATGGACTGTCCAAACACGCGGCCACCAGTGATGCTATGTTTCCGTGCACTAGACCAGCTAATTGGGAACCCTCAACTACCAAAAGTGATGCCTGGTAAGCCGATGCCACTTCTGTTAAATTATTTATTCATAATCATTATAAATTTCAAAATTGCACGAGAGTAGATGAGTTATTGTAATGGATTACGGGCTCAAGCATTTGCGGTTCCTACTTTACCCTAAGTAGTAAAGTTTGATTATGGATAAAGGTGAATTTATTATGTTATGAGGTAATGTTCGAGGTGATTTATGATATTGTTATATCTCAGGAGTTAAGCGGTATTGATGCAGTAAAAGCTGTAAGTTCACCTGTCACAGTTTTGATGATAACTTCTTGTTCTCGCCCGGCAATATTTAGTGAACCTTTATAAACTCTTCCGAATGTACCTTCTTGTACAACACTTCGGCAGTAAAGTGCTGATCTAGGAATTGCCATTGCTCGGGCTTTATCACATGGATCAGTTGTCTGAAATTAACAAATTAAAATATATTTTATTTATATAAATTCTTTAATCAGTCAACAAATCCAATGAAAAATCAGTGACAAAAAATTTTTATAACATAATAAATTCAAGCAAAAAATTACGTAGTTTTTAATGAAAAATTTCGGTTAAAGGATTGTATATTGAAAAGTTTTATTATGAATCCTTGGATAGTAGATTGGATTATTTTTTAGTCAGATAAAAAAAAATTAAAGTAAAAGAAGTATATAACAGAGACGTAATAATAATTTTGTTACTTTTATATAAAATCTCAGAAAATAATCCGTAATAACGATAATACGTTATTAAAGCTTCTTACAACAATGTCGTGTATCCATAAGTATCATTATTATTTAGTCGCTAAGGCTTCTCAGCAGATACGAATCCAGAGTGTACTGTGTATAGTATATATATATATAGTAAAATAAAAGTAAAGCTTCTAGTAGTAGCAATAGTACATTTCATCCTCGGAGGATATCAATCCCTCTTTGTTGAGAGCAGACGAGGGTTGTAGTACTGGCATCAGCTTGTAGACCGAAATGAGGAGCAAAGAGTGGATGGGAAGACCTGGTCATTCATTAATTTCAATTTTACGGAGTTTTGCCTTTGGCATCGAGTCCATCAGCATTGACTCTTTCCCTTGACGTTATTCTGTCTTTTGTGCTCTCAACAATCTCCGCTCGTTTCTATCATTCTTCAAGTACTCGTCTCTATATTTATATATAAATGTTTGTAAACGTTTTTTTTTTTTTTTTCATACTCTTTAGCTTTTGTAAAAGCTTAAAAAAAGTTGAAATGCATTAACCGAGACAGGACAGATGGATTGAGAAGCTGTTATCCATTACCCTCCTTTCGTATTTTGTATGATATTGAAATCAACAAGGGGGATTTTAAATATAATCGAGGGTGAGAAAGCTTCTCTCACCGCGCACTATTCTGTTCGTCACACAGAGATTCCCCTGCGATGCGCGAATTTTTAAGGAGGTTTATTAAAAAACTTTATACGTGATAAAATACGTGCTAAAAGTTTTATCATGTTTTTTTTTTACGTTTTTCAACTACCCGTTATTTATATTTATTTTTACTTGAAAAACCCATTCAAATATCTTGACATAATTATAATTATTATTATTATAACCATAATGCTGTCGTTTTTTTTGTCAGTTAGTTTATTATTAATGATTGCACGGAAAAATTATTCTTGTTTTAATGCTACGGTGTCATAGTAAAATAAACTGGACCATATTGACCATCTGGCAAAAATAAAGATATTGCAAAAATTACTATGACCGTAGTAATTTTTGCAACATATTAATTTTAATTTTCGTCAGGTGGCCCACATGGTCTAACTTTACTATGACACTATGGCATTTAAAACAAAAATAATCTCAGCGTAATTATTATAAATTAAATAGAATCGTCTAGTTTAACAAAGCAGGGAGAAATGGCAGAGTAAATATAAAAAAATAATAGTACTACATAATCGTTTGTTTGGACACAATAGCATTGAAATAAATTGTTAAAAAGTTGCTTGCGGAAATAGATTATCGTTGCTCAGCCCTCCAGGGACTGAATCGTCGAGTAGCATTAGCATGAGAATGAGGACGAGGAAAAATAGTTGCAATTTTGCTGTAAAATTCTCAATAGTTGGGTTAACTAGAAAAGATACAGTAAAAAAATATACATCCTACAAAAAACAGGAAGAGAAGACGAGAGGAGAGAGGAGGAGAGGAGAGAAAAAGAAAAGGCAGAAATAAAAATAAATAATAATAGCTGTGCGGGAGAAAAGTGAGTGTGTTGGCAATACGCAATCAGCCGGTCCAATATTGGAATCGGAAATAATTTACGAAGCTACGTAGTAGATTGAACAGAGTAGAGTACAGAGTAACAACCAACAGCACTCGGTAGTTCGCACGAGCTGTCCCGCGTGGCGTCGAAATGCGTTAAATGCAAATCCGCTAATTCCACGGGCTTATCGTGGACTCGAGGCCTGTAATTATTAGAGAGCCCTCGTTATGCGCATTCACGCTTATAAATTGCCGGACAATATTAATGGACATTTATATGTACGAGCTGTTAAATCGAATAAACACATTTTCATCGTCGGACTTTAAAATGCTACTGAGTGAAACTTGTACATCAAACTTTTACGACACATAATTTTTAATGTCAAATTTAAATAGGCTAATTTTAAATTTATTAACTTACTTTCCGTTTTTGCACATCAACGCGTTATAAAACATAAACAGCGTTAAAGTTTTTAATGAAAATTTTAGCTCTATTGTTAAATATTCTGTGTACATAATGGCATTATATTTTATCAAAAGCAATAAACTCTAGAGACTAATACTCAGTCAGCGTCTGAAAATCATGTCGTACATTTAATAAACACACATACAAACATACATAGATACTCACTCACTCACTGGTGTTTGGGATTTTGTTGCGCAAAACTCGAGAGAGAAAGAGTAAAATACATCAGACTAACTTGATTAAAACTTTGTTCATCCGTCAAGCACCACGGTTTATTCACACATGAATAAAGTAAAGAAAACATAGCACACTACCGCTGTATCAAATATATAAAAGCAACGTATACAAATGTCTATGAATTCTCTTGAGACTTGTGAGGTTTAAAGAGATGTTAGAGAGTACGCTAGGACGAATGTACTCAGTACTCAGTAGTCTGTAGTTTGCATCCATCATAATACATTGATAAAATCGTCTTGAGTATGTCAAGCGTATCATTTAGCCCGAAGACGTGTAGCATCAAGTAAACAAGTGGATTTTAAGATGAGGGACCGACGGTAAACTGGGGAGTGAGTATTTTCTGGAAGGACGATTACGTTCGTGTTTCGGTAGCAAGCTGAAGCTTTACTTCAGACGACATCCAAGCTTTAGAGACAGTATAAGGAGTGTGTGTGAGAGAGAGAAAGAGAGAGTACAGTAAAGGCATACGCGTATACCCGGTAAATTGATCCAAGATCAAAGCCAAAACAATCACAGGACCCACTTGCAAGCTTCCTCATACCAAAACCGTTCCTCTTACTCTATTACTCGTGTACCCTCTTCTACTCTCCACCCTCTAGCTCTTGCACGACCTCTCTGTATCTCGACTTTCATCCGTCCGTTAGATAGTCTCTGTCGCACCTCTGTACACTGGATTCACGCTCTTGATCGAGGGATTGCTCAAGAGAAGCAACCGCGTGTGTAACCTTCCATCTACCCCAACTCTATCTACCACTACGTCAGCTACGACTACTACCACTAGCTTGAGAAACTTCTCGGCTTCTATGGATCGAGTGTACTGAGCTTACTCGGACGAGATGTCCCCCTGGGATCTGAAGCCGTGTAGTCAGTGAGGTAGAGAGTCACAGGATGACTACAGGCATACTATATACTGAAGAACATACAGAGGAGCAGTAGAATATCCAGTAGGATTTTTTCATTGTTGCTGAAGGAAATTAATATAAAAGGTCTTGGTGCGTTTGGTGTCAGTGCTTTGTCGCTTGAGGAATTGTTGTTGTGGCTCTAGAAGTGTAACTAAAAGAAGAGTGAGAAATGGAAAATAATAGTAAGAAGATATTAGAGATGCTGGAAAAATAAATGCTAAAATGAGAATGCTATTCGGACCATAAGACGCACGTGGTGAGGGGCTGGAGAAAAGATAAAAAAGAGTGAGGAAAAAAGGGTGGTGGTAGTGGCATTGAGGAAGAAGGAGAAGAAGAGAAAAAAACGTGAGTGAAAAAAGCAGAGATGAAAGAAATAGTCGTAGGGTGAACTGTAAAAGTAAACGTGGCTTTAGTTTTATTTTATTTTTATACTTTTTGTTGCTTTATTCTTTTCTAGTTGCAATGCTGTATACCCTCGACAGAGCATCGTCGCCGCGTCTTTTTGCTGGAAGCCCGCGTATGCCTTTTTTTTTATTCTTGATCCCATTGCTCGCACGCGGTGCTTCAAAGAGAGTGTATTAGAGAAAGGGTACAGAGTAGTGTGGAGTACTGAGCCAAACGTCCAGATCGCTCGTGGAACTTTGAGAAAAAATAAAATATATTTTTATGTATATATATATATATATATACATAGGTAAAGGTATGAATATAAAAAAAAGCGACGGCGAAATTTGGGGAGCGAGGTTCTACAATGATAAGAAAAAGAGTTGAAAAAATTGTAGAAAGAAGAAAAAAATAAAATTGAGAAAACATATTGACTGGAGTTGGCGGGTACGTTGTGCCGAGTGGCTCGTGTCAACGATCGACGGGGGTTGAAATGGGTGAATAAAAGCCGGAAAGTATGCGCCGAGGATGGACAGAAAGAAATCCGGAGTTTGTGATGAGAGAATGCGGGATGAGAGGGAGTGGGAGTAGAGATAAAAAGAGCAAGAGTAAACGAAGGGCAAACGTAGTAAAGGAAAAGTTGTTCGTGGAAAGCGATTCACTCGACCACAAACTCGATAAACTTTTGAGCCACTACTCTACTCTGGCTCGTGGATGTACGTCTCGCACGGTTTCCGCTTCCGGTGCGCACTCAGCAAAGAAAAAGGATCAAGAGACGTTGAACTGTTTGAGAGTTGAGGGCTGGTAATACTACCGGGGATACGAGAGGTAAAGAGCCGAGGAGGCGAGGTAACTTGAGTACAAAAGTTGAGCTCGGGTTAAGATGGAATAAAAGCTCTGGAAGAGCAAAAGCTGAAATTGCTCAGTTACAACGAAATCGGATTTTCCGTTAGTGGAAAACAGCAAACATGAGTGTCTGTTTCTTGCACTTTTAAGCTTCATGTTCTTTTACTTTACTCGGGATCTTGTTGTTGCGATGATACACATCATAAGTAGTAACAGCACTCCGGAGCACTGAATATTGTAGCGACAGCATGTGTGGTGATAGTACATGAGTAGTGACTGCATTTTAGAGGCACTCAATAATGTACCAGCCATGCGTAAGTAGTCGCGGCCTTCTAGTGACACTAAATATTACAGAACCAGCACAGTAACGTTATTAATAACGACAATGCACATACACAAACATCAGTACATTTATATATATATATGTATAGTAACAATATAACTTTACTATTACTTAGAATGTCTCTTCTTACTACCCCACATCACGTCTTTCACTTCTAACGTCACTTGGACCACCTTCCGGCATCCGGTATAACGTCGACACCGTCGCCGTACCAATGTAGTACTCAAGAAAACGTCTTTGAGTCTGTGATTTCAATGGCAACCGAGACAACGAGACTCACAAACGTGCACAATAGCATCTCGAGATATGATACGAGTTCCTAAGTATATATACATACGTATATACCGTATATCTAGAGCACATAGAGTACCTACGGCGGTACTACGGTCTTGTAATGCAGTGGAGTATGCTGCAAACCAAATGTGGCTGTTTAAAATTCTGACATTTGCATATCGCGATACCGGGAATGTCTTTTGATAGTGTAGTTAGTCTGGTGTATGAGAGCTGAGCAGAGAAAAAGAAATAAAAAGCAAGCCAGCGGATTTGGTCTTATCTTTGTTCACTTGAACTTAATAATACTGATACTACTTTGATACTTTAATACTTTGTTCTACGAGCATTGTTCGGATAATTATTGTTCTTGGGTAATGATTATTATTCTTGTAGGTAATGATTGTTCTTTGGGTTAATGCGGATAGAGGAAGTGGATGTTTTTTGTTTTAAAGTTGTAGCTTGTATGTATGGATGGTTCTCACCTGGCTTATGTTGGTAACGTGACTGGCTGCGTAATAACTCGCTCGGGAACCGCAGGGCCGCGCGTACAAAGGCTCGAGGTCTGCGATAGTCGCGTAGCTTCCTGAGTTGGCACTTCCTGGCCTTGGATCTACCCTTACCAGTACTGAGCTTCCGGTCAGTCCACCCGTACCCGCTGCTGAGTAGCTGCAGCATGGCAACGTTTTTCTGAAATCCCAAGCAATTATGCAACACTTACATATTTTATATTTTATTACTACATTATTATTTTTTTTTTAATAATTAAATCTTTTGCTTCTTGTAAAACTAAAAGCTATTTACATAAATTTATTCTCTCATTATATTATTTTTCTACCGAGTGGGTCATTAAAAATTCATTAATTATATTTTTTATTATTAATTACCCAAAAATAATCTTAAAGTAAGTTTTTTAATATTTTTATAATAAATATATTTTCAAGGAAAAATTAAAATCATAGAAAAATTTTTTAGTAAATCTTCATTGTGCAAAATTATTTTCACGATTAAAAAAAATCTTTTGACAAAGAATTGTGTTAAAAAATAAAAATGAAACTAAAATTCCAGCCATTAAAAATTTTAGGTCGACTAGTTTCTCATGACGTAGTTGTTTGATAAAAAAAAAAAAGAATTCAAAGTGAAGAGTAGAAATAACCATCAAGTCTTGTAACTATTGAAATAATTATAAAAAAAAAAAAGTGTTAAAAAATAAAAATGACTTTGACACATTTAGATTTAATTTTAAGCGTTTGACGAGGGAAAAAATGTATAAAGAATGTTCATTGGTTTTTAACAATCCTCTTGAATATGGTGATGCACAAGCAGTGGTAGCAGCAGCGAGGGTGGATAAAAAAGAAGCCGAGAAAGACAGGAACAAATTTTGGCTCACCCTTCTGTCGTCATCTCCATTCTCAAGCTCACACCCTGATCCATTTACTCATACCTATAAACACCCACCCAAACATATCTGTCTATATATATTATATACATATATAAATATACATATGTAGGTATATTATGTTGGGTTCGATAAGAGCGAAGACGGTTGTCGTGTGATATTGTCGAGTAATTTGCATATTGCCCCGAGGGTCGGAGATCGCCATAGCAAACGAGATCCCTTGCTTCGTCTCATTTGATGGCTTCAAGTTGCTTTACCAAGTCTTCCCTATTGCTGGCACATCTTCGGGCATTGTCCTCTTCCGACCTCCTTTATTCTACATCCTACATCTAACCATCTACCACGACCATAACCAAACGTCTCTGTATCTCGTGAGTTTCCTCCGTAACGAAGTTCTACACTCTCATATATGTATATATATTCAACGATGAGGTTGAGATGTAGGGAGAGACTAAGTGGATCCTTAAACACGTTAACTCGTCCGCTTTGTACAAGAGGGGATTGATGCTTATCAACGATGCTTGCGACGTACTTGTGATTAACGGAGATCCAATGACCATAACAATGAATTTGATTTCCCACGAGTTTCACTCATCATTTATACGGAAATTACATACCTCATGCCTCACATATACCTTATACAGTATATTGTAATGTATATTGTTTTGCGAGACGTTTAATCAATTCGTTTATTAACTTTCGTCAGTCGGAGACTGAAAAAAGTTTCATGAATACTTTTACTTTAATTAATTTAATTTACATTTTTTAAAAATAATAATCGACGCATTATTATTTATGAAGAGTGGGATGATTAAAATTAATTTTGAGTCTAAAAAATTTTAAAGTTTATCTTGAAGATGGAGCATTAAATATTTAACTATAGAAGTTGTTTAAAATTTGATGTAAAGTAACGTGAAAATTTCCACACTATGCACACTCAAGATCTGTTGAAGAACACTTGTATTTGAAATTACTGCTTTATCCCCTACGGCAGAGAGATTTTTATACGAGGGCTCCCGCGCCCCTAGTTTAGTGCGCGTTTATTGGAATAGAGTGGCCAGAAAGAGAGAAATGGAAGAATGGTACGAGTGAGCGAGACAAATGTCACGGGGGAAAAATCCTTAAAATATTCCGGCTCGTATATATGTATATGTATACACGATTCGATGAGACTGATGGTGATATAAAAAAATATAGATATACAGTTCTATCTATATGTAATTCATAAAAGAGCGAATTATAATCGATTTGTCATCGGTTTTGGAAGTCCATAAAATCGTTGCGCAGTCGATTATATTGCAATCGAAAAAAATAAAAAAAAGATCAAAGGCGTTATGCTGGATTATTACGAGGGAGAATAGTCGTGTACAAATAACTATTACATTCCCTGAAATCCATGGGAAATACCAATAAAAATTGCTCTTCATATCTGAAAAATATATTTTTCAACTTTTTTCATAAAAATTTTTTTTCGCTTTTTAAAAATTATATTCATATTAATATCAACTAGTAGATCTCTTTAATTGCATAAAGAAATTTTTGATAAAAAATTATAACTCATAAAAACTTAATAATTCTCTTAAAAGTAATAACTGAGGCATAACCCTCTATTGTTCTCGGTAACTCATCTACAATTGGATCAAAGACAACTTGAGAATGGCTAAGTACCAATACACGTTGTTGCGTCCGAGGAGATGCTTCATAACAAGTACCATTGTAAAATTTGCCGCTTTGTCGAGCGTACGAGACTGCTGTTCGTTCTGCTTTGCCAGTACTTGTACTTATAGCTCTACCGCTGCCACAACTGCAAGAGGGGTTGCGCATCGCCCCGACTCAACTACCCCTTATCCTCATCGCCAGAACCGCTAAGGCGTTATCCCGTCGGCAGAGTTTCAAAAGAGCTAATATATCCCGTGAGAGACAATCGTTTGCTTCCCTCAGCGTATAGCCTACACGGCCTCTTACCACACTATTCCCATTCTCCTCCTCCTCTAATGTTTTGTGAGCCTCCCTTCAACACTGGGGTCTCAGAACGGAAAGTTACTCAACCTCTTGTTCGTCTCCTCACCAAGAGATTCTCGTCCCGTTATCTTATACTTAAAGGCCATATCCTGTGGCCTTATATCCCGGGTTGAATCCACCTCGAAATCCGCCCAATAGCATTGCAGCCGTGTAATAAAATGTCGGGAGCGATGCCAGCCGACCGACAGATCACCCAACTTATTGAAAGGATATTTCATCCGCTCGGAGGACCTATCCAGCTTATCCTACCCTACACCACTCTTTTCTTACTCCATGCCTGACTATGTGGCTTTCTTACTCGTTTTCCTAAAATATCTTGCCTCCTTGGCCCCTTGAAACTTTTACGCTGCACATGCCGGCGTTTGGCTCCAGTCACGGAGAAAAAAATCTAAATCTTTACCTCCATCTCAACTCATATCGGGGTTTCCTTATATTAGCTTTAGCTACTGTACGTTTTCCATATCATTTATTATTGTTTTTTTATTTTTTATTACTGAAGGATTCACAGGGATTCACACCTCTTTTGTTGGCAATTGATTTTTTTCGAAACCTTTTGAAAGATCTCCGGACCCTCTCAAAGCTTAACGGTTTCTTTTTATAATGACTTTTTTCTTCCTACACTATTTTTCATATATTTTAAATTTTATTTTACGACTGGATCAAAGTATCGATAGAAAAAATTGTATACTCACGTTTTATTACCGTCCTTTACACAAATTTTTTTTTTGTATTTTTATAATTTTGGTGTCACGGGTAATTACATAATTAAAATAAAAATGATAATAGTTACGGAAATTTAAAATTTTACTAGCTTATATAATTATTATAACTATGCAATTAAACTTACTGTGATTCTTGTACACGAGCTTTGCTGTTACGTATATACAAAGCACTGGCAACACTACCAACAACGAGGATAAAAGCACACGCGCAGGTTGCTGCAAGGTAGAGTGCACCTGTACCATTAATGAAAGGACCAGCTTCTAAACGCACTGAATCGTTACTCGGTGGTGCTTCAACACCTGTAAAAAAAACAAATTTTTTTTATTTGAATAATTATTAAAATTGTCTTTCATAAAAGCAAATGAGTTCAATTCCCACTAATTTATAAATTGGCTCATTTTTAAAAATATTGACATTGATTTAGTTACTTACTCTCTAAACATGAATTAGTGAAAATAAGTGAATATTCACTAATTCCAAGAGCAAATCGAACCACTATTTCCAAAAAGTGGTTCGATTGACATTCTGAATCAGTGAATATTCACTTATTTCACTTATTCATGTTTAGAGAGTACCCTCTAAAAATAAATTAGTGAAATTCACTGCGAGTTAGTGAATAGTCACTATTTCTACAGCTATAAGTATACCCCTAAGTTAACCAATAGTATATTTGTAGCTTGTTTCCAGTGCATATTCACTAATTCAAAGTGAATTTCACTAATTCATTTTTAGAAAGTAGAGATCAATACTCATTAGTATTTTTAATTTTTAAATCTGACAGTCAAAAACAGAAATTTCGAATTTGGCTTAAACTGTTGACTTTATTTTCGTAAAAGAGTTTTTCATTTTCCGGGTGAGAACCTCTTGGTCGAAATTTTGAGTCTTTGGAGACATCAGATAAGTTGTTCGGAAGAACGCTAGCTCATGAACGTACGAAAAAAAAAATTATTTCTTTCTGTAAAAGCCAGTGAGTCTCGATTTTCTATTAAATTTCTACAGATTTTCTTAGACGGCGATCCTAGCTAAAAGCACGGTTTCAGTCGAAGTCAGAAAATTAGACAGTAATTATTGTCATGATTAAACTGTTTAAAAAACTTTGATAACTTTATTAAGAACAAACATTGGATCAATTGGCAGTATTCGATAGAGAAAAATATATACTATATTCCCTTAGGAAATTCAAGGATTTCTTTTTGATATTTTTTTTTCCGTCCCCTAGTGAGCACACTTTTATTCGATATCTCGCTCGAGCTTTGCCAGCCTTTATTCTCTATGATTTTTCCTGCCCTTTTTTTGTTTATAATTTTTCTTTAGTTGCGCTCTTGCTTTGTTCTGAAACTCAGGGTTGCTGCAGCTGTCCAGCTGCCCGAAAGCCCCGAGAAACCCGAGGACCACTGTATTTTTTTTTTTTAATGTCTATTTTCAGTAGGATAGATACGCCGTAGATAAACCACCGTTAAAAAAATAAAAAAAAAAACAGAATAATAAAATAAAATAAATAAATAAGAAAAAAATCAATGCAGCGATTTAGTTCACATCAATGACAAAATGATCAATAGTAAATGTTATGTTTTATCTTAAAAAAAAATAAAAATTCAGTTTGATTAAATTTGGCAGAAAAGTTGTCTGGGACAGTAAAAAATAATTCTTTCTACAACTGCCTATCGGTAAACAAACGTAAAGTGGTTATTTTATAAATTGAAAAAAAATAAATAAAATATAAAACAATGAGAAAAAGGGTAACTAGGACGAAGCAAAAAAATAAAGACATAAGACAAAACGGTAGTAAGAAAAGACAAGATAGGTTTGGATAAAAAGTCTAAAGGGTGGTGAACGGGGGAAGGCAACGAGAACAAGTTAGCGAGGGCGAGTTTGTTCGGGTGTGATGAGGCGTGTGCAAGTGAAAAAAAAAAAATATAAAAAAAGGAACAAGTTAAATAAATCACCAGGCGGATCTCGTTGTTCGTATTCGGGTAAACCGTTCAGACTAAGGCACATCTCGAGTCTACACTATAGGACACTGACGCACACACAATCCAAGCCAAGTAAAGTGCGGCAGGGGATCTTATTTTGTTTATTTACGTCGACTTTCCATTCCAACCCATGTACCCAAGATCTTGCCCGGAAGGCTTTTCAACTTTTTTATTTTCATTTTATACCATCATATTTATTTTTTCATTCGCTTTTTTCCTTTTTATTTCACTACCTTATTTCTATTCTTTACTTGTTCATTTTCTCGCTCACTCTTCAGATATCAGTTTCATGGCAGACGCTTGCATTAAACTCAAGAGCGAGAATTCTTCTTGAGAGCAACTCATCTTTAGTTATAGTGTAGTATAGTTGGCTCCCTCAGTATTTTCTCAGGCTTTCTTATTTGTTCCGCTCACTAAGATCTTGTTCGACCGCCTCGGGCGCGGAACTCTTAAGAAACTTTTCTCGAAACTGTGCCAGCTTGGACGTTATATCGTCAGTTCAGCTCAGTACAGTACAAGCAGACAAGTCAAGGTATAAAGATATTTCAATTCTTCGATATTGTTTAATAATACACGTTAAAAAGTTTTTCAAATCTTATCGAGCTTCAAACGCGACTTGTTTGTTAACTTATTTATTCAGTTGCCAAAGTATAAGCTACGAAATTAATAATAATAAAAATTAAATTCCCAGGATCAAACTTTAAGTTTTTTTTTCCAACTAAAATAATTATTTTTCCGTTCAAATTATAAGTTTGTTTGTTTAAAAATAAAAAAAGCTTCAAGCAAATTGGAGTAGGTTTTTTTTTAGAACGGGTTTAAATGAAAAAAATATAAGCTTTAAATATTTGCATACAATCTGCCGGTGCAGTCGTTTATTTTTTGAAGAAAGAAAAGAAAAGTAGAGCGAAATTGGAGCAATCTAATCTCGTATTTTTCATTCTTTTGCTCCTACATTTCTCAGAACTTGTACCTCAAGATCTACTTGAGCTTGTATATCGTCATTTTATTGTCCCGACGCTGGTCTTGATCAGAGACTTACCTGGCTGGACATTTTGTTCTGAGTACCTACCAGATAAGAGAGCCTTCAAATGTGAGTGAAGCGAGGCGAGGAACGAGAAAAGAAAAGAGGATTCGATTCGGTCGTATAAATTGGAACGAAACTCGTGCGCTGTCTAGCTCATGTGTCCTGTGTACGTGACTCAACTTCACTTCAAAACGAGTATTACAAAGTGCACCGAGACCGATAAAATCCTTCGTTTTCTCAACAAGTCACTGGGGAAAATCTCGTATCATCTGAGACGTGACAATTGACAAAAAAAAAAAAACACAACAAATAACGAATGAAAATACGATAAAAAAAACTTATAACAATAGTAAAACAAAAAAATTATAAAAATAAAACAGACAAATTTTGAAAAGTATTGATAAAGTTTCTTTTCCAATTTAATGTTGTTCGAAGTCAAAGGCTGTTCAGCATTTAGTTTGAATACTCGGCAAGTTGTACCAAGATATTGTCAAGTTTCAATACAGAGACAAGTGTCGGGGACGAAGCCAGAGAGGCGTTAAGATCATCTGGGCTGTTACAAGTCTAGTGCGACGTCTGGTATCACGTAGTCTTGTTCCACTTGCACGATAATATTCTCTTCCTCTTCTGCGCTGGTTTATCCTCAACTCTATCTCCTTATTCTCCTTAACTCTCTATTCCTTTCTTATGCTTCGGACCTGGTCTTTCACTTGACTTGGCCTTTTCCTTTTCCGTCCAATGGGAGTCAGGTTTTCAACGTCCTCGTTGGATAGCTGGCCGAAGTGCAAGTGGTAATGGTGGTGAGTGGTCAGCCACGATCAAACAGTCACTAACCGAGATTTACGCTTGACCAGAATTAAGTCCTTTGGGATCAACGGCTTACTGTATAAATCACACCGCGTCTCTTGTCTTGCCTTATAGGTGAGTCCAAGTGTTGTGTTTGTATGCGTGAGAGAGACTGTGTTCCTTGGATCAACTAATTTTCCAATTTACTGAGGATTACTTTTTCTTTCTTACTTTAATAGTTATACTTAATCAAAGATTTTTATTTATTTTTTTAATGAAACTTGTGAAAAATAAAACAAGTTAATAAATGTGATAAAATAATTTTATTTGTACACTTGTGATAATAGGGAATCTTATTATTCCGCATGATAAAAAATAAAATTGACTGTAAACTTTAGAAAAAAATTTATGAAGGATAATTAGCTTTTGTTCTTGACTAATTGACCATTGCTTTGTCAATTTATATATTTATTATTTTTTTTTTTTTTCATTTTAATGGAATAAATTTTTAAAATGGAGACTGAGACTATAAATTGAATTTTTTACTTTCTGGAAATTGATTTAAGTCGAGTGTTTAATTCAATTTTATTTTTTTAAAAATTGAATTAAGTATCGAATGTCATGAAAGATGACTAGAAAGTGGGAAATGACGAGTAGGATAGAAGAACAAGGAGAAAGAGGTAGAAATAGAGGAAGAGATAAACAGAGAGAGAGAGAGAGAGAGGAAGAGAGAGTAAATAAATAAAATAAAAGAAGTGATCGTCGTGTTGGATGACCCGACGACATTTTTAGCTCGCGAAAGAGACTCAGCAGAAATGGATCCGGTTACAAAGCGAGATGGAACAGGGAAAAGCAATCCGTGAGGTAAAATTGAATCTCGTCGGCGGGATTTAATGAAAGAGATCCGACTCTTGGAGCCATCGAGCATCAAGATCAAGGGGCGTCGTCGTCGGAGATCAAGAGAGCCAAAGCAAGGAATGGAGTACTAGTAGCGGGTATAAGCGTAAATAACGTCGGAACATCCTGGTGAGGGTTAAGACGCTGCTGGGGCAGGAAAAATTTAAGGATTCTTAGCTTTCTGGACCCTACTAATACTTATAGTTATACACCACCACTACTCCCTCATACACTAAAAGTATCCGAGAATACCCCGGAGGCTTTTGTAAGTAATTGAAAAGCTTCAGATATTTCGGACAATATTTACACTTGATCGATTACCTTTATAAACTTATTCTACAAACTAATAATTCATCTTAAGACTTACCAACTCAAATATTTACTTTTATTATATTTATTACTTATTATTACACTACTCCCATTTATTCAGACATGCTTTTTTTTGCTTATAAATAATAACACATTTAATAACTGCTGATCAATAACTTATATATTAATTTTGAAAAAGTGGAAGAACCCAAGGCAAACTGAGATATTATTTTAGAATAAATAAATTTTTTTTTGTTCAAAAATATCGATGTCTAGAAAAAAAAATGGGGCAAGTTTGCTACCCCTCCGTGCAGCCATTCTAATAGCCGTAATAAAATTTGTTTTTTTTTTTTTTTTTTCAAAGATTTTGATATTTAAAATATTCTACTGACCCGAAATAATTGACTCCGGAGTAAAATGAGCAATTGTAGAAGAAAAAAATACTGGTATTCTGTCTTTGATAACTGAAGCGAAGAAATAAAAAAAAAATTTTATTTATAAGCTCATTTTAACTCAGAGCCTTTTTTTGTTCCAAATTCCGCTAATTTGAAAGTATCTCAAATAATAAAATTTTTGATATTAAAAATTTTTGAATGGCCACGCTGTTTGAGGTATCCAACTTACCCCATGGTTTTCTGTCTGACGTATAGAAAAAATTTGGATAAAAAACAAAAATTTCTCCAGATACTTGAAGATTTTGTGGTGTTCCATTTTGCCCTGGATTCAAGAAAGTAAAAATAATATCGTTACCTTTAAGACAAATTTTGTTACGCCTAAATACCAGCGTGGTATCGTTGTACTTAGTACCAGGAGGTGCTGAAATATTGAGCCTCAATGCCATTGGTATTTCAGCACTAAGTAAACCTGAACATGGAATACGAATTCTAAAGACTTGAAGTGTCGTTGGTATTTGGCCTCTGGATGAAACATTAACTTGCGGTCGTAGTAGTGCAACTGCCTCGGGATTACCACCTTGCACTCCCACGACATCATAATCTAGTTCCATAGAGTAAGGTAGCTGTAATAAATAAGAAAAAATATATAAGAATAAGTCTTAGTGCCATGATTAATGACTCAATTAAACACTATCAGAATTTATCACGAATAAAAATAAATGCGGGAAAAAAGTAGCGAAAAGAGAAAAAAATTTAAAAAACACTTTTTTTATACCCGTATCTCTTTGGCATTAGCACAATACAACAATGGTCTTTATTTATTAGCTGATAAAAATGTCGCTGTGATAAGAAAAAAAAAAGTATATATATATTTAAGGATTTTATATTTACTGTACGTATACGCAGGTATAAATGTTAAATTACAGAAGCATTCTCTCACATGCTTCAACTATCGTTGCGATTATATTTTTCTACAGTCCTTCGGTCGTAATATAATACTTTAATTTTCATTTTTTTTACAAGTCACGTATGAAATAAAACAAGAAGAGATGGAGAAGAAAAAAATAATTAATGCTTACAGGTTACGAATTGTTGCACGAGTTTATTTTAAAAGTTAAATAAAAATGATTTTTTATTGACTAAACTCGTTGGTTAACTTTTGAGTTTATTACGACGACAACTCTGTATTACGACTGACGGTGGATTGTAATTTATAAATGCGTATATAAATACGTTGGTACATTTGTGTGGAGAAGAAAATTCACGACGGTTGCGTTGACATCGCAGAGTAGACTGAATTTAAGTCACGAGTAAATAAGAAGAGGAGAGAGAGAGAGAGAGAAAATTAACGACGAGTATGAGCCCATGACACGCCACAAGTTTTACGAGGTGACATAAATAATAGAGTTAGGGGTGTATGCTGATACATTGTCAATTCTGCATTCAAATAAAGTCCATGCAAGTCTCCCCTTGTGTGACGTATTTTTTATTATATTTCGTGACGTGTTTACATGTCGAATTGAAACAATGCTGAAATTGTTGGTGATGTTTGATAATGCTGAATTAAATGTTTGCTAGGCTCGGGGCTGATGTAATTATTTTCTTCAATTATGCTTTGATATTGATCAACACGTATTGTGTTTTAATTATGTTCATAATATAATATTGAAACTAAAAGATTTAATTGCATTTTTTTCATGCATTGTAATGGGAAAAAAATACAATGGGATATTTTGAAAATTTGGCAAAAAAAAAAATTAATTTTAGTAGGAAATGTTTAGGCAGTTTGCTGTTATGGTATTTTCATGGATTGCTCGAAAAAATAGTTTTTTGAAAAATTTAACAAAATAAAATAAAAATTATCTTAATTTCGCTCGAAAAAGAATCTTTTTTTTCAGTAAAAATACTTAAATTTTAGTATAGATCTGTTCAATAAAATAATATCGCGTACAATAATCAAAATCAGAACAAACATTATAAAACAATAGGATTTTCCACAATACCTGGAAAAAAATTTTTCCGATAGTTTTTAGGGTTTACTCTACTAGGGGACACTGTAAATATTCAAAAGTGTTTTTTGTCTTAAGTGTTTACAGGTGCCTATTGTCGGTAGATTAAGAAAAAAATTTTCTCGAGAATTCTTGGGGTTTTTTCTACTAAAGGACACTACGAAGGATAAAAAAATCATTTATTACTATAAGTAGTAAATTTCAGTAGTTGTCACTACTACAGTTATCGCTGAGATTATTACCAGTTAAAGTTAGTTTGTATTTCTCTGGTTCTATCCACAGTAACCTCAACTTCAGCTGCTGTAGCAGAAACCGACATTTTTTTCGGATACGAACATAATTATCGCTCGAATGATTTAAACCGACAACTTCGTCATCAAAGACAATTTCCGTTAATTTTCCGGCTATAAATTTATGATCGTAATGAACTTGGATCATAAATTAAAATTATTGAATCAATAATCGAAAATAATTACGATCATTGATCACTTTAGCCATTAAATTATAATGACAACTATAAAAATGAAACACAATCTAAAACAAGTAATTTAGTATGACGCAAATCCAATTGAATCAGTCTTGAATATCCAATTACCGCAATAGTAAATGATGAATATATAATGGGAATAGCCATTGAAAATTCGATAACTCGTTAGCTTAAATATCGATCGATAGTGAGTAATGTGTCGACTGGTTGAGTTATTATCAACCGAGTATCGAATGTGTTCGCTTCTATTTCCAAGTTATGTATATATATACATAGAGACACACACTAACAAAACCGACACTAAAATGTATTACCCAAGACGACACGTGAAGACGTAAAATTTATATTCCCTGAGAAAATAACTTCTCGAGAAACCTTCAGGTTTCTGTCTCGTTTGGAAAAGAGACAAAGAGACAAACTACTTTTACTAAAAATTCGTTTACATAAAAAATAAAAAAAAAAAAAGTTTGAACCATATATTACACTTTTCACTCTGGTTTTTTTTTGACTTCGTAAACATTTGTTACAAATCAAATTATAAAGTCATTTAAAATGCTGCTAGGTAGTATCATCACGTATAAAAATTGTTGAATTCTCGAATCGATTTATGGCGAGGAAAAGATTGAAGGATTGCTCGTACGCGCTGCTGGGTGATTTTCTGCAACTCCAAGCGTTTGCTTAATATCCACTCTCGAATTCCAGTAATAGCGTAAAAATGTTTGCTCGCTGAGGGTCCATTCTACTACCACTTTCACTGCTGCAACAACTACTACTACTGTACTAGTATTACAACTACTTGCACTTCAACTTCGTCTACTACCTTCTTGCGGCACTCACACTACTTTTATAAACCCTACCTTTTCCGGCGCCCGCTGAACAAGCTTTCAACCTCTACTTCCACTTCAATCCCCTCCGCCCGCCTCAAAAATTACCCCAACTACCCCTCCCATGTTGAGCTTCCTCTCATCCTTTCATATCCATAACATCCCCTCGAACCTCTCTGTTTACTCAACAAACTTCCTACGCTGCACCCAATGTCATTATTGTTATTATTTAATATTATTATCAACTTGACTATCACTGTTTTAAAAGCGACCTCTTAATGGGATAGAAATTCAGCTATTGAATATTCGTTTTATATTTGTTTATAAATTTTCAAATTAATTTAAAGTTTAATTTTATATTTTTATTTTAGCGCGGTAGAATTTTATTACATAGAAATTTTTTTTTTAATTTGACGGAAAATATATTGGAGTCGTGATAATTAAGCACATAATTTTTAAAAATTTAAACTAAACATATATTTTCGTCGTAAAATTTCAACATTTTTAATTGCAATAGAAATATATTTTTTATCATTCTTATTATTATTATTATTTTTTTTTTTAATAAATGTCACTGACAAACTTTGATATTATTCACGGTAGGAGAGCTTTTAATACGATTTCAGAAAGTAATTTCTGACAGAATGGGATCAGAGCGAGTGAGAGTCTGAGCGGGAGTATGAGTGAAAGCGAGCCGTTGTAGTCGGTAATAAAAAGACCAGAATCATTTTACCCCATTTCGGACAGCGGTTTGTCCGTGGTTGAGTCAAAAAATAAAAAACATACAAAAAAAAAAAAAAAAAATAATAAAAAGCGTAAAAAATCAAGTTGACAAGGGGGAAGCAAAGGTTTCCCTGTTTTTTTGTTTTATTTTTTTTATTTTCATTCTTTAACTCCCTGTGCAATAACGACATGCCATTGGTTTTTTTCTTTATTCTCGTTCTTTGTAAAAATGGAATGAAACTTGCGAATTCACGCTTTGATTTCATTTCGCTCCTTCTCTACCAACTTCTTCTCCTTTTCGTCCCTCATTCCAGCCCTTCTTTCTTCCTCTTTTTCTTCTACTTGTTCATCTTCCTTTCCTTCTATTCGACGAGCTTTTACCTACAACTGTAACGCTATGACGACATTCCTCTCAGCCCTTGGAAATTTAATCGAGGTGTCTTTGACATAAACGATTCGGAACTAAATTCGACACGCCTGGAATGTGACATTCAATACTTACTTTTACTACTTTACTGTAGTCTTTAATACTTATTTTATTTTTCATTTTCCTTCATCAAAGATACTCTATCATAAAATATACTTGAAAAATCAACTCACCGCATTTTATTTCCAAAACAACTCAATAAATTACTTATCTCCAGCATAAATATCACTTTTCATAAACCGTAAATTTATAAAAAAATTATTCCTCCGTGGCCGCTTAGTATATAAGTGGGCGTATATAAGTATATATATTTTTTATTGATACTGTCAGTTTGTACCGAGCTACCTTGACATCCTAATACGCTAAAATCACTAAAACTCGTGTATTATATACGTCGCGTGACACATGCGGCCTACGAAAAATTAAGGGAACAATTCTCCGGGGCCTTCGTGTGCTTCGGCATCTCTTCGCGGATTGTGTAGGGACACGCGAGAGCTAAGGACGATGTGCATACTACACTTGAACCCTACAATATTTCAATCAAATATTTATTCTTCAATGATTATGTACCAGTTCTCGCATTTATATTTTTTTTACTAAAAAAAGTTATAAAAATGAGAGCAAAAAAGTCAAAGGTAAATAAATCAAGAAATGCAATAAACAATCCGAGTGGATGTTTTGGTATCGATTAGACAAACGAGAATAGATAAATCATAGAAAATGTATCATACAGTTCGGCAAATAATAATAAAGTTAGCATAAATTATGCGTGCACTGTCCCCCATATCTCGACAGTACTTTATTTGCATATACGAAAATTTCCGGGATTTATTTAGAGTAACCCTACGGGCAAATCAACTGTGACCGCAGTCATCGGATGACGTGTATTAATTATTGTACTTGATACGAGTGTGTTTATGGAGGTATAACGAGACCGCACTTTTCGGTTTGTATACAATGTCATTGGCATTGATTTTCCCGTCAGGCATTTATAATCCAATTTATTTTTAATTTATAGCTGGTATTAAATTTAAAAGTTTAGTTTAAAAATCTAGATTCGTTGGATACTCGGATTATTTGTTTACATGTACTTATACACACCGCGAGTATAAATTTAGAATTACGCAACAAATTAGCTAATCTATATTTACATAAGCTTTAGACTACTCGTTGAGTAGAACTCAATTGAAGCTCAATTACTATTTGAGTCATTACCGATTGATTATTAGTAATAAAATATTCTCTTTGATTATCAGCGACTCCACTCATGTCAGTGTAAATAATTAATATTTTTCGGTCATATCATTAATTTGAATAAAGTAAAAGCTTATAACGATAAATTATCTGATGAGCTGTCGACTAGGAGATACAAAAATTTATAAATTTAAAAAAAAGCTCCAAACAAAGGGTATCAATAAAAAATAATAAAATGATTTAAAATAGAACAGATGGATTTTACGAGATGAAAATAAAATAGAAACTGACGCGCTTCACCGAGTACTTTTAACGGTTTAATTATTAGCTCGACTGTACTCGAGAGACAAGAGGTTGTTTGCACCCTCGGCGCTAACGCAATATACTCGCACGTCGCTGAGAGACAAACGCAGGATCACGTGGAGTGTGAGACCGGTTAGCCGACGTGGGAGTGAATCTAGTCTCATTTCCATAGTTTTAAACTCTGTCTCAGTCTTCGTCACTTGTGTGCGTTTACGACTCTCGTTATGTGTCTCTACGTCTACGTCTACGTTTGCATCTACATCTACATCTACATTTATATTTGCGTCTATTCTAGTCCTCTGAGGTCGTCTGCAGTCTCACAACATCCCTTCATTCAGGTTGCACACCAGCCTTGCATTGAATCTCCCAATTCACCTTCTCTATATCCTATATAACCCCGATTTTAGATTCTCTCTCGACTGGTTGTAAGCAAATTCGGTCCTTTGTGGCGACGAACGTACTGTAGTGGGTTAATACGCGACAATCGCAGACACCCCTCCTGGCACACTCGTGATAAGCAATAAGCTGTCGACCAATCATCCTCCGCTCATCCATTCTCTATTTCTGTCTCTCTATTCTCTCCACTCTTCATCGCACTCATGAGAATACTCTGCGTTATACCTTTCGCGGTGCAGCACTCACGTTTATATTTATACACACATCCATACATGTGCACACATGCACATCTATGTGTATAGTAATTCGTTTTAAATGTAAAGCACGTACGATAAAATTGGGATCGGAAAATCATACTTGCTCAGTGGAATATTAAAATGCGGATTTATTAATAGTTCTGTTTATTTGATAATTTTTATTTTTCCCTAAAATTATAATATTTTATTTGCGTCGTTTTAATTAACTTTATTATTTACTTAACAGTCAAACACTAGAGAAAAGATTTTTTAAAAATTTATCTGCTCACTACTTTGAGATGTAAATTATGAATAAACTTTATTTTATGATATTTAATATCTGTTAAATTATATATATTTATTTGATAACTTTTCATAAATTTAAATAACAAAGAGTTAATGAAAATTATTATTCATTAATAATTAATTAGTATTCATATTTAATAGTTCTTTTGATTATTTAAAATTATTATTTTTAAAAATGAATCCAATTATAAATTCAGTGTACGCGTTTGTGTAGGTGGGTAAAATAAAAAAACTGACCAATAACATTGCGACAATAGATCGATAGACTTCATTACGCAGCTTTTACTCTATTTAATTAAATCCCATTTAACTTTAAACGTAATTAAAATTTTGATTAAATTCGCCGGCAACTTTTATTAAGTGATCCAAACGAGATTTTTTTTTTCATCATTTATTATATTCTTTTAGTTCAATTTACCTTGTCGCAGTATTTTAAAAATTAACTACAGCCGAATTAAAAAATATTATTGCTTTTTTAATTGGTCTATTTGTTTACGTCAGCGATATAAATTTCATTAAAATAATAATTATAAATTAAAATTTTAAATGTATTTTTGAAATAAATTAGACAGACAATTTACCAAGTGCCAGAGCATCAGATCTACGTCTATTGTTTTAGTTAAAAAAAATCAATTAGCTGCTGTCGATAGAACAATTTATTTTTTTTTTATTTAAGGTCTGCTGAACTTCTCGCACGATAGTCAATTCGTTGACCCAACTCTCTCTTTAACAATTTTTTATTTTCGTTTAACCACGATAATGGAAATGTTACCATGAAAACTACAAAAAAAAAAAAAAAAAAAAGACTAGAGAAATACAATATCCCAGTCATGTTATCGTTCGTCAATACAAAATAAAAATAAAATACACGAGTAAAATGGAGTAGGATTGAGTTAACGTTGATAGAGCAATTTACTAGAGTCTATTTGTAAAAGTGTTTTGTATTTTATAGGATAAAACCAAAAGTAAATTAAGACCATAATTTTAGCAATCAATTTACTTAGCGACCTTTTATACGGTTCATTTTATTGTTATTGTTATTATTATTGTGTGAAAATTAACTGAGTGCACTTGGCTGTGGTCTATGTTAGTTAATTGCTGACAAGGGACGCATTAATAGAATGTCATGGGTTGATTAAAGAGGAAAATAAGTGTTGCCAGGGAATTCAAGGGTAGAAAACTCGGTGTTATTTGCTGCGTAATGTGAAAACATTATACTGGGATACATAAAAGATGTATGCTCTATTTGTGAGGTATAAATAAAATACTAGTGTACTAAAGTCTCATGTTATATAAAAGTTATTCTAGACTTACAACTTTTAGCCCGCACATCTATCTATATATCTATACATTGCTAGGCATAATCTTTTAATCCTCGTTTCTGCGTCACACAACTAACCCATAGAGATTATTAGTAACACGTATAGTCAATTAATCCACTGGATTTATGTAACTAAATTGAAATCAATTGGTGTTCTCACCTAACCATAATTTAAATTTCATTACTTGTAAATCTGTACAAATAGCTTAATTTGCCGGAGGTCATTTTTTAAATAATAATTCTCTAAAGAAAACTTATCATACTAAAAATTAAAATAATTAAAAGTTACACACGATTAATTAACTACAAAGGTAATTATATTTATAAAATAATCTATTAAAAAAAAAATAAATAAACAAAGATAACTAAGCGACAAAACATCACGCGATGTACAAAGCAGTCTTCAACACACATTTCTTCTCACACAAAACATATCTCTAAATAAACATCCGTGTCTTATCAAAATCCCGCATCACGAGTCGTGTAATTACTAACACGTCTCCTCTTACTCGGTTGCTCACTCTCCTCCTTATATTTCCATTCGCATCTCACTTCCGGAAACTCTACGTTATTTCATCAGACTCAAAGCCATTCACACAAACTCACATACACACAGCAATGATGTTAAATATATTTGAAATGGAAGCAGCCAGCTAGTAAGCCAGCCAGCCAACCAGCAGTGTCATATACTGGTAGTAGTGTCATTGTACATATAACTTGGTACCAATTTATTAAATGCAGTTTAGAAACGTTTATCCTCACATTTACGTACATCTAATACGATGTGTACTGCAACTGAAGCAGCTACACTAAAGTAACTTTGAATATACGTATATACGTGTACATTGCTTTGCGATGAGTTGAATTTAGTCTCTCGTTCAAGTGGCGCTGAAGTGAGAGGGAGAGAGATGGATAGAGAGAGTGCATGTACTACATGAGAGATAAAGGATAAGGATCATCGTGTAGACAGTTGGAGTATAACCTGTGAGAGAGAAAGAGAGGGAAGAGAGTAGATACGAAAGCAAATTGAATGGAAGGGGGTACGTAGGGCAATTTTCGTGTAATTCGATGGGGTGTGATCGTCATAGCAACCCCCTGTCCATCCTCCCTCGAGGCTGGAGTAGCATCAGCCTGTTCAAACAAGCTCTAAACTCTGAGCCGGGCCAATGACTTTATCTCACTTTGTTTCTGTTCTCAATAATATCTTTTGTCTTTTACACTCGTGTTATTTCTCCTCATCCTCATTATCTACAGACACAAACACAGATATCTCCAGACACCATAGAGATATCTACTGATATACAAATACTAATGCGTTTATATGCACAGGTACGAAGAATAAGAGTACTCTGTTGTTAAAAGAAGTATAATATAAACTCATGGCGCTTGCCACGTACGAGAGAACAACGCGTGTGAAGGCCCCCTGGCGGCATAAACTTGTAATGAGTTGCCGAGTAAAGGTGGAATGAGAGTTAAACAACCTGTATTTCCATTTCAACACACGACACTCTGTTATGTCCAATCGTTTTCGGCTATAATTACGAGCTTGTTAGAGAAAAGTTTCGTCGCCAGCTTTGTTTCCTTTATATACTATAGAGTACAGAGTATTACAGAATAGAGAGTACGCCGGAGTATGGAGTGCCGAGTTATAGAGCACAGAGGAAGGAGGAGACTGCGGTTTCACGTCTATTCCCTCGTTGAGATCTCGAGGTCCAACAGATTTGACCCTTGTCGCTTCGTATGGATCCTTGCGCAAACATGGGGGATGCAAAGTGACGTTGGATTGTTGCCACCTTGCATTGTGTTAACTGTCACATCTGATAATCCTACTCGTCGAATCTACTCTGTTGTTGGCGATAGTGGTGGTTGTGGTACTAGTGGAATAATAGTTGTAGCCGTAGGAGAACTGTAGTCTGAATTTTACTAAGTCGGATATTGTGATATTTACTGGCTCTAAAGTTTGTTTAACGTTAGTAATTGCTTTTTCATTATTAAATCCTTTGTTTATTTCCGTGTTGTTTATATCTATATTAATGCAAACAATTATATTTACTCATGGATTTATTGTTTAATTTCCATAGGTAAAAACTCAGGAAATAAATGTTCCAATATAATTTTATTTTAAATTGACGAACTAATGAAAGTTTTTTGTTAATTTATAATTTTTTGATCTTATATATAATTATAAAAATGTATGAAATATTTGATATTTATGAAGCTCGAAAATCTTGTTCGCTCATGAAATATTACAGTACAGTCTTACACAGGTAAAAGTCATGATGAATGACAGTAAAGCTCTGTGCAGAACGTGAGTAAGTTAAGCTTCTTGAATTTTTAGTGCAGGTCTCGTAGCTGCGTGTTAACTCGAACATTTGAGAGTCTCAGAGAGTCTTGAAGATTCAAAAACCGGATAAAATTCAAGCAAGTTACATTAATCAATACGCGACGGTAAATTACCATCTCTTAATACTTTTGACGTTATTTATCGCGGAACCTTCGAAAGGTCACGGTGAGGAACTTTTTTTTGTATTGCTTTACAGAAATGAATTCAACAAAGAGTGAAATAAAATAAATAAAAGAACAAAAGAGAAGTGGTAGGACGTAAAAATAATTATCGCGGTTTTCACGAGGGATTGGAATTGTAATTGGAAACTACAAAATCCGGAGATTACTTTCACAGGCTTCAAATTAAACGGTGCTTTTTTTGTTTGTTTGTTTCTTTCTTTTTTGTGTGTGTGTGTGTTTTTTTTTTTTCAAATATATACACGTCCTCATAATTTTTCGTAATAAAAGACAACAACGAAAAAATTACTAGTGGAGAAAATTTTTCTCATCATTTTATGCTCAATAATACGCGACGTCTCGTCGTCGTGAATTTAATGTGCAGCAAGCCGAGTAAAAGATATAAATTAAACGAGAGTTACTGTACGTTATTTGGAAGGCAGTAGTAGGGCGGGGTTCGGATCCTGCTTAATTATAAAACCGATAAATTTATCCTACCGAGACGTAGGCCAGACATTCAAAATCCTTCAGTTGATAAATGAGCTACTGATCCTGAGGAATATATACTTACATACATATTTATGTATATACCTTTAGATATATGTATATATACATCAGCAAATGCTCTGTTGTTCATCCAAGCTGCAACTAATTTAAAGCGTCTAAATTTTCGCAACCACTCGATTTCCTTCAAGTGCTTCTGTGAACGTGGTTTACTCGCTATTCCGTTTATGTTAGCGTACGTTGAAACAGGTGTGTAATTAGATACAGCGCTGTCATGTGGATCGTCAACAGACACTCAAAACTACAATATTACTTAACTTTCATAATTTGAATAAGATGCAGAATAAAAATTTATAACTTAAATTTTTGTGTAATTAAAATTTAATTAAATATCTCTTTACTTAAATGAAAGTTATTAAATTGATAAATAAAAATATTTAAATTTAAAACAATTACGGGAACGATATATTTATTAGAATGAATTTTTTTAGCCATTATTCTAAAGGGTGTGAACAAGAACAAGATTTAAAAACTCGTGACATAACTCAAGGTACAAATAAACGTTGTAACAAAGTACGGTACACTATAAAAAAGTACAATAGCCTAGAAGGCCTTGATAAACGCACGCCGCCGAAAAGCTTTTATATTACAAAAGTATAGCATCTCTCCCTTGGTCTTACACTCGGTGTGAGTTAGCAAACTATCAGCAAACCTATCGCGGGGACAAATTTCCTCATCTAACTTTGCGTCGCGAGATGAGATGATCGCTCAATGCCACCTACTACAGCGCAATCACCCGACGTCGAGTGCGAGACTACACCCAGCTTGAGCTGAAACTACACCAGCACTACCGCCATCACCACCACAGCTTGCCTCCACTCGCAAGACCAATCTCTCTCACCTCCTCTCGCCTCAACCCTAAAGTACTCTCCTGAGGAAAATTAATGAAGGAATGCACAACTTTTCTCAAATCCACTCACACTTAAATTTTTTCCTACCCTTTTTTACTCACAAATCTTTTATATTAACTCGTTAAATTTATTCCTTATTTTCATTTTTATTTTATTTTATATTCAGTAACTTTTTTAATATTTTTATTAATGGCAAAATATATTATAAGTATAAACAAATAAGTTGTAAAAAATATATCAAAATATTTTAAACATAAGCTTATCTTATTTAAATTCCCGTTACGTTTTGTATAGGACAGAATAAAAAATCGTTTGGTACACGGCTGGCATTTCTTTCTCTCCATCTCCTCTTTTTTTTCCTCGTCTTCGTCTTCTCTTCCACTTTGTAAGGTTGACGTATGGTGTACGACATACAAGGACGACTAAAAGAAGAAGAAGGATGAAGACCGAGACAAAAATCTTGCACGCGTACATGGCATAATGCACCCTCTATTATGTTAAAGTATACGCGGACACCTTTCTGGTGGTATGGGGCGGCACATTTCTCTTTCTTTCTCGTCTTCTTCTTCTTTGGCAAGAGGCTAAAAAGGAAAGATACATTATACAACGTGGCACGTAGTCGTTGTAGGTCTTACGAGGTTTGTGGACACGCTTGTGTATACTCCATATACATATATATGTGTATAGATGAAGATAGAGTGGATGGGGCGAGCCTTCGATTACTCTACACGGCTTTGGCAACTATCGAGGACGCTGAGAGGGAAGCATGTGGTGTAGGGGTGACAGTCGCCACGTAACCACCGATAGCAACTTTAAACAAGAACCAACATTTTCAATTTTCCTGCTGATTCGCTCGGCCTGCCAAAACTATTTTTTTTCGATCCTGCTTCCATTTTTCTTTTTTTTTTCTCCACCTTTATTTGTCCTGTCTATCGTGCCGATGAAGTTTCTTTACACAGCCAGGCGTCAACAAAAAATAAAAACTGCCAACAGAGTGACATTGACGTGAAAAATTAAGGGCAAATATTTTTTTTAATATAACAGCAAACTTTTTTATCGTTTAAATAATTAAAAAAAAAAATTCAATCAATTAAAATTTAATATTTTAAATCCAACAATTATTTTTGATGATTTATTAATCCGATTTCAGGAAATAAATATTTTATACTGGGGTTATTGAAAAAAAAAAAAGTATCGGATTGATATTTTCAACGAGTTTAATTTCAGTATTCACACTCGTGATCTGGGAAAAATAATAATCCGTGATATGGTATTTTAATACCCAGGTATTTGTCGTCTCACACTTGGTAGATAAATTTTAACGGATATTTCATGGGAATTACGCCGAGGTCTCGGGTTTCCAGTGATTATGCTGTATAATCCGTTAGGGTTTTAGGGGCCGGGGGTGTTGAACTGGCGGCGGTGGTGATGGTGGCGGACGACGGCCTCTAGACTATTCGCGGAGGGTCGGAGTAGAGAAATGGCATAGCAGTAACAGAGTGTTTGTCACGGCCACGACGCGGTGTGTTTCACGGTGTCGGGTGTACCGTGATATTCCCTGTTATCCGAAACACGAGGCTGTTATCCCACAGGACTTATCGCTGCTAGCTGCCGCCACGCTGATGCCATCGAGCATCACGGGGTTCTATAGTCTGCGTGCATTAGCGCCACTACCACGTCCTACTATATTTGTATCTACTGTGCTCTGGTACTACAACCCATGCACGCATTGCTGTGCGGCAGCCTTGGGTATAGTATGTGCGTGTGAGTGCTTAATGTCTATGTGTATGTGAGAGCAATGTGATGATGATGGTGGAAGTAGTTAATTAATCACTTTGCGTCACTAGTCGCGATCTCAGTAAATTCCCAATTAATTTCAAATTGCTATCATCATTGCTGACAGTTATGATGATGGTGGTGTAGTCTCGTAAATGTCGAGTAGACACATTGCGGGCTGTAAGCCATAATATTATAGGAGTTTGTAAGGATAATGATGAAGGATCGCAGCACATATGGGCGTGTCTCGTAAGTCTATTCCTTTAGCAATTTAGTTCACTTTGTGCCATTAATATGTCATAATACTGGGCAACTGATTTTCGACTTTAGTATTTGTTATTTTATCCAAGTATACTTTTTTTAACAGAGTACGTGAGCTCCATAGTTCTATTACTAGACTAGATTTTTCTATAATTAATAATTAAAAAATAAAATTTAACTCTTTGGCATTCAAATATTCATTTTTAAAATAATTATTACAGGATTTTCTTTTAAAATTCAAAATTAAAATTTTAATCTCCAAGGATAAATTTAGGGCTCGGGAAAAAAGTTTAATAAATATTCCATTAAAGACGAAAAAGTAAAAGTGTTGAATAAAATATGAGTGATTCATGATCATATGTTTATGATAATCCCAGTGAATCCTCAGAAGTCCTTTTCTTACAAGCCTAATAATCAGCAAGTAGAATAAGACGAGCAAGTAAATAAGTAAGTAAGGGTGACCCGCCTGAGGGTCCCGTATATAGACAACTGTCAACTGTAAGACACTACTAGGATCTCTAAAGCGGAAGCGTAGTGAATAAGAGAGAGTAAAGTCCTCGGTAATATCTTTTTTATCGAGAATACGCCCCATCGAGTCTCCATCACCGCTGGGGGCGACAGTATTACAAGTAATTGTCGCCGTAGGGTAAGTTAACTCTCACACCACCTAACCAGCTTACTCTCTTCTCTCTTCTCTAGTCCCTTACTTACCATTTGGCCCCCCGAGGCGTCGAAAACACCCTCCTGCTCCACAGCTCGTCTCCGGTTCTCCTTTGGCTTTTCCTCATTTTTTTGCTCCCTCACCGGCCCCCGCAATTCCCACACGAAAAAGGCCAAGAGGAGGGTGGTAAAATTTACTCCACTGGAAAGTGGAAGCAACTTTCGTCTAACAAGTGGATGATTCACAAATCATCCCCAATTGCTGTTACTCCTCTGCTCTGCTTTGCTCACAGCTTAACTCAGTTCTCCGGTGTCTCGAATAAGATAAGAGAGAAGAACTAAACTAGACGTTGCGAACTTTATTCGCGCCCGTATTCATTTGCCTCTTTTCTATACTAAATGTATACACTCAAACACTCTTATCTCAACATCATATATACATATATATATATTGATTTACCCTTAGAGAAGCGTTTACAATCTCGTTAACGCCTCTATTCGTGTTGTACGTATTTGAAGCACAAGACTTAACTGGATCGTGACGATGTTCAATGTGGGAAAATTAAGGTGACAAGTGACTCACGATGCTGCAGTATCAGAGAGCAGTACAGTAGTCACAGATGTGACAATTGATGGACAGGGGACTTTTTCAGGGGCGAAAGTATATTAAAGATTAATATAGATACTGGTGCCCTTATATTTATATCAACTAATTCGTTTCTCTTATTTCAGTTTTAGCTAGGGGTAGTCTGTTAAATAAAAACCACCACTCGATGGTAATTACATCAAGTGTCTCAAATAGCTTTTTAAATATTTATCAAGGACTGAACCTATTGATTGAACGCGTCTCAGTTCTCAAATTATTTGAAAAGAATTTAATATATTCGAAATATATACTACAACTTTTGACATGCAGTTTAGAAAAAATGATATATTTTTTTTATCTGGGAAAGTCTTGAGGTATTCAATTTATATGAGAATTGGAATTATTTATTATTTATTGTCAAAATAAAGTTATTTGTCGAAACTGAGTCATAAAAACGGGTTGGAAAATTCATAGAGTAAATATATGAATATCACAAAATAAAAAAGCATTCAATGAAATAATAATAGATGATAAAAATATATGAGAGATAGTAAATATACCAAAGCTTATAAATAGAGATTATAAAAGAATTGAATAAAACTATTGCATTAAAATATTTTAATATAACCACACAAAAAAAAAGTTATTTGTATCTATGAAGAAAAACAGCCATAAATTTAAGATTTTGATAAGATATATTTACAGTTTATAGTCCAGTTGATAAATAAAAATTTATAGACTGTTTATGTTTTATTGTGCGTGCAATAAATGTATAAATTTATATGTCAGTCATAAAACAATTGATCAAAGGAAGGTCCACTGTCGAATTTAATTTTATTGGTTATGTTACAAGACAGTAAAGTAATTGATTGATATGGGAGATAAGGATGTTGATGGGTACTAAAGTAAAAGGTCGGCGAAGATTAATTGAAGGAATGACTCAAGCTTACTTACTTATAAGTCATGACATGTTATGACTTTTGTTTATTAGGAAACTTTTAAGACGCAACAAATGACGATGACTCAGCCGGATAATCACTTGAAGAATCTTTACCATAATAATAGAATACAAGAAAACTGCTGAATGTTTGTCCCACTATATAAAACTCTACCTATAGATTTATGTGTCTTTTATAGATATATAGATATATTTATCAAGAAGGAGGAATGACATCTATAGTTATCAATAGGGAGAGCAAGAGAAATGGTTGTTTCAGTACTAGTTGTCTGAAAATGTCTACAGGGGTTGTGAAAGTTGCGGATTGATCTTGATAAAGTCAAATAGCTTGTGACTCATTGCAGTTGGCGGTAGCTTTTTCGTAGCTTCCACTTCCACTTCCATTTCCATTTCCACCGCAGTACCATCGCCGTGACTGCCAGTGAATGTACGGAAAGAAAAATTTTCTCGAGAATGCTAGAAAAGATAATATCGCCAGCTGAATTGGCGGATGGTTTCGAAGATAAACCAAACGCGAGGAATGGGCTTAAGGATAAATCAATGTGGTGTGAGTTAAACCATGCCGACGTGCGAAAGCGCACATACTAACCCCCTTCCAGCTTTTACTTTCTCGAGACGTGCTCGAGACCAAGAATTTGTGAGATCAAACTCGATAAACCTGGGAAACAAATCCCTTTCGTTTATTTTTAACATTTTTTTGGTTGAGGTTTTTACTTTTTTTGTCTACAACAAGAATACTTGAGGCAATGACGTAGAATAAGCTTTTTGTTACATTTTTATAGCTTTGAATATAAATGTTGTAAGAAAATTCATTTATTCCAAAATGTATTTTCAGGAAGTTTTCGTACAAAATTTTTATTGAGTAGTTTTTTTCTTGTGGAATAAATTACAGGGGTAGCTTAATTTAAAAAACATTTAATTTTAATTTAGAAAATTAAAAAATGTGCGAGCTAAATAATTTTAATTTCTTTAGAGAATAATGTTTGTGTACATAAACTACGTATACACCGAGGATAAGTAAAGCCAGATTATATGCGCCTTGGAAATTCTCCAAGAGACCTATATTTTCCTATTTTCCGAGGCACTTGAGTGTTACAATAATAAACGACAATAATCACACCGATAAATTTATGCTCGAAGCTACAGAAAAAAAAAAAAAAAAAAAATTAAAACATCGTAGAAAACACAATAATAAAAGACGATGCGGCAACAAAAAGGAGTAAAAAGGGGTTGGTAATAAAACGAATCGCTGCAACCCTCTTTCGTCTTGTCGCGGACAACGAATTGGAAAAAAGTAACGAAAATAAAAAGTAAAAGAAAAAAACGAATGCGAGTGACTCGGAGATTACCATCGGAGAGTACTGTGGTGGTCCGGGATTTGAGTTCTGAGCATTTCTCCATTTCTCCCGTCGGACTAACGAACTCAGTTGGAACGAGAAATCCCACAGATAACGGAATGGAAAATGCTCGAATGAAGCTTCAAGCTACTCGGTAGTATTCTGGGCTAGTGGTATGAGAAAAACCAGTACTACCAGAGGTAAAAGAGACTAGAGAATGAGGATATAGATCTATTTCAGTGCAGCGTAACAGCACAGGATAAACATTTGGCTGCTACCGTTGCTCATCTGAACGTCCTTACAAATGCTTTATATATGTACTTTGTATATTTATGTGTATATATGTATACATAAACGTATAGAGGAGAGATATGAGGCAGCAATTGCCATTTTAACCCTCCCATTTCAGCGCCCCTATGCCACGTACGTCCATATATACATAGATCTGATCGAAATTCTCTGAGTGGGCTCGGAAAATTAGAGTAATCTGGGAATTCCGGTGGCCAAGATACTCTCTTCCATTTATTTACGGTCGGCAGCTCTAAAATGCATTTGCCTCGTTGCACATAAAACCTTTTTAACTTTTATAAATTCGCTGATATCATTGCTTTCAAAATTCCATATTCGAAATTATATCCATTTCAGCTTAGTTTACTTTTTTACTCAAATTATATTCTTCAGTAGTATATAAAAAATTTTACTACCTAAATAAATATTTATAAGCTTTCAAACGATAATGGCAATTGAAAAAATACAATTTGAATCCAAGTAATTGAATTTATTGCACAAAAAAAAAAATAAAAAGATATTTATTAGTTTAAATGCGTAATAATTTTGAGTATAACGTTAATTTAATTTTTATCGCAACATAAACCACAAGTCCGGTGAAAAAACGGTAAAATATATGCCGCCGTATTTTATAATTCGTAAAACCATTATAGGATTATAATAATATACTTTTATAGCTTGGGCTATCGGAGTGAAATTTAGCTCGCGGTTTAGTCGCTAAATTTAGGTGAAACCAATAAATATATATATACGTATATAGATGACTATCAAAAACTAAATTTCAACGTTTACGAGCTCCCATTCTGCCCAATTTCTGTGACCAAACCGTGTACAATCCCACTCATTATTTAACCATAACTCCAGAGTCACATCGTTATTCATTCCATTATCCCCGAAATTCTTCCTGCTACTAAATAACGAGCTTTACGTTTAAAATTCGCTCACTTTCTCAATCGACCTCGCTTCACGCATAATAAACCCATTTAATAAACTATTTTTAATACAACTACTATTATTATTGGCTACATAATTAGCAGTTTTCATCGCAACTACGGAATTTCGATCCCGTCTAAAACTTCCCCCAAACTTTCCCCATACTTGTAATGTCACAACAGTTATGTATTTTTCTTTTGTTTTCGAAAGTTACCCTCGCCCTTAAATACGTCTCGTTGATTTTTTCTTGTATATAAAACATTTCAATTATCACTCCCTTTGAGTCCTCGAGCAAATTCATTTTTTTTCTCCCTCATCGACTTTCCCCATTCCTCAATTCTTTTTCATCATTTATTTTTTTTTTCTTTCCATACTTTAGTATTTTCCTTTTTATATACTTTAACTGTTTTCATCATCCTTTCTTTATCTCAACTTTCACTTCATCATCACAAGAATCTTACACAGCAGTCCCTGAGTTTTCTTGATCCCCCCACTTTTCTCAGTTCTTTGGCAAAGCAAAAGAGCCAGCTTGTAGCACGATGTAGCGGAGCGTCAATTTCCTTGTCGTTTAACGTTTGATTGAGGGTAAAACGAGAGAAAACGAGTGGTACATTTGCGACGCGGAAGTAAGACAGACATTTGGGGATGGGATAGGGCAGAATAGGGGTACGGGGGTCTTTAGGGTTGACTGAGAATAAAATAAAGGAATGAGAATTGAAGAACGAGTAAAAGTATTCGAGTTGGAGGAATCCGAAAAAAGAGTGAGAGTACAGATGAATAAGGGAATGAGGGAATGAGGAAACAAGGGATGACGTCGGTTCGTTTCTCTGTGGCGTTACCAGAACGTTTGGTTTCCTTGACGACCGTGGCGTAGTCTGGTGGTAACTCAAACCCTACTCGAACCCTGCCGAACCTCAACCCCCAAACTAAACCACCGTCACGGCTGTTTGTATTTCATATTGATAGAGTATTGATACTCTCCCTCGACGAGAGACCGTCAGGTTTTGCTAACCACCCGATCTCTCACTCGCATACACCCACTTGTACACACTAACTACACGTTAGCCTTCAATTTCAGCTCTCTCAGCCCCACAATCGCTGGTCGTCTCCACATGGTCTTCAGCAGTCTCCAATTTCCAATCTATACCGAATAATCTAGAGCAACAGCAACCCATCAAACATCAATATATATAGACTACAGCAGCTTTTAGGCTCCTTCAGCATCACTTGGACAACACGAACCAACATTACAAACTTTTGTTATACTATTGTCACAGTCACGTGTTTACTTTGTTTTCCATTGTCACGAGTGTGTTAATACGAACCCTCGTAATATTTTTTTTCTTTCTCTCCCTCACACGATACTCTCACTTTTCACCCCTCTATATTCGTGCCATGTGTATATGAGTCGTCTCTATATATAGATTTGAATGACCCGCGAGCTCTATTTTTCCGAGGGGATGACGTGATTTCACGATTGTTTATCTCGCCTCAATTTGGGTTTGAGATTTTTAGGGATTTGAATTCTATTATTATTCTATTTTATCATGCTCACGCCAGACTATTTTATTAAATACACTTTTTTCACTCCCTAAAATAACAACGTGATTTTTTTCTCGCTCAAAAAACAAATATACAGTTTCATCGACAAAAGTTTATTTTACGCGATAAATATTTTAGTGAATTTGGTGATAATATTTTTTGTTCATTAATAATAACGAGCTTATATATATAAATAATATATATAAGAGTTTCATAGACGATTATGTAGTTGCGAAAAGTGCAATCAACCGAAGCCAAGTTTCCCCTGAGAGCACTCGTGCACACGCCCCTTAACACGAGCCAGAACCTGCCAGAATCTTCACCCCATCTACTAACCCCTCTAACTATATAAATCCAAATTTTTTGCATTATATATTGCCTCTTTATCTATCATTATCTTCACATTATTTTTCTCAATCTCTCTTCATCTAACCTCTCCCCAACTAACCACTAATATACATTAATAATGAATTTACTTACTGGAACACCAGCTAAACTCTGCCAAGAAAATTCCAAGTCTGCAATATTCGCCGGCACAGGTACAACGAATGTCATTGCGTATGCATTCACTACACCTTCTCGTACGTAATATAGTTCAGCTTCCAAACCTGCAACAATAAAATTTAATTTAATTAAAATAACCAATTGAATATCGGGCAGGGAAAAAATAAAACCAAAAAATTAGAAAATAAATTAACGGACGCTTAAGTATACATTTTATACTCGGTGAATTTCTAGAGCAAATTGCTCTACAACGGGCATTCGTTTTGTCCCATGAAATCACAGTGGAAGATTCGCAGAGAGAATATCAAGTGGGAAATTTAAAGGGATACATTGTCTAGATATAAGGTGTAAAGCTTGATATTCGTGATAGTTGAAGGTTCAAGAGAGGACAAAGAAGAGAAGAGAAGAGAAGAGAAGAGGGAAAGAGCGGGAGGCAGGTTACTATAAAGTGTAGATATTTTGAGGGAACGAGTTTATGTATGTAGAGTACAAGAGGTAGATATAAATGATGAGAAGGTGTGTTCATGAACCATCGCCCTTTATATAGTAGCTATCAGTGGCACATCCGGTGTCTGGTCTTTTCACAAGTCCCGAGTGTCTCCGACTGAGTTGTTCACAGCACTGGAATGGGATTTGTAATGCCGATCATGCGAAAATTTCACAAAACCAAGTAGGAGAATTCCTAAGACAGAAATATATTTGAATGTTAAAATGTAGAGTTGAATTTTCCTCGGGATATCTCAGATGAAACATATGGCTTTATGTACACATGCATGTATATATATATATATATATATATATATATATATATATATATATATATATATATATATGATATATTTTCATGCTCACAAGTGTCTTCACGTGTGACTACGCAATTCGATATCATGATTCGAAAATGTCGAGCTCACGTGGATCTGCGACAGTCAGACGTTTCTAACACCTCTGGATATATAAAGAGACAAGTTTAAAGAGGAAAATATTTCAAATGGAAAAGAATTGGTATCCCGTGTGGACTTAGTATTTCTTACTTTTTACGAGCGCGTATTTTTTTATTTCTGAATTTTTATTTTTATTTATCTCGAGATATTTCTCTCGTGAATGGCAACAAGGTGAATAGAGCGACTGGTGGAAGCGCGACAAATGCGAGTACTCGAGTCGTATATGCTGCTAACCAACTTGAATACGCTACAGTGGTAGTATAAGTACTGTACCGTACTAGTAGGTAGTATGGGTGGAACACACTTCTTGCTTGGTGTACTGAGACGTTCGCTGTCGAGCAGAAAATCGAGTCTGACTTTTCAAGGGGTTGGACTACTGAAAATAGTATTTTATACGGATGCTTATATAATACATATCCAATTTACTTTTTGAATGGAAAAAATTTTTAAATATCATTACACGAGGATATAAATTTTATATTTGAATTATATTGTTAAACTCTAATGCACTTTTAATAAATAACAGAAGCTTGAAAATTTTCGTACTTGTATTTTTAATTTAAAACGAATATTTATCAACCGCAATGATTTTGTTTACATAATAATTTTCATAATTATTATTTTAAAAATAATTTATTTGCTCTGTAGATCAATTTTGTTTACAGTGGCTGTATTTCGGTAGTAAAGCAAATGGTAAACATTTTAACAACACAAATATTGGGATAATGGCCTTTTATAGCGCAGAAATAAATCAATGGGATTGTGTCTCGTGCATTGGATCGATCATCCGCAGAAGTACCCAAGAGGTTGGTGAACAGCCGTCAAGTATAAAAATGGCAGGGTTACGAAGGTCACCCTTACTACTTTACAAAACCAAAGTGCTGCAGCGGAAAGCCATTAAAGAAAGCATATTATCTACCTACTGCTCTCAAGTATATATAATAGTTCCGATCGCTCTTATTCAACGAGTCTCACGGGAATATTTTCTTCTTTCTTTCTTCCTTCCTTCCTTTCATTCATTTTTTCTTTATTCCTCCTGCTATTTTATCTTTTTTTATCAATATAACCGGGTCCATCCTATATAGATAGGTATTTGGTGTCGGACGTCATGCCATCATCGGCTCCACGTGCTGGATGTGGCTCCACTGCTAAGTAGAAAATCGTGTCTAGCGTATGAAGAGTTCCTGCCAGAACCAGACGACGCCAACTGTTAATGCCAGTACCAACTACTACTACTACTACTACTATTGTTATTATTATGATTATTATTATATACTATAGAGTACATAGAACTCCTTAAACATAATCTTGCGCACAAGCACACCCCAATAATACGGGCACACCACTAGCCCAAGTACATTTCACACCCATAAGCAAATTCAAACTCTATCTCTGTCTTTATCTTTAGCTGACTACCCAAGCTAGTGTCTATTCAAGACACACCTCCACGGCATTGGGATGTGAAACTTTGGTAAAATTTCCTTGGCACACTATGCGACATGCTAATGAGCCGAAATTAGCATCGAGGGATTTCACTAATTCGAAGACGATGTACACACGTGGCTTCAAGCTATAATGCGCCACACTACGATGCCGTCTCTGGCAGTAGAGTTGAGCACTAAAACGAGAGACTAAACTTCCTCGAACTGTTGCCTGACACTTTTATTTCAATTTAGAACCAACACAACACGGATAAACTTTTCTTAAACGTCTTAAATACTTGTTGTTTGATAAACTTTATAAATACTATTTATTCTCGTAATTAGGTTGTCTATTGCTTATAACTTATATTGTTTTATAATTATAATTTAAATTTAAATTTAAGTTTTAATCAATGGTAAACTTGAACACTTGATTATTGTATATACAAACATATTGTCTGTATTTCCTTTTATAGCAAGTATCTCTCTAATCCCTCGGTAAAGGCTAAACAGATCTTTACGACATCGACAAAACTACTCCCTTTGGCGTGTGTCGACGACACACTAAACACAATCTACGAGATTGTATAGTAAGTAAGTGAGCCAGTGAGGAAGCGAGGGAGTGAGGGAATAAGGGACTAAGTGAGTGTGTAAGTGAGGCAAAGAGTAGTGTAGAGCTTGAGATCGTAAGGCCGTGGGGGCTATCAAAAGAGCCAGCAGCGGTAGTTCGATCGGGGTTAGAAGCCAAGGTAAATACATTAAGGATACAACATCCTGCGGGAGAACATCCTGTCTAGGGACGAGATTCGATGCGGCTCTGCGGGCTACTTTACTCCGGGCACACTCTCTGTCACTTGCGATATCGAAGGATGGAAAATTTTAGGGACAACTCTCGTCGCAACTTTTACCTTTTATTTATACTGTTTTATATACATCACATACAAATATATATAGTTATATATATACAGTGCAGAAGGATACAAAGTTACTGAAAATTTTTCCATCCGGCAATTTTTTATTCGCTCCGTTGAACTTGAAATTGAATCGTCCAATTTAATTTCTCTCATCCACAAAAAAAAAACAATTCGTTTAATTTCATATTTATTTATACATATCTCGGTGTATGTGAAATTCCCTTTATATGGATTTTATATTTATTTTTATCATTTAAAATAATAAAATAAAAAATACCACCGCACAAAAGCTTTTGTCTATAAATCTCTTTGTCCGACGTCCCACTTTCATTAGTTGCAGATATTTTTTTATTTTACAGTATAAAATAAAAAAAAAATAAATAAAATAAAAAGAGTAAAGGTAAGATGGAGAAAGAGATAGGATTATTTGTCTTTACGACACAGTGGGTACGTGAGGAGTTTACGTAACACGAAAGGTATCGTATAAAAAATAGCGCCAGTAGAAAAATCGTTTATCACGTTCGATCAGAAACAAGTTTACCCAGTTCACCAATTAATTTCGAGCATTGCTTCTATTTATTCTTCTTTTCAACTGTAAACATAAGGCAGTTACTATCTGCGAGGACACTCATGACTCATTTGTTGCATTTAACAAAGCAAATAAACATTTTTTTCCCTTCATTTTCCTCTACACTTTTGCTTCCACTCATGACCCCTTTGAGTCTTGATATCGAGTGTTGAAGAGTTTCTATACACATACTCTACAAAGTACCGCCGAAAGAGATAAAATTCACAGTATAGTGCTTTGATACTGCTGTAAATTATTTTAAAAAGTACCTTTGTCTATGATATTTTTATATTTTTATTTTCCGGTCTAAGTTATTGTCACCGTAAAAAGTCTCGAGGTGCTTTTTTGTCTCACTAATTTGGGTCTTCTGCAATAAATTTTAAAGCCTTGTTCTTCGGTACACTGAGAAAATGCCAGGCTCGAGTTTTTTTTTAAAAAACTGCACATGAACTAGATTTTTTATAGATTAATGTTTTTTTTTTTTATTTTATTTCATTTTATTCTAAGCTGAGTAAATAGTAAAATGATGGAAAAGGCTGAGAAGAGAAGAGAAGAGAAGAGAAGATCAGGAAGAAGAGAGAGTTGAGAATCTCAAAAAGGAGCAAGTAGAACGTATTGTTTTCACGAAGCGGTTCAGCTGGAAGCGCCCGTGAGTTGTAGAGAGATGATGTTTGTCTTTAATTAAAATCAACCCGTTTCCAGTTCGCGATTCTGGTGAGCTACCCTTCTTGTACGAGATAAACCAACGGTAGTTTGAGAAAGAGAGTGGAGACTAGAGTAAAAGATAGACAATGGAGAGGTACTACTTTGTCAAGTGGAGTTCTTAATATTCAATTATCCCGGCGAGCTTTTAATCATCAACACAATTTTACCAGCTCTCTCTCACTCTTCCTGGGTCTTCTGTGTTTATGGTGACACTTGTTTGTTGTTTGTTAATAATGTACTCCGGCTTAATTAATTAATGCTTACCGTGTACGCAAAACCGCTATTATTCGTAACAAAAAAGTAATTAATATGCCAGCTTATATTATCATTATTGTCTCCAGTTAATTATCTATTTTTTAATACTAAAGAAGAAATTATACACTCATCGAATTGGATTTTGATAATAAACATTTATTGAAAATTTAATTTATAAAATTTTTAAATAAAACTCGAATCGTTTATTTTTTTTTCACGACAAAAATATTTTCGAATTGAATCTAAATAGTGAAATTTATTTTATATATTCCTTTTCAATCAATCATATACTGCGAGATGAGAAAAAAAAAATTTGACGCGAAAATAAAATTGAAGTTAAAAAAATAAAAAAACATTTTCTGCTTATGGCGTTGAAGCTTTATGACAAGTATATATATATTTAAGCATACATTGAACAATTGTGCAGCGAACAATTGACACGTTCGACGTAAATCAATCGCCGTTGAATGCCATTGAAGTGTCAGAAAAGCTCATGGACGAGAAAAAGAAATAAATAAAAGAAAAAAAAAAAACTAATGAAATAAAATTATCTATAAAAAAAGGTACCGTAAAAATAAAATGAAAACCCGTTGAATCAAAAGGGTGGCAGAAAGTTAAACTGCGACGACAGCGACACAAAACGAAACTGTAACCAGGGTTGCGCTAATTATCATCGGTCTGTTCTTTCACTAGCTAGCAAACGTTCACAACTATAGACACTTTTACACACATACACTCACATATATATATATATATATATATATATATATATATATATATATATATATATATATATATATATATATATATATATATATATATATATATATATGTTATATATAGTAGTTCATACAACTCGTTAACGTGTACACTGTGGTATTGCTTGACAGTCAGTAACGACAATTGCACCCGACACCTACGATTGTTTGTCCCACACGATTCAAACAACTGAATATTTTCCCTCGTCCTCTAACACTTCTGCCAACAACAATATCCAACATCCTTTCTTTGCTACACTTTTGTTTCTCACAAAAATTATTCGTGTAATTACACCATCATTAAATATAAAAGAATTCTTGGTTTTTATCTTTCAAATGTATACCAAGCGATTTTTTTTTTTTTTATGATAACCTGGAATTAAAGTTCATTATTACACTCATTTTAACAGATAACATGTAGTTAGAGATGAAATAAAAATTATAATACGACAATTTAAGAAACATGGAAAAAAAGGAAGGAAAATTATTTATTTTTTTAATGACATAATTTTTTTTTTACATTTAACGTATACACGTTCTATTAAAGTGGCTTTTATGAGCTGGTAATAATAGTCGGAAACAAACGTTGTTACAGCGGATATAAAAATAGTCAGATAAAAAATAAAAAATACTATGAGTGAAATGGGTACAAAGGGAGTAAAATCTACAGATGCTTGTTTTTCCAGCAATTGTTTATATTCTTTTATTTTTTACCTTACATTATTACCAGTTAAGAGAAAACGCGTATAAACGAATGGGAGTAAAAAAAAAAAATAAAACCAATGGTTCGAGAAACTTGTGGTATCGGAAGTGCGTTCTGTAAAAAGGGAAATAAGAGTGTAATTGAATTAGCAAATAATACCCGAGGGTATTGACACTGAGGAAAATCGTATCGTGGTCTGATTATATTCAAAGGCGCTTACAGACTGATAGATAAATGTTTATGAATGTAATTAATTAGAGAAAAAATTAACGATGGATAGCAAAGAAAATGAAGAACTGCATGAATACAAATAATTGATAAAAAATTCTCGGGTTCTTTTGAATCTTGTGAAATATTTAAAAACAATTAAATAGATTAAATAGACTTGGCATGACGTAGTTTTATAAATTTTTCCAAGTGAAGTAATCGCGGTTGCTTATTATAGACTACAGACTCGGCTCATTTATTTACTTGGGTGGTTGACTTGTTTGGTTGAATGCAGACTGAAAAATAATTGAAAGAAGATGAAGAAAGTAATTGCGGAATTATTGAATAAAATGTTATAATGGCACTTGAAGTATAAAGATTTTTTTTTTAAGATTTCCGAGACTTATCTGATTTCTTGGAATGTAAAATGTTAAGTTGAAGGTATGAATAGAGGAATTGAGAAAATGAAACGTTGGAGATGAGCTGGGAAATAAGAAAAGAGTTGCAAGCATGAGAAAAATACTTCAGGATTACCAAGTCTCGCTGTAAGAAAATGCGAATAGAATTAAATTAACGGCTCAGACGACGAAATATTTGTATATTCAAATGTGTAAGAGAGGAAAGATATATAAATGATAGAAACTCAAGGCTTTGGTGACATAATATACATTTATAGGATTAAATATTATTTATTTTATAAGTCATATGTATTTTTTGCGGTGTTCTGTTCTGTTAAGACGGTGTTCATTTTTTTCAAAGTATACGCGCCAAAAAAATGATAACCATCTTGCATTAAGAAATGATTATCATCTCGAATAAAAATGATTATCATCTCCGATCAGAAGACTGAACATAAAAAAATGAGAATCTTTCATATGTGAAGATAGAAATATTCGAGTAAATATATTCAGCCGAAAATACACTGAAAAGGCAAAATTTGGCCCAAAATCTCGCTGAAGCCATAGAATTTTATTGGAAGAGGTCGAAATTTCACTGAAAACAGATCGAAACCTTAATATTCTTAATAAACAGGCTAAAAATTGACCAATAATTGTTTTTTAGGCTTAGTTATCGACCATTTTTCAGCCTAACAAGTTTTCAGACACGTTCACTACCTCGGCCTTTTGTTGGCCTCTTTTCGACCGAGAAAAAATTTATTCTTCTTTCGGCTTGAAATTTTTTTACCCAGGTGTAGACATTCCGTTAGGATGAGAGATATTACCCCTTTTTATTCGTGTATGAATCATAACGTCTACTACTATTGCGCAATTATGATAGAGAATATACGCCTCTAATTCATGTTATAACTGCATAGTTTCATAGAACATATTTATACGGATTTAAATTGCATGAATGTTATGCTAGACAGTTTCGATCTGGCGTAAATTTGGATCTCATCAGAAAATAGCTTATGTACACCTGTTATAGTCTCTAAAAATAAATTAACGAAATTTACTGTGAATCAGTGAATAGTCACTATTTCTCCACCAGCTCCAAAATATTTAAACCAGTGGTATACTTATAGCTGCTCCCCAATGCAAATTCACTAATTCGCGGGGAATTTCACTGATTCATTTTCAAAGAGGACTGTTTATTTATTTATTCATTCTAGTTATAAACTTTTTAGGTAATAATTTAAAGTTTAAATGAGTACTTAATAAATGAATTATTTGATAATTAAAGGTAAAATTTAAGATTGTTGAGATCAGTCTTGAGAGCGAGAGATCAAGCCTGCGCCCTTAGCTATTTATACTATCTGATATTTCACTCCTCGCAGACTTATTACGGATACTTAGTGAGACTTTAAAGACAGAGTATCTGCTTCATGTCTATCTATATATACTGCTATACCTTGCTATTACTTTAGCTCTTGCTTCTTCTCTACTTCAAGGATTTTAGCACCAGGCAAACTCGATTACGTTGCCTTCGATCTTCCACTTTACTCAACAATTTTTTTTTTTTATTTTCGATATACTCTCAGTGATGTTTTTTCTTATTTTTTCAATAATGCACGGAATTTCCTGGCTTGATTGAAAATTTAACTGCACAAATGAAAATCTAATGTTAACAAAAAAAAAAGTAAATTCGAATTTTCATTTACATTATCTTTTATTTTTAATTCTTTATGAATAAATAACAAAAAAAAAAATTCCAAGCATTATTTTGCTGAAGTGCCCACTTCATCTCAGTCTTCGGTATATATAAATATATCTATATAAATTTCTTAATTAGAAATTCGTTGGCAATCACGCAGCGTACTTGGTCGCATCGATATCGCGTTTAAGAAGGAATTTTTTTATTGAAACTCGGGGGTTTATTTTTTTCTTATTTTTCCTCTCTTCGTCTCCCTTATTTATTTATTATTATTATCATTATTTTTTTTTTATTTCTAACCCAAACGACAAAACTTTCCGTTATACAGTATTATAGTGTAGTGCGAGAGCGAACGATGACGAGGAAGAGCAGACTCAGCAGTGAACGGGATGAGAATGCGAGGATGAGGATGAGGATGATGAGAGATAGAGCCATCGAAAAACGAAGCAGATGACGATGAAGATGATTGAAGCTTTGCTTTTCCACGGCACGCAGACTACTCAATATTTATTAACTTTTCCGTGCGCAGTGAATAAATAGTGAAAAAAAAAAGAAAAAAACAGAAATAAAAAAAATATTTTAAATTATCATTTCAAGCAGACACAAGCCGTCGGGAGTTGAAGATACATGCAACGATAAGTAAACAAAATAAATTAATGAATGAAAATGGATAATGCGAAAAGATAATTTTTTAAATTTATATTAACTTTTTTTTTATGCACTTGGGTACGCAACCCCTTGAGTAATTGCATTTTAATTAAGAAGGAGTCCTGAATTAGAAGGTTCGAAAACACCGTTTTTTCGTGATTTTTTTGAAAGGAAAAAAGAAATCTACCCATTGAACTTTGAGGTATATTCCTGTATATATTGAGAGTTTATAGAAATTTTCTTTTAATTGACATAATAAATTACAGCAAATTTATTAGTTTTTTTTCATGAGCGTCTTATCACTGCAGCCTTAAATCGACAGGAAAGATCCAGCTCGTAATTCTTGACTAAAAAAAAAAACCAAAAAAGCGTTGAATTGTTACACATTTTTTTTTGGCGAACCAGAAAAAAAGCAGAAAATATCGTAAACGGGACTTTTTTTGCGTTTGAAAAAAAATACTACGGAGCCATAACAATTATTTAAATAGATTTTTCGATCAACTTTTGAAGTTCAGTTAGAAGATAATTTAAAACTGTAGAAAATAAAATTTCGGTTCGATTCAATAGGTCGTTTAGTTTTCTACTTATCACGCGTAGCAATTAAAAGAAATCGTAAAAATAAGAATGGTAGAAAATACACTTGAAAGTTTTCAATAGGAATAAATATCAATTTTTAGTTACTTACGCTAATGATCTGGTAATCAGCTGTTTTATGTTCATATAACACTTCCACAAGTAAAGCCACATTAGGACTCAACTTAACGCATGTATAAATTATAAGTATTGTATTGAAAGACCCTTCAACCTTTTGCAGGAATGAAATTCTCAATAGAAAGTCGGAGAGCAAGGAACGCTCGTTCTTCTGGTCAACGCTTCTCTGCTTTTGGCTTCATATTTTTGGAAATGTTTAGAATCGACCTCTGACACTTTGTAAATATACTCTTTGATAGTTTATCTATCGATTGAAGCAATGAAAAAAAAAAAAAAACGATTTTTTTGGCATTCCAATTCTGAACATCTCCTTAAATCATTCTTTCTTTATTTCTGTTAAATTTTTTCGATAAATTCGACCATGAAAAATTAAAAAAAATATCTGATAAAAGAGTAAATGACCGACGTATCAAATATATTTTAATTACTTATAAAAACAGTGGGAAAATTTTCAAATTATTTGTTAAGTTTTACTAGAACACAAAATTAAAAAAAAAATATTACTGGATAATACTTTAAAAAAAAGTTTTATGACTAAGAAAGTTAACGAGATACTTAGTGAATGAATTTGAAAAAAGAAGAGAAAGTAGTTTATGCCGTCACGGGACAAGAAACTCAACTCTGAAATGTGATTTGCATTAAACAGATATTATGCAGACGTTTCTCGCGGTTGCGGGAGTACTCGAGTTATCATCGGCGTAACCGCGCATCGTTACACCTGTAATTGTCGAGCATTTGCATCCCCAAGTGAATAAAACGCTCTGCATCAACAACTTGGTTTACAACTAGCCGAGCTTTTAAATATATTTTCATTAACTACTCAAACAGTTTTATCAATAACTGAATATTTAAATGCTATATTTAATTCTCAGTTCGCTAATTTTTAATGTCACAGAATAACATTTTTTTTAATAGCGACTGTTACATAAAATATTTTAATATCCGATTAATTAAAGTCAGATGAGAATAGTTATTGTTATTCAATTCAAATTTATAGTACATTTCGCATTGATTTATAAATATTATGAGTAAATTTTGTGGCCTAAAACCGAAATTATTAATTTTTTTTTTCGAATCGCCTGTCCAATTTCAAAACACAGTAACTGACAAAAATATAATTTTTGAAATATGAATTGAATCATGTTCACAAAATTACTGGAACTAAAAATACTAAAAATTCGATTTTGAAAAATTTGTCCCTTACTGTATTTTGAAATTCGGCAGCCGAAATATGGCTGATTTAAAAAAAAAAAAAAAAAAAAAAGAAAAAAAACATGGAATTGATAAAAAATTAATGAGAAAATTTTTGTTCAGATTAAAATTTTTTTTTAATTTTTAAAAAATATATTGTAGAGAGATGAATACATGTATATATATTTGATATGACATAGCAGCATATCAAAATCGTTAACTCAATATACGCGTCATTTTGTATATCAATTTCAGAGCAAACGAGAGCCGTTAGTGCACTCGTGTTCTCGTTGCTTACTGTTGCAAGTGCTGTTGCTGTTGATTTATTCGGTATCGAATCGCTTTTACGATGAAGCGTTCGAGCAATCGATAATTGATATGCTATGATAGGCACTAACTCGAATCAATTCCCCCGAAATCTACCTGGTACTTTCGCTCGACAAATCGCATCGCATATATGCATCCGCTGCATTCCACATTCACTCGATCCATAAAAAGTTGTTTATTAATATCTACGATAATTCACAGCAAATATTCAAATGGATTTAAAAAAACATTTCAAAGTTATTTATAGTTACAGGGGAAAAAATAAATATTTAATAAAACGGAAATAACATAATAATAAAGTACAAGAGGTGGAGCAACAACAACAGCAACAACAACAACAACAACAGCAAAGATCTCGACCTTTCCAGGTTTTTAGAGTTTCCGGGGTTCCCAGAAGGGAAGAAAAGCTTGCGATGGAGACATTTATTATTTATCCCCATTTTACTCGGCTCCAAAGCCGAATGAATAATTAACGAGCTCGTGAATACTCGACTTACCGTGCAATATATATATATATATATGCATATATAACTCTTGGCTTCCGTTTTGTATTCACAACTTCTTAAAAAAATATATTAAGTATTAAAAACAATAGAATTTTATTAATATTATTTTTTGGTAGTGAAAGCTTTTGTATAAAAAAAATACACAAATAATTATAAATATCATTAAAATAAATAGTTTTTGAAAATCCAAATAAGAATTGATGAAAATAAATGGAGAGAAAAAGGTATAGATGTAATTATAATATGAAAGATTAAAATTTTTTATGGAAAAGTGTAACGGGAGACGATAAATTTAACCGACAAACACACGTCGGAGGTGGTGAGTTAGCCAAATTGCAGTAGTTCGTCGACTAGGGAGATCCGCTCGGGTGATAACGTAAACCGGCGTGGTTTATAGCCTCCTGGACATTTGTCCAGAGCCCACTGCTGTCGGTTATCCTGCTCATCCACCGACTACCTCTTTACATAACTACAAATATCAATACATATATATACACATGTACAAATAGATATACAAGCACCTGAACATATATTATATATTCAATACTCACAACAAATGTCTGCTTTCCTATCGAGTTATGTCTCATGACTCCTATATTTCAACATAATCCACCGGTAATAAATTGATCGGGACATCCGTCATGGGATTGACACGAGGACACAACTACGGATCATTAATTTACGACCACTATTTCAACGTCATTTCAATCGTAAATCTAAAACCTTATTTATTAACGGTGATAAAAAATTTTACATATACCGTAAAAAAAACTGGTGTAAGTCCACGCTATCCCGGTGTTAAGGTTATCAGTGTTAAAATTTTTTTCCGGTGTTAAGCGGCGTTAAAAAAGACAAGTAGTTTTATTTTTGAAGTATCAAACATCGAATTGAATTTCAAATACAATAAAAATACCAGATATCTGATAATGGTCTGGATTTATACTCAAACCCTCATACTCCAATCGAAGTTAATTTACTCTGAATGCAAACCTTTAAGTAGCACCGCTAGTCAATTTATTTTTTAGTTAAGAAGTAAATTGACTTGAAAAAAGACTACATGAGTTAAAGGTGTCAATTATTTGGTTTTTCTAATGCTTTTTCCTTATTAATTAACTGTGGACACTCAAAACAATGTCTTTTGGCAACGTATAAATTCAGCAAGAGAATGTCTCAGTAGGAGGACTGTAATTTTAGCTTTGATTTGGCTTTTAACTCTGATGTCGACGGTTCTCTTTTACTTGTTACCGCCTCTTTGTGTGTATAATAGTACTGATGGCACAAGTTCCATCGTCTAGTCTAGTCGGTCTCCAGTCACATCGAAAGAGCGTCGCACTTGAACCCCGGTACTGTGTCCATCCAGACAGAGCAAATAGTGACGGGAGTCCAACGTTTCATGATTTGCTCCCAAAGCAAATGAAAAATCAATTCAACTTTCACCAAGTGCTGTCGCCCAACACTCACCGTCAAATAGATTTTTTTTCTCACTACACACAAGAGAAAAATTTAAAACCTGAGAGACAGGTCATTTTTTAAAAATGAAATCACGTGTTCTAATGCAAATATTGCACTCGATTTTTTTAAATTTTTGATTAGGAATTTTTAGTTTCAATTTTATAAATACGACCTGCTATCCCAGAGCCCAATAGCTTATAATTTAATTTAATTTTAATTAATATTAATTTGATTTATTACCTCTGTAATAATAATTTGTAATCCGAATATCTACATGATAACTCAAAGTACTCTAAATAATTGTGGTGTTACTAATTGGTTTTAGAATCAGAATTACCACATCATTCATCGAGTTAACCACTAAATGCAATTACTGAATTTCAAACATGCCATCATATAACAGTAATAATAACTATAAACGTTTTTTTTGATAAAGTTAATTAATATCTGAGTTAACGCTGGTAATTATTAAATACAATATTAAAAGTAAATTTCATCGAAATGATAATGAAATAAAAATTTTAATAATATTATTATGAGAATAAAAGAGTTGAAAAGTTTAAAAGTTGAGAAAAAAACTCGAGGGACACTTGGCCGCAATTTTACTTTGAATAGTTCCAGTTAATACGTTGAAAAGAAGCAATTTTTACCCAAGAACCATTTTAAATCCTATATATATACACTATAACTAATATTATTTACATTGCGGCGGTACATTAAAGATGCCTCATTTTATACTTTTTTATTATTGTTATTATTATTCGTCTGTGAATTACGAGAACGTATATATGGCAGATCCATTCTATGCCGGCGTGGCTCACGATTCATGGAGAAAGAACTTTCCATGGAAGTAAAGTCATTTCACCAGTGCAATCTAAGTTAAGTGACTTCCAAGAGAGACTCCACTCTATATATACTCTCTAAAACTCGGCTCAGTCTTTGAGATTTTGACCCAGAGTTTAGTAACGAGACCTTCTTTGGATGAATGACTTTCTTTAAATTACTCTGAAGGCATATACCTGCCAAATTACTAAGTAGTCAGTTACTTAAAAATATTAAAATCTATCATGATAACCGCATCAAAAAGGCTTTCCACTATAATTTCTATCTACGTCCAATCCATTGGCTTCTATGTAATTAATCAACCACTCAAAGTTAGTATCAGAAAAAAAGCAAACAAACAAAAACATTATAATTGAAACTCCATATAACTTTATTGTTCAGTTTTCAATTCTGCTCATCTCCAGAGATCTGAGTTACTCGCGCTTGCAAGAGACACGAAACATGAGTCGTGGAAAACTTTTGTTTCGAAATTCATTTCCCCGCTCTTTAACTTGTAACCTGTTAGCTCAACTCAATCCGGAAATTGAACTGCTTTCTACTCTTTGATAGCTTCGATGAAACCCCTAAACCTTTTTCTCCACATCCACGTCACCGCGAACCCAATTTCTTTGCAAAAGCTCACATTACATCTCTACATAGTTAATAATAAAAAAACAACGTTTTATGAAAGTTTAAATTTTTTTCCTCACTAAAATATTTCATTACTCTGATGGATTCAATTCGCAGTATCTGCTTTTACATTTGCGGCTAAAGCTCAGGATAAAAAAAAAACGAGTAATAATAAAAAGATGACGAGTTTAATTTAGGGTGTGTCGGCACGTGCTATTTCAATAACGATATTTTGTTTTCATTTAATGAATAGCTCTCGTCGCTTAAAGTCCCCGCCCTGTGTGTACCTACATACATTTAACTATGAATTATTACCTCGTAAAGTAAAATATACATATACTACTTTATACACTGTATTATATGTACATGTATGTGTACATCAACACTTACATCTGCATGTATATATTTTATTATTATTATATTATATAGTCGAGTAACTGTTGGCTGTTTTGCTCATATCACGCGCTCTACTTATATACACTCTGTTGCAGTCGCTACCACTTCCGACAGCAAAGTACTTCTATCTCAACAATGTTATTAATTTTTTTTTTTTTTTTTTTTTCGATAATTTTATAAACTTTTTAATGTATTTTCATATATTCATGAAAACTTCAATAGCTGTTACGTATTGTTGCAACTTATTTTTATATATAAAGTAAAAATTTTTTTTAGTCGCTCTTGATATTAAAATATTTTTCGTCCACTCATATTTTTAAAATCTACTTAATTATTGTTTATGCACTCAAACTTTTTTTATACTTAAAAAAAAATAACAATAATAATAATTGAGTATTTCTTTGTGTAATTGAATAATTTGCAATTAAACACGAATTCAAGTCTATTTTTGATAAGTGAGAATTATTTTATTTTTGAAAATTAAATGGATGAAAAAACAATCAAATGCAAAAATGAAAATGAGAAATGGCGATGATAAAATTGACGAAAAAAAATTTTTTCGCATTGCGGCGGAAGTAGACCCGTGACACATACATTTGGCAGTTGTGGTAACGATGGTGGTGATATTTATTGAAAATAAAGTTTTCGCGCGTAGAGACGGATACCCGAAACGTTATTTCAAATGGAACGTAAAATTGTTTCTCTCCCATCCTTCCAATACCATTTTACCTACGTCCACTTGTCATTCTGTTGTAAATTTTACAGTTCAATCGAAAAAAAAAAATTGTTATTGTATTATAATCATTTTAACTTCGTGCGATACGAATAAAAGTTATGAAAAAATAACCTTTGGTCAATTTATGAATTTTTATCTTTTTTAAAAAAATGATATTTTATTTTCACGTCAATTGCCATTGACATTTCATCAGTCTGTGTTGAAGCGTAAAATTAAAAATAAAAAAATATAATGAATGTTAAAAAAGACAAAAACCATTTCAAATTTTTTTTTACTTGGCATAAAAACTAAAGAAAATAAAATTTTGTCTACATGACGAACTCGGACTAGCCTTTTGCCTCAACGATAAATTAATAAAACAAACGAAGAGATGAACAAACAAGAATCCCGGATTTAATTTTGTATTCACGGTTTGCACAATTCGACGTACAAATCTACAATCGATATTTATAATTCATCAATAAAAATCATCATGGATTATAATCATAATTAATTCCACATTAATATTAATACCATTGTAAATAATCCGATAAATTGATATTGTCATATAATTCGTCATTATTATTATTATTAAAACAACGTTTACAAAATTGCATCACTTGTTACGTTTAATTATTGAATGCCATGAATTATATTTAGAGGTGATAAATCCAGTTGTATTATTATTTAATTAAATTTTATTCAATTACCTTCGACTCTTTGTATCAATACTTGTATAGATTCCTACATGTTTTATATAATTAAACATATATATTAATCAATCATAAAACGTATTATTTATTTAATTAAATGACATTATTCAAATTTTTTGAACAAATCTTAATATTTATTTTGTATGCATTGAGATAAAGCATGAAAACAAAAAATTTCGGTATTTATTCAAAATAAAAAATTTTGAAAAATAATAATGATATCAAAAACTTACCTAGTAATTTCATAACTTGTGATTGGCTGATAAATATGTTAAGATAGCCATCACTGCACCCAACAATAACAAGAAGAAAAAAAATTCCAAGCCGAAAAATTTTAACGGGACTCCACTGCATTGTCACATCCTTCATTGCCCGATCCAATAAAGGATCTCACCTCTTTCACTTTTTAATTGTCTACACTTACGCGTCCGCATTTAAAACTATGAATAATCAACCAGCCGAAATTACGTGTCATCTTCACGTTGTAACATCAAAGCATTATAAAAAAAAAATAGACGTATATATTTACATGTATTTTTCAAAACAGTGTCCAAAAGTGATGGTTACTAATAAAAAAAAATTCAAACGTGTCACGTGGTGAAGTAACGTGTGTACAAAAGTGTAAAGGGATGCTGGGAGATTGCGTACAGGTCGTCGACGTCGGTGTCGAGACACAACTGAAACGTCGCCCAGCGTGTAGAGTTTTCGACGGTATCACTTCTAGCGCAGGCGTCGTAATGTATATATGTATATAAAACTACCCTCTTTTTCGGTCTCACTCACCGTCCCGCGGACTGGAGTCCGCTCCCAGGGGCAGTTTGGTCGGGGGATGAACGGATAAATGACGAATTTCCGGAAATCGTGCGTACGTGACTTCCCTACTACCTCAACCACAACTCCGACTCCTACCTACACTCTACTATATACCTGCTACTGGATAACCCTAGTCCCACATAAGTCTCTCTAGGTTTGTCATGTCTGCATTGTATACCTTATCAATTCAACCGGGTAATTTATTAAACTTCTGTCAACATTTGTTTCATGTAAAAACTTACTTTTAGTAATTAAATCTCACCTGTTATCAATCTATTCAACAATAGAAAGTGAATATTCAAAATTTAAATGAAAATTTAAATATAAAACAACAAATAATGACAGTAAATACTGATAATAATAATAATGAATGTGGGAATTTTATAGCCAGCCATCGGAAGTGAATTTAACCAAAAATACGGTCGTCAGTATGAAAAACACAGTCGTATATATTTTTTATTTTCGCTTTATTCATTTTTTTTAATACATTCGAACGTCCACGTGGCGCGCGGCTAAAAGGTTGCGGTTGGGTGTGAACCAGCTGGCAACAAGAGGCGCAATCAAAAAGCATCACGATTAATGACTGGAACAGAGACACAAAGAGACAAACTATAGATAAATATCCATAAGAGTATGCCAGAGATACGTGAGCTCGAATATAAATAATAAAAATAAAATAGTCGCGGTTTATATATATGCATAAATAGTATACATATAAAATAAAAATACAGTGGCTGTCGCATTAATTTATCGGACGATCATGGATTTTCAATCTTGCGGAAGTAACTCGCGCGCCCGAGTAAGCACAACGGGGTTTACGAATGCCAGAATTTAATTAAAATAGACGCGCGCGATCCCATGGTGACAATCCGTACCGATCTACTTTCTCTCTCTCTCTTATCTCTTTAATTTCTATATATAATATAACAGTAAATATATATATATATATATTTGGGATAGCATGGGGTATTGAATGTGTATACTCTAGTGGTATAACCCTCAGCGATATCCTCTTTCTCATTTAACACCCTCTACTCTACTCGTGATGTTGTGGACAGTTGGATGTGTTTTGTCTGATAGTCTGTCGCTGTATTTGGCTGAAAAGGTCTCTGTAGATTCGATTTAGTTTAAATTACTGGTAGAATTATTTTCTCTGAGCAATTGGAAATAGTTTGAAATATAAATATATATGTAGGAAGATGGGAAAGAGACGAACGAGAGTTTAATTAGGATTCATTTGGATAACAATTAACTTAATCAAATTCAATGAAATATCACCAAGTGTCGTCTATACTTGACTGTGATCGGGGAATAATTACCGCTCGTTTTTCTCATTACCAGTCGACAAATTAGTATCCCAGTGACTGGTAAATTGATATGGGTAATAAAATTTTTAGTTTTATTGGCAAACGATGACTGCAAGACGTTTTATAACATAAAAAAGTTTTATAATAAAATAAAAAAAAATTACAAACTAAACAAGTTTCCTTAAATTCGCCAATTAGACACGTTAATTTTATCATAAATGAATTTTGTTAAATAGACTCTGTGCTAAAAGTTTAACTTTTACTGGGTGCAGGTTTAAACTTGAGCCACTGGAGTGCTCTGAGTGTATAAAGTAGTCACGAGCTCACGAAAACGAGAATTTACATAAATTTATTGTTTCAATGAACTTAACGAAGTACTCGATAAATTTAGTAAAGTTTAAGATGTTATTTCTTAAACTTTTTGACTCTTAAGTTTTTTGCTGCTGCTTTTGCTTCCCTTTCTCCTGTTATTCGATTCTATTTCATCGACTATGTATGAGACAGCATTTGTCTCCATTCGCGAACAAAAAAAAAAATAATAATAAGTAACTAAATTTATTCATTAGTTACCTTGTGAAAATGTTTCATAAGTATTTCAAATAATAGTGAAAATATTCTGTAATTTTAAATATTCCATAGAATTTATTAATCTGAATTCAATGAATATATTAATTTTAATTGTAAATATTTGGTATTTATTTTATATATATATCGATATAATCGATATTTAAAATATGTATGCTAATTCAAAGTCATGAATAATTTTATAAAACAACATATAGATAGTAAAGATCAAGGGTGTTGGACAATCACACACGCGTTAGGAGATCAAAATTATTATTAACCTTTAAAGGCTATCGTCAAAATTTTGCACACAGGTAAATACCGCTCTGACAGACCACTGTTCAACTTAACTCCTTAATTTTTGAGTTAATACTGCTATTATACTGTTGTTGTACTGCTGAACGTATTTTTTCTAATTAAGACATTACTCTCTGCACGGAAAAAACAGAATATTAAAAATTAATAAATAATAGTAAAAAGTGGAATCTTATCAATAATTAGTACTAGTATGTGCTTAATGCAAAGTAGTTTACTAATTGTTGTAGATTACTAAAAACTACTGTCAATTATTATAAAAAATAAGTAAATATTGTTATTTTTTGGTATAATACGTGACTTATTAGTGAAAGTTAATTAATTTATGGCATAATCTATTAAAAGTAATGATTGGTAAAATTAACAATTGGTATCTTAGATACTGATTTTTCCAGCCAAAAATTGCAAAAGTTACTAACTTTTATTTTATAAATTTTATATCACTGATCAATTATTAGCTTAAAATATCATTTATTCATCATTATAAATTAATTTACAATATACATAAATCGAATAAGTGGTAAATAATAAAATGAAAAATTCATATACTAGATCTTCATATATTAATATGTACGTTTACTAATTTTTCGGTTCCTCATTTTTTTAATTTTTCTATGATTATTTGAATAGTAATAACTGTAGATGCCAATTTATCGGTTCTTTTTCATATTAATTTTAATATACGAAATTACAAATTTTTTTCTTCCATGTGTATCAAATTTTAATATAAATAATAGCCATTTTGTAATATATATATAATGATCCTAGTTTGATATTAGTATCGAATATACTAATTCTAAGTCGAAAATAAACTACAAACTATTAAAATTTTGAGCATCACTTTTTTCCGTGTATAGTAAAAACCATAATTTAGTTACTACAACTCGGAATTACTAATAATTGTTGTTAAAAAAAACGCTTGAATCAGTCCGGATATTGTAATGTTGTCGGCTCCATTATTAAGTGAGTGAGATTATGACGCACTTCTCATTAAAATGTAGAAAAAAATTTATGTATACGGTAACTACTGAAATTTATGTATACGGAAGTCTGTCAGACCGCTACGAATTTGAAAAAATTTATTATCAATTGAATGAAAATAGAAAATACTGATTATTTGTTCAAAATTGAATAGTTAGAAATATAAGCTACTAAAAAGTTTAAGTCGATTTCGTGAAATTAAAAAAAGTTCTGGTGACTGAGTTTGATTAACAGTCTGTGAGACCATTGTTGCTCTTTAAAGTTTAAAATTTATGTCATTATTCAGGCAAAATTTTCAAAAAACAAATATTGAAGACTATTAGGTTTCAAAATAGAATGAAAAAAAAACATATGAAAAAAATAAAATATAAAACATAAAACAGTAACATATGTAGATATTGATATCTACTTTCATTTCTATTTTTTTTTTTATTTTTTTTATTTTTAGACTACAGTCTATAGAACCACGAGGCTATCGACTTCTTGAGGTCAAAAATACAAAGGACACTCACGACATACATATCGATCAGTTGGCGCGTCGGACAGTCAGCCCTTCGTTCGTGTTACATTAATTATTTAAACTTTTCTCATTAGTCGATAGTCATTGATTCGAAGAGAAGAACAACTACTTCCATGTCTGTGTCTATGTCTACCTCTATTTCTATCCCTACATCTATATCTACGTCTCGGAAAACTTTTGTTCGTCGACAGAGGCAAGAAAAGGAATAAGGAGTGTGTTACTAAAGATGAATTTATACTTTGGAGTTTATACAGTCTATAAATTTATATAGTTTCTATATACTATTATCTATATTATTGCAGAAAACCGTTGAAAGACAGGCGAAGAAAGTACAGACGACTTAGACAAATTAAATCGACGATTGGCGACTGTTCTACTCAACTTTTTAAATGTGAACAAAACAGAAAATTATAAAGGTACTACTGAGTGAAAGTTGTCTTTACTTTTTGCACTTATACATCTACTGCTATTTCTACGCCTTCCTGTTCGTTTTCATCTCCGCCTTGGTTTCCGTCTTCTAGTTTCACTTCCCTTTAATTCCGAATACAATTAACACCGTCAATCCATCAATTCCACTTGGACGAGTAATCAGGCCAAATGAATAAAATCAACGCGTTGATTAACAACTTTAGCTTCTTTTGATTAATTTATTTCTTCTCCTCCTTCCGTCAATTAATATAAAGAAAAAGTTTATTCCTCTTAATCGTTAACGTTAAATTGTGGTTAGGACATTTAAATTTGTGTCTCAATTGTGTGTAGCTGTGTGTTGGGTGGGTGAATTTTGATGAGGGCAAATGATCAAGCGGATGTAGATTGACGAGTACACGAACAAGGGCTGCAATGGAATGTATACACTTGAGTAGAGAGAGAAACTGACCTTCGATGCGAGACTAACAAGATCCTCGAGACGCAACGTTCTGCATAGCTCTCAATCAGCTGGGTCATTAAATTCAATAATTAATATCGATCCCAGATCAATCATCAATTCTAGTAATAATTTCCATTGGTTAGTCTACGGTATGTATGTAATACATATATATGTATATGTTGATACGTATCAACGCGTATACATATACTGTGATGACATATCCACTAGAGAACATTTCAAACGTACGATAATTAGCCGCAGAATTTCGCTGACGACCACCTGGAATTTCAGGCAACCACGAGTGAAGTGGTTGCCCCCACGTTGTTATCGCCGCGTTCCGATTTTCTAGTTTATAATTATTATACTCTTTGATACAATTGCTACTGACAGAAATGGATTTTAATATATTTAAATTTAAATAACTATTTTATTCAATTTATTTATTTTTCCAAGTTCTAATAATAATTATATTTTTTTTCTTCTTATTTTCTACGTTAAATATTAATTAGACTCATTATTTTATTTCTTATATGCAGAATTAGCATATTTTTACGAATCTGTATATATATATGTATTTAGGGAAGGTATAATGCGCATTATTATTCGACATAAGATTCAACGCTAACGTAGCGTTAACGAGGGTCGAGTGAATTTTGTAGAAAGCGACGGATCGAGAACGTCGAGTTGAGTCCTAGTGTTCACAGATTGTGTTTATGAGTAGATGTATATATAGATGTAGTTGTTGTGAATGTGTGGATGTATATTATATATTCTTTCGTCTCTCTTTACTTGCTGAAACGTGTGGTGCACATAGCTGATGCTGTACACTCCTTGCCCGACGGTGCGAACGACCGCGCGTCAAAGTTTTCCCCGGTGACGTTATATACGGAATGCCATTTAATCGCGCACGCCTCGCTGAGAAAATCGCCTCCAGGCAAAATAAGAGTGGAGAGCTACCGTCGGATTTTCTCTCTCTTTCTTTCATCTCACGGACATGAATCAAAGCGCTTGTTTTTCCCTCTGTCCCTTTTACTAAGTCTCAAACTACTTATCCTTCATAATGTACAAACCACCAAGAATTAGCACATTTCTACCTTCAATTAATATCCGCCGTCCCGCAACCCGAAGTTAATGAAACTCTCATTTACTTGAATGTAATATCATTTTTGTTTACTTTACTTTCTTTATTAAATATCATAAACTTTTTTCTTTATTTATTTATTTTTAGTGTCGTTTTTTTTTTTTTTTCAATTAAAACTACTTCCAATTAAAATTGAGTTTCTGTCAAAACTTTTGTTGATAACAGTTTGAATTTATCTATTTTTTACTGACAATAAAATAGATGCCTACTAATTAAAAAAAAAATTAAAGTTTATCAGAATAAATTTTTGTTAAAAAATGCTTAATAAATTAGTTTGTAAAACTCAATATTTTATTTGTTGTGATATCGAGAACAAAGCAATCGCTAAAATGTATTTTCACTAGTGCCCCCTGTATTCATTGATGCAAGCTGTCGCTCATCAAAGTTTCGTTCACGAAATGCTATATATTCAATTATTTCGTCGAGTGTATAACATACATATCGTTTTATGTCCGCTACAACTACTTGAATAGTCTGCCGTTCTATTTCTGTCGCTTTATCTCACATTTATTTCTCCGTCTAGCCTATAGTCTATTGCAACTTCTATTGATTGATATCATTGCTAGGTAATTAGATATAATTTTTAGTTGAACTGACAACTTGTGTACATAGGAAGAGAGGAAACCAAAGTTATATAGAGAGGAGTGACTGAGAGAAATATATAAATATCAGTAAAACACAAACAATATATATATATGAATATATATATATATATATATATTTACCATCACTAACGGATACATTATTCTCGTATGCAAGCTATGCTTCCATTGCGATTAATATTTGCTAGTTTTTTTTTTTTACAATGGTTACAGTAATTTCCGACATTACCATTGTCAATTTTACTATGGTGATAGTAATAATAATTAATATATCTGCTGACTTAAAGAGTTTTTGAAGACTTTATTTTTAAAAAAATAAGAGCTTCATTTTATTCACTTGATAGAGCCCATTGTACCCCTTTTCCTTTTTTTGTCTATATGCATAGGAATATATGTGTACAATAAAATATTATTGTATATATATAAATATATACAAGAAGATTTGTATCATCAAGCAGATATTGATGGTTCTCTTGCCTCAATAATATGTAAATTTATTCCAAGGTCGAAGAACTCATTCAAAGAAAAATGTTAGACGAACAGCAAATCGATTTTCCGGCGCACACAACATTAAAAGTCCATTACGTAAACTCCAATAATGCTTATATCTATTCGCAAAGATTATATTAGATACAATACTCTTCTAATTTACATTTTTCAATATCGCCTTATTGTTTATCCATTATTTATACTTTGTTACCCTGGGAACTCAACATAAACAAAATACCCAACTTTTTTTTTGCGGGATGGTCCGTTTTGTCCGCCCAGGGAAAAAAATTTTTTCTATGACAACTGGAAATTTTGTTTAGTTACTTAAAATAGAAGTCAAAAAAAAAAGATTCCCCGTATTCAAAAGCACAAAATTCCATTATTTCTTTAGCGGTCCCGTTTTGCCCGCCCTCCCCCTACATTAAAAAATTCCGAGTAGATTCCCAATCACAAAATTAAATTATTCATCAATTAAATTCCACTTTTTTTTTTACTGAATATAAAATAAAACTATGCCCTGGGGATTAATTAAAGTGATTAAACTTTGAGTCCTCAAATTTAATAGTATAAAAATTAATTCACACGTATTTAATTTTCATATCTCATCAACAGTTCATTTTTTAAATTGAAAAAAAAAAAAAAAAAAAAAAAAAAATATTGATATATTCCATCTATATTTTTTATTTTTCACAATCAAGCTGAATTTTTTTCAAACAACTGAACGTTAAAATAAATATTCATCACATCATATAAATAAAATTGATGAAGATTAAAACTCCTACAATTCTCCCAACGAGTTTCATATTTTTCTTTAAAATTTTTATATTTTTTTATAAATAAAACTCATACACTCGAATGTTTATACAGATCCAAGCGTCGAGCATTTTACTCATTCGATTCCATTCGATTAAGTTCCCAGAGCGTCTCGACACTCGGGACATTCATTAACCCCATTCATTAGTGACGAACGGCTCGTTTAGAACTGTGTTTGCCCGACTACCACTGAGGTATTCTCCTAGCTATATATACACATATACATATACATATACTACTACACTACACTACACTAGGGGTTGATAGTTCCGAGAGTATAGGGAAAAGATAAAAAGAATAGATGAGTAAGTGATAGAAGGAGAGAAACGATACGTAGTGAGTAGTGAATGTATGTATATATATATGTATATGTATAACCACATAGACAGACTTCGATTGGGATTCTGTACGTTAAAGATAAGGGTGGCATCCCTACTTGTACGGAGGATCGGACAATATGCTACCCCTAACACCCCTTAACAATCGAGAGTTCGCTTTCTCCTTTCTCGCGCTGTCAAACTCTATTGCACTGACATCTACAAACACACACATGGACATAGACTCTCGCGAATTCAATACTCTATAACACTAATCACACAGACGTAGTCCGAAGATATGTATATATTGTGCGAAATATGTCTGCATAGACGGAATGGGTGACTGTATTATCGGACAACCCCCTGGTAGGCGCACGGGATAGCTGCCAGGAGTTTCTTATCGGTTTGCGCCACGTTGACTAAACGCCTGAAATACGATTCCGTGATGCTTTGTTTCCTTTATAAGTCGAGAGAGACAGATAATTACAAGTGGTATTCTGGACGAGGGTAGCAGTAGTTTGTGTATATATGCATCAGAGCCTCATTCTTCGTTTGAGGGGTTCTGAAAATTGTCTTGATCTTGTGCTTCACTTGGCTTACGTGGCTGGGTATTAATTAATTAAACATACGAGTCTACTAATTACTTCTTACTAAAGCTATTACTTGGCCATGCTAAATAATTTATTGCTTACGAGCTTAGAGAAGTAACTAATACTCGAGATATATTTTTTTATTTTATAAATTCTTTTGACATTTCATTGGTTTCATAAATATCAAAGTATGAAATCGTTGGAACGAAATAAAATTGATTAATTTCTTAAGGATTCAGTTATTAAATTTTATTTGTTGAGAAAAGAAAGTTATAATATATATATTCTTTTCGCAATTGGAAAATAATTTAGCCGCAAGCTCGGTTGTAATTGATACCGGAAAAGTTGTACAAATATCTCGACAAATAAAGCGTCTGAGGGATATTAATTTGATAGAGTCGATCTACTCGGAAAGTACTGGATACTGTAAGGACAAGCCAGAGTAGAGCAAAAGGAGGAACAGGAAGAGCAAGAAGATGAGAAGATAGTTGTGTTTGCGTCTAAAACTCCCTGCGTGACTTCCTACAACATAGTCGGCTTACTTCCGTCCTCGACCAATCACGCGGGGCAAATAGTCGTAATGCAAACGCGCGTAGAAAACTTCTGACATTCATCCTCTATCGTATCCTCTCTTTTCTTGTATGTCTGCATCTCTCTTACACTTTTGTACATTGAACGTACTTTCGTGGGTGACTCTATACAAATTTCCCGGATATCTGTATAAACATTGGAAGCAGTTTCTCCTTATGGAGATTTACGAAAACTTGAGTAGTCGCACAGACTGTCGAGACAAATTTCCATTTTCGTTCAATAATCCTGGCTCTACATACACCCAGCTCTTCTCATTTTAGTTTTTTATTAATAAAAATACTCAAGTAAATTAAATTTAATATAATAAACCATGTGATAAAAAATAATATTAATAATAATAATAATGATAATCGAAGAAAGTTAATAAAATAAAAAAAGTTAAGCGTCGAAAAGGGCTGGTAGATATTTCAGAAAAGACAAACAAGAGTAATAATAAAAATAAATATATATGCATAATAAAAGCAGTAAACGTAACTTTTTCATCAAGATTATAGCGCGAGTGAGTAGTTGAGGCCAATGGCAAAGTGACTGAGGGTTAACAAAATATCATAAAGACTTTCCCGTTGTAGTGTATACTATACAAAATAGAATGAAAAGGGAAGGATTTATTGTTTATTAGCTCTCGGTCCCAGGCGTATAGGAACTCCGGACTGTTAAGCAAAGTCCATTGAAAGTTGTCCCCCAAACCACCAAATAAAATAGAATCACAGCCTCGTAAGAGCACCAACTCAACAATATAAAAAAAAGTTGTCCGCGTAGCAAAGTGTACAGTGAAATAGCCCTGGCATATATGTATATATGTATACATATATATGTAAACTGAGATACACATTACACAAGGTCGGAGATGGCTGGTATAGCTTTGGCAAGGGGTGGTTTTGCCGGCAGTTGGGGGTTTTTTTTTGCTTTTACGAGCTCTTGGCTCGCGAAATTTGTCTGGATGCCATCGGAGTATCTCTCGTCATTGTACTGTGATGTCGGTGGACTATACACTGGTACTATACTGAGAAACAGGGATCTCAGTCTTGGTCTAGGTCTCGTTCGTCTCGGTGTAGTGGCAATAGCAAAGAACGTGGACGACAAAAGGCGACAAGAGTTGTATATAGTTGTAGGAAACGACAACTAAACTTACTAACATATGACTATTACTACCACAACCATTACACCCATTACTAATACCACGACTGTGACTTTTAAAATTCCACTACCCTAACATACTTGCACACGTTCTTGGCTGCACGTAAGGGAGCTTACCCGCTCGCTTGATCCACGTCACTTGTAAGAGCACACAACTCTACTCACAAATCCTCTCGCCGGACCTTAAGCAACTGATCTTTCTCGTCGTTACGTCTCTCTTGTTAAGCTCATGCTCAGATTTTTCCAAACAATAAACTCGCGTAGCTTATCGTCGAGACGTTGAATAAAAAAATACCTAACGGTTGTAAACTTTATTCTTCGATTTTTTACTTATCCTTTGGCCAGTGTTTTTTACTTGCTTCCCATTTTTTGTCATGCTACTATTTATGCATGGGCAGCGTTTTTTTCAGTGTTCATCGTTCAATCGCTATCGCTCATCAGCAAATACTCCAACTTGTACTGTACTTTTTTTCCTGCTTATACTTGTGCATTCCGTTTATCTACGAACAAATGTAGACATTCGAAGCTTGGGTTATTATGTTTGTTATCAGTTTTTTTTTGTTGAAGCTCGATACTCCGAAAATACATACTGTATACAATGTCCAATGATCAAGCTACGAGGATTGCATTTTATTTTATTTTTATTTTTCCGTTAATCCAAGAGCGTACTATCTCGTTTTTTCGTTACCGGTTTTTATATATTTTTTTTTAACAGATAGCTCGAGCATAACGATATCCAAATGTCAACTGCTATTTTTTGCAATATTTTTTTATTACACGTACGTATATTTTTTTTTTTTTTTTTTTTTTGGAGTTGAAAAAAATACATCAATCGAAATACGTCCAACGGTTTTTATTACACTGAGCACTTGTAAATATATTTGTATATATTTTTTTTTTGACTTGCTAACTTTATCAACCACGAAATTTCAATATGTTATTTTTTTTTTTTTTCATTATTTTTATTTTAGTAGCAGAATTGTATGATTTATTGGGGACTCGTGTGATCATTTTTATTGCAAATAAAACGTGGATTAAAAAAAGTAAAAATTGCCATATGCCGGAGGAGAGTTTATTCTCTTAAATCTCCAAATCGTTCTACTGTTATTGCAACTCTCTGGCTTGGGACTCGTATACCATTTTTATCATCGGTTTTGTGCACTTGGCATACTTCCGAGCATTCAGAAACAACAATAACTAAATTTGCGATTAATAAATGTTTTACACAAAATATATACACTGATAATTTTATGATAATCATTTGAATTACAAGTTGTTATTTTTATAAATTTTTATCTCAATCAATATACCCTCGAATGTCCTCAAATTTACTTATATACACTGATAAAAAAGTTGACTTGATTCAAGAGCGAAAATTTTGAACCAAGAATTCCATTTTGAAGAAAATGATTTTCTTGAGTCAAAAGAAAAAATTCTTAAACCAAAAGAAATTTTCTAAATCCAAGAATAATTTCTTGGCTCAATAATTTTTTCTCTTGAATCAAGACAACTTTTTTATCAGCGTACAAATGTACGCGTTAGATTTTTCAGAACTACTAGAATATGCATAAAATTATTTTTAATACTCAGTTTTGCTGTAAAAAAAAAACTAGTGCTATCCCATCTCACCCTCAGTTTATCTCTGTACTATTGTGAATAATTCAAACATATATACAGATCCATATATAAGCGTTTATGGATTGCGTAATTTAATGTGTCGAATTAGCAAACGACGCAATCTACTATATCCACTTTATTCATATACATAAATAGTTAACAGTCATTAAAACACGTTCTACCGTGCAATGTGGATGATAATCGCAGGATAGTACGATACGATGTAGCATTCATCGGATTCAGTGGAAATAGCCAACGGTTTTCACTGATGATCGTGCGGCACGACGATAATGACTCGAACCAGTCATTTGGTTCGGCTATCATCCCGTTTATACGTTACATAACATACACACTTATACTATATCCCAGTAGAATTAACATCAATATACGAACAGTATTCATAGGCACATAATACCCACTCTTTACACCGACATACGCGGCAGTGCGAGGCTGTTGCCGTAGATCAGGAGCAACGATCCATGAACGAGTGTCCGCAGCTGGAGAAATGGACCGTATTTAATCGTTATTAAAATTTTCCCTTTAAATAACGACATTTATAAACAGATAAAATTCAAGCTAGACTAAAAATTTAATAAATTCTGTTATTATATCTCTATTAGGTATTAAATGTTTAAATTTAGAATGTCATGCTGTGTGATAATAGTTTTGATAAACCCCCCGGAGATGTCGAAGTTTATAACGTAAACTTTGATTAGAGGATGCTGATAATGACAGGAGATCGAGCGACAGCTTAATCGGATATCCAAAACTGTCTAAGCCATCTCATTGGTTTTAAGATATATATGTACAGATATATCCTAAGTGGATAGGAATCTTTACAGCTTGGATTAGTATATCAAGCTCAATGAAGATCTCCAGCTTTGAATAATGTCAAATATCTAGGATCTAGTATCTATGAACGTTGAATTTCAGTCTGGGATGATGTTTGTATGCAAAGAGACTCGAGTTGATGTTGAAAGTCTTATCCTCGGTGCCTAGTGTTTACTATCAAGCTAAAGAGTTGATCCAGCTTAGCATTCTGAGTCTTTCACCCTTTCATTTTGCTCATATTATTCCTTAACATGCAATGTACATAAATGTGCATCCTTTTAAAATCCTGAAAATGCATACACACGTGCGGTGTATACAGGGATAAAGATGTAATGTGATGTGATGGGTGTGTGCGTGTGTGTGTGGATGTGTGTTGGGTAAATCGAAAGACTGTCGAACAGCATGTGCAAAGAAGCTTGCGAAATGAAAGTGGAAAAAATAAGTGAGAAAGGATGTACAGCAGGTTTTGTAATAAGTAGATGTAGATGTATAGAAGAGAAAACGCGTTTGCGGACGCAAAATCTCATCTTGGCAAAGTGCTCATGCTGGTTCGAAGAATTACTCGAGAAGTGGCCAAGAAAGGATATGAGAATAAAGTGAAGAGTGGATGTAGAATAAGCTGGTGGTGGTGGCGGATTTGACGGCGGCGGCACACCACCAGCCCACTGTGTGGAGATAGAAAATGATTACGATGAGCGAATAGAGTTGAGCTGTTAGATTTTATGTTTATCTTTATTGAGGTTCTCGCTATTAGAGTGTCCGGGTCAAATTCGATCGTGATATTGGCTCAATTGGACGCTATAAATAATGGATTGCTAATGATAAAATATTTTTTATGGATTAATAAGTCGTTAAAAATTCATTAGTTTTATGTTGCGATCCATAAATTTGTTTTAATAACTCTTTCTTACGCTAGAAGAAATTTATATAAAATTATAGAGGCATATTTACATGGAGAAAAGGTCTAAATTATTTTCAACTTTAAAATTTTTAATAATTTATGGATAAATACAAAAGAGATAAATATTAAATGACCTTATTATTGACATATTTATGTTCGATAATATTTTTTTATGAATAAAAAAATAGTATGAATGTTTGTACAGAATATAAAGTAATAAAAAACATGATTTGCTGTTGCGTATCAAATATAAAGAGAGAAAAAATACGACGAAGATGTGCAATAGTAAAATATAAATAAGCAAAAAAATGAGTTTAGTGGGAGAACATATAGAAGCAGAAAACACGCCAGAGTGCAAGGGTGAAAAATTCAAATGACGAAAAAATATCCTCATGACTTACGATAAAATGCCCAACAGAATTTTTATGATGCACCTTTATCGTGTCGTTATTGACTCAGAAATACTTTTACGGGCGCGTATGATTTTACGATACTGATTCTTCTATTAGCCATTATACGTCTCCACGTCCCGCAGGAAGTCATCCTCGTCTCCGTCGAACCATTGGGTGGTCTGTCTTCCATTATTTCTCATGTATAAAAAGAAAAAAGACCACAACCCTAGGTTACTTCCTTGTGTACCTTTCACCCCGCTGTTCCACTTTCCCTTCTCTACTATATACAGTAACTTCTTTTTTACATCCTGCAGTAAAGTGTCCTCTCTTTAACGATAAATTGGTCGCCAAGTGCACTGTAAAAAGATTTTTCTCAAATGTTCCACCACTATCCGTTGAATTGAACGAATTCTCGTGTCTCTTATTCTTTCTTTATACTATAGTTATTATTATTATAATATTAAATTTATATATATATATATATATATATATATATATATATATATATATATATATATATTGGAAACCATATAAATATAAAATTCAACCGCGTGTATAAAGCGAATTTTCAACTGGCCGACCGAGTTATATCAATAAACCTGAAATTGAAAAAGTTTTATTCAACAAAAGTTCTTATCAATATATTTTTAGCATCCATTATCGTATGAATAAAATAAAGTTTTTTTTTCAGTTCATGATCATTATTCTTATTATTATCATTGTTAATAATATTAAGAGATTATGAAAGTAAAAAAAGCTGTAAAGTGGATTCCGATTACATGAACACGTCTTTTACGGACAATCTCGGACAGCCGCGAGTCTTGTCTCGCCGCGTAATCCTCATTGGTCGGGGACACCTTCAATTACAGGATCAAAGGATGGCTCAGCCATTTCGCCAAGGACTAGACGCCTGAGGGCGTGAGAGAGAAAAATTATCAGGTGTGTCCTTTACATCAGTTACGCCGCAATTTTCTCTTCCCGGGTCCTCCTCGTTAATTGGACAATTTTTTCTTCTTTATTTTTTCCTCCCAATCTACTCACTTTTTCTCAAGTTTTAAAAGCGTCCTACACACCTTTGCACAATCTTCTAAGTGAGAATTTCCCTTTGATATACCAACAAAAACTTTTTTTCGAGTTAATTGATGTCGTTGAAAATATTAATAAAATTTAGCATCAGTGACCCTCTCGTAGTTGGACCTCGTAGTTTAATTAATTTTTATTTTCAATTCTTAATTAAAATATTTTACACCAAAAAAACAAATTTATGATTTTATTGTGAATGAAGCTCGGAAATTCCGGAAAATAGTCACACGTATGTCGTTTAATTTTGTCAAGACTTAATTTAACTCGAGAAAACTCGTATCTACATATTTAAGCTCTGATATCTGATATTAATATTTCGGTATGGTCCTTCTACCATAGCTACGATATACATAAGATATTATTTATTAAAATTACACATTCAGCCACATAGCGCAATAATGGAAAACATAAAGCGGCCTTAGAAAATGAAGAGTTTTACATGTCAAGTAGGCGGAAAATATCACGTTCTATGGTAATGTGTCGCCATTGGAAAATAAAAGATCCACTCAACAACAAGTATTACTACAAATACCACTAACTATTACTATAACTACTCTACCAAGCTTATTCCCAAGATAAAATATTTTTTATTCGCTATTTCATTCCGTGTCATACATAGGAAAGTGACCGTCGAGTTAACAGGAAACTATTTCTGAGGTCTTATCTTGCAAAAACTTTTGACCGCCATCTAAATCTAGCTCCTGTTGGGTGTATAGTGTTCTATGTTACTGAACTGATGTAGGTATTATTTATACCCTCGAGGTGAGTTATGGATGACGATAAAAAAATATTAAAGCAAGTAAAGTGAGATGCGTGCACGCACGCATATAAACACACGCATGAGTGCTAAAAGAGTGAAGAAGAGAGAGAAAAAGATAGCAGTGGCGACCCTTTCTTTTATTTACATTTTTTTGGTCCTTTACTCGACAATCACTGAGAAAAACTATTCCGCACCCCTCGTGATGTTGAAAACCATTCAAATGAGTACGGAGCAGTTGCCACGGAAAGTGAGTCAGAGTATGGAGTCTATGCCTGAAAGAAATTCTCGGTATAAATTATTACATCCTAAAACATAAAAAGATCTATAAATATAAGCTCAACGACTAGCCAGCTCCATCAACCCAAGCACTTTATTGCTCTATATCTTTCTCTATGACGGCGAAGACTGCCATATGATTAACCTAAAATCTTTCTTCATACTTTTCAGTTATTTATTTTCTTCTTTGTTTGGATACTGGTGTAGTTCGTCACTTTTTTTCGACCTTGCTCGTTTACGAGTGATGCTCACAGCCCTCGCGAACCGTTTAAGAAAATGGCACGGCTGCTGTAAATGAAACTGCGGTGAATTAAAGTGTTTTTTGTTTTATTCTTTTTATGGTCCCCATTCTCAGTTTAATTTATGGTATCGTATTTTCTGATGAAAATTTTAAGGAAATAAATCTATGGAGATACATTTGGAAAATTTTTAATATTTTAAATAGGTAGAGTGGGTTGATATAGAGAGTGATTTTAAAGATTTGAAAAATATATTCAAAATTTAAGACAATTATTTTGATTTAAATTCAAAAGCAAGAAGTAATAAAAAATCTTGATGTATACCCTGGTAGCCAGACTTTCTGATCAGAAAGTTGGAGTACATTAGTTGTGACCAACTTGACGACAAGTTGCAGCTTTGTAACTATTGACTACAAGTTGCCACTAACTTTCTGCGAAAATTGCGATAAACTTATGAAAATACCAATTTCTGCGGCCAACTTGACGACAGCTTGCTGCCAACTTGGCTATCAGAGTAAAAAAAACTTTTCATCAAATTGAATGCCATGGTGGGCGAGTAAAAAGTTGATAAAAACTTGATGAACTTTCTCTGTCAAATTGCCTTCATATTGTGGCTGCAGATTATTGCCAATTTGACAGAGAAAGTAGTAGCCAATAGGTGGATAGATGCGGAGAAACTGTTATCTGAGTATGTACAGACGTTGATGAAAAAGATACCTACCGAACGGAGTCCCGATAATATAGAATCTAAGTATATCTCATATGTCTTCTGATAGCCAAGTTGATGGTAATCTACGGCCCAAATTTGACGTCATGTTAATTGCAAAAGCTTGATGTACAAATAGTTGACGCTAACTTGTCATCAATTTAAAAGTTACTTTTGTTCTTCAAAATTTTTCCCGCAATTTCTAAGCAACATTTTTTGTACAATTGTCTTCTAAAAGCGGGCGTAGAGATACGCCAACTTGTGGTAAGTGTTGTCCTCATATTGTAGTCAAAATTTCGGCAGAGAACTTGACGTCAAAGTGTCCGGAAACAGTGAACAGCAAATCTTTGAAGAAAAAGTGTGGCCATCAGGATCAAAAAATCTTCAAACCAGAAGTAAGAATATAAGATGCTCATTTACCCATAGATGAGGCTTCAAAGGAATGGTAGCAAAAGATTTATTAATGATGAATAATCACAATAAAAATATTTTTTAACGATGGATTTTATTATTATAGATTGAAATTTATTACAATCGTTGTAAAATTGAAAAATACGGTCCTATTTACTTCATATATTGTTATACTAATATGAAAAAAAAAAAAACAAAAAATTTATAAATTCCATGATTACTAATCAATAGTACGATATATTCTCTAACAACTGACTGTAAAACTTACGTAGTCACATGCTCGACTATAAATATTATAAACGTTTTGCATATACATATATATTTGTATAAATATGATTGATAATGATAATATTGAACGTGCTCAAAATCGAAAAAAGAAAAAAAATGTATAATTATAATAAATGTGTTAATATTTTATCACTGGGAATGTTCCGCAATGGCTACGATAAATCATGTCTTAAAAAAAATCATCAACTACCTGTTTTTTTGGGCATTTGATTATCACACAATATAAGGATAGTGCAAAATAAAATTTAAAAAAATATACTCTTTCGATTTACATATCAAGATCAAAAATCAAATCGTTTTTAAATTCCGCTTGATTTAAATTTTGATCACAATTATCGCTGACTTGTGATTTTATTTTGCTATCACACTTATTGTTATAATTATTTTCCTGGTCGGATAATTTATTACTCGAAAATTTATCCCGATTAAGAATTGACTTTACATTATTATCTACTATTTTTTCTTCCTTGTTATTTTTGTTAGTTGCGTTTACTTTGTACTTATCACGATCTTCAGTCTCGGAATTTTCACTCTCGCTCATACGTCTTTCGTGTGCTTGCTTCTTCTTGCGTAATTTTCGTTGGTTTTTTTTTCTTCGTCCCAAGATACTTGAATTAGACCTAAAAATATTTTATTTATAATAATTAGTTATAATAATTTTAAAAAAAATTGAAACTTTAATTAAAAAAAAGGCAACGTAGTCGTAATTTCGCCGAAATGTAGAATTAAAAAAAAAATTACTTAGAGTCGTTATCAATTAGGAGTTAAACGAAATTTGTTGAATAAATTTCAGTCTACAAAATTTTTAAATTCGAATTTCAAAATTGACATGAAGATTTTACTGAAATTTATTCTCCATATTTCGTTTCACTCCCAATCGATATCAATTGGAATTAATTTTTTTTTAATCTATACCTCGGCACAATTACTACTACACTGTCCTTTTTTCAATTAAGGTTTTCATATTTTTTTTAATCAATTGATTAAATGTTGATACACTTATGACAATTCAAAGTCATTTAAAATTTTTAAAAAGTGGGAGCAGTCTCAGAATGGCTTTAAAAAAAAAAATTAAAACTTTAATTTAAAAAAGACCCCGAAGTTGCAATTCCACCGATGGTATAGAATTTTTAAAAAATTACTCACAATTGTCATCAATTAGGAGTTAAACGAAATTCGTTGAATAAATTTTAGTCTAAAAAATTTGAAAATCTATATCTCAATGGAATCGCAACTACGATCTCCTTTTTTCAATCAATGCATAAATTTTTTTTGAAATTTTTAGAAAGTGGGGAAGAAGGGCATTGTCTAAGAATGGCCTAAAAATTGCAATCAGCTTTTTTTTTTTTTTTTTTTTTTTTTTTAAATATTTCGAACAAAGAAAAAAAAGATTACCTGAATAATTGTCGTGATACAACATCATTAAATCTGACCGTCTTTTTCAAACTGCAGCAATCAGACTCCGAGTAATGTTCTTGTACAGAGTCATAATTAAATTCAATTGACGACACCAATCCAGTTGTATCATCAATACTAGACTCCGAAACAGATCTAGAAAAATTATCCCGTCTATACTTCAAAATACCCCTCGACTTATTACTTCTTCTGTTATCTGGAAGCTCATCGCCACTGCTCTCCGAAATGGACCTGCACTTCTGCAAGCAGTCTCTCTTCTCTCCATCAGCCCTCGTCTCCGAGTACTCATCATCCGAATCCATGTGATCTTGATTGCTGTTATTACTTTTTATATCAATAACAACCTGCTTACTGTCGTCAGTCCGGTTCACTTGAACACCGACATTATTATCATTTGCTTGCTGTTCCTCATCCTTGGTTCTCAAGAAAGCCTCATATTTTTTAGTAAAAGATATTCTATGCGGTACATCCCGTGCCTCCAAAAACTCTTGATTCAATCCAACAAAGTAACGTGTCATTTTGTCAGCATCCTTCATCGTAATACTGACAATAACATTGTTATCCCAGGGCTCAACATTGATACTCTCCTCATTAAACGATGACCCACTGTCGAGTTTTAAATACAACGCGTAGTGGACAGGAAAGAAACCCGCACCGATTGATACCAGTACGATATTTATTGCCGTGCTATCATTCAAAAATTGATAACAAATTGAATCAGCGTCGACATTTTTGACATCTATAACTAGTGCTATTGTGTTATCATAAAAATTACAATTTAAATGCGGAAGTGAATACGTAATATTGGTATTGATAATAGATTTAACGGTTTTCGTTGATGTAATCGAGTTATCAGTGGTATTTAAATTTATTTTATCACAATCCACTGATGTGATTTCGCTTATCAAACCATTGGAAGCCTTGATATTATCAACATTATTGATAATTGATTCAAAGTCATCTAAATGAATCTTTGATTCATGAGTATCGATGCTTGATGACTCTGAAATAGCGGGAGAATGATCGCTCTCAACTCCACTGTCATCTCTGGTGACCTCTGTGAGTTTAACGACCTCTCTAACAACTGGCAGTGTTACTGTTAATTTTTTTTTACTAGTATCAAACTTAGCGTTCCCATGATCTGGGTCAACGCGATAAGGCAGCGGAAGCTCTAGTCGATACTGTGCTGGTTTCTCGCTCACTACACTCAGCAATCGTTCCTGTACGTCTAAGGTCGCATCATTTGCGCCACGTAGCAGCGGCAAATCAATTACGATAATCAATTTTTTAGGCGTTGCCGCGTAGATTTTCGAGTCCTTCGCATTCCTAAAGTCCTGAAGGTCCAAATCTGTCTGATGCTTTATTACAAATTTTGGTGTTGTGTATTTATTATCCTCGGAAACTGATGTCTTGTTATTTAAATACTTTGTAACTGGTGTTGGACGTGAAGGTTTTTCTTGTACTGATAATTTCTTTTTGTATTTCTCCCGAGCTTCGTCGTAACTCGAAATTAATTTTTGATAAATTTCTGGCTCAAAATCTTTCGATTCCTCCGTTGATTCTGGTGATTTTTCGCATTCTTTTCTTATAACAGTTGACTGACTTACTCCTTTGAAATTAATCTTTGGAAATTTTATATTTTTTCGATCTAATTTAACCTGATGACAAAAAAAATTTATTATTTAATTATACAAAAATAATAATCACATCAAATTCTTGGATTGCGAATCCAAGTTAGAATCTATCAAAGTTATCAATAATTACATGTTCATTATTGATAAAATTAAAAACAAGCTGATAAAAAAAAACATTAAATATTATTTTCAAGGTCATAGATAATAAAAAAAAATATTGACAGCAACTACATATAGTAGCGAATAATTCTAGAAAATTCGATGGCGGCTTGGCAACGCCATCAGTGCCGGCTCTAAAACTCGTGACCAAAACGATCTCGGAAACAAGACTCGAGGTCACTCACCTTAAAATTATTTTCGACGCTGTCCAAGGCTGTGTTATTAACAATGTCTTTAAACCTCGGGTTTTTCGATGCCAAATATAGAGTATCGGGATTAAAGACAACATCGAAGACAGTGCAACGTGATTTTTTTTTATCGAGGTCATCCCGCGGCGGGGCAAGAGTATGCGGAATAGACCATTGCAGGCCACGGTGTCCATTATCGACATCATAGGATGGCTGACTTGTCGGCTTGCCAACACAGTCGTTCTTACTTATATTTATAAAACATTTCTTATCACCATTTAAACTAGTCTTTATGACGTAACCCGGCTCGGGGTTTACGAACGTAACATCAACGCCACGTTCACGTTCGAGTTTCTTAATTTCTTCTTGATATAATTTACGATTTTCAGGTTTTGACACTTCTTCGGCGTACTCGATAAACAGCTTACGAAAATCCTCCTTCTTTAAACACTCACTTAATTTATCAAACTCTTCTCTCGTCACTTCTAACTCGTCCCAATTATCTTTTTGTATGTCACAGGCGTCCATTTTCCGGGTACTGTTTACAAAATATAACACTCAATAACACAAGTACTGCTTTTGCTACTCTTTAAATAAAATGTATAATCGATACCTATCGATATATGCTGCTCACGATTAATCGATTCAGCTGTTTAGCTGCAGACTGCGCATGCGCGGAAATTAAAAAAATCACGCATTCAAAAATACTCTGGTCTCGACGTAGCTCAGATTAAATAAAATGTTTTATTATAAAGGTAATAATATTTATTTTTACTTATTTCAAACTGGGAATTCAAAAATATTTAAATCGCTATTATATTTTGTGTAAATAAGTGTGTTATTTATCATAAAGTTTAAAAAATTACCAATTGCCAGCTACATTCACACTCATTTTGTGAAATCGTATTGACAATAAATGGTTACAAAATAAATTTTATTCAAATTTTCAGCAGTACCTGAGTATGTATACTTTAATTGGAATGATAATTAGTAGTGCGGTGGTCAACGATAAAGATAATGTTTAGAATCTGCACATGCGCATTAAACAGGTGAATAGATAAATGAGTGAGAATGTAACAAGTAGGAATTTTTTTTAATTTTTGAATGAATAGACAAAATGTAAGAAGAACAAAAATTCAAAAATGCGTAGTTACTTCAATAAAAAAAAGTACGCACATTTTTTTAAATTCATTTATTTATTTATTCAAACAAAATTTATAAAATGTCTCATATCTGCTACATTCACATATAATGGACAAAGATTTGAAAAACTAGATCTCTACAATATCTGCTGCGCTATCGAGTAAGTAAAAGTTAATAACCAACACGGCAGTAGTGTTTTGTTCTCAAAGCTTTATGTTTAGTATAGGCTCATCTACTCGTTGTCATTGATGCCTGATCCTCCAGACTATAAATTATTTACCAAGCAGGGGGCCAGGCATTAATGACAATGAGTGTACTCTGATAGCCAAGTTAGCGATAAACTGTCGTCAAACAGCCGCAACTAGACGTCAAGTTGGCCGCAAAAGTTGGTAATTCCAAAGTTGATAGACACTTTCTGAAAAAGTTGGTGGCCAAAGTTGGTTGCAAAAGTTGACAATCGTAACTTGACGGAAAGTCGTCTTCAATTTTCTCAGAAACATGTTTTTGAATTTCGGCTCTTCCCTGGCATCAACTTTCTCAGAAAGTTGGTGTTAACTTGTAGCAAAAATTGCAAAAGCTAGAGTTGTCGACAACTTGATGTCAAGTTGGTTGCAAACAAATGAATCCCAACTTTTTGACGAGCAACTCGTGCTATCAGGGTATGTCCCACAGCAAAAAAAATCTATAGAAAATTTTTCAAAAGAAAGCGCGATTTTTAAACTGCGAAATTGAAAATTATACGCGCATGCTCTCAATATAAAAAAAAAAGTTAAGCGCCTCTTGATAACAAAACCGGCTAACCCGTCAAGTAATTCAAAAACCATCATCTAGATGACACTACCTAATTTTTTATCCAGTTTCCTGAATGCTTAAATAATTTACAAACACATCATGTGTGCACACATAAACACACTTGCTCTCTTTCCAACCAATTTATCAGCTCGCCGTGAGATGTCGCCTCTCAGCTGTCAAAAAATTCCAATTGTGTAAACAATAATCTTTCGGCCTGTCATGGCAAACAAGCAGCCGATTGTTTATAAACAAAAAGTCAAACAAACAAATAGCTAAAATTACCAAGTAAAAAAACAAATAATTGAACTTCATTACCAACAGTTGAAATAATTAAACAAACGCCAGAGGCGCTGTCTACATGATTAAGTTAGTCCTCGTGGGGGGGAACAACCATCATACATTCATACCATATACCATCAAGCCCAAAACCCAACTAACAAGTAATATAACAACCAAGTAACCAACCAAGTATCAAGTATATAAACTATCCAAGCAAACTTTCAAGGCCTCTCAAGTTTGTAGAGACCCATAGAGAGAGACAAGACATCAAGAGAAACACGAGCCAATACATCACAGTACATACACAGTTGATTGGAACGTCAGCACTGGAGCAGGAATAGACACCAGGACATTTTTAATATACCTCCTGGCTGAGTCTATCATCGTACATGTCGTTATCAATTCCTCAAAATAATCTGCCGCTGCTGCTGCTAGTGCATTTAATTGACAGTGTGTGGAGTTTTCATGGGATTATTCGCCATGTGCTGCTCCGGGTGTGACTTGGCGCGGCGTTCACCCAGCATCCAGTATCACCAATGACCAACATCATCTCCGTAGCACCATCACCGTCATCTGCAAGCCCGGATGTCATCTAACACCCAAGTGCGCCAAAACAAGATTTTTAAAAAATAGACACGCACACTCACACACAGAACAAGTAAACGGAGTTAACTTTTAGTGTTTTTAATTTATTGTTTAAAAATATTTTTTATTGTATCGAGGCTGATGTGTACATGTTTAAGTTGAGTGTGTGATATCCTACGAGATAGAAACAACGGGGAGATTGAGAGAGGCTGCTGCTGGTGAAGAATATAGAGAACGGACAGACAGCCAGTGTTGTAGAGGCGGGGACGAGGCCCGTGCGCGGTATTGCCCGTCACATTTTATACTAAAACTAAAGAAAAAGGAGTCAGAAAAATAATTAAAACAAAATATAAATACTCTTGGGCCCTTTTGCGGGTGTGTCGGGCGTGTCTTATATTATATACACACATATATATATATATATGTTTAATATTACAAACGTGTTTTATTAATGTTTAATAGTAACCCTCATCACGGGTTTTACTTACAAGACGGTCTTGTGTTATTACAATAATTATTACTTGAGTAGTGATTTTTAAAATCGTGCAGTGCGGGTGTAATAGTTGTGTGGTAGAGATTTTTAGGTAGATTGAAATCTAGTGGTAGAAAACGAGAGAGTGCGAGAGAGAAGAGGGGCACTGAGGATTTAATACAACAGAGAGAGTAAGAGAACACGAGTCGTGTATCAAGATGGCGCATAATTTGGCACCGAGCGTTAACTGCTCGCTCGACGACATCGACTTGAATGCACTCAAGGTACATTATATTTATTTACATGACATTACAGATTATCCTGCCTCATTTTACTCTTTAAATCAACTCACCAATTAAACAATTTTTATATTTAAAGCTGATCTATTTTTATTTTTCCACATCGTAGACTTGCAGACATTTTCTGTCACTAGATTTTTATAATGTTTTTTTTTACTCAGGATTTAATTATTAGTTTTTGTTTTTAATTACTTTATCGAAGTTGTGAGTAAGTATTTACGCAGTTATCAGTTTCGGAGGGGAAAGTTTTTTAATTGTTGTGATAGTCCGGTTTTTTTAACTTTTTTTTTCTGTTTATGTTACAGCTATGCTAATTTCTTATTTGGTTTAATTTTATAAATTATATTTGTAAATGGTAATGGTGGGTTTCGTATGTACTAGATACTAGATACGTGAAAACGTCTTAGGAATGTTGAATTTCATCAGTACAGAGTTAAATAAGAATCTGGAGCAATGGATGATGATTGGAGTTAAAGAAGTTGATGGTACTTGCGATCATTGTCATCTTGAATCGTCATTGACACGGATGATTTCTCCTCTACCCGCATTATTATTATTTTATTATTATTATTATATAAATATATATTTATAAATGTAGATATGGTGTATGTTAGAGTGTATATCCTATTCTAGATTAGATACAAAGTCCGGTTATTCACGAGAATTGTCGGTTGAGTTAATCAGAATAATGTAGTAGTAGAATAAAGCAGCCAGGCAAGGCAAGTGTTAAGAGACACAGTCATTCTTTGGTAATGCGTCATCAATATGTCTATGAAATATGCCTCTGACTTGTTGGGATACCATGAACATGCATTTAATATAATAAATATATATATGACTGCGTGCATTCATTATGAATGTTAATGTTAACAATATATAAATATTATAAATAAACTTATTTGTCCACAGGATCCAGCTGGCATCTTCGAGCTCATCGAGGTCGTTGGCAATGGAACTTACGGTCAAGTTTACAAGGTGAGAATGCCTAATTTTTTGTTTATTATTAATTCATTTTTTTCGTAACTTATTTACATGATGCAGTTCGCAGACAATCAACAATTTTCGGTTTTTTTTTTAACGAATGAATTACAAAAAAAAATAAACTAAAAATATACTCGTGTAGAAAATTTAAAAAGCTACAGGTGCAATTTTTTCAAATATTTTTTTTATAATTCATTGCTTTGAAAAAAAATTCAAAAATTATTAGACGTCGGCTAACCAGTGTCGTTACTTATTTATATGATCCTGCAGTTAGCAGACAATTTTCAGATTTTTTTTTTTTTAAATGAATTAAAAAAAAAATAATACAAATATGCACATGTAGAAAATCTAAAAAGCTATAGGTGCATTGTTTTCAAATATTTTTTTTTTATAATTTGTTGCTTTGAAAAAAAGTTCAAAAATTATTAGACGTCAGCTAACTTCAGTATCTATTTATTAGTTTCTTTTAATTGTATAACTGTATTGAGTATTAAATTGTTATAGTGGTACTTCCGGTTTGTCATACCGCGATATTTTGGAGCGTTTGTGCGTACGCGTGTTAAAATGTTCCACGAAAGTTGCTTACTACTCGAAAACGTGTCTGACGAGTTACTTATTATTATTATTATCATTTATTTATTTTTTTTTTTACGTAGGCGATTCGCCGGTCGATACAATATGCACTGGCTACAAATTCAGGTTGAGCAGAGATTTTTTTTTATTATTATCATATATATGTTCTCTTTAGAAGCATTTGTACCGGGTCGTTTGATGTATAAAGAATAAAAATTGCTCTCTATTTACCGCTCGGCTATAAAGCTTTTACGCGAATGTGTCATTCATAAAAAATAAATGCACCGTATGATCTGTGTGTCATTCATGGATGTCGCAACAGTAGTTCAATGGTATTAAATTTTTTTGCTTATCATTTTTTTATCTTTCAACATTCATTTTAATCACTTTATCTACTCTCAACAAATAAATCGTTCAACAGTTAAAAATCATTTTTTTTCTTTTTTTTCATTAACTTTTTATTTATTACTACGAAGTTACGAGACGAAAATGACTTTTCTAAACTCAGATTCCTAGAGATAATTTTTTGTAACCAAGATTTCGTTTGATCAAGCAGTTTAATAAAAAAAAATATATATATATATAAAATATTGTATTGCCAAGTCGAAGAGAAAAACTCTGGCATGCGGTATAACTCCCACGCGAGTTTAGTACCACAGAGACGTGGAGAGAACAGACTGAGAGAAAGAAAGAGAAAAATGTATATAAAAGTAGCTACTACTCTCGCACGCACGCATATCGTCGTCGTGATCGTCGTAGTCTTTTGGTTGGCTCTCTTATGTCTTTACTTGCTCTCATGACAGACTTAGCCATCCGTACTAGCGTACCACCAGCACTAGCAGCTGAACCGCGAAACTTACAATCCAACACTACGCAACCAAACACCATTACACCAACTACTTATTATATTACAACTTGAAATCTTGTCTTCCTCAACTTTAAACTGCACTACTGTACTCTAAATTCTCCACTTTTCATTCTCATTCTACCGCGAAACTTATGTTTCGTTGGAGACAGTTATTACCTCTTGTTCTACTAGTTTCCTCTTCATAATTTTTCTCAGTACGTTCATCCAAAATAAAATGCAGAAAAAAATATAAAAAAAAAAAAAAAAAAAAAAAAAAACAGTATAAAAAAACTAAAAATACTTTATACACACAAAGAATTTTTAAAAGGCAACAAAGTAAAGCATAAAATAATCGATCGACCTAAAAAAATATAAAAAAATTTTTTCAAAGGTATATTTTAGTTTTGAGTGTCGTTGCGAGTAGAGTAGAGCTTGCCATTGATACTTTTCATCTTGTGGACTGCAGCCCACTCACTCTCTTTCTTCTTCTCTTTATTTTTCTTTTCCTTACTTTTCTTTATTCTTTATCCTCTATTTTTCTCCACTTGTACTCTTACGACGTCAAGTTCGCAGTGCCCGTGGTCGTCGCGTTCTATTTCCGTATATTTGCGAGGGGCTAAATAACTCGCATGCATCGTATCGTGTGTGCATATCCACATCACATATTATGCTGCCCAGAGTATCATGAGAAATACAAGAGAAAATTTTCCTCACTTCCCGACTTCTGCCACCGTAAATTTAATTAAAATCATTTTTTTTTATATGCATCTACATACACAACCAATTATATATATATATATATATATATATATATATATATATATATATATATATATATATATATATATATATATATATATATGTATATTTATAAACCCTCGTCAATAATAGTTAGTTTTTTTAAATTCCCATCAATGTCAACCGTATTTATATTTATAACTAAACGAGTGTTCTGGATAATTTATAATAATCAACGGATAGATATTTTAAATAAAAAAGACTTTGATCGATTGGTTGAAAAATTACGGGGGCGATCATTCGGTCGATGATGACTAATAATGTAAGTCTCATCTGAGGATTAAAAAAAACCTAGTCTTTCTCACGTGTATTGTGTCGTATTAAAAAGTATAGAAAATAAAAAAAAATTTATATGTATAAATTTATTGTATAAGGAATAATATGTATGTGTAGTATGATGATTCACCTTGAAAAAATTTTACCTTGTGCTTCTCGTCCTTGTAATGCGTGGGGACGACTCAATAATATATAAATATATATTATATATATGTATATATATAAAAGTAAAGACTTAAAGACAGTAGTCAAGTGTATATTGTGCATTGTGAAGCCATTATTCTTAGGGCTTCTTTGAAATATAGCAAAAAGACATAAGGAGTTTCACGTTGCACATTAAAATAACAAAAATAATGTCTCAGAGACGATATATGTGTTTATGACTCAAGGAGTATCTTATTAAATTAAAGAATAATAAGCTATAATAAATTCAAAAAAATTCAGCGTGGGCATATATCTATTAGTTAGCAAACGATTTACTCGGAGAACATTTCATTGGCATGGGTTTTATTTAGTGTGTTGAGAAGATGAATAATGATAATAAGAAGAAGAAATAGCGGAGGTGGTTTATAAGGCGTTTGGGAAAATTTTAAGTAAAACAAAAGTAGCGGTGCCAAAATATAAGTCAACGACCTGACAACCTCTATCCGGTCTATTGAAACTAATGATTGTTCTCAGGGGGAAGTAGAGAGGCATGAGAGAATTTCTCGTAGCTTTCGCTGTACAAGACTTCCGATTTAAAGTAGACCTCTTTTTTTTTTATCTTATTTTTTTTTTTTACTCGAGAAGTTTGAAGTTGAGTCAAGGAGTTGATTAATAAAGAATAAAGAATATATTTTTCGTGGTTAAATCATAGTACTATGTATTATTAATTTATTCATTTTACTATCAAGAAGATTAAAATTTAAATATTCATGTTTTAATATATTCTAGAGTATTAGATATTTTAATCTACTGCAATTTTTTAATTTATCATTTAAAAAAAAATTATTAAAATAAAAAATTCTATAAAAAATTTATATACTTCAATTAAATAATTTTATTTTTTTAAAACTAGTTGATAAAAAAAAAAAAAAAAAATTAATTCATCATTTTTACTCTACTCAACTTCTCTTTTACATCTTTGCACTTGAAGCTGCAGGATAAAAAAAAATTAACAACGTGGATAGTTGGTGAATATCCACTTGAGCCTGAAATGTTTAGTTTTTAAAATAAAACGAGTTGAGACACATTACACATTATGTATTTTATTTGATGATGTGATGTGTAAGTGATGGACTTGAGTTTTACCGCAGTACTCGGGTTTATCAGTGAGGAAAACCGGGAGGAAGGACGAGTAGACGACAAGAGGAATAATATAAAGAGAGAATCAAGAAAATAGAATACGTATGATAGAGCAAGACCAATGGAGAGAAAAAGAGAGAACGTAGGGAGATTGGAGCCCCCCTAGACAGTTTACACCGTCACACGTGTGTGTCATGTGTGTATGGATGTGTGTATGTGAGTATTGTGTAGCTTGGGGCCGATGACACTACGTAGTGTTTGACGGCAACGAAGACGACGATTCCACGTTATATGTTACCGCGACAACGACAGTGATAGCAAATATATATATATATATAAAAATACTTTACATATATGTACATGCACATATATATTTACTACTCTGCGCTTGCGCAAACTTTTACACGATTTCATTTATGACACACGGCATTTAGATGCACCGGTATGATATTGTCGGCATATCATTGCACAAAATTCCATATGTACATATAAATCGTTTTAATTAACATACTTTTATCATATATTATAAACATATAGTTTAACGAACGATTAATAATATCAAAAATATATTATTAATAGTAAATATAAAAATTTAAAAAAAATTAAAAGGACACAACGGAAATCGAAGACCTAAAAATGTATCCTCATTTCCTCTTGTTACGCTTATTTGCCTTCGTATATAAAATTATATATGAGTATAGAGTTTGTTTGCACATAGATGTATGCAATAAATATATACCAAGAAGGTTTCGTTTTTAAGCAATGATAGGTTGGTATATTATATACATGTATGAGATGCTACGTACATCTAAACTCGAAACCGTTGACATACGGGCGCGTCTGACATCATGATGGTACTGAAGAGTTTACGATGAATGAAAACCGATATCACGTCTGCTATTATACGCTTTGGTCATATATTTTGGATGTGTTTACTATCATATACACATACATATATTCATACATGCATACTTGTTATTATTCGACTCCTTTCAACTACTCATGCATTTCTGTTTTACATCACGTAGACACCGTTAGATTTTGTGTATGTAATACACTGTACCTGCGTTTTATCAATCGTATAAATATATATATTGCTTAATAAAAATCTTATCAATCATTTTTTTATTTATTTATTATTGCTATTAATTTTTTTTTTTCAGACATTAAATCTAAATTGACAGTAATAAAATTACTAAGGAATTTGTAATTTTTTATTACATATTATTGGACATCATATTTATTATTCAAATCTATTTTATTATTCCCAGATAATTTATTTGAATAAAAAAAAATTTCCACCCGAAAAATTAAACAATAAATTTTAAAGTTTCTGCTCCAATAAAAAAAATATTTAAAAAAATGATCAGTCTAGACAAATGAAAATCAAATCAACTATAACATAAATTAATCTAATTTATATTCTTAATGATTATTTATATTTTATTTTACAGGGCCGACACACCAAAACGGGTCAGCTGGCGGCCATTAAAGTTATGGACGTCACGGAGGTGAGGACCTTTGTCTAACCAATATAATAATATCCAGTCAATGAACTTTATTCCATTTTTATCTCTCCATCTCTTTACCTTCTTAATTACCATTATTAAAACTCCATAAAAATACCGATAATTATCGCGTTTAAAAAAAATTAAATCATTTGAAATTTTCCACTAACGTGATTACAAACACTTAATTACTTACTTAATCTTTATTTTATAAAAAAATTTTACTTAAACTAAAATACTAAGATAAAAAAAAATAAAGTTAAATGCAATTGTATACATTGATAGCAGAGAAACAATAATTTACTGTAATGACCCAGTATATCTGATTACTCATACTCGCGATAAAAATTTCCGAGAATCCCGTGAGTTTGCTGCTGATTACCGAATATCTTATATTAACAGAAGTCGCTTAACTTGCTTTTATGACTCCATTCTTCACCCCCCCCCTCTCTTACTTTTTCTTTTCTCTTTTCTTAAACAGTCTCGATTTCCAATTAATCGCGTGAGATAAAAAAACCCGATGATTGTAAAACATCGCAACAGTAATACCGTCTACACTACGATACTCTAGAATCTGTACACAGCGATGACCCTACATACACATTAAATAAAATATTAACATGAGTGTGCATTTATTTGTATCCGGTATGCGTTTTAAATGAACGATGACGAATTTTACTACGAATAACTTGATCGGAAATTTGCTAATAACGAAACTAATCATGGGCAATCAAAATCAAACACTGAATCTTTTAATTATTTGAATTACAGTAATTATTTATTATTAATCCATTTAATGAGATTGATATAAAATAAATTATTGAGTGCTTAGACAGATAGATAAATAAATAGTGGATTTAAAATTGTAGCATTTAGAGAGAAAAACTATACTCTTGTTTCATTTTTATTTGATATAACGCCTGAGCTAATCTTGACTCTACTTACCTACTTAACGGTCGATACGCAATATCGTTTCATGATCTTTAATACTACAAGTACACTAACATATATATACATTTTTTCTTTGCTTTTCTATTTTCAATTCCTCTAAAAAAGGATTAAAACTGTCTTGAAATAATTATTAGTTTTTAATAAAAATAATATATTATTTATAAATCCCGATCTGTAGTTAATGCATCTGATGCTTATAAAAAAAAAAATAATAATTAAATTTTTTAACTTTATTGCAGGACGAAGAAGAAGAAATAAAACTTGAAATCAATGTCCTCAAAAAGGTGAGCTAGAAAAAAATTATTTAAGGATTTATCATGTTAGTAAGTATCCGATCTATTGATCTAATGAATGAATATGTTTTGTTTAGTATTCAAATCACAGAAATATTGCGACATATTATGGAGCTTTTGTTAAAAAATCACCACCGGGCAAAGATGACCAGCTGTGGCTGGTTATGGAGTACTGCGGTGCTGGCTCGGTTACTGATTTAGTTAAATCAACAAAAGGCCAAAGTTTAAAGGAGGAGTGGATCGCTTATATCTCGCGAGAGATTTTGAGAGGACTCAGCTACCTTCACAGTAATAAAGTCATTCATAGGGATATTAAAGGACAGAATGTCTTATTAACAGATAATGCTGAAGTCAAACTAGGTATGATTAATATTATTCTTACACTGTAAAAAATTAGGAGTGAATTCGGAGTACTGACGGATTTTATTTAAATCTGCATTCACTCTGATTCGGAGTTTTAATATTATAATAAACTATCCTTCGGAGTAAATTTCACACCGAGGAGATTAAGCGAATAAACAGTCCGCGCTCACTCCTAAATTTTTTACAGTGTATTATTATTATTAATTATTTAATGAATTAATAATTTACTAAAATTTATTTTACAGTTGATTTCGGTGTAAGTGCACAGTTAGATCGTACAATCGGTAGAAGAAATACATTCATTGGTACGCCGTATTGGATGGCACCCGAAGTTATCGCTTGTGATGAAAATCCAGACGCAACTTACGACAATAGAAGTGACCTTTGGTCTCTCGGTATCACGGCACTTGAAATGGCCGAGTCACAGCCTCCTCTCTGCGATTTACATCCCATGAGAGTAAGTATTGTACTCTTCAGGTTGTTTTAATTAAATTCCAAACAATGGTACACGTTTACATAGCAATACTAACATTATCAAAATTATTACAGGCTCTATTTTTAATTCCACGTAATATGCCACCGAGATTAAAGTCTAAAAAATGGGCCAAGAAATTTCACGGTTTTATTGAAACGGTCCTAGTAAAGGATTATCATCAAAGGCCGTATACAGAGCAGCTACTAAAGCATCCATTCATCCGGGACCAGCCGACGGAGCGTCAAGTAAGGATACAGCTGAAAGACCACATCGATCGTTGTAAGAAACGTAAACAAGAGAAAGGTAAGATAGCTTTATCGGTTTATCTATTTATCATAAACCAACCATCCCATCCAAGCCCCATCTCCATCCATCTATCAGCAAACTTGATAGCTATTGAGTGATATTTACTTGCTGATTTATCAAACAATCAATAGCTCTTGTCCATCATCATCATCATTATTATTATAATATTTATTCTTTATCAGACTTTAGCTTTATCTATTTTTGCTCTTTTATATGTTTATTTTATTTATTATTTTATCGCAGAACGAGATGATTATCGATACAGCGGCAGCGAAAATGAGGAAGATGAACCAGCGTTGGCTGGCGAACCATCCTCAATAGTTCAAGCACCCGGTGGAGATACACTGCGTCGTAATTTCCAACAGATTCAAGAGGGTAGAACGTTGACCCAGGACATTCCCCAGCAGCCAGCGCATCCGAACAAAGAAAAACCGTCAAGTAGAGGCCAAAGAGAAATTCCAGAACCTGGCCCTCCAGCACGACCGGCTATTCCTCACAGACTTATTGGTAAAAAAAAGAAAACACTCATACTCATTGCAATTTAATGACAAAATAAAAAAATGACAGCATCTGCTGACGGTTTAAATTTATTCGGGTCAAACATTTATTACAATAGAACCACAACCGCCTTCTCGACCTCTACCGCCGACTCCAAGAGACGATCCAAGACAGCCGCACAAAGTATCTACTCCACCGTCTAATCATCATCCAGCGGTGAATTCCGGTGGAGCCGGCAGCGGCGGATCAGGCGGTCAAGCTGCTCCTCAGCGAAATAGTCATATTTTTAAACCTATGGTAAGTAATGCTTATTCACAATAAATAGTATTATTATTATCATTATTATTGTCAACTAGCTATTAAAGCATTACAATAAAAGACAATAGATAAGTTTAAAAAAAAATCAAGGCGACGTTGCAAGTGCACGTTTACTGTTCTGATGCAAACCGCCGAGCGTTTAAATGTATGATGCAGACTTAAAAAAAAAAAACAATAATCACTTTAATAATATGTTCTATGATTCTATCTTTATATTTTTAATTCACACACCTCTCAGTATTTATACGCTAGACAATAAACTTTTCTAGTTTATTTTTCCTATATGCAGTGCACGACCGATTAAATTCCAACTCTGGCATAATATATAATTAGCGGCTGCATGTAAGCGACTTTTTTTTTTATTAGAGTTACAATTATGTAGCCCTAGCCACCTTACCCCACTTACAAGCCACATACATTTGCATCAATTATATCTTTTTCTGTAATTGTTGATGTTAAATGTATCTGGCTTTTTTTTTATTGTTTTATTTTCTTTTTTTCCATGTTCACATGTAATCTGTAGCTGCCACCAAGAAGGCCGGAGGTAAGAGCGCACTACACTATTCCTCTCGCTTTTAATTATATTATTTATTAAATAGTTTTTACATACTGTAAAAAATTAACGGAGTGTATGCAGAGCAGATGACTGTCTATTTAATTCCCTTGGAGTGAAGTTCACTTCTAAAAGGAGTTTATTTTAATATTTAAACTCCGAATCAAAGTGAATGCGGGTTTAAATAAAATCTACATCATTCCGTTAAAAAAAAATCCCTATTTACTCCGTATGCGGAGATTTTTTTTAAAACTCCAGGACTCCGAGTGACGGAGTGAATTCGGATTTGAATCAAATTCTTGATCACTCCGAATTCACTTCCAATTTTTTACAGTGCATTAATACACGCTAAAAAAATGGTATTACTTCCCATTCTTTTATGTCAACTTTTCCTATCGAAGATGGTAAGCATTCTTATCCGAAATGATAATCATTACTATCTCAGAAAGCAAAATTTAAAAATTTTTCAGAAATAAGAAATATCTAGATGGCAATAGTAAATATTACTCTATGAAAGACGAATAGTTAACATAAAAGCATGATAATGATTATCATATAGATGGTAATCATTTATTTATATCTTGTTGTAAGATGGTAATAGTTATCATTTTTTTAGCGTGTATATTAATTGTCGAAAGATTTATCAGCTACGGAAAAATAATTTTAATTATTATTGTTATTATTATTATTTTTATTTATAAATCTTTTTAATATGACCTGCATGTTACTAGTAATAATTTATTGCCACGTATCTACTTAAATGTATATATATTCGTATTTATATTTATATCTATATATGTACGATGTCCACACTATTATCCAACGCTTTATGCTTCGCTCTGTATAAATAACAAAAAAAAAAAAAAAGACTCGGCTTTCACTAACAATTCTTTTAACGATTTCCAATAAACATTTCACGACGTTTTAAATCAGTCACAGCCATGCTTTTTACCTGTTGATAAATTTAAAAAAATATTAACATAACTTGCTTAGCTAAGTAGAGAGCTATTGAATACATAATTAACAAGATAAAAAATATATATTGTAATTATGAAATTGAGTATAAATCTAAACTGTTTAATTTTAAATCAACCGCTATAATAATCTGATGATTTAATTTTTATTATTAAATCAGTTTTACTTGACAGAATACTGCTTTTAAATAACTTTGGCTTTCTACTTGTTACTTTTAAAATAAAAATATGGAGGCGGCTAACATAAATATTTTATAAAAATAAATAATAAATCAGTCAATGTGATAATTAAAAATAAAAAAAAAATGTAAAATTGGTAAAATGACATTGTGACTAACGGGGTAACGTGTGTGCGCGTTGGGTGGTAGGACTTGGACATGCTGTGTGCTCAACTCAACGAGCTTGGTGTGTCACAGGGCCCAGAAGCCCCGCCGAGGCCCAATCGTCAGCACAAGAGCCCCGCACCAACACAATCGGCAAATGCGGCAACACATTCGGCTCAACCTGTCGCCAATAATGAACAAAACAACAAACAGATGCCTCAGTCCTCCAGTATTCTTGATCAAGTAAGCAAGCAATACAACAACAACATCAGCAACTGAAAAAAATAAAATAAATAATGATAATAATGATAATAATAATAAAAACAAACAAAATGCTGCCCACTACTCGAGACACAAACAAATAATCAACATCCCGTTTAATTAGTACGATAACATTACGTACCTTCTCTTTTTTATTAATACCTTCTTACTATGGTATTTGTTATATTAGATTTATATAGATATATATCTTTTATTGTTCTTATATGGGTTTATTTTTCACTGTCAGCACCACTTTATAAAAAAATTTTTTTTGGGTTTCTTGTGGATTATTTGTGTACCTGAAGATCAGAATGTTTTTTGCGCAATGAAAAAATGAAAAAAAATATATGTAATTTGACTTTTTAATGAGCAGTACCAGGACCTACATGCGAGTCATTTTAGAAATCCAGTCGTCAGTAGATTTTTTACTGAGCAATTTTTTTTTATTGCGCGAAAAACGATCTGATCTTAAGGTACACGATTTTTTTATATTAAAATTTATTGTTCTTAGTAAATTCACTATAGCTATTTATTATTAATTAAGATTATTTATTATCTATAATTATAAATATTTTCATAAAATAATTTATGGAAAATAAAAATTTTATTTAAAAAATTTATAATTTTCAGGCACTATCTGTTGAGAGTGACAGCGACGACGACTTTGAAGACGCTAGTGGGAATAATGCACGTAATGACGGTACACTATTGGCCAGTGATCCACCCAAACCTCTGTAAGTTTCATATCCATATTCACACTAATAATGGTAATTTATATAAAATTTAAAAAAAATTTCATAACTCATCTTTCATTTCTAATCACTCATCAACTGACATTTGATCGACCTACGGCATCGCATTCATACTATTTGCCGTACGTACATCATTGAATATCATCATTTATCGTCATTGTCCATCGTCTCATCTCTAATCGCCGATGAATTATATATTTTTGTGGCACGTGTACCAGTCCTGAATTTGCTTTCAGACCGTCTTCAGACTCATCCTCATCCTCTTCGCACAATGCCCAAAATCACCATGAAGGTAAGAGTAATAATTATTATTACTATACAAATACAATAGTAAAATATAAACAATTAAATCATTTACTTTGTTTTACACACTGTAAAAAAAAAAACGGGGTAAATCCGGGCGGTGTAGGTGTTAATATTTTCGGTATTAAATTTCAACGAAATCGGTGTTAAAATAAGCCGCCGGTATAAATATTCTTTACGGGTGTTAACAGTTGACGAGTGTTTTTATTAATTAATTAAACTATGGATGATTAAAATGGTGGAAGTAAAATTGTGTAATTTTTAAAAAAATTACGTATAACAAATAAGTACATAACAAAGTTGAAATTCCCTCCTGATAATATTCATTAAATTTTTATATGTAGTATATTTTTTTTTTCTAATTTCTATACATGGAATTTTTTTTTACACTGATTTAACTCCAGTGTTATTTCATTTTAACACCGCGCGGTATTAAATTGAGTTCATTTTTAACACCGCTCTTTTTAGAATGAATGATCTGAAGTTTCAATTTGTAAATGTTAAGAATAAAAATGATCGATTTCCTACCTCTGCCCAAGTAGCAAAGAGACAACTTTAAGATGTCATTTTAAAGGATGACAAATTTTTTTTGTCTCAAAGCCAAGTTTGTTTGTATAAATAAGACATACAGATGTTGGTCCTAGAAGTCATAAGAAATTTGTGTTTTCTTTTCCATCTTAGAAAAGTAATTTCCTTTAAAAAATGGACTTATTTAGATGACATATATTTGTAATTTACTATTTGCCGTCAATTGTGTCAAGTTTTTTAAGCAGATATTTTTCCGGTGACACAAATTTCTGATGATTTTGTTAACATTTTGGTGGCTTATCGATATGTCAAAAAACTGCTATAGATGTCACAAAATCAAGTCTGCTACTTGGGTATGTAAATATAAATATGAAAATAATTATTATTGTTATTATTTTTAAAGGAGGTGGCGCGCCAAATCGACCGTTACCACCAACTCCAGACGAAGAAGAATCTGGTGACCGTACACTAGTCATGAAAAGAGTGAGTACTTTATCTTTATCAGTAGAGAGTGCAAGTATAAATTTAATTATCGTAGCTAATTTTTGCATACATATATATGTATATATATATGCACTATTGTATATGTATCGCACTGCAGTGTATCATTTTACACGTTACTATTACGTCGTATGACCGTTTATATACGTAATTATTTTTTATTTATTTTTTTTTATTATTATTATATTACTGTTATTATTTTAAGTACATAAGTGACGATAGACTGCCATTAAATTAACGGTCCACGAAAATTTCCTCTTGTTTTTTTTTAATACATTGCAAATCATCGAGGCGATGCAACCAGACGCATGAACGAGTACTTGTCATCATATCATGCGTTTGAGAAGCCTTTTTCAAGGCCTAATTTTTCACGATCATCTCAGATGCCTGTCAAAATTACCTTTTTCTTTTTGTTCATTTTTTTTTTCATTCCATTACTATAAACAGTACACGAAAAAAATTTTTTTGTTATTCCTTTTACATTCACAATTAAAAAAAAAATATTAAATTATCACTGAAGTTTATAATCAGTATAATACAGTAATAAAATTATTTATGTGAAGTTTTACTTACATAGTTTAACAAATATTTGAAAACTAAATACTCCAAATTATTACAACTAAAAAATTTAAAAGTTTTATTTTAAATTCTATGAAAATAATAAGATTTCATACATTCTTTACAAAGCAGTTCGCTAAATAACTCTCGACAAAAAAAAGTTAATTTTTAGTTATTCAAAAGTATAAAATTTCCATTAGTTTAATTAGTTTCCACTTGATTTAATATTTAACCGATGAAATTAAAAAATATTTAATTGATGACAAAAAAATTCATTTTTTCGTGTCGGCTCTTCATACATCACAGTCTCACTTGCTGTATGATACTTGCTCGAGCCTATATGACACCATATATATATTTATATATATATATGTATCACAGTTATTGGCAGATTAATTGCCAGCACTCTACATACATCAAACCACCAGCCACTTTATAACCATCACCGGCCATCACAACTCATCCATTAAATTACATGGACTAAAAAAATATTTTGTTGACATGTCACATGTTTAATTAAAGCACTCAACCATTCGCAATATCTTAACGATTCATTTGCAACAATAAAACACTCTATCCACTCGTTGATATTAAATACCGACAACTCGTTTACAATAAAACATACGTTAACTAAAATAAAAAAAACCGAATGACAAAAATACAATACAGTAATCATCCATAAGTAAATTAAAAAGTTTGATAAAATAATGAAACATCAATCATATAAAACACAACACAAACTACGTATCGTTTTTTTTGTTTCTTTTTTTTTCTTGATCACTGTTTCATTACCCGACCATTCGATTACCGTCTTCTCTATACGTTCGTCGTTGTCGAGTAGAAATTAACACCAATCACCACAATCACCATAACTACAACAACATCAACAGCAACAACAATAACAAGTACGACAGCAATGACAAATAGCAACAGTAAGACAACAACGACGACGGACGATAGAGCGGTAGTTGCGAGCAACAGGCACTCCGAGATTGACGAGCAGCTGCTCCTCAAGGAGTGGGACTTTACTCGCTTCTTTCAAGGGTGTAACGAAAGGTTGGATAAAATGAAACAGGAGGCGAGCAGCAGCGGAAAATCTGCTAGTGATGAGAGGTCCTCGTCCTCGGGGGATAGGACATTGAAGCGCTACGAAGCCGCTGGTTCGAGACGTAAAGATCAACAGTCTCAAGCTCAACAACCTCAGACCCAATCTCAACTTCATCATCAACATAAACAGAGTAATCATAAATCGTCTCAACAGTCACAGCCATCACAACTTAAGGCCGTGCATCGACGTCAGGAATCAGATTCGAAATTAGGAAACTCTAGTGCGTTTGCACGGGCATTCAGGCGGGAAAATTCTGACTTTTTTCCATCAACGCGACACTCGGCTTATCTGCAAAAGTCCGAGCCACGGTCTAGTATATTTTCCAGTGGCAATAGACGTGGAAGTGAAATAAGTGTTGCCGGTATATTAGGAAAAAAATCCAGCGGATTGGCACCTGGTGAACCGGTATTGACCGAATTCTCGTATGGACGTGAGCCGACGAGCACTAACGCTGGTCGTGGACTACTCCAGCGGCCAAGACGAGAGAAAACAGAGAGTGAAATTGTTTTTGGTAGCAGTAGCAGTAGTAGACAGCAAGACTTTTTACGTGAACGTCATGAGGCTAGATTATTACGCGCTGCTGCTACTGCTGCTGACGACTCGTCGTCAAGAAGACGGAGTTTTAGACCCTCGGGTAGCCCAACGACAACAAATTCATTGAATGCCACTAATACGACAATTTCTTCCGATGATGGAGGGACTATTAAATCGACGGCTAGTACAACTGCTAGCGAGTACAGCCCGGTTATCAGTCAGGTCAGTCTTGTCGACGAGCCCTGACTGCCTGTCCGTCTGCCAGATCATTGGCTCGTCAACCTAGAAACCTAGTACCTCATCATTTTTATTACTCTTTATTTTTTTATCCTATTTACTTATAAATATAATGCCCTCATTACGCTATACTTTATCTATCAACTCATTTCCTATACTGTTTTTTTTTTTTTTTTTTTTTTTTTTTTGATAATAACTTCCCGCATCTACGGATATATAATATTTATTTACGAATGACTTTAATATATCAATAGATTATTATCATTATTATTCTTAATTATATAGTCGAGGCAGTACAAGGTAGACGCATTTTATAATATAGATTTTTTTTTTATTACTGTTATTGAGGAGGTTTTTATATTAAAATAATTGATAATTTCTGATTTTATTTTGATTTATTATTTTTAGTAAAAAATTAAAAAAAAAAATTTTAATAATTTATTATTTTATATATTTAAAAATATGTAGATAATTAATAATCAATTTATAGATACTGTAGGTTTAAATAATCGAGAAAAACCTCCTTGGTATGTTAATTAAAAATTTGATTATACGAGTAGTGAAAATTAATGAATTAATTATTAATAATTAAATAGTTTATTAAATTTGCTACTGCTATCGTATCATTTCACTGTCATTTCCATAATAGTTTACTTAAAAACCAATATTATAACTGGTAATTAAGTGCAATACTATATTTATTTAATATTTTAATTCCTATCAATTTAATTTTACTTAAAACTTCCATTTAGAATCCGTAAAAATAAAAAAAATAAACCATTAGACTCTGATTCGTGTATTTTAACAGTTGATGTGGGAGACTTCCATCAATTTTCAATATCATAACCAACATAATAATCTTCAACATTTCACATTAAAAATCCTCTCCATTTGAATTTAAAATAAAATAAAAATGCTGAATATAAATCAATCTCTCCCTCTACTTACTCATTTCCATTATTAATTATACTCTTGCTACTTCACATATAACCGCAGATGAATGTTGGGATTCGCTTACGCGACTGTCTAAACTGTAACTAATAAAATGAAAAATTTAAAAAAAAAAACAAAACTAACAAAAATGAAAGCTAATCGCATGAGGTTCGCGATGCTTTCGTGTACGCTAATCATCACTGCACGCATTAACTACTGACAAAGCTGGTGTTTTAATAACGAACGGTGAAAAAAAGTAATTAAAAATCCCTCAAATTATTAGACTAAATTATTATTTCATCCAATTAAAATTTAATCCCTTCATTAAAAAAAAAAAAAATTATAAAAATTATTTTCCATATCCACTAACCAATTTTATTTTTTTGCTTCAATCAATTTGGAAAAAAAAATATTATATTAATATAAATCATTTTTTTTTATTTCCCAATTATCTTTTCTATTCTTACGCGTCGACTGAATAGTCAACGTTCAATCATAAAGTAATAATTATAATTATCATAGCAATGATAATAATAATAATAATAATAATATTAATAATAATAGTAATTATAACTATAGTACTAAAATAATTAATCTATATTTGGTTAGACCAGTTTCTCATTCAACTAGTAACACAAAGACTTTTGATTATGTTTCACGAGTGATAAATTAATAACCATGTGTGTATTGTGCTAACATATATGTTCTTCATTCATTCAACCACATGTTCACGTGCCTGCTGCTACTACAGATATATGTATATATATACATATACATATAAATATATATATATATATATATATATATATATCTATGTATAAAGCATGCATGAAGCCATTCTTTAACGAAGGAACTGCAACTTGACCACAAATTCACGATTAACTGCCAATAGAAGATCATAATCTTAAAATTAAAAAAAAAAAATACAGCAATCAGTAAAAAAAAAAAATAAAATAATAACAAAAGCGACATCTGAAGAAAAGAATCTAATGAGAAGATCAGAAGAAATAGCGTGAATGTGAATTTTTTTAAGGTCTCATCGGCATCGAATTGTTGTAATTGGCGTCTGACAAACGACCAAGAATAACAATAATAATAACAATAATATAGTTATAATGATAATAATGATGATCGTGAAGACCGTTGCATGACCTGCTTTATTTATAATTTTTTTTTTAATGCCTAAAAAGACATTGTTATTGCAATTGATTGTTATGTTATGATACAATATACTTTTTCACATCGTCGTCATCTCAACCAGCCATTGCCTTGCTCTTTTATAAAAACATTTTACACCATATATATATATGTATATGCGTATGTGTGGATTATTATTATATGTGTACATGAACATGAACATGAACATAAAAGCATGCTTTGAAAACTGGCATGAGGATGACGCGAAATAGTTGCACGTTTTCATTGTGGATGGAGAAAAAAATAAGTATATGTAACAATGTGTATTTGTATTTGCCTCATTTAACGTACTTATACATTTATATGTATACGTATAGAACGTGATGATCAGCACGTGTATATCAATTTATGTGACGTTATTATACGTTATTGTGTAAAGTAGAAACTTGAGAAAAAAAACATTACATTAGTTTACTTAAAAAAAAAAAAATATTTTATCCTACACTTTATACATTTATGTTATTGTTATTATATATTTATTTGTATATTATAATACATACATATATTTTTTTTTTTACATTTATGTCGCCCTTTACGTGCAACCGTCACTCTGACAGTTAAACAAAAATGCACCGCACATTTTCAGCCTTTGTTGCAAAATTTTTTTTTGTTGATGTATTTTTTTACTTTGTGTTTTACATGTTAAGTGTATCGCTAGCGCTTGATATGCGCGCTTGTGGATGTAATTTTTTTTTTAATATCGTGTTTGTTTTTTTTTTTAATTTTCGTATCGTTTTTCGTTAATTAACTTTTTTTACAATTTAGCCTATAAAGTGAATTCCTTTAGTACTGCAGTTTATTACGCTCCTAATTCTACTATTTTTTTGTTTTTGTTTTATGACCGTACATTTATAGTGACTACTCAATGCAGCGTTGGTATAATGAAAATAATGATTTTAATTGTGATATATATTTTTTAGTATACTTGAAATATTGTATGATTTTTACGGTATTAAATTTTATTTATTTTATTCGTTGATTCCAATTTACAGTAGTATTATAACTTTCGCAATAAATAGTTTTATTATTTATGTAATAAAAAAATCTGTTAAATTTATTTACAGGCTTCATACATTTTTGGTCATAAAAAATCTTCATTACAGATTTTTTTTTTATTTTTACTAACAATTGAAAAAAAAAAACTCATAAGAAATTATTAAAGTTCTGCTGCAATAGAAAAATATGAATTTTTAATTTTCAGTCCTTTTTATGAATGAATTTATATTTAGAAACATTCAAAGCCTAGCAAAACAATTAATATATTTATTAATTTTTTTTAATTCTATGAATAATAAAATATCATTAAATACCTGAGCGAATAACTTTATGACCGAAAATCCATTAAGCCTGGCTGTATGATGGTAAAAAATATTTTTTAATCATAAATTAATTTTAATCGATCAATAAAAAACCCATAGTATACATATTCATTTTTCTAGTAAAGCTTTAAATTTTTTTTTTCAATCTTAAGCTAAAATAATTTGAAAAAATAAATTTATTAGATTTGTAAAAAAAAGTTGTTACGTCTGAACTGTCTTGAAGTTAAAATTGCTCGGGCTCATCATGAAAAATGAAATATTCATATAAAATGGTGACAGAGAAGTATAAAATATGAAATACATATTCAGAGAAATGTATAATATTTACAAAGTTTTAGTAGCGACAAGAAAATGGAAATAACTTTAGTAACTCAACTCAGTATTATTTAGCTTCATATTATATATATATATATATACCCCTATATATCTGTATAAAATAATACAAGTCATAAATACCAGCATTGGAGTAGTCATTTGCTTCTTCATTTTTTTCCTTGTTCTTATTCTCATATTTATTTGTTTATTTTTTTTTCTTACATCCTTTTTATTATTTATTAATATTTATTTCCCAGTAAATAAAACAAAACCCCGTATTTTTATTCATCATCACACATATTATAAATAATAATTAATAAATAATTTATAATTTATATAATTAAATATAAATTTACAGAATCGTGAAAGTGATCGTGGAAGAAGTAGCGGCGGTGAGTTCCAGAGGTCAGATTCGTCACCAGGTTCACGACCGAGCTCAGTACTGCCGGACCTTTTGACCTCGTCACCAGGTCAGCGACAGGACAAATCAACCAGCGAAGAGGTCAGACATATAAGCTTATATATACATATATATTTAATATATATTTTCAGCATTATCCATCGTTCGTGTATTACCGTTTACACCTACACTCATTTTACCCAGACAGCCATCAACCACAAGCCCTTTCCTTAAGCTCTTTCTGTCCCATCACTCGCCTCACCTTCTACCAGCAGAATAAGTCAAGTCAATTCGTATAACTTTGTTGTATGTACAAATATATGTGCTGATAGACTAAAAAGCTATTCTGTGAGTTTAAATTGAAATTTCTATTTTAACGATTTGACTCGACATTATTCTCTGGCTTCACAGATTACACGAACGTTAAAGTTTTATTCAAACGTATTACCCAATCTATTTAATCAATTATTATTATAATATAGACTCGCTAAAAGGATTTTGTATATTTATTTAAATCCGAAAATATGTCCAGAATTTTAAATTCACGTGCTATAGCTTTTATCATTACGATACGCTCGTAAATCCTCATGAGTTTCGTTTTATTTAATTTTTTTTTTGTGCATAAAATTGCATTTCATCTGTATTAACTCGATTTATTTCAAATAAAGCTTTGAAGTTTTAAATCGATTGATATTTTACGATACTCGTCAATTTATTCAACATTCACTTCGTTTGTTTTCACTATTTTTATACTTTTAATTTAAATTGTTTTTTAATTATACTGCGAAGCTTCACATATTTTTCTGTAAAATTTTTTTTTAATCGAATTTATCCATTTGCAAATTAATGAAAATATGTAATACTACAAACTTTTATAGAGCACAATAGCTTTTAATTACGAACATAAAAAATTTTAAAATTATTATTACCTTTTTTTGAATTACTTGTCTATTTATTTTTATTCTATTTACTAAGCCAATGAATTCTTTCAATATTCTGTCAGTATACAGACGTAATGAAACAATTTTCAGATGATTTAGTGAACTAAAATTTTAATGAGTAACAATCAGAATAAGTATTGTTCATGTACATATACACGGAGGAAAACGGGCTTAAGAAATCTACGAATTGCGCACTTCGAACGCGAATTGGAGAGGTTGTGCTTGACAACCGACTTGTCAAAGTTACACGATTTTCTCATACTTAACTGTATATATTATTTTTATATTACACTTACACGTTATGAAAAACACATCAGTATAAGAAGGGAACACTTATCAATAAGCCTGATACTTTTTTTAAGTTGTCCGATACGTATTAAGATAAAAAATTTATCGTGGACGTGCATTAGCCTGTGGTTCAAAAAAAGGTCGTGATACGGATATCTACAGAACGATTTGACGAAACGACTCAATATTTTTTCACAATCTTCAGAATTATGCAGAAAAGGTTTTTTTCGAAAATTACTACTGTAGCCCTTCTGGTTTTTTCTATAATAAATCATTCCTGTTAAAACCGGAAATTTTGCATGTAAACAAAGACACATTGCAGCCATTTTTAATAGGAATGTTTTTCATATCTTACTTTTTTCGTTGACTTTCATTGCTGTATATTTACCATGGAATTGTTTATGAGAAAAAACGCGGGTGATTTAAACTTTTTTGAAATTTAATTTTTTCAATCATAACACTGGCGTTCGAGGCGTGCACTTTTGGATTTTCCAAACTTTTTTTATTATGCTGTTAAGGAAATTTTAAACAGGAAGTTGAATTGTCAAAAAATTATTATGCTATACTACAATAATGAAGATTGATAAATTGTAATGAATATCATTTGTCTAAATTAGGAAAAAATGTTAGCGGCTCATAATAATAATTTCAGTACAGCGTAATAATTTTTCGACCACACAACTTACTGTTTCAAGTTTGGTTGACAGCATAATAAATCCGTGTACACATTTTTTTATCAATCTGCGGATGCGTAGATAAGATTAAAATAAAACCTGAAAAGATTTTTAACGAGTAAAAATATACAGGCTTGTAAATCTGCATAATTACCAGTTTCTGAAATCTACAAAATCCTTAAGAGTCATGAGTCCTGACTAAGAATAATTAAAAATCGAATTTCTCGCTACGAAAGTTTAATTTAAATAATGTTGTTTTAACATATAAATTATATTAATTTTATAATTAAAAAAAAATTTATTGAGCGAGAAATTTAATTTAAAAATAAATAAATAAATAAAATTGATAGACTTCTGTACTTAATACATTATAAAAAATAATATAAGTTATTTAGAATAACGTTCCGCTCTTGTGCACTTAATTAGGTACGTGATGAATATAGTGGGGCCCGCATTAATGTTTAAAAGATTCCATTATGCTTTAAATATATAGTGTGTCTTGTGAAAAGTTTTGTCTTAATTTTGAATTCACTTCAATTAATTGATAAAGATTTTACTCTCTCACTATCTCGCTATCACTCTGTCTCTCTTTTCCTTTCTTTTACTATCTTATCAGGGTCAAAATACCCTCCACCCACCGCTGCTGCTCAAACTTTTCGTGCTTAAAATTAAGATTTTCCAGTCAATTTAATTATTCATACAAAGAACTTACGTTAGAGCAAAAGCGGTTCACGAAATCTTTATTATTATATCTAGCTTTAGTTTAAGCTTTAACTTGTAATGTCTATTTATGTTATACTCGTTATTTAATACCTTTATCATTCATTTATTTATGTTTTTATTCATTTTTTAAAGTTTCATTTTTTTTTGTTTTCTATAATAGGAACAAAATTAATCATCTGCTCTTTATATATTTTGCAATAGCTGTTATTTTATAGCTTTTATATGTAATTTTAAAATTCGGCAAAAGGAAGAACGAAACGAAAAATTTTTATTTATATTCATTCTCCCTTTTTATTATTCATTAGCTTTTATAATAAAAAAATAAAAAGTTTATAATAATTTCATTTTATCATCAAGATCTACAAAATAAGTGTCTGAATAATTAACAATCCCACGACTTTATGCCTTAAAATACTCTCGGTATTTTTAAAATAAAACACCGCAATGAGATAATCTGCTCTCAATGCTAATGTAGCCAGAGAAATATTTTAAATTATTCTTAAAACTCATTTAACTGCTTTTTAAAACCTTATAATATCACTTTTTATTTCTCTGACTACATTAAAATAACCATTTATATAAATATATATACATAAATAAATATATACACAGAAAAAAAACATTTTATCAAGACTAGAAAAAATTTATTGATGCAAGAAATTTTTTCTCGCCCCAAGAAAATTTTCATTTTAAGAGGTTACGATTTTCAATTCAATTTAATTTACGGATAAACACTGGAAACTTAAAATAGAGAGTCTTTAGCGTTTTTAAAATCTTAACATAAGGCGGGAAATTTCGTATTTTCAAAATTTCTAATTCATCTCCAGAAAAAATTGTTTTAAAATTATCATTTTCTCAACGAATGCAACAAAAATAGTCCCGTTCATTTTTCTGAGTGTAAGAAATAGGTTCGGTAGCTTATCCGCTTAAATTTATAAGGCGAAAAAATTCTTAGGATAAGTAAAATTTTTCTTGAGGCGAGTAAAAATTTTTAGCGCCAAGAAATCCATTTTTTCTGTGTACATATATATAAATAATGATGATAATATTTAATGATATGACCCTTGTTAATAATTTATTACCGTATATATCCATCACGTGTGACTAATTCACGATTATTGTGTGTTGTGGGACACGCGGGAGCTCTAACTTGAACGCCAGGGCCCTATCTACTGACCACCCCCATCCCAATACTAATTACAATGTAAGTATTTATCCATCTACATCAGATCAGTGTCGCTTCCTTATTTCTATATCTCAAGGGTCACTTTTCATAAAACTAAACAACTACATTAACTCAACTCACTATAATTAATTTTTTTTAAATAATTAGTAATAAAAAAAAAAGTAAACAAATAAAAATATATACTCAAAAGTTTATGAACGGGAATAATTTTTTACTCTCAATTTAAACTATTGTAATTTATCTGGGGCTTTTCTTTTATCTCCGTACTCCCTTTGTAATCAATTTATTTTTCTATTATTTTATTTTTATTAACTATTTGTTTTGTTTTTATTATTTTATTTGTGTTATTTATTTTTATATTTTCTTTTGTATTCATTCTATCATAAACCTTGGGGTGAACGAAAAAAATATATACTATTTTCTTACTGTTTTTTTATTATTATTTATACTTTACCGGATGTGTGTACTATTTGTCTTCTGCAATTGGCATGTACTAAAAAATAATAAAAAAAAAAAGTAATTTCTTTAATAAATAAATAAATAATGTAAAAAAAAAAATAATAATAATAATTATAAAAATGTAAATTTTTCAACGAGTACTTATACTTTTTTCTACTTATCATACACTGTACATCGTATTTTTTATTATATGTTATTTTTATTTCTTAAAATTTTTTTTTTATTATTATTATTATTACTTATATGAAGACCCTCCTTATTACTACTATTTTACTTTTAGTGAGGTAGTAATTGCGTGTATAGTGATTGTGTTAATTAAAATTGGTGTTACTGTTATTGGCATTTGTTCTCACTCTCATATTATACTATAATTATTATTATTATTATTATCATTATGTGTTGGTTGTTGCTTCATTTGCGGTACAATGCATACAGTAGTAAATAAAAAATAAATAATAAAAAAATATTTACAGCTTAATTTTATTTAAAAGTTAAGAGTAAATAAAGTAAAGTCAAAAATAAACAAGCTCATGTGCAATTACAGTAATGTAAGAACAAGTACTACTTTTTTAAATTTTTTTTTCTCGTATTTAAGTAGAAATAAGTATTGGTGCAACAGCCATAACGCTTTAGAGTGTAGTAATTCTTAAGTAATTGAGTAATCTGATTTTATACTTATTGTTTTTACGCTCTCTCTAACTCGATGCCGAGCTCGTTTTTTTTTCTTTTTTTTTACTGAGTTTTATACTCCTATAGTATCTTTTGCTCATTCTTATTTTTACGGCATCCTTTATGACATTACTATGGAACTTGTTAATTCACAAAAGTGACTCTGTTACAGCAGTATCGACAAGCTGTTAAAACACCCGCGCCTCTTGCACTTCAACAGAAACAGCGTTCATTCCTGACGTTTGGTTTTGGAGCCGGTCCTGCACGGAGAGAATCACATGTTAATGTCAATGTTACGCCAACAAGTCACGATTTGTCGTCAGATACACCGGAGATAAGGAAATACAAAAAACGTTTCAATAGCGAAATACTTTGCGCTGCATTATGGGGTAATTATTTATTCATATTTATGATTTTTACAATAGTATAATAATCGTATTTGATTTTAATTAAATCACGAATTATTTTATTTTTGATTCTGGTGTAATTTTTTCGAATTATAATCTTTAGAAACTTGCGAATCGTGTTCGAAATTTGAATTGAATAATTTTATAAAATCGAATTATTTATAAATTTTCAAATTATTCGTAAATTTTTAAATTATTTGTAACTTTTCAAATTACTCGATTTGAATCGAAAATAAATTTGAATTATTGGAAAAAATATTAGAATTTTAAGTCGTTCAGAAAAATTTTTCAATTATTTGAAAATTTATAAATAATTAAAATACTTACGAATAATTCGAAAATTTCAAATCGAAAAATACGGTTTATTCAAAATGTTGATATATTTGATTCGAAGTACAAATCGAATAGTTCGATTCGATTCGATACGAGTAATTCGTAAAGTCGAACTATTCTCACACCCCTAAAAGTATCACAATTATTGTCATTTTATTATTATTTTCTTTTTTTAAATTATTTTTAATTAAAATTAGTGAACTTAAATTATTAGCAAGAAATATTCTTTCCAACAATTTTTAATATAAAATGTCCTTTTAATAATTAAAATTAGTTTATTAATTTATTATTTTAATTATTCTTACATTCCGATCGATAATTCGGAAATTAAAAGTTTTTAAAAAAAGTTTAATCAAACTTTCAACTAAATTAATTAATACTTGGTATATTATTGACTTAAAAACTTGAACTATCATTATTTGAAAGTTTGCTTGAGCGTTGTCCAAAAATTTATTAATTATTAAACAAATGTTCTTTTATTAAATTACCAAAACATTTCAAGTCACAATAAATAATTAAAAATCAATAGTTAATTTATTTTTTTTATATAAATAAATTTATAATTTATATTAAGAATTATATTATAATTAAAAAATATTTACAAAGTCAAAGGTACGGAGTGAAGTTTAATTTGTCGCTTCAGGAGAAAAATAATTTTTTTTTTTTCACTTTCATTTTACTATACATATAAATTATAAATTACTTTACAAAATACAAAGAAAGTTGTAAATATAAATATAAAAAGAACGGTAATAATGTAAAGATAAAGGGAACGTTATCAACAGGGATGCGTACTGTATAAAAAAAACCGTTAAAGCACGAAATTAGTATCTCTATGGTATAATATCAAGGTAAATAGTAATCGTAGTAATTAGTTGTGGCTTTTGGTAACCGTGTAAATAACTGATAATTATACGCGTTGCCTCTTTCCACAGAATTTGAATCATCAAAACAATTTCAATTAAATATCCCACATTTACTACCAAAACATTTTGAAATTCGTACGTTATTTAAATTCCATCTCGACTCTCATTTGATCATGCAAAAAAAAATGATAAAATTTTTTAAAATTATAATTTATCATAATAATTTAAATGAGATTATAATAATTGCATTATAGAATTTATTATAGCAATGAAAATTAAATTAAAATCTCATTAAATAAATTTATCATAATTACTTTTAACAAAATACTCTAATAATAATTATTATTTTATTATTATTATAAAAATAATGATAATTCTAGGCGTGAATCTACTAATTGGAACGGAGAATGGCTTAATGCTGCTAGACAGAAGCGGACAAGGCAAAGTATATCAGTTGATAAGTAGAAGACGATTTCAGCAGATGGAAGTACTCGAAGGACAAAATATTCTAGTTACTATTAGCGGGAAAAAAAATCGTGTCAGGGTTTACTACCTTTCCTGGCTTAAGAGTAAAATATTGCGGACCGATGGTCACAGCGACGTAAGTATTTACAAATTTAAATCTCCAGAGATAATTCTTATTAAATAAATCAATATAATCAACTGAATTTAGTTTTTAACTCCCCACTATGAAGAATGAAAATTTCCGGATGGACGTCCGTGTGTGTGTTGTGTAAAATAATTTTTGTCGTACGATATCTTTGGAGTGAATAAACGAATTCAGACGTACTCGGTAGCAATCGAAAGTGCTCACTAAGACTTAGATCTGATTAGATTTCGAAGTCAATCGGTTAAGTAGTTTACGAGTTATAAAAATAAAAAAAATTTTGTTTTTAAATTTTTTTCGTATCTCAAACCACTCACCTGATTCACCTCAAAATGAATCAGTCCTCAGTCTTGGTAAGCTCTTTTGATTGCCACGAAGATCGCTCGAATCGATTAGTTTGTTCTGATATCCCTGAGGCCTTCCAGCATCCATAGACACCTTAATTTTGATCAGGATCGCTGCCTCAGAAATTCTATAGAAATTCTACAGATAATTTAGACTAAGTTCTCTGAGCTCGGAAACAGCGGGAAGTTTAGGGATAAAACCTTAGGGATAACAGTTTTTCAAATTTGTTTTACAATATTTTTTATATGTAAGCCTCTACAGAAATTTTTCAAGTTCTAGTGGTTTTTATGAGTGTCTATATACATTTTAAACTTATCTTAAATATAAAATTACCCACAAACTTTTCCACATTAACTTAAAAACTAATTAACCAATTTATATTTATCAAAGCTTATTTTATATTTTTAAATTGTAAGTAATAAGTAATTAGTTTTGTTTAACTGAGTTATTATGTTATCACAAAAAACATTATTAAGAAGAACTTGAACCATGAAAATTACAGAGGGTTTACTTCACGCTTTGTTATCTCATATTTATTATTTTAAAATTAAAATTTTATAAACTGATGTTCAAGTAGCAGTGAAATGCATCAAACCAGTTTTTAGATTTTGTTTTCGGTTTGCTGAGAGCGCTCGCTAAATTTAAAATTATAAATTTAAATATTATATCGATTAAAAAATAAACTTTATTTATCTACATATTTTTTTTGGTAATTATTCAACAGCAAGTAGAACGACGTAATGGTTGGATAAATGTAGGCGATCTCCAGGGTGCTGTGCACTTCAAAATAGTCAAGTACGAGAGAATAAAATTTCTCGTCATCGCTCTTAAAGACTCGATAGAGATTTACGCTTGGGCACCTAAACCCTATCACAAATTCATGGCCTTTAAATCGTTCGGTGAGCTAGCGCACCGTCCACTACTCGTCGATCTCACTGTCGAAGAGGGCTCGAGATTAAAAGTTATCTACGGCAGCGCTGATGGCTTTCATGCGGTTGATTTGGATTCCGCGACTGTTTACGATATTTATCTTCCAAAACACGTGAGTTTTTATTTATTAAATGAATTATTTATCAACCAGTAGCTTATGTTTGGCTCCAATTGAATTAACAATTGTTATTACAGACTCAGGGACCCATTTGTCCACACTGTATTGTTGCATTACCGCACAGTAATGGCATGCAATTGTTGTTGTGTTACGACAACGAAGGCGTTTACGTCAATACCTATGGCCGTGTGTCCAAGACAATGGTCTTGCAGTGGGGCGAAATGCCAACTAGTGTGGCATACATTGGTACTGGTCAAATAATGGGATGGGGTAATAAAGCTATTGAAATAAGAAGTGTCGAGACTGGTCATCTTGATGGTGTTTTCATGCACAAAAAAGCTCAACGGCTCAAGTTCCTTTGCGAACGTAATGATAAGGTAAATAATTCATACTTTCTGACTGAGCCTTTTCATAAAATTATGGATTACCACTGGCATCTGAAGCCCTTGTAAATTTTTTAATCCATTTTTTATCTTTTAAAATTACATGTCAATACTTGTCAGCAAGTTTTTATAATCCTTAATTAAATTCTTGACAACTTTAAACTTAGAAAATAAAAAAAAATATTAAAGAATCATCAAAGTTTTTGTGTTACATGAATTTTAATTTAAAAGTAAAAACAAAAATTTTTTATGCTAAATTAAATTTTAACAAGTTTAGCTCTAAAAAGAATTTTTTATATGCAAACTAAACTTGTAGACAATTTAATTACTTGCAGTATTTCTATATTACCGAAAAATAAATAGATAAAAAAAAAAAAAAAGTATTTCCACAAGCTCATTTTAACATCTGGTTACTCATAAATAATTAAGTACACGCTGTAATACTATTTTAAAGGGATTTAAAAAAAGCTGTACCTAGTAATCCATAAATAAAAAATTTAATCGTCAATATTTAACAGTACACGAGCCATAGAGCGTGTTAAATATTTAATGAACATGATGATTAATATTAAAAATACCAAATACTGATACTAATTAATAATAAATTATGTGTTTATTTATTTTAGGTATTTTTCTCGTCAGCGAAAGGCGGTAGTTCATGTCAAATTTACTTCATGACGTTAAACAAACCGGGTATGGCTAACTGGTGATCCCGAATGAGGCCGAGTATGGCCCCATCATCCCACGTGCAAGTACCGCCATCATTAACACCATCATCATCATCATCATCATCGTCGCTACCAGCAGCACAATCCTCATCTTTATCGTATAATTTGCCAAATATCACGGGTTATGTCCCAGAACATTCGTTTATTCATTCTCCACTGCCACATACGAGTGTCAGGGATGCCCGTGAGTGTACACATCGTATTCCTCATCATCATCAACACCAATATCATTACCAGCAACAGCAGCAGAAACAGCAGCAGCAGAAACATCAGAAGCAAGACAAACAGCAACAAAACCATCACTTGTATCAACGTCGTTATTATTATCACAATTACCGCAATAGTAATATTATAGAGCGTAATAACCGTGAGTACTCTGTAAGTTATAGCGGCAATTTAGTGGACAATGATAACCATAATAATACCGAGCAGTATCCAGGAAGTTTGTCCTTACGGAGAATTAGTTCTGGACCTTTGAGCGGTATTAACATCTTGGTAAAACGATTGCTGTGCTTTCTCGCGTGTCCAGCTTTGAGTTCCTCGTCGTCTTCGGTACGTTATGGTCAGGACTGCTAGTGTGTAAACACAAGTTGTGGGAGCGGTCATCCGTTAAGGAAAATAACCGACAAACAGAGATAAAGTCAAGTGAAAAAGAGAAATGAGTCGAGTAGAGTTGAGTTGAATTTAGTTTAGTTTAGTTTAGTACTGAAAAGAAGAGAAGAGTTGAAGTAACATATATATATATTAAGTCTAAGAGTTTATAGTCTGCATTTAAGCTTGACTATCGACTGTTATTTCAAAGCGACCATCAGTGAGTTCACATTCGCGTGAGTGATCCTTTTAACGTTGGCTTATTTTTTTAAACTTCCTGAATCGTAACAGACCCAAACGGATTATTGACTTACTGGAGAATAACTTTAAGTAAATGGAAATAAAAAAGTATAGATGTATATTGAAAAAAGAAGGACGAGACCCAGTGGTTTTCTATAGTGTTTTTTAATCACAGAGTTAAACTGATAGTCTAAGGAGATGGTTTTAAATTTATGGTTTTCAGGGATTAAATTAAACCGTTTCCATCAGCATCGCCATCAGCAATAGCGATAGCTAAAGAAGCACTAGCTGTTTAAGCATTAAAATTACCAGTTTAAGCATTTTAACCAGTAGTTTAAGTTGAGTAACAAGCTGACAGGTCACCATCACGTATCCTTCATTCCAATTAAACTTTTTTTCATTCATTAAACGAGCTCAGGGACTAAAAACTCGGCTACAGGTGTTTCATTTAAAACACCATCCTCGGTAAATTAAAATAGTAACTATGAGACTTGGGATAAATGAATACATACGTATACATATGCCGCGAGTGTTCAACCGATGCTCAACCATTTTACGCCATTACCGAAAAAAAATTATAAAAAACGTAAATGAATAAAATAGAAGAGCGTAAAAAAGATAATAAAATGAACCCATTGATGTTCCCGTGTTTTACGATATTCGATACGCGTCAGCATGTCAATCAAAGACTCGATACAAAACTCAACTAAAAATATAAAAAAAATACTATTGTGTAAGCCAAGTAAAGGAAAAGTACAGTAAATTTTTTTTTTTTTGCCAACGTTTTAACTCTGAATTTTATACTCGCAAGGATTGTTATCGAGTACTGGCGTATATTTTCAATTGAAAACTACTCGTGTATATCTATATGTATATACCTGGTAGTATTTTTTGTATTGTTACAATAAAATAGAAAAAACGATAAACTAACACCTATACTTGACACAATATTCATATAGATTTTAAAACGAGTAATCGCTGATATTAGTCACCTGTGTAGCTGAGTAATAAATAGTACTCTTTTGAAACAACAAAAAAAAAAATAAAAATAAAAAAATAAATAACTGAAGTAAAATTAATCGCGTGTATTGCGAGCTGAATAATGACAATGACAGTGATTGGTGATGATAGTGATTTGTTCTTGAGGAATAATACTAGTAATGATTAATGGTCGATGATAATGATAATGATGATGATGTGAGATTAATCGCATTTTTACATGATGAACAAAAAGAAAAATAATAATAGTTGTGAGCGATAACAAAACGCACGTGAGATGAAGTGGTTTAATGAATTTTTAACAATTAACTAAATCATTTATTTAATTTAAAATAATTTAAAAATAAATACTCCCTTTTTCGTACGTCCCTCTTACGTCTTCGTAAATATTTAACTTTATCCGGCGTAAATGTTATTGATTAAAAGTTTTAAATAACGAAAATTTTTTATCACTCATTCGCTTAAATATTGAAACAAGTGATTTTATTACTATTATTTTTATTATTATTATTATTATTATTAATAATTTAGTGATTATTATTTTGTTTAATTGACAACTGGTTGTGCAATATCGCTGATAATTGACTGTACTAAATGACTGCTTTCATTTATCGAGGGCCAGCGATCCGACGACACGATTTGTATTCGCGTTAAATTTTTTAAGCTTTCAAATATAAAATTTAAAAAATTAAAGAGTTTTTTTAATACGAAAAATGACTAGTTATAAAGATGAGATGAGAAGGAGTTTGACGCGGAGTAAAAAAGGGAAGAGGGATGATGATAATAAAAAAAAAGAGATATGTCTCTTTTATTCTCATGGATTACTTGTATATATCATACTGATATATGTATGAGCACGTAGCGTCGGGACGCCGCGCACCGTAAGTAATCGATCGGAGGCCCATACCTCGATACCTGATACGTAGTAGTAATAGAAGTAGTAATAGATGACGAAGGGGATGAATAAAAATAATAAATAATAATGAAAATAAAAATAACACATCAAGTTTAATATAAATGATAAATAAATAACGGTTAATTAAATTTTAAACTTTTTAAATAAATAACAACTTGAGTGGGAATTAAAATAATTAAAATTTTATAGTAAGTAGTAAGACTCCGTATCAGTCGGACGTGACCGGCAAAGTGAATGATTTTTTTTTAATTTACAATTTAATTAGATGACATTACGTACGTAAAATTATATTTATACAGTGAATATAAATATCGTACATTTAAAAAAAAAAAAAATTAATAATTAAATATAAGCGAGCGAAATAAGAGGGACGCCCGGACCAGGGACTCTTATTTTGGTGCATCGATGATACAATGAAAGACTGTTTTATAACGTGAACAAAAAAAGTAACAAAATAATGAAAGAAAAAAAAAAAAAAAAAATTAAAAAAAAAAGAAGTAAAATTAAAGTAATACTTTTGCGCAAATGATTATAAAAGTGGCTCGAATGAGAATTATTGAGGATTAACACTGAAATTATCGTTACAATGTATGTATGAATTACCGTGTAAGCACTATCTCGATTTCCTCATTCAACCCCAAATTCATTTTTATATCGCAATAAAAATAAAAAAAAAAATACCTTTATAACTGCCTTTATACGATAGCCAATTACCATAATTTGCTCTACTTTGCTTCGAAACCGATTCCCCGCCCCGTTCCCGACCTCTTTCCAACCTCCTCATCTCAATTACATTATCTGGCCCCGTGCTCTTATTTTCAATGAATTAACTTCATCATCCTGTCCCGTTTGCCCCCAGGATCCTTTAGCTCTTGAAAAAATCTTAAAACAAAAAACATAAAAACGCCTTTTCTATATTATATTCTCCCAAAGATGGTAGTGATGAATTTTTTTATATATTGATTATTATTATAATTATTATTAATATTAAGTTTATAATAACACGTCAATTTATTAAATGTATTATTTTTTTTTATTCATGTGGTCGTTTGTCACAATGAGATATGATTATTATTATAATTATTATTATTATAAAAAATATTATTAATAGATAGAATAAGGTCAAATATACGACGATTCGTAAAATGTGTCGAGTTAATTAATTTACTTAACCCGAAAATCATGAGCCGAAACCACGACAAAAACACTCTCCCCTACCCCTTCCCTCAACACTTCTCACTATTATATACATTTTGTTAATCTTAAGCTAATAATCTCACAGAGTAACATTCAACCACATAGAGAACAGTATTTCCCCCGGTTGAAAACCGGTGCACTAAACTACTTGGCTGAGCTAATGAGATATTCGTACTGTAATTTTCGTCCTGCTGTTAACAAACCTTCGTTTGTATTTACGTGTCGCGTGTTATGTGTGTAAATGGTTAGCACTGAGTACAATGGAATAGTCGCACGACATTAACCAACACATCTGAATGGATAGTCTTTGCTATTAAACACTAGTTGAAGCAGCAGCAGTAGTTGTAGCAGAGGAAGAAGAACAGAGAAGTCAGAGGTAGAGGTAGAGGTAGAGACTACTCGAGAGGTTGGTTTTAAAGTCTGTAGTTGAGTATCCTTTTAATAACCAGCGTGATTCGTTAGTCGGCAAGTGGAGTTAAAGTTGGTGTTCGAGTCTGCGATGAAGGTAACAGAAGGTAGCAGTAGCTAAAAGGTGGTTTCAGTGGTGGAGCTAGAGTGTCGGGGTGTTATGAGGTCTAGGAACGTGAGACGATAGTTTATATACAGTTGTTGGAAGAAGAACAAGAAGCAGGGGAGGAAGAGAAGCTGCTAGAGAAGTAGAAGAAGGCGGGAGTCGAGCTTGTGCACGAGAGTATGCTCGACAAGAAGCGATACACCGATAGCAGTAACCCAACCACCAGAGGGAAGTTTGGTCGACCATAACGGATGTACGAAAGCTTCGGTTGGTTCAAGTTACGCGGGCCACTCTGGACTTGAGCCCGGAGAGGCTCCCATGTGAGAGTAAAAGCGAGGAAGAAAGAGAGAGCGAGAGAGAAAGAGGTTGACCTACGGGAAAAGTTTATCGAGTTTATCGTAAGAGATTCGGGCGACCGACAACGACCAAAACATCGTCCAGACGTCCACAAAAGCATTTCCTGAGCTAACGATAAGAAATGCACTTGCAGAGGACTTTAGGCTCTTGTAAAATAATTCATTCCTTTAACTCGATCCACTCACTCATTTTATTCCATTTGCAATCATCGTTCTTCATCTCTTTTACTTTCTTCACCACCACCACAACCACCACAACAACTACTACTCCTACTACTACTACTACTACTACTACTGCTGCTGCTGCTGCTACCACCGCTGGGAATACCAACTCATTCCACTCCTCAATCACTCGTTTTATTTTAATCCACGAAAACTACTCGAGCCAATTTACCAGGGGTATTGAGTTATGCATCCGCTAATTGCGAGCGACCTTCTCTCTCCTGTAGCAACTTTTTCGATTCTTCATAAAGCCAGAAAGGATCTCTGCCCGAGGCGAGTTTCCTCCGCCAGTATATTTCATTTATTTTTTCATTATTATCATTATTTTTTTTTTTTTTTTGGCCCGGATAAAAAAATATATGTGTATTCTTTAATTCCCTTTTTCACGGAACACAAACCCCTGCGACAACCAATATATATCGGTAAGCCATAATTTCTTTAAACAACTTTTATTTTTTCACTTTCTTTTTCTTTATTTTATTTTTCTACAATCGAGTAGTCGTTTGTTGAAACAAACGTGGCCACAGTATCTAAACAGGATCACGGGCTAGTAAAAAGACTTACCGTACTCTCTGATCCGTCCACACATTCATATATATGTATATAGATTAAATAGAAAGAGCGGATATAGTAAAAGAGAAAGACAGGAAATGAAGTAGAGTATGAGGTGCCTCAAGCGCTTAATGTGCGTATGACGATGGCGATGACGACGAGTCGAGACCACTACATTCTCTCCCTGCCTCTGCTTCTCCCTTTAGCTCTAGCTCTGCCTTTGCATCCGATCTGCTTCCTCTGTAGTCTAGTGTAGTCGAAAAGCGAGTGGTTAAGTGGGGCGAGAAGTGGTAGAGCTGTATCGATGTCCGGGGTTCACCGCCGACGGGGGATACCACCAGCAAACCCAACAGTACCAGTAGCAACACTACCAGCAACAACCACATGGACATGAAAACCATCTAGACCTTATATACAATATCATATATATATATATATATATATGTACATGTATTATATTAGATTCCGACATAGACATAGAGTAAGATCAGTAAGTTGAGGCAACGGTGAAGGCAAGGGCAGGGGCCGAGGCTGAGGCGGAAGCAGCGGTATCTATATGAAATGGTATTACGCGCGAACGAGCCAAGACTTTGGCGATGACGCCGAGAGCACAAGTAGAGGCGGTCTGGCTGCCTTATGGCTTTCCACTTGTCCTTTCTATTGAGCTCCAATGTGCGACACATCCGGATATTGGATATGTGCTGGTTATTATTGACGTTGCCACTGCAGCTTCCACAGTTTAGCTTCCCCACACACCTTTAGAGCCTTTATGTCCTCTCGTTGTGAAAGTGAGCTCATGGATTGTGCACACGACAGCTTAACATACCAAGTGTCTCGAGAATACCTTGAAGCTGTGGAGGTATCGTCGTTCCAGCACCAACATTTTAAGCAATACCATTTAACCACCGGCGCTACTGCACATGATATGAGGAAAGAGAGCAAGTAAGTATGAACAAACCCAGCGAACTGGCTTGCTAGCTTTGTAGAAGCTTGGGAATGGCAGTATCACCATCAGTACCACCGGCAGCAGCAACACCAGCAGACGATCACCGCCGATTCGCTGCGGTCAGGAATTTACTGCCGGTACTTGGATCCGCGCACTGAGCAGTTTAATCGCGGCATCTTTTCTGGGTTTATGTATTTACCTTTTCTTTTATTCCATTTATTTTTTACTACCGTTCATTTATTTTATTCATTCATTTTTATTTAACTTTTTTTTCATCGCGTTGTAAGTTATTTATTTAATTTTTTTTTTTATATTTCCCGATGTTGGTGTAGGTGTTGGTGTTTCAGTTTGTTTATTTATTTTACCGGCGGTTCAAGTAAGATAATAAAGTTGAATTGAGTATACGTGGATGAAATAAACACAGAGTCAGCTGTGTTTTAATAGGTACACTCCCTCTCTCTCTCACTCTCTCTCTCCCTTTCTTCCTCACTCTTCATCCGACTATCCACTGTTGTGTAAATTATCTGGTGAATCCATGTTAATTATACATGTCTTGATTGAATGCAATTATCCTTCTATCTATATGTATGTCGAATCATCTCTTGAACTCAATTAAAGCATCAGAGGCTAGTTATAAAGACGCCCGATTTCTGTCGAGTTTACCGATAAAATATTAATTAGTATTATTTATAGTACTTCTCACTCAATTTATTGCTTTTAATCATATTACAGGTGAATACTAATTTACTTTACAAGTATTATTAATATTTAGTTTACCGATAGAGTTAATTAGCATGTTTTTCAATCAGCTGTCTCAAATATCTTTCATAATTAATTTAAATTTAATTAAAAAACCAACCAATTTTTTTTCTATATATTTTATTTTAAATCACTCGAAACAAAACAAACATTATTTACCCATAAATAATGACAAGATATATATTTATGTATATATGAATTCCACCGTAATACAATTTTTTATCATTACTATTATTATTATTATTATATTTAAATATAAAAAAATTCAATCCGAAGGATTCTGAGGCAGAGATGATTACTCAGCTGTTGCCATAAATAAAATCATGATACTCATAAATAAATGCCACCATAAATAAATAGATAGCATCATAAATAAAAATTAATAAAAAAACAAATAATAAACAAATAAATTCTGGATAGACAAAGATATTTTAAAAAAGGGAGGAAGCAGTGAGGGGTGCCCACAAAACCCACTGTATTTTTTTATTGTGTTATTTTTGTTATATTTTTTTAACGTATACATATATACATACTGGTTATAAAAATGCATTGGTAGTTAGACGATGACAGACGTGGGAGACGAGTAGGTAAACAGGAAGCCTCGTGCCTGTCATAGTTGACAGGCCACCGCTGGTCCGAGTGACGTACGACGAGCAGCGACGAGCTTGTGTGGATGGTGTATAGTAGAGCAGAATGAGATGTGACTACTGCTGTAGGTGGTATGGTTACAGTGGATGCTAGGTAGTAGTTTGTGGGGGTGGGTATACAGTGCGGCAACTACTGTAGGGTAGTGGGTATCAAAATGACGACATCGCACGTTATATAGTTCATTGTCTCTCTTCATCGTGACTAGATGATGAATGTACATTCTATGTATACACATTTATGTAGATACATGTTGTATATTATTGGTTGTATAGAGAACCACATGGTTACACATCACACACTATATATATATATACCTGTATATATAATATATGTAATGTGTATCATTGCATGACGAGGGAACGATTCACTGTTATGTTCAAATTCACGAGCTTCTCCCACTATTCTATTCAGTTCTACCTCTAGTCTATCGTATATATATATATATATATGTATATATTTGAGGGAGAGAGAGAGAGAGAGAAAGAGAAATAACTGATCAGATAGAGACAGAGTTGGCAGTGAATAGGACGCGGAAACTGACCAATCTAGTGGGAATCCAACTGTCATACGTAACAGCATTGGCTGTAGTATGAAGCTAAAGCATTCGTCTGCACATTGTTTTCTTAATACTAAAAGCGGAGTTTGTTGGCGATTGCACGCCTATAAGGACTGAAATAAAAAGACACCTCTTTCCTGAGTCGTTTGGCTTGAGGCACTGGAATCGGAAATCCGAATCTCTTCGGCAAAATCTATAATACTCCAATACCCCCGAGCACTTTTGTCCTTTCAAAAGTCGCCTCGTCTTTGACCTCGGACTAACCACACAATGGGCTTCTGTCAAGTCGTTCCCATCGGTCCGGGAAATTGTATATCTCTGAATTCGTGTCGCCAGTCGAGCAAAGAAAACGATAATAAAAAATAAAAATAAAATAAATTGTAACGTACTGCTCAACTGTACACTATACTTTAGCCCAATAATTCAATCTACCGATCTATTATCATTTTTTCCAATCCGTCTTTTTTAAAGTTAATAAATAAATATCGACATTTTTTTTTTTTTAATATCAAATGTATTTAATTTACTTCCTCGTAAATATTTGTCGGGATTTAAAATAATTAAATTCATTATTTACCTTAAATTGAAATGTCAATTAAAATTAATTAAAATACTAAATATACATGATTGACATAATCTTTAAAATTGAGCAAGCAGTAGAGTTAAAAAATTATTATTCAACAGAAAAAATAAATTACATAATAATAAAAATAAATATTTATGTAGAATAGATTTTATTATTTTTTTTTTTTTTTTTTTACGGTGGCTGACAAAAGTCAGGTTATACTACTTTCTGGTGGTGACAAACACGGGAAAATTGTTACTTGTGGCGTAGTGTACGGGTCTTTATATCTCTGGTAAAAAATTCAATGATAATGCCTGAATAAAAATTCCACTTTGGTTGAATGCATTCTTCTCAACACAGAATGTCATAAATGTGAAATACCTTGGAGCTATCGCATCACTTACAGAGTATTGTTTAGTATGACGGCAAAAAAGGTGATAAAAATATATTGGAGAAAAAAGTTGAAATACCTCAGAAGAGCTCAAGATCAGGGGTGAAAAAAGTAATTGGTCAACAAAATAATGGGATACAAAATATTGGATGGACGTTAAAACGTCGGGTGGTATGCATCTTCGTGTGATTTATCGGCCCTTAGTGCCTCCCCTCGAGGGAGAGCCGCTCTTGGTTGCTCGGTGGCATTGCCGCCCGTTTTCACCAGTCACAGCCTTGTGTTCCATCAGTTCGGCCTGTGTTGCTGTACTCCACTACACTACAGCTCTGTGTATGCATAAATAATACTCTCTGCTCGCAAGCTTGCTCTTTCGCGGGCAAATGCTGCTGCAATAGTAGTTATCTCGAACCGCTGCACGTTGTTTTATCCGCTTGTTTTACTCTCTTGTGCACTGTAGATTACGTTATTGAATATAACCTACACTCTATTTCTTTTAACGCGATCACATACACAAACCTACTAAAATATTTTTTTACATTAAACCCCATATTATTTATTATACATACCCAAACAAATCTCTATAATCTTGAAACCTCAGCGTTTTTATATTTTTTAGGTCAAAAGTATCACTGTATTAATAATTCAAGATTTTTCATGCCGGCAAAAATTGATACATTATTTATTAATTGCACAGAATTTTATTTTCCGATAGCTTTTAAATTATCAAACATTTTTAAAATTAAATTCAAACTAATTTAATTTTTTTCATCAAATATTAATTTGGAATTAACGGGCTAGTTATATAAAATTGAATGTAAAAACATTTTTTTTTTTCACTAATTGAATCTAAGGAATACAACTTTCAAGTTATTATTATAGCTGGCATTTCAATAATTCGCAGTATTCATAAAATAATTAAACCTGTCTAACATATTTAATATTTTGCTAGATTTAAATTACAATTAAATACTTGACATCTTGAGAAATAGTTCTCATGTGTTTTATTTCCACGATTTAAATTAAATGTTAATACAAGTACATTGAATTTAAAATTTTATAATTTAATATTTACTCGCTTATTAACCAACTGACTGACCAGGAAACTTAAAATAAATTAATAAAAAATATAAATCAGATGCACTAAATTAGACTGCGAAACGTAAGAAAAAAAAATGACGTGAAATAAAAATTTAAACTGGCTGCTTAAATCGGCAAAAGTCTGATTTATTTTTAACATTTATTTTTTTTTCACATTTTTACGTCCACCAAACTTATATATTACAACTCATACTTATATACATATATATTTATATGTATATGGATAGATAGATATATAGGGGAAATAAATCGAGGTAGTTATCAAAGTGTTAGTGAACTCCATCTTACTTCTCAACAGTTTCATGCGGCTGTCCGTTGCAATAGCAGCACTCTCGAGTGCCAATACAAGGAATGGAACCTTTCCAAACTCTCTTCCTCTTCACCACCTTCTTCTACTTCGTCTTCTTCTTCTTTAACCCTCTCCAGCTCGATCTCGGTCTCATCCTCTATTATCCACTCCCTCACCAACAGCCGGATAATTTTGTTCTGTCAACTGGCTGTTTCTCGATAAAATTAACCCACCACAATGTGTCTATACTTAATGAATAAATAATATAAATTATTCCAGAGAGTCCTGAAAGACCGAGAGTGCAGTCCCCGTGAGTTTTCAATGTTAATTGACAATTTAACTTTCACATTTTCCTCAAACCTGCAATAAACTCTCCAACTATATACTCTATAACGAACGAACAGTGGCATGTCCATTCTACCATGCTTTTCTCTCGCGCTGTCAGACTATTCCACGGTACAGTCACTTTTTGTCCCTCGTTTCATTAGCTCCGGTGTATCCAGAGATATCCATTACTCCCACACATACCTAACACATTTATGCGCACACATGGAAATAACTGGTACATAAAATTCACATTTGGTAGAATTCCACAAGCGAACGCATCCGCAGATATTTCCATGCATTTACATGGCTCGCGCGACCGTAAATCCTCAAGATCGTTCAATTTAAAAAACTAAAAAACGCCAAGCACATAACTAAAAAAAATACCGCGCTTTCGTAAACGAACATCGGAATGAGTTGGCTGAAAAAACAGTATAAAATAAATAAATATAAATAATAAAAATAATAGATTAAAAAAAGTATAATAAAAAAAAAATCTGTAAGCTCTAAATTACTTTCTGAAGTAAAAAATGAAACAACAAAAGGACCTGGACTATATTTATGTACTTTCGTTGCATACTCAAGGGACGTTACTGTCCCGTTTTACGATATACCAGTAGAGGTATGTATATATGTATAAATACTATACACAAGATATACATCCTCCCGTCCATTCCATTTGGTAGAGCAGCTACCAGCACCTCTTGCTTCCCGTGGCCTCTTCCTCATCCTCTTTCTCCTGGGCCTCCTCTTCCTCCCCCTCTCCCTCCTCCTTTGCTTCTGCTGGCTCTTCTGCCTCATCCTCATCCTACCCGGGCTCCTTCGTTTTCTCTACTCGTTGTTTCGGTAAACGCTGTAGCCTGGGATGGGCTAGCAGCTCGTTTATTTTTTCCTCTCCATTCCACCCAAGCTCCCCCGTCGAGTATTTTCCCTCATTCTTTCTTTCTCTCTTGCTAAACAACACACAGGAAAGCCTCTCTTCAAGCTCTCTCAGTCACCACAACAACAACAACAACAACAACAACAACTACTACTACCACTACTATCTTAACTAGTGTATATCTGTATCTCGCTCTACTTGACGCTTGGCGAGCGTAGAAAAGTCGCTAAGCGAGTCCTCGCGCACGAGTGCCGCAGTAACAAAACTAATTCTCTCCTTCTTTCTTTCAACTTGACTCTCTCGTTCACTCTCTTTCTCTCTCTTAAGACTTGAGACTAGAAACTGTATATAGAAAAGGTTGCTGTAGCAGTGTCAGGGCGGTGGTAGTGTACTTTGTTGTGGGTGCGCCGCGTGAAAGATGCCCTACAACGACGGTTAGTAAGTGAGAAGCGAGAAGTGTGCTGGGTATGCTTGGAATGAGAAAGCTCGAGTGCAACTTTAAGAGGACTACGAGGCAGGAGTCTGCGAAGGAGAGAGGGGACGAATTAAAGAGGAGATAGAGAGAGAGAGAGAAGAGGAAATTGAGAGAAGCTTCCGCGTACTTCAGCTGCTGCTGCTGCTGCTAGTGCTACTGCCACTGGTACTGTTACTGGCGTTACTGCTACTTGGAGCTATATAGTGGAGCTAGCGCTTCTGGACCAACACGTAAAGCACGTACGAATAGGTACGCGCGTAATCGGTAATCGATATTGAATTCTCCACGGAACAACGATAGTCATTACCGCGAAGGTATAAATGCTAGCCCGGGGTTCGTCGTCGCCACCGCTACCACCGCCGCCACCCGGTGCTCGCTTCAACGGAATGCGATTAGGCTGCCGGGTTTCTACTCTCGCGCACGCGTTTCAATCTGACAGTATATTTATACTGGAATGTACATACAATCTACATGTATGTATCTATATAAATATATATATATATATGTCTATTAATAATACAGCAGGTATGCTATTATCGTTTGAATTATCGTCGTCTCTTATTTTTACCCCGGCATCAGCTGATGTATACATATTTAGTTGGGATTACGGAATGTAATAACTAATTTAATGAGAATTACGCTACTCCTCGTTGACTTTCAAATGAAAAGCTATTTAATTTTAAATTTATTAATGACAACATTTACTTAATAGAGATAAAATCACAACAACCGAGACGACGCTGTTCTCACTACAATTTTATCATTTATTTTTAATACCGCAAGCTTATATATTATTTGTAAAATAAATATAATTGCTTTTTTTTCGCTATTAATAATTATAAATAGCTATTAGCATTTTGTATTCAATATAATTTTAAGCATTCCCGGTTGTCGGAATGTATGAATTAATAGATGTTTAGTATACAGAGTGATGGATACGAAGCTCGGGATGACTCTCGACGGAGTGCCGGAATGACTTGAGCCAAAAGGGTACTAGTAAGGTGATAACTTGATCGATCGTACTAGTTGATAGATATACTCGATGAAACGACTAGGATTAGTCGGGTTTCACAAATAACTATATATATATCATCTCATCCACATTGGATATTGAGGTATTTGCTATTAGTATATATATGTATATGTATATTAGTATAACCTCGAAATCAGCCACTGGGATTGTCATTAAATCGCCGGACGGTGACGAATGTTCTGTGGCCCGACGCGTACCATTTTACCTTTCTCTGTTCATACATACACATATATATTTATCTATTTCCCTCTATTACGTATATACATATATATACCGTATAAATATAAATTTACTATCTCACTCTACATTACTCACTATCTGTCTAACTCTCCAGCTCTCCGGTAGTCGCATTTCCATTTCCCCATCTCCCTTCCCGCTGTATCAACGCAAGGGTGCGTTTAATTTTAAATGCTGCAATTATCTACTGAATCGCACAAATTTATTCACGGTACTACTCTCTATCCACTTCATTTACATTTTGTTCATCTCATTCATTTTTCATTTTGGCTTTGGCTTTAAAACAGCTAAAAGTCCAAGAGCCACTATATGTGATGTGCACTTCATACTGTAGTCCTGTATTATATTAAATGAAATAAAACAAATATTTACAAAGAGAGAAATATATATATATATATATAAAGCAGATAACGATATTAGTGAAAGATAGACGGGTGTCGAGGACATTCTAGAGAGTAATCGTGAACAAAGCAGTAGCTCACAGCACAGTACGTAGTGTACCGCATATCTAAATTAGAGTGCATCAATGGTGAGACCGATGAAGAGGATGGGAAGCGATAAGGAAAGTCAAAGCACAGCTATCAGCGTCATCAGCTTACTGGTTGCATGACGCACTAGCTTCAATGCACGGTGCATGTCTATATCTATATACGCAATATACAAATACAGCGGATACCTACGCAAAGACACAGGCGGAAAACACCCACACAATGACGTACAGACACTGTGACCTATGCACGCATTGCATTTACTAGCCGAGAGATAGTAATGCCACAGCAAGTGAGACAACAGACAGGGCTATATCGTATTTTAGGGCCGCATATACATATATGTATATATGTGCGTGACATAATCGGTAATCGATATCGAAAATTTCCCGCTGAGCAACGATCATCGTTATCCAGTCAGCAAAGTTGGCAACCGACGAAACCACGAGGTGCTTAGAACAACGGAAAGCATCTATACCTATATCTATCTATTCACCTATCCGCCTATTACTGGGAAGCATGGGAGCTACCACCGAGGGAGGAAAGAGAGACGAGTAGAGGGACATTTGTGGTTAGCATGATAGACGTGAGACAAGGCAAAAGAGAACCAGCGGATGCTAGTTACAGACACATCCTCAACGGTTTGTATACAAAGAGTGTGAGCGTGAAACAGATTATTCTCTCACCGTAGCAGTAGCAATACCAGTAGCAAGAGCAGGAACAGAAGCAGGAACAGGAGCGTAAGCAGTGGTGGTGATATCTACAGTTAAAGAGAACGTCAGAGACATTTCCTGTTCGCGACACTGTAAATTCCGCCATTTGAGAAACGTTATTACGTTTCCGAAATGGAAGCTATGTGAACACATTCAATCCTCGTTCAAGCGTACAATAATATTTACCTGATTGTCGTTGGATTGTTCAAATGCAAATGAATTTGAGTAACCACTCTCTAGAGGGATTGCGACGACGACCAACTTCGATCTATACTGGCATGCATTGAGTTTTAGCCACATGTTGTTGCCTATATATATATCTATATATCTGTATATACATATAGGTTGTATATATATATATATATATATATATATATATATATATATGTATGAAAATAGACAAGTGGCACAGTAGTCGCAATGCAGTTGAGATATACTCCTCTAGTACCTGGGCTTAATGTACGATCAAGTTGGATTATGTTGAAGGTAAAATTGAAAATGCAAGAGATACATGCGAGTGTCATTGATCAGACTAACGGTGAGTAGGGAGTTAAAGGACAACGACAACCAGAATGTCGACGTACGACGGATGGTATGCCGCTGCAGACTGTCGTCGTTACTGCCATGGCGGGCACTCTTGATAAAGAGATTAAGGGAGCAAGCAACAGGTATCGATAACGTGGCTTCTATACTACACTCTGTATAGTGTTTAGTATATAGTAAAGTAGTACAACAACAGTTTGAGGCCTGGTCTACTACTCTACTCTACTCTATCTACTAGTCACTCGTTGGTTGACTGTTACAGTTAATACAACTGCAACTGCTACTAGTACGTATACTTGGTACAGAGAGTTACAGAATCATGGCCTCCATCCTGCCGCACGCCATTAGAATTCGCGATGTGACAAGTTCACCTCCGGCAATAAAGCAACCGAGCAACCTACGTCACATTTACTACAAGCATGGAAATCGGGTCGTTGCGCGACTCTCGTAACCCTAAACGAGGATAAATTGTTGCTCGGCCAGGCTACGGAATTCCTACTGCTTTTATGCAAATATCTATACATTGCCAAGCGTCTATCTATATATGTATATATATATGTATGTGTGATGGCTTTTATGTAAGTGTGTATGTGCTAAAGTTGCCGCTGAAATCTGTCCTCAAGCAACACAGACGCCAAATAGCTGCTGCCAGGGAATAGTAACTGGCTCAGCATGAAAAATATTAGCCGCAAGGTGTTGTGGTTGCGGCTATCAAAATATTTAATGAGAATTATTATTAAATCATGAGGGCGCTGAGTAGTTTAAACTACAAACTAGACCGAGACCGAGACCGAGAGCGAGACAATATTACTGCCGACGTATAGCCATGATTTTAGATGAGTTTTATGATAAATATGTGCGAGTATAATTTTTTTATGTGAAAAAGATGAGGTTTATGCAAGAGGGCGGTGGGGTTAGATGCGATGGTATAGTACGTAGGTGTGTAAGTGTTTTTTATATTGAGTTTGGCGTGGGCGGGCGGATGGGAAAATAGATATCAAAGTGGAATAGTGTGACGACGGCTAAGAGAAAAATTCTATGCATCCTTGAGTGTGCTCCGGTTCTGAACTCGGTGTACGGTGGCAAACGGCAGCGAGCAGAAGGCTCTGGCAAGTATGTAGACTGGATTGTGTGTATGATATTATTTTCAAGAAAGCGTTGTGAAGTATAAGCTTCCAGTTCCTTCCAGGTACCAAGTTATAGCAGCTTTGATACATCACAACACGTGTGTGACGGGATGATTGAGATGGAAGAGCGTACCGCTTCTGGGTATTTGTTTTATATATATATATATATATGGGCAGGTTATGTTATGCTATGTTTTATTCTTTTTATTTACTTGATTGTAGCGATGGATAGATTGTACGACAAGCGATTGTGCTTTGCAGCAAAGCTACAACTTTCAACACTCTACAGGCGATAGATCATTTGATGAAAGGGATACGTCGATACGCCAATCGCACTCGCTCGAGCAAAAGAAAATCAAAGAGAATTTAAAGGATTTTTGTAATAACTATTGGGAAATAAGGATTTATATAGAATTATAAGGAATAAAAATGAAAAAAATCGAGAAAGAGGAGGAAGAAAAAAATTATTGTTAGAGAAAGATGAAAACTGAAGCATAATAGCGAGATGGAGAAAGTAGATGAGATATATATATATATATATATATGTCTCGGCTGGATTGAAAAGTTTTCTTTCATCGCGACTCTGTATAGGTGTAGGAGTAAAGGAAAATTGAGATTTCTCTTTTATTACTTCAACTCAAGTGTCACGACTAATAAAAGTAATCAAAAATTTATTTTTTAACAAATAACATTCCTCTGTATCGATTATAAGAAATTAAACAAAATAAATAAATCAACTAAGAGCTTTAGTTTATATGAACAAAAGAAGGAAGAAAAGACGAAATACTTTGACAAATATATTTTTCACGCGATGAGTTGCTGAAGAGTTTCCCCTCAACTTTTTTTTGATTTTTCGTCAAGAGTATACGAAACTTTATAAAGTTTTAATGCCATCTGGTTCTTCCGATAATTTCGAATCACTTGCAAGTTTTACTTTTCCTTTTTTACATTTTATTTTTATTTTAACTCTAAAACGTACACTCGAGTTTTCAGAATCGATTCGCCGACATTTTATTGCTTTTCAGAGTAAATGAACTACGATAAAACGACTAACGTCTATACTTCATTATATACGCTAACAGTATTTTTAAAACTTTTTTTTATTTACAGATTGCAATACTATCAGATTATACGAAAAAATAAAAAAAAATTTATATGTATTAAAATATTATCGTGGATTTAAATTTGAATATTTATAAAATTATTATCCAACTTATTTTAATCATAAGGGATATAGTTACCAAACATATGACACATAAGCAGCTTTAAATATTACGTAAGCCGATATAGTAATATTTTTTTTTTGCTACTATCGAAGACGTTGATTTTTTTTAGAGATTTTGTTGCTGAAAAAAAAAATTGCGGTGTAAATAATAAAAGAGAAGTCTCGATGCGAATAGATATTGAATCCGATTCCAGATATTCGAGTTGATTTAAATAAAAAAATGAAGAATTAATAAGACTACTAATTAATGCACATATCGAGTCCGGATTGCAATGAATAAAATTTAAATGATATTTAAAATTCATGACGGTATTGAAGCTACGAAGTATCCAATTTCTGCTAATAATTTGACACTTCAGATAAAATTGCAGTTATTAGTCATGGGATAATATTGGATCTTTCTGATATTTTATTGAATGGAAAACCTAAATTGAATTAAGTCAAAATTTATATGAGATAAATATAGCCGAGTGTAATTTTACTTAATAATTAATTTATGTATTATCATTGATTTTCTATAGGAGGGTACAGCCCATTAGGTCACCAAAAAATTTTTTCTTTTATGGTTTTCAATTCTAATTTATTAGTTTTGAAATTATTTCAAATAACTTTGATGTGTCTGGAAATTATTTATAGAATTTTTTTTTCGAAAATTTATTATTTTCGATATTCCTTTTCAAAATAGACTCAAAATCGTATACTATACCATAATTACTATATAAATCGCGTTTTTATTTACAAATACTTTTTAAAATTAGCGAACACGGAGTAAATCCGGAGTAAATGCGTCGCGGATGACTGTTTATCTATTTAATTCTCTTGGAGTGAAATTTACTTCCAAGAGTTTAATTAAATATTGAAAATTCGCTTCGGAGTAGAATTCACTTCTAAAAGATGTTTAATTTAATGTTAAATCTCTGAAGTGGAGTGGAATAAAATTCAGATCACTCCGAAATCTCTCAGCTGAAAAATCAAGCTCTCTATTTACTCCATACGTAGAGTCATTTTTTTTAAAACTCCGGAACTACGAGTTTAAATAAAACCCGAATTCACTCCGAATTTTTTCCAGTGTACTGTCATTTTGATCAAAAATTTTTTCCACCGGTAATTGAAAATTTTCTTTTTTGACAACAGTAGATAGTACATAATTTAGTGTATTGAGAATGAAAAGCATGAATTTTCTTTTTGATAGATTATTATGCTGTCATTACTATTATTATCATTGAATTATCAATAATTTTATTATTGAAACATCAAACACATGACACCAGCTCGTGAAACTCACGATTTCACCGGCTCTATTTACATAACTGTCAGTTGTCCATTTTAATTACTGACTTTAGGTAATTTTTATTACTCCACAACTTTTATAAACTAAATTAGTAACAGCACTGACAGTTAACAATTAGTTAATAGTTTTCAAAGCTTTTTTACTAATCTCCATTGCTTTATCGTAATAGCTACTGCATCCTGTGAAATGCAATCGAAATAATTCAAAAATGATCCATAAATAATTTTGAATTTTTGATCACATTATGAAAGTTAATCTATACTTTAATAAAATTTTTATGGCCGAGCTTGGTATTTTTAGTATGAAATTGATATAATGGCCTGATAAACAATAACCTGGAGCGAAATATAAAACAGATTTGAATAAAATAAAATAAATAATAATATATATTGTTATTATTTTTTATTATAATCCAAATATCATGTTTTGACTTGTCATTTTTTAGCTGGTAGTACATACAATTTAAATCCTCATAGTTTCAACCAAATATTATCCTAAAGTCGGAGCAAATACAGCTTGAAAGTGGTCGGTGGGAAGAAAATCAAGTGAAAGAGATGGAGGAGAGACAGAGGATGGAAAACGTAAGAGAGAGAAAGAGAGTAAAAGCTTATGCTCGAGGAAGCCGCGCCTCGATTCCTCATGTAAATTGTGTCGTTTCCGGTTGACGGATCACAGCCAGCCGGAGGGAAATATATAGTACTATAGACATAGACATAGATGACACAGCAGCAGAAGCACCAGCAGTGGCAGTAGCGGCAGCAGGAGCATGAAGAGAAGGAGGTAAAAGAGAAAGAGAAAAGAATGAACGGTGGGTTGGTGGCTCTTCGCGAGTATTTCAAGTCTTCCAGTGTCTCCACCTTTTCAACCCCTCTTTCACTCTCTGTCAACTCTCTGTTCGTCTGTTCTTCTTATATATCTCTCTGGCATCACTGAGACGTACTTTCAATCGATGCATCCTCTGTGTGTATGGGGGAGCAGGGTGTGGGGGCTGGGGGTGTTTCTTTTTATCCTCAGTAATCACTCGATCGATATCCTCTCACACTGCCGCCCGGCGAGTGCAATGAGAAGCAAAAAAAAACGAAAAGCAAAATAATAGAGGAAGAAAGAAAAAATGTAAAGGAAAAATAAAAAAGAAGAATGTAAAAAAGGTAAACGATGATGACGACGACAAGCAAGAGACGGCTCGCCGGCATGGCCAACAGTAAAGAGACGAATTCATTGGCAGGTGCGCAGCTGGCTCTCGGAGCTCTCTTTCTCCGGCTTTTTTTATTTTTTAATATATATATATATATATATATATATATATATATATATATATATGTAGCTCTATAATTTTTCTCTTTTCCTATTATGTATCCCGTCTGGCCGATGAAAAGAACGCCATTTCATTTCTCAAAACAACGAATTTCTCCATTCAGGCTGTCCAAAAAATTAACAAAAAAATAAATGCTACAGAAAAATTTTAATAATAAAGAGAAATATAAAATAAAATGATTGAGGGATTGCCGAGACAAAAATATCCTGGTGGAACGTAACTCTGCTGGAATAAAAGATTTTTCAATTTTTTTTTTTTTTTTGTCAAAGTTGAATTTTTTTTTTTTTTTTCGGTGACAAAAAAATTTTCTATAACAATAATAAGACAGAAGAATTTTTGGTAAAAAATTTGATTTTGTTTGGACAAGCTCGAATCAGAAATATTTTTAAAATAATAATAAATTTAAAACAAAAGAAAAATTTAAAAAAAATGATTCTCTGTAGTGAAAAAAAATTCTTCAACTTTTTATTGAAAATATCTCTGTTATTAATTAAAATTATTAAAAAAATAAATTTTATTTTTAATATTTTTTTCTTTAATTAAATGAATCTCTGGGATGATATATCCGTAATACCGCAAATGCTTAATTAATCCGTTCAACTGAATAAATACTCATCTCATCAGACGCAATGGAAATCACGAATGGAGCCTATATATTTCTGCTGCCGCAATATAAATTTCCTCTTTTAAATAGAAAATAATAATAAATATCTGTATGAAAAGTTCTATCCCCGCAATTACTTGAGCTATCAACAAAAACCAAACTAAAAAGTTGAAAAAAGTAAAATTAAATCACATTCCGAACTAATAACGTAAAAGAAATGAAATCATGAATTATCCCGCCGCGACAGAGAAACGACCCGGCACGTGATATATAGTCAACAGAATTGGATAAAAGGACGTCGTAGACTAAAGCGAACAAACATCCGTACGACGCAAAACAACCTGGCTCACCTATACCTATTACTATACCTACTTTTGGATGTGAGCGGGAAATGCTCAACTGAAATGTATAGACGTAAGGCACGAAGAAGTTGCTCTGGAAAAGTTTCTTCAAGAGTTTGTCTCCGGTCTTGGTCTTGGTCTTGGTCTTGGTCTTGGTCTTGGTCTTGGTTTTCTTGCCGCATCTACCAACAACGATTTATCCAACTTTTCACGAGGCTACGATATCGTCACGCGATCCGCACCAGTCTATCTATTCATCTTCAACTCGTCCGCGTATACTCTCTCTCTCCCTCTATATATATATTTATATACAAACCAAATTAAACCAACTTTACTTGTACCTTTACATCTACACGTTAACTCAAATTTAAATCTATATAGTATAGATGCAATAATACAAAATCAATCCGACAATTTACTTCAATACACAACGAACCTGGTATACAAACCAATACTATATATATAAGGGTAAGTATAGCCTACAGTGTACACATATACTATGACACTTAAATCCCGTTGACTACTATGTGATACGACGAAAACCGGTAACACATGCCCGCGGCGATGTTTTGTCCGATCGAAGCGCAAAGATAACACCGGCAACAACAACGACCTCTTGTCCACACGCCAAATCACATCTCTCCGGCTGCACACGCATATCCACCTCATTAAATATACAACTAAACCATTGGAGCATATCCCAAGTTGTTACGAAACCGCCGGATGCTGGGTACTCGTGATAATATAGGCGACAGATATTAGAGGCAGGACACAAAAGACCCAGAGATGATACAGGAGATATGAGTGGATGTTAAAAAAAAAAGAAAAAAAAAATGAAAAAAAAAATACGAGTCGAGAGGACGAGACATATAATAAGAGTGCACAATATGGCTAATGCCTGACATAAAAGTCCTTCATTCCCCTCAATTGCGCGCACTTGACTCTCTTTTACATTTTCTATACTCACAACCCCGTACTCCACACTATTTATATTTACTTTTTTTTGTTTATACAGCAATATCCCATCCCACGTCATGACCGACACACGGATCCCCGCATAAAGCGTGACTTCCAGTCTTTTTATTATGAGTTTTCCCATCGACTCGCTTTGTCCCCCGTTACGCTTGCCCATTCTGTTGCCTCATTTTATTTTAAGCCTTTTTTGCGTCATTACTACCTCATGCAAACTTTCTCCTCCTCATTGTCTCTCTTATCCTCCTGAATCCTCGTTTTGTTTTACTTCTCTCTTTATATCTCTTTAGCTCTCTTTTATACTCATTCGCTACTCTTCTCTTCTCAGCCCTCGAGCTATATGCACATTTAATTTTTTTCCACACCACTCTCTTAGCCCACTGGCATTCTCTCCTTCATACTATTTTACTACTACTAGAGCTTACTATCCCTCTTTAGCGCTCGTTTTACGATTTAATCTCATCTACATATCGGAATATCTCTCGCGCCGGATTCAAAGCTAAATTGAGATCTGAGGGTGACACACTCCAAGATAATATCAAGTGGTGAGAGTTGAATCACTGAAGAAAGAGGGATAGCCGTTGCTGAGACCGAGACCAAGAAGGCGACGAAGCAGGACTGAGGGCTGGATGATGACAGAGGGTGCGGTCGAGCTGAATACGGGGCTCAGATTACTTTTCCTAATAATTTTAGTGTCCTCAAGCTATATAATCGTAATAGGGGAGTATCTACGTAACAATATAGGTATTGTAGGTATATATAATATACTTGAACGCCAACGGACGTAGGGTAGCAGTCACCAGTGGGTGATGATCGCCCGGGTGTGCTCTAATTTCACCAGTCCAACTGCAGCGACACTGCAGCAAAAGAAGCTACTGGTGATACGTGGTCAGGTGGGCGGTTTATATTGACGTCAGCGTTAACTGCCGTTTAAAATGAATTTAAAATAATAATAATAATAAAAAAATAGAAAACAATTAGCACTAAGTCGCGCATTACTTTATAAATGTAAGAACAATGTTGATGATGATCAAGCAGCTTTAAAGCTGAAATTAAGAGTCCCGATGTTATAATAAAATCCTCTTATACTTTGGTCATTTTTATTTTTTATTACCACTTTAGCCCTTTATGTTCTTTAATATCTTTATCCTGAATTGGATAAATGGAGAAATGGGTATGGACGTAAAAAGTAGTGGAATGTTGAAAAACGTATATGTAGACAGATGGAGGTAGAGACGGAGATAGAGGTAGAGGTAGAGACAAAAGGGTGAAGTGAAGTGAAGAGGAAATTTCTTTTATTTAAACTCGCGCGCATTTAGCTAAATTACATTTATAGGATAAAATCACATCTATTGAACGCGACACGCGTGAAATTAACGGCTAAATTAACGTTTTTTTTAGATTAGTACTGTACTAATGATTACATTAGTAATAATTGTTAATACTGATAATAATTATTTATAACTTAAATTAATTACTACTTAAAATTTCTTTATAAAAGTAAAAATGGTTTTTTTAATTTAACTATTTATTTTAAAAAATAACTCAATTATCTTGCAACACGTAAGTAATTAAAAATAGTTTTTGAAAAGAAATAATTGGAAAATAAATAAAGCTTGATGATTTTTTTCTAAAAATAACTCGAGTTGAAAAATAAAATAAAATTTAAGTCTTGATCCTGGAGACCAGACCAGACGCTATAATTATTCATTTACAGATGAAGCTTCTTTACTTATTCTCAAAGCGAATTGTTTTACACAGCAAATGGTATCCACTTAAATACATAATAATGTGTACAAAGATTTCATCTCATAAAACTTATTTAGCAAATTAGCAACTGGGAGCAGTATAATAAATTAAATTTATAAAAAAAATAATTAAAAAAATAACATTGCTTTGTAGTTATACATGTATTTATGCATATTCGAGTATAATTAAGTATAAGAGTTGATTATGTATATACACCTGTTAACTTCTTTAAAGAAAAAGTTTATCCAAGCAATTAGATTATTCGATGGTGAAGCAGCAACTGCCTCTGCCTTCTCTTTTACCTCGTCTTTGCTACCTCATTCCATAGCTCAGGCAACTTGCTTCTAATTACGTCACTTTGACCTTATTGAAATTTCAGACTTCATACACCTATTTATCGCAAAGCATCAGAGATTCCGTTAGCTCTACCAAAGTCGCTTAACTGACAAAAAAATAACAACAGTAAAAAAAAAAAATGTATTAAATTGTATACTAAAAACTAAAAAAAATTACAGTAAAACGTGAAATTTTCGAAATTCACTCGCTTCGCCCAGTCATTCGTTTCTTCTTGAGAAACGTTGTCTCCTACATAATTGCTCACGTAGACACGATTGCACGCGACTCTAATGCCCAATTAAATGTCTCGTATCTTTCTTAACTTTTCATTCTGCTTCGTCTCGAGTCCGGTCTCATCTCCCTCGGTCTCTATTTTTTTTTTTTTTTGACTTTTCAATTCTCTTTTCAATCCTTTTTAACTCATAACCCCTTTTACTATCCACATAATAAGCTCACTTTAATAACCCGACTATCTCATCACACGTATTTCGTCAGAAAGCTCCGCGTCAACATTAATTACGTACATAATTAAATCTGTAAAATGTTATGTTCATACTAGTAGATAATCCGACATCATACTGCGTTGTGTATATCAATTTCCAAACAGAATATTCGATTATATATATGTATATTTATATATGTCTATGTACAGCAAAGTGTACTTGAATGTATAATTTGTCGGTACAAGTTGGTGCTTCCCATACACTGGTACATACTCTGCTAACTAGCATCATCCCTTGGCAACTCAAACCCTAAACCCTTTCCTCTCATCCCATCGAATCCAATCCCATTTCATTCTCTTAACTCATTCCATTCCATCGTAGTCGTAATCGTGGTGCTAGTAGCCGTGGTAGTATCAGTAGTAGTCGTCGTCGTCGCCGTAGTCTCACGAGCCGTCTAATCCTCCTTCAGGTGGCACTAGGTATATACTAGGATGTCGTAAAGCTTGGTAGTTTGTTGGTCATGGTTCGCGATCTCACGGAAGGTCGGTCGAAGCGTGACGTTACCCTCTTGTCGTTCCCTCACTTCGTGTTCTCTATCTATGTACTCTTCTCCACGAGTACTCTTCCATTCTAGGTACACTTGTGTGTATACACAATATCTATCTGTATATATTTATATCTACATACTCTGTAGGATGAATATAACAAGACTTGTGTGTCGCTTAGTAGAGTAAGTAGGTGTATGCACAGCCTCGCGTTAAATCCGTACTCAAACCCCTTGGATTCTAGTTCGGGACGCTGACGCCAGACGCTACAGTATATCCAGTCAAGTCTTGTGACTTAGACTTGACTGGCTTCGAGACTACAAGCTACAAGCTACAAGACTCGAAACGACTTCCAAGCTCACTACTACCTTGCAACACTGCTGTGATGTCACTAAGAAATGGAACTGTGTGGTAGAGCAACCTCGAGGCTACAGGCAACTCTCACTAACGCCACAAAGACTCTATTTATTATTCCACTCTGTCGTTTCAGTTGCGATCAATCGGGCCCTGGAGAAACGACGTCAGATGGAAAAATACTCCGTGAGTGAGCCAGTGAGCTCTATGCTGATATAACGGCCCGTTTATAGTCAGACTTGTTAGGTTTTGGTGTTTCATGTTTGTATATATGGGGCTTTTACATATTGAGTGTGAAGATCTATAGATGGCTTTTATGCTCGACAGCTTGCATCCTATCAAAGACTACTGGTGATATATATTTATGCAGCAGTTGAAGAGAGACAAGCTCAAGACTATTGGATTACAGTTGACAGGATATATAATGCAGGCAACCTATCAATTTCAATTACCAAACTTCTCATTGTTGTTAAGTCAATAATAGTGTTGTAAATGTCACCCGGATACAATTGATTTTATATTACAACTGATGGGAACATGTATATGCATTACGTAATATATTTATTGATGTATTCAATATACTTAATTAATAAAGTTTATTCAAGTGAAATATTAAAATGATAGATTTGAAGCTTTATATTTTATCGAAAACCATTTCCGGTGTTTGATAAATTTTTGAAGTCAATTTATATTCAAAAGTATTGGAATAATATCGAGCAGTACTGCTAGAATTATAATATCTTGATTATTATTCATTAACGTCTGATTTTTCAATCCCGATTAAGTAACTTTTAAAAAATTTAAGTGATTCTGGTGACCAAATATGATTTAAATTATTTATATAACTGATTTACTTATAAGAAATATTATTTTCGTAAAAAAACTTAAGATTTCATGGTAGAGCGACTGAGGTAATGTTTAGTTATTTATAGAATGTCTATTGCAAAATTTTTGACCCAAATTTGAAGACTTATAAGTAAATTTTCTATCAAAGCGTAATATAACCACGACTGATAAATTTTTAATTTTTCTGAAAGATCGAAAGATATTAAAAATTTTAATCTATTTAATAGCGTATCGAACTACTTGCCTTAGTTGCTGTTACTGTAAAAGGTATTAGCCGGAAAAAGTATAAAGCAATAAAAAATAAGATGTCGTGATATAAATTTAACTGGATTGACTGTCTAAATCACAGGGAAAAGCTTTAGGACAACAAAGAGATTTCATTGTGGTTTAAAAGTAGAGGTTGGAAAAAAAGGTGGGTTGGAAAACGAGCACAGCATTACCATCGTATCTCCTAAAGGCGTGTTAAACTAAGACGCCGTAATACAAAGCGATATTGAATGAAGAGGGACAAGAAACCACAGGATAGAGAGCAAAAGCGATAGCAAGGAAGTTTGTGCAAAGCCAGGGCGATCGGCGAGGGCCACAGAGCGGAATTAGTATCGATAGACCGCGAAACTACTTCAGCGGCTTTGTAGAGCTTCCATCTTTGCTCTCCGTCCCGCGGCACCCGGTCTCAACTCGAAAGAGAATGAACGAGTGAGTGAACAAGCTGCAGAAGAGAGCCGAGCCTGAGGGTGCCGAGGTTGATTCACGAGCGCCGTCTTCCGTTTCCCGTTCAACTCCCGTTTATATTCTCACCAGCTCCGCTAAAGTAAAGGGACTTACACACTTGCAGATTCACATAGATCCTACACATTTACATTTATATTTACATATACATATGAACACATTCCCCATAAATACAGGCGTCTTTCCCAACGGAGGAAGGAAGGAAAAGGAAAACTCGTTATTGGTAAGTTGGGTGGTGCACTAAACTAAGTAGCTGGATGTTTAATGCTGCGTTTTCCTCTGACGAGGATGAGGTTTTCATCCATTTATTGTTGGTATATTCTGCGAGATTATAAAGACGACTCACAAGTAGAATAAGGGGACAATAGAGTGTAGAAAATTAAACAGCGTTAATTCAAAATAAATAGCTACTTAAATATAGTGAAATAATAATAGTACTAGTAGGAGAAATAATTTTAAACACTCGATTCCCACATTGAGATCAACGTAAACTTACATCGATAATAGAATTACAAATTTATTGTCTTCAATAGTCTTATACACACTCGTACATGTACATTCTACAATAGTCTTACACAGACGATATATACAAGAGCTAAGACATCGAAACAATACAACTGGGGAGGTACCGAAACAGCGGTAGCACATGCAGCTGCTACGATATCAGTGGGTTTGGGTTCGAGGTTCGTAGTTCGGGTTCGAGTTCAACTCGTGTGTATCTTCAATATATATATACATATATATACAGGTATACAGAGAACTGAGTTGAATGTTCCGGTCGGAAAGGGTCTGGCAATTACGATTCTAACAGCGCTTCGCAGTGACCCAACTACTCGAGTTACTCCGCGTCGAATACGACCGTGATACAACTACAGAATTTTCAGTGTATGTTTTGGATGCACATACACATGTATATACTCTAGTCATGGATGTGTATCACAACTTATATGTATTTGTACATTAATAGATGGCATGTGTGTACAACAATAGTAGAAGAGAGATATTGTTTGTGGAAAAGGAGGGTGTGCGTGGTGGACAGCAAAAGCGAAGAGAAGAGTATCCCACTCGGACACGAGCAATCGGGTTGCTTAATGCCACGTATCGACAATGGAATTTCAAATCCGTACATAGGCTTGGAGCTAGGCGACACGTAGGAATCCACAAGAGGACACGTAGAAGTTGGAACTCTGATCGTGTGCTCACAGTCCCTACTGCTGGTCACTGTCGCTGCAGAGCTTATGGATTACGATGAGTACTCTATAGGATTTGAGGACTCGATTTATATGGATATACATGTATATCTATCTACAGATAGATGAAGTATTTCCACAGGAATTTAGTGTGTCGAGTAGCCTGTACAGTGTACGTAGGATTTCTGTTGGGAATTGGAATCGAAATGGATGATTATCTCCAATGTCCACTCTCTGATCTTACGTTCTCGGTAATACTCTGTTCGGCTGAGTATTATGGTAGTCGTGATAATGATGATGATGAGTGGTGTGAGTTGTGATAGATTTTGTGGGAATTAATGGGTATAATGCCATAAAGTAACAGTCGAGTTGAGTGATAATAGAGTCAAGTGAAGTGAGTAAAGTGCGCGAGTGAGTGAGTGAGTAAGTAAGTGAGTGAGTGAGTGAGTGAGTCGTTACTCGTTCGTGCTCAATCTCTTGGACAAGTCAATCTATTTGGGATCGACGTGAACCCGGATACGGGACTGCCAGTCACGACTTCCTTCCTGTCCTCCGGTTCAGTACCAGAACGACAGGATTCAGAGCAAATGAAATAGCGAATGAGTGAAAAAGAGAGAAAGAGGAAGGAAGTAAGCTGGCTAGATGGAGAATGGACTTGCATCTTGGACACAACGAGTTTTACTAAATATATGTGTGTGTGATCGTATGAATGTAGATCGTTAAAGTCAACGCTGCACATTTGCTCGGTGGTTGTGCGATGCTTCGGCGTTACCACAATGACAGGACAACCAGCGAGAGTGTCCTTGATATTCCGGTGAGCAAAAGCATCCGTGTTCGCTCATCCGACGAGTGAAGCTGCTACTGCTGCTGCTTCTACGATCCTTGACGCCAGCGTTATAAACGTGTAACTTTTGCGGTGGGTATTCTACTGCTGCTGCTGGTGTTAGTGGTAGTCACAATAGTAGTGGTGATAGTGGTGCTGCTGGTGGTGGTAATGGCGGTAACGGTGAATTCTCGGCCGCTGCTCGGAGAGATATTCATGAATCTAAATTTTTGCTTTTACTAATTTAACCGAGGAGATGAGTGACTCAGACGTCGGGGGAAATGAATGGCTGTGTCCTGGACGAGAAACCCCGCTAAAGCTGTAAAATGAAAAAAAAAAAAAAAAACACATTTTATAAAGATGGAGATTAAGATTGTGATAGATAAAATTAGGAATAGGTATAAGGATAAAAATAAGAAAACGAAGAAGATAGAGTAAAAGAAGAATAAGTAAAAGTAAGAAAAACTTTTAGATAAAAGTAAACCAAGTAAACGTTTCTAATCCGTGTAAATTCCAAGAATAATTCCCCCGGGAGCATCTCGAACATCATTCTACCTTTCTTTATTTTCCTATTTTTCTCTCCTCTTTATCCAGGATTTGTAGCCGAGACGACGTTAACTCGCGCGGCCGATCGTCAGCCGCGTGTAAGTAAAAATCTCTTACCGCATTGGGTATATGTGTGGGCTAGAAGCTCTTCTCGTACTGGGCCCGCAAAAGTAAACCAAGTAAACGTTTCTAATCCGTGTAAACTCGGAATAATTCCCGAGGGATCTACGTCATCGTACAGCGGTTCTTTCTCTCAACGTTTTACTCTGTAGAAGTCTCCAAGGGAATTTTAACCTGCCGATCCTCGATTTAATTTAGAGTAGTCGTTTAGGGACGTAGGGACGAAAAAAGGCCTTCAGGTTACGTTTATCCCTGTCTTTTTATTTTTTTTACTTTCACTATAGTATAATATATCTAGATCTATACATCCATATCCTCGATCGTCTCTCTTCTTACATATATATATATATATATATATTCTCTCTTCGGATGTTCCAAACGCTCAACTCCTCACGACCCGGCGTGTCTGTGCGTTGTAACGAAACTTGTTACGGCAGAGAAGAGATTTGTGAACCTGAGAGGAGGCAGCGGTGCCCGGGCATCAGGGCACCATTCCGGGCGCACGCGCTCTTTTCTCTCCTTCTCTTTCATTCTCGTATGTACATACAATATCACCATCGTTTTAGTAGTATTAGTACAGTAGTAGTCAGCCGTAGTAGTAATAGTAGTAGTATTAGTAGTAGTATTAGTAGTAGTAGTTGTGTAGCGATAGTTGTTAGTATGTAGTAGTGGTTACCGTCGCAAACGTCCAGCGAGAGTTGCTGTGGGTGATAGAGCAAGAGAAACAGACAGCAAGTGGATGCACTGAGTGTGAACGAGTCTGACGCTAAAGCGGTACTACTACTGGCATTAGATAGAGCGAGAGCATCAGTAGCGTGAGCTTTACTGGCGGGACCCAAGAGCTTGGAAGAAGATGAGAGTAAGTTGTCTGAGTGAGTGTATGTGTGTGTGTGCTTTGGGGATGCAAGCAAGACAGATGCTGGTGTTGGCGGATAAGAGGGGGAACGCCAAAGGGGATGGATAGAAGAGTAAAGAGAGCTGGTGGTGCCGTCGAGCGATTCGCAGGGGACACAAGGGAGTGGGAATGACAGACGAACGAAAGCGCGAGGCGAGTGGGATCTAGGGTGGGAGACGCACGGGCATCCTCTCTCTGTACTGCGAGGGTTTCCAGGCAGCGGCAGTCCACGGCCCGGGACAGCGGAACCAGGACCAAGCCTGGCTACTGCGACCAAGTTGTTACCGACACGAGTGTGATTGATACGCGGGTTGTCGGTGGCGCTCACCACGCACATTTTTCACTTAAAAATTAATTTTATTGTTATTTAACTATCATTTCATTTAAGTTTTTTTATTGTGTTTTCAAAGGATTTTTTTTTCACATGTGGGTTCTGTGTGATGCCAAAAATTGATGGATTAATATAGTTTTTAAATTATTTTTTTCGTATGGTTATTTTTTAAATTTCTTTCGTCAAGACGTTGGATGTACGAAAAATGAAAAAAAATAGAGCTTTAGTTGGCGGGAAAAAATAAATAGACGGGATGTAGTAGGTTAAAAAAAAATTGATAGTTACATCCCGTGGGACGTTAGGCAGTGCGGAAGCGTGGATATTATTTGAGTTTTAAAAAAAGTGCGGAAAAGTTCAGCCCGGAAGAGAGTCTGTAAGAACTGGGAAAAATATATGTATAGACACACATAGATATGAGAATAAGAGATAAAATAAAAATAAAAAAACTGTAGTAAGAAAAAAGCAAGAGGGTGGATAAGAAATAAAGGGTAAGAAGGTGGCTGAAGGGTTTGAGAAAAGAGCAAGCGGTGTAAGATCAAGCAAAAGTGTAGAAAGCGATCAGAGAACATGAGAGACGTGGATACGATCATCACGAGCTGCGGGCGCACGTGCGCCCCACGAGGAAGTTACTACTACGAGTTGTCGAGGCATCGCTTCATCCGCATTAGAGTGTAGTCAAGCCCCCGAGGTTTCACTCGTTTGTCGAGCGTGCAATTTAAATGATTTCATCATTTATATTTTTACTACCCTTATCAGTGTCATTGTTATTATTTTCATCACCACCGTCTTTGTTTTCTCGCACAAGAGGTTACAGTAATCGTTATTCTCCCACTAAAATTGCAACCCTCTTGTCACCGTATCCCGTCACAGGCTTTTGGTTAATTGTCATCAACAAGTCTCTCTGCTTTTGACGACTAAACAAAAAGCTCCTGAGAAAAAGTCATAGTTTATATTCAAATTAAAGAAACAATTGGGGTGCAATCACGACTATAATTATTACTATCATAATCATAAGTCATTAGAAATTGAAACTAAATATATATATAAATATATATTTTCTACAATCGGTGGAAAAGTGGCTTTTAATGCACGGACAAGGGATGAGAGACATTCGCCGCGAGGCAGGATTACCGCCGGTCAACAAGACACTCAACGCCGCGGTATTACTCAGACGATCCTTTTGTGTCCTTGTACTTGGCCTTATCGGACAAGCCATCGGATATGGAAGCTCCAAAACCCATCCGTATCAAGGTAAATCTACGTAACTTTACTCTGTAGTTTAAATTATAATCCATTCTACTTTTAATAAATTTTTTCTTTTTTAAATAAGTGTATTTTTCTTTTTACAAACACTTCCTCGCGAAATTTTTTCTCGTGCTTCTTCTGCTAACTTCTTCGAGATTTTTTTTTTCTATCTCATTATTCCGGTAACTAGATGAATGAGTTCCCTTTCAACGGCACTCGCGCGCAAAGTCTTTTTTCCATTTGGATATAGAGATTTATATATTTTTTCCGAATAGATATAGGCAGAGGAGTGTAAGAAAGAGTGAGCGAGAGATAAAGACAATGTCATTAATTTTTAATGATCTTTCCAGCAGGATGATAGCGATGCTTTATATTCTATGTTGGTATAGTATCCGAGCGATTCAAACCAGTGAATTAACCCGGTAACATTATAATTATAAATCCACTAAAATTATCCGTCAGATAAAGCTTTTTTATGTAATTCATATTATGTAACTTTATATCTTGATATACTTTCATACGCAGATATTATAATATTACGATGATAATAATAATAGTAATTACTATTATCGTGATGTGTATTTTTTCTTTCTTTCATTATTTTTACGCTGGGGTAAAAAGTTGTTGGAATATAAACCGGAGGAGGGGAGGGGTATGCTTGGAATTTAGATGATATTAAAAGTGGATTGGATCTTCGTCTCTCGTTGGTTGGTTGTCGTAATTTGTTTTTGCTTTTTTTTTTTTTCCACTTTTATATTTTTCACTCCCCACGGGTTACACGCTACATTACGTCGACGAATCGTAACTGAAGGGATCGTCAAAAAATAAAACATATCCTCGATTTTTTTTTTTTTTCACCCAACTTTTTTTCTTTCCCTTTTTCGGGATTTTTATTTTTATATAAGGTATTATATATTCCGATACCAATAGAATTTTATAAATTAAATTTATCCCTCGATATTTGTCGCCGACTATTTTTATTTCCACATAAATTTCATAACAGAAAAATCACGAACTAATTTTATATTTTTATTTTCACGTCCAGATTTTTTGTTACTTTTTTTTTTATATTTTTATCTTCCTTCACACTTAATTACCGTTTAATACATTATTTTATCGAGCTAATGGCTCATCAATATTATTTTTTATCAGTTGGATCTTAATTTTATTTCGATAATAATAATAAAAATAAATGAATCTAATTAACATTTTCAAATTTATTCCTCACAACAAGTCGAGTTATTATGACAATAATCATAATTATGATTGTAATAACAATAATAATAATAATAAACATGATTTCGTTGTTAACTAGATTACATATAATGCGAATAATAATCGTATTGTATATGTAATAACAGTAGCCGCTATAATTTATCTCATCACGAAGAAGAATAATTTTGAATTATGTTTATTTACAAAGCTCATTATGTTTTCAATTTAATAGTAAAACTTTTCACCCAATACCTTCTATATACAATTATAAAACCAATTGTGATATTTAACTGTCATATTTACGATATCTCACAATGTACACAGTAACAAAATATTGTGACTGTATTAAGTATTTTGTGTTGATTGTTTCGTGCTTGATCAACACATGTCACTGTGTTATTGGAAAATTAACATGAAATTTGTGTTAAAAAAACAATGGATAGTCACAGAAAATAATGTCAATTTTACTAAAAAATTTATGAGTGTAAATGTAGCAGACATCAGACAAATTTAAAATTATAAAAATATAGAGTAAATAATTGATAAAATAAAATTTCGAAAAAATCCGCATTTACGAAATTTTGAAATCAGTGCATTTTTTATAAATATTATTTTGTTAATTATTTATTTATTATTTTAAATTTTTCTGATGTCTGCTATATTCATACTCATAAAAAATTTGATTATTTACTGAGTCTGTGGTAATTCCAAGCAGTGTAGGTGTTGAAATTTTCGGTGTTGGAAATATTTAACATTGTGAATATTTTTACTCACTCGATCACTGCAGTTAAAGTGTATTTATTAATTAATTGAATTATTGGTGATTGAAATGATGGAAGTAAAATTGTGTAACTTTTAAATAAATTACGTACTCTCTAAAAATGAATCGAATTAGTGAATATTCCTTGGAAACCAGCTACAAATATACTATTGGTTAAATTAGTGGTATTCTTATAGCTGTGAAAATAGCGCCTATCCACGGATTCGCAGTGAATTTCACTAATTTATTTTTAGAGGGTATAACACAAAAATTTTTTTTCAATAAGTACATAGCAAAATTCATTTTTACACCAAAATTTTCGACAGCACGCAGATAATTTTTGAGTGAAAATTGTCCATAAAGTTTGGTACTTTACGAACATGTAGTCAGTAACAAATTTTTTACTATGTTGTTAGTAGAAATTGCATTTTATTTATATGCTATAAAGTAATATATTTCACAATGTGCATGAAAAAAATTTATATTTTCACTACATATCCTCAAAGTATCAAACTTTTTGGATAATTTTTACTAAAGCGTACGGTACAAAGGGAATGTAAAAGTTTACATTTTTTGTGTCGTCACTGACATCCAAAAAGTGTTGAATTTACTTCTCATAATACCCGAATTTCATGCTGAAATTTTAACACTGATTTTGTATTTAAATTAAACACAAATAGTCTGTGTTAAAAAATAACACAAATATTGTGTGGGCGGTTTATAACAAACAGATTGTTTTGACTTTAACACAATATTTATTACTGTGTATTATTACTTCTACAATTTTATAATATTTTGCAACTTTTTCTACCAGATATTGATGACGTATTCTCTTTTAAAGTTATTCAAAATAAATTATTGATCGCTACATTTAAACAAAGTAATCCGTGAAGCTAAAAAATTAATGAGATGAACTTTTAATTTATTGAACGCTGAAATAGAAGAAAATTATTTAAATTTTATTTAAAAAACCATTTCTATAAAATGTATGAAGACGTAGACAACTAAAAAGTGAAAATTATTAATTAATTGGAGACGTGATTTTCGGAATAGCGGTTAAGTGGTAAGATAATCCCTTTTAATATAATGACACTCATTCTAACTAATAACTCGTAGCTCGAAAAAGATAATATCATTTAATTAGTGAATACTTGTGTGTGCTTATGTGGCCAGTCATTTATTCCTCTTCTATAAAAAAAAGTTTACTTTTTTTTTCGTAATTCCACATTTAATAATGTGTTATTGCAGATGACCTATGTTCACTCGAATAAATCGGGAAGTGGAGAGAAAAATTATCTCCGTTAGTTCGTATGAAATAGAATGAAAGATGGAATTTTCTATGATTTTTTTTTTCACACATTAGAATTATTCACCCCAACGACTATTTATTGCGATTATTATTATAATTTATTAATGGAATTTGTGTAAGAAAAAACACTTTTAGTAAAAGAGAAGACTAATTAAATAAAAAAAATCGTGAAAAAATTGTAGTAATTTTTGAAAATTGAAAAAAAAATTGTGCAACGTCACTAGATAATTTTTGCGTTATTACTAATTTAAAAATTTACTTAAGGCTAGATAATTAAAAGAGAAATAATTAACTAATCGCACTGGGAACTTAGTTGATATGATTGTTACTTAAATTTTCAAAAATTTTTCAATTCATTTTTTCTGAATTTTTATTTTTTTAAGGCTCTGGTATTTTTTAATGATAATTTTTTTATCATTAAAAAACAAGTATTGAAACAAGGCTTGAAATAGATCGTCAGCATACAGAGATTTATTATTCTATTAATTATTGATAGACTGCTACTAAAACAAGATACTACAAATTATCGGTTTCGTTGATAAGTATTATGCTAACTGTTCAATTAACAGTACTTGCTTTTATATTACCCCTATTTAGTATTGCAACAATACTCATAATTTAGTAATAAGCTGTACTTAACATACTAATTGCTGTAATACCTCTTTATATTTCATATTACAATAGGTTTGTGGGATTGAAATTTTTTTTTTTTAATATTTTTAAGGCAATAGTAATATTTTATATGAAGCTTAAAAGTTGTAATGATGACAAAAATTGATGAAAGAAAAGGATTTGAAACAAAACGGTGGTGATGTATTCCAAATAATTTTTGCAAACAAACGTCAGTTATTGTCAAATATTTTAATTGGGAAAGTAATTAGTATTTTAATATTTTAATAATTTATAAATGCATATTTTTTACCTTTGTTATCAAAACTACAATTCAAAATTTCGACTGAAAATTAGTTATAGATTAAAAAATAAAATATGAATCAACTCAATTACGAATAATTTATCAATGGTACAACTAGAAATGTAATTAGAATTTCAAACCTCAGAGCATAATTAGTTTGTCATTTACTAAAATAGGGTTTCGGCAGGAGAGCTGTCGAGTGTTTAAATATTTGTTATTTATATTGAATATATAAACTGTCTGGGTAAGTTTGAACTCTCAAATTTGAATGTTTAATTTGCAAGTTTAGATTTTTCGACTAGATACTAATTTACTAAAGTATAATTATAGTAAAATTATGAAAACTTTTATATGTCGTTTCGAATAATTGAATACTTGTAGCAAGTAACTGTCAAAGTATTTAAATATTTTTTATTTTGGTATTGTAGTAACGTTTACTTGATTTGTAGGAATTTGGATAAGAAAGTTTTTTAATTTAATTGACAATAAAAAATATGTTATTTTGGAATCATAAACCGAAATAAATGAATTGATATAGAGATCTTTCAATTGTCAGATATAAATTAATTTTCGTGTCTATTCAAATCTATTCAGATCCGTGCAAATTTTCCCAGATTTTACATTTTCGTTTATCAGGATTCGAAATTTCTTTGAAATTTATAATTTGAAAGTTTACATTTTAGCTGTAGCCTACGAATATCTCCACAAGTCGAAATAAAATAAAATTAAATCTAGGTAAGTCCACAAGAAATCCGAAATTTCAAATCTTTATTATTTTCCCAAGCATATTTTAAGTTTCTCGTGAACTGAAAAACTTTTTATATAACACGAAAATGTAGATACTTATAAATAGTGATCTGAAAGTCTTAATTTCAGAAGAAGAGAAACAAAGTCATGTCACACAAATACGAATGGAATTATTTCGTTAAGATTTCTATTTTAGTCCAATCTCCCGATAATTGAACTTTCAATAAAAAAATTAGGTTAAATTGTATAAAAACACTGCTAAAAATCGTGAATGAATCTGGAGTAAATACAGATTTTATTTATCCGAGTTCATTCCGTTACTCGGACTTCCGGAGTTTGAAAATAAATAACCCCCACATATTGAATAATTAGGGAGTTTTTTTTTCAGTCGATTGATTTCGACGTGATCTGGATTTTATTTAAATCCGCATTCATTCCGATTCGGAATTTTAATATTAAAGTAAACTCCAATTTAGAGTGAATTTCACTCCAAAGAGATTAAATAAAACACACAGTCATCTACTCTGCATGTACTCTGCAATTTTTTTACAAATAAATTTTTTACAGTATATAAACTGTCAAACTGAGACTCAGGGAAATTACATTAATGATAGAACATTAAAAGTCTATTTCTTTAACTTCGTAAGCGTGAAAGTTTATATTATCAGCCGCTCATAATTAATTATTAAAAATTATTTGCTGTTACTATTAGAAAAGAAGCTCGTAAATATTTCTATACTCAATATAAATGTCAAAATGTAAAGGATCTAACCTCACTATATAATAATATTTTTTTTTTTTTATTACCAATATCTTTTAAAAATCCGCGTCGGAGTGAAATTGACTCCGAGGAATTAAGTAAATAAAAAATCATCCAGCCCGCGTTCATGTCGGATTTATTCTGGAAATTTTTAAGTATACCATGTATGTGGCCTCTTTAAGTGTCTAAGTTATTAGACTGTTGTACATAAAATATACTCTGAGATAATTCCTTACATTAAATTTATAATATGAGTTACCACAATGAAAGTTAACGTGTTTTATTATTTCTTATTTGCGAAAGCTACTATAATCTCGAGAAACTTCATAAATGTACTGAAAATATTTCTCATACGTAATTAAAATGGAGAGAATTTGTATATATACTATACATTGGCCGCAACTTTGGTAATTATACTGATACAAGGTTCATATCATATTGTAACGATACTCGACATACAATATCAGCCATATCCTTTCATCTCTTTACACATATTCGAACGCTTAATGAAACACAATGCAAGAGTCATAAAATATAAATCTGATCGGATGTATCAAATTTAAACATGAGACATATTTATTTACAAATAATTATCATTGCTATCAAAATATGTTAATATAAATTTAATTATTATTAAGTATCATAAAACAAATATATCATTAACCTAATTAATGTATAATTGAGGGGTGTTTTCATTTTACTGACTGAAAATCAATTTATTATTCGATTATTTTCCAATCGTCTAAAAGTTAATACATGAATAAGTTTCGAATAATTTTAAAAATAGTTTAAGGTTCAGCTATAGTTCAATAGTATTTTTCTGAAAAAATTTTTTATTGGTTTAATACTTCGGAAAACATTTTTTTTGCAACATTTTTTTTTCTCTCTGTGCAAATGAAGTGGATGCAGCCCGGGCTAGAATTTTTTAATGAACTAAAAACTGTGATTATTTTTTTTTTCTTTTACGTCGACGTCGAGAAATGGCCTACAAAATTTTTTATTTGTTAAAGTAGATTTTTTTTTTTGTCAATAACGGAATTATTCTAGTTTAGAATATAGCTACAAGTGTTTTAAACATAAATTAATTTTTTTGTTTTCGTTTTTGACAATTTGCGCTGGATAACGCGCGTTTTCATCCCCGACAAAATATCCTCCGACAAAATATCTCCCGACAAATTATCTTTCGATAAAATTTCCACAATTTTTCTGAAAATCTGGGACTTTAAATAAGTAGTTATTTTTTATTTATAAATTCCCACAATTTTCCTGAAAAACAAGCACCCAAATTAATTGTGAATAGTATAAATAAACACTTAAATTTTGTCGGAGATATTATGTCCGTAGATATTTTGTCAGGAGATTTTTTGTCGTAGGATTTTTCGTCGCGGGATGAAAACGCGCGGAACCTATGCGCTGACCCAGGTAGCACACTTGCCTTTGTGACATCTATAAGATATCAGTTTTTAGGCAACTTTTTGACTTGTCGATAAGGCATCAATATGTTGACAAAACGATCGGAAATTTATGTCACCGAAAAAATACCTACTTAAAAGACTTAACACAAGTGACGACAAAAAGTAAATTACAAATAGTGGTAAAATAAGTCATCTAAACGATTTTTGAATTGACATGAGACAGGAAAAACAACACAGCTCGTCTCTGTCTTCGGAACCAACATTTCCATGTCTTATTCATACCAAAAAAGATGACTTTGAGACAAAACAAAAATTTGTCTTGTCCATTTAAAAGACATCTTTAAGACATCTTAAAGTTGACTCTGCTACTTGGGGAGGTCGACGAGATAGCCTAAACCGCTTTTATATTTTTAAGAAAGGGTACACCGACACTTAACTTCAATAATAAATTATTATTACGTTATACAATATTTGAAAATTAGTTTATTAATTAAAATTAAGTGAAACTCGTTAAGTGAATACTAAATTTCACCAGTACACGCGAAGTAATTTGTTATGATTTAAAAATTTAAAAAAAATATTCATTTTCGTTAATTCTACAGTCAGTTATTTTATAGTATAATTATTTCAAGCTCAATTACGTGCACATCTCTTGACGTTGGGCTTAATAAAATAGTGAAACGATGTGTGGAGTAGCACTTTGATGATGACAACTCACTAATTCCATCACACTGTATATACATTTGAATATATTATAATATACAATATAAATATACATATAAAAATAACTTCAACACAATATAGTAAAGTAAGAATTAAAGCAGATGCCTGGTAAAATGTTTAATTACGTCGACTATTTTCGGTAAAAATACAGAGAATAACTTGACGAGCTAACGATTATCGAATGAGGTCGACGAGGTTTTTTCTCCACCTGTTTTATTTTTGCTTCATTTATTTATTAAATCTCCGGGTTTTATTCAGAAAAAAACTAAAAAATATAACTGAGTGAGTATACAGACTTAAGAAGGATTCTGACCCAACGTTGTCGTAGTAGTCGGTATCGTTTACAAAAAAACGGTTTGATGCGGGCACACTAATGGGTTAAATTCGTTTCCTGGGGAAAACCCCATTTCGTTAGAGTCTCCGTTAGGGGACGCGAAACTAATGGAAAGGTGGTGGTGTTGTACTAAAAGTCCCACTGGGGTTTCTCTTTTTTTCTCTCTCCTTCTCATTCTTATTCTCATTCTCGGTCTCTTTATAATTTTTTATACACACTTACCCTTTTTTTCTCATCTCTGTTTTATATACGTATCTGTTTCTCTTCTGTTTCGACGTTACTTTTCCACCTTTTCTATATAATCCCAGTATCTTTACTTCTGTCAGTATACCCTTTTTTACTTAATTTTATTTTTTTCTCTACATCCTTTCGATTTCACTGCTGAAGGGGTTGGCTTTAAAGAGCGTTCTTTAGTTAATACCCAAGACGACATTCGTTGTTACATTCACTGACGCTAAGTGGACGAAATTACACGAATAAAAGCAAACAAAATTATGTCAAAGTCAAAGGGATGATATTAAAAATAAAAATGAAAATAATAATAATAATAATGGTAAATATAAGAAGGCTAAAAATTGGAGATCAAAAGATTCATTTGCAGTACGTAGAAAAGTTACGGAAAATTTACGTCATATTTTAAAGCATGTATTTGTGGGTATTATAATTTATTAATGAGTACTTTACCATTACACACTCGTATACAAAGACACGGCATATATGTGTATAAATTTATATATATGTATGTAGATGCAAATATATGTGGGTGACATTTTAAAAAATATGAAAAGGGAATACATCTCTTTCAATTAAATGTGTGAAAAAAATCATTGCGATACATAACGCGCTAACTATGCTACATTTTTTTTTTTTTTTTTTTTTTTCATAATTATTGCGCTACATGCATTTATAAATTAATTTTTAATGGATTTGTAAAAATTATTCACGTAAAATATTCGTTATTTAATTTATATTCTGAATTTAATTGATTAAAACTTGATGATAATAATTTTAAAAATTATGAGAGAAAAAAAAATAAAAAACGTCAGAGAGAATCGGATTATTATAATGGATGCTCTCATTTGTCGGAACAAAAGCTGATAATTTCACTTAACATCAAAGGATAATTTTTTTTTTTGCGATTACTTGACTTTTTATTTAAAAAAAAAAATTTTAATTGTTTATATTGTTTAATTTATTTATTTATCTATTCAATGGATTAATCGCAAGCAATGGTATGTGGAGTTAATGAAATTTAATTTGCTGCCGAATATTCGGACAAATGAATAAATACACTTTTTTATCAGTAGTCATGAAATAAAGTTGGTACTTGTTGTATAATTTCAATTTTTTAAATTAAAAACATATTTTGGATTTAATGAATAAATATTGACTGTAATGAATTTTAATATTGAAAAATTTAATTAATAAAATTTTTTTTTTCAATTTATTTTTAATTTGTAACAAATTCCGTATTCAGTAAAACGATTTAATATCGATGAACAAAAAATTATTTTATTTTTTTTTCTTTATAAAGTAGATAAAAATTTAATTGCGTACCTGATGTTTAATCAACTCGACAATATAGTGTATAAAATAAAGAATGTAAAGTAAAAATTCAATAGACATGAAGGAGGCACTTTTCTATAATGAGTTTGTATGTAATTCTCATCGGCTTTTAAATTTCGTGCTAACGATTTCAAAATTATCTTTTATCTAATTCAAGTAATTAAAAAAAAAAAAAACATAATTACTGTAAAATTTGTTGATTTTTTATAATGATGTAAGGTAAGAGACCCAGTACCTGATCACTCATATATTTATTTATATATATATATATATATATATATTTCCGAAATTTTACTAAGTATAGATGTATAAATAAATGAAAGATCGGGTAGTAGGTCTTTTACCTCATTGGTGACATTTCGGAAAAGAATTTCTACATCATCCAATCACAATAGCGATTGCGACATCAAAGCTACTATTAATTAGGATATTCTCTTAAAAACCTGTGGAGTTTAATCCGTTTTTCATCGACCTGATCAAAGTGTAATAATGATGAATATATATACTGTGTAAAAAAATTTTCGGAATGAACGTGAATTGAAACCAGAGTGAATGTGAAGTGGACGACTGTGTATTTATTTAATCCCCTTGAAATTAAGTTAACTCCGAAGAGGAATTAATTGTAATATTGAAATACCGGTTTGGAGTGAAATCAACATACAAGGAGTTTATTTTAATATTAAAACTCCGAATTGGAATGAATGTGAATTCAAATAAAATTCAGATCACCAAATTCCCTCCCGATTGTTTGCGGTGTAGATATTAATTAATTAAAAAATTTATTGGTAATTAATTAAAATTGAGCTCTGTCCGAAAATTTCATAATTAATTAACACAGGTAGATTTTACGTAATTAAAAAAATAATTACTATAATTTTTTTATGCGAAATAAAAATTAAAATGAATACCATGAAAAAATAAATAAATAAAAAAAAAAAAACGTGTAGTAAATTCAGTGTACGCGTCAGTATTTTTTTCGAGAAGCGGAACAAATTGTTTCCGGTGCGTAAACGCCTGCCGCGGATTTTACTGCGGAATTCCTGTCTCTCACGTTTTACTCACTGCTCAACAAACTCACGTGTCGACTGCAAAAAAAAAAAAATAAATAATAATAAAAATAAAAATATAAAAATAAACTACACAATTTTATTTTTATTTTTCATTGTGCTCTATTCTGCAGCTGAGTCCCTGTAGACGTGTCCGTTTTACAACGTTCTTTAATTAAAGACAATATGACGTCATTATACAAAAAATATATAACAAAGCGTTGAATTCGTACTTTCCACAAACTCCATTGTAAGATATATATATACATATATATATATATATATATATATATATATATATATATATATATATATATATATATATATATATATATACTCATATATTTAAATATATAGGATATAACTGCAAAGCGACTAATCAAAGTTTTAACTCTCAGATAAAAATAAATTGCCAAGTAAAAAAAATGATAATTAGTTTTATCTTACTACGTAGTTTGTTATTTATGTACTTGATATTAATTTAACAAATTTTTAAAAAACAAATTTCTGCATTTAATTTCATTTAAAAAAAAAAAATACTTTATTATTTTTTAATTAAATTTTTTTTTAAACCAAAGCTTTGCCAGATATTAAATATTTTTTTTACTGCAGTTGCAGTAATAAATATCTTTAAAATAAAGTGTCTCAAATGCTTATAAGCTCAAACACTTTTAAACTATTATTAAATTAAACATTTGACAAACAGTGAAATTGATGAAAAATAAAATAAGCTTATTTATTTATATAAAATCCTTTGAACTCGGTTCATTCCACTACTGCGACTCCGTTTATTATATTTATTCAATAATCTCACCAGAGAATATATTAAGCAATAATAAAAAATGCTCCCAGAAGTATTACTCGAGTTTACAGAGAGCCAATTAAAGCGAACTGAAGAAAGACAGAGAAATGACAAAGAACTAGACGGGAAACTATGGGAAAACGAACCGACACATAAATAACAAAAAACAAAATGAAAAAAGTAAGCAAAGCTTTTAAAGCAATTACAGAGTAAAGTTGTAACGAGAGTATTATGTTAGTGGTGAAGTAGAAAAGCCGCAGTCTATTTACGTAAGATGAAAGGCGATGGAATCAAATGGCTTCCGCTGACTATTTTGTTAGATTTCATTGTTTTTACGGTTGAGCTCGAAGTAGTCGCCAAGTACAAAATTAACGGAAAACCTGTTGCCATTTCATCAAAATGCAATGTTTTATTTTATTTACTTCCTCTTCTTTTCATATTTTTTTTTTCTCATTCATAAAATTTTATTCATTCCGAAATTCCATAAATTCTATTCGTACAAACATTCATTAAAAATGACAAATATTTAGTTCTTAGTAATCGATCCAACATCTAGTTGATGTATATCTTTGTGTAATATATTTTAAGTGACATATTATCATAATGATATATAAGTTTAAGTCCTGCACGCAACAGTGCAACACAAATTTAGTTCAACAGAACATACTAGATCTAAAATAACAGCTAACCATTAAAACTTACCAACTTTATGGTAATAATAATAATCATAACAATAATATTAAAAATGAAAATATTAATGATGATTAAAACAATAACAATCCAAGCATAGATGTTTGATAAAAAATTTAAGCGAATGCATTATCACGATAAGTCGCTATTAAATTTAGAGGCTATATTTATATTGCAAACATTTTAAATGTTGTATCAGTAGGTTTTGCATTGAAAGTATAACGTCTGAGTAAAATAAATATGTACAGCGGGAAAAGAAAATAAAGTTCTAGTATATATATTGTATATATAGATGAGTTGGAAGAACAAACAAAAAGATAATCGATCAGTTTCAAAAGAACTGACGTTTCAGTTGTGCAAAAAATATATGAAATGTGGAATAAAGACGTTGAAGATCGCTGAAGTAGAGCTTATAACTTATAATGATAATAATAATAATAACGGTAATGATAATAATAAAAGGTAGAGAATAAAAATGAGTATAATAAAAGCTTTTAGGCTTTCTTGAGAATAGAATTGTATATCTTACGCATATGTATATTTTCCTTTATGGACCTGAGTTATCGAGGGATTTATCGGTTTTATGACTTAGATGCCTCGGTAAGTCTTATAGAATATAAAAGGATTTATCGTTAAATCTCAGATATCCTTTTGTATAGTAAATTCACGAGTATTCTAGGATCTAGTATTCCGCTACGCCAGTGCTATACTCTCTCGATCTTTATATTGTATAAGTCCTGAGTAGTAAAGGCTACAGTTACGTACAGTAGATTGTTTGAACATATATATATATATACATATATATGCTTGGCGTTTGCTCTGTGTATCAACCCTTTGCAACGAAGAACTGCGAGGTGCGTCGATGCACGAATAGAGTCATATATATACACGTCGGGTATAAAATATATAATGGTGTAGATGGTGAAGATAGAGGAATAGAAAGCTAGAGTTGAAAGAAATAGTGAGATCGATCGAGGCCACTGGAATCTGAAAAATACTCCCAAAAGGGAATTTTTACCTCTTTTTTTTTTTTATACTTTTTTATTTCTTTTGCTCTTTCTCGTTCAGCGTTTCTTTCTGGTAAAGCATATATATATATATATTATACTGACACGTGCATTTACACCTATTCATTCTTTCAACGGCACAACCACTACTACACTTACAACTACATACTGTGTGTACTTTTATGTACATTTCTTCATCCGATATCCTGTGGTTTTTTCCTTTTTATTCTATATCTAGTGTGTTAGCGCGAGAGTATACTGTAGCGTAGTAATAGTTGTGTAGCGAACTCGCGAAATCTGCGGCATTAAGAATTTTTACTCACGAGTACTACTGAGAGTAGTGTAGTAAATACATATGTTGAAACGAGACGTAAAAAAAAAAATATTAAAAAATATGTAAAAAAAAAAATAATAGCAATAATAGAAATAGTAGCGTAGTGCTCTGTAGTGTGGTTTGACGTAGTGAGTGAGATGAATGCAATGGAAAGCTGGAAGAGAAAGGAGTTGTTGAAATATTGGTATAGAATGGTGGGTAAAAATAAAAACAACAACGAAAAAAATAGTTTTACGTAACGTTTCTCGCAAGAGTTATTCTCGACGTTATCCCGTTGATTTTTCGAACCGGAAAACTCACGGCACTTTTGACAATATGGCGAAAATCCTTTTCCATCGGTGAGTTTAAACCTTTTTTGACGAGATTATACTTGTGTAAAGTATGTGTAGCTGCCGATATTATTTTTTTGTTTTTTTAACAAAATTTTTTTTTTTTTCGTGAGACCAATATGTAACGATTTGAATAAAAAAAATAAATTGATAAACGTTAAAATAAGGCTTTGGAGTATAAAAATAAAGCTAACAGAGTATGTGTCACGCATTAGATTAATTGGCGACGCGATGGATGTATACTATTAAAAACGGCTAAAAATAAGTTAAAAAATTTTATAAAATATTTTTTTTGTGACAAGTGTCACGAAAAAATAAACTGCTATTTTTTTTCCTTTGTCATAAAAAAATTTTTTCATGTTCTATCAATACAAAAACTTTTATAAATATTTAAAGAATCAAGTTTCCACAAACGATTTTTATCACCGTAATATAGAGTAAAAATGTACATTAGTTTTATTAATTTTATTGATCAGAAATAAAAAAAAAATCTTTTCTTTTCGATTTGATCCATTATTATTAATTTTAAAACTTCTTTGCTCCACCAAGCCTAATGACGTGTAAAAATGTATAAAATATAAATATTAATGCATATAAATTTAAAAGTAATGAAATGCTGTGTTAAGTGATGCTTAAGTGATTGATTTTTATCGAGATGACATTAAGCGCACGAGAGAGTGAGAGGGAGAGAAAGAGAAAGAGAGATAGAATGAGAGAATCTCAGAGAAGTCTCGTAGGTACATTATTGTTTCTGTCCAATCCTGTGCATCAACGGGAAAGTTTTATTCCCCCGGCGATTTGTCGTCCGCGAAGCTATCTCGGTCGAGCTAGGCAACGTTAAACCCCTGCACCGAGGCAATTTGGATATTGCTCGTTCTCGGATTTAAGCCGTGCTGTCACTCGTAGCTCGAGGCATGCCTGGTATGCTTCGTGATGGGTAGGTTATAGAACAGTAAAGCATACACAGTGTATACGTGTGAGTATGCATGTATAGAGATGGCGCATGAGGGTTAGAGAGCATCAGGAGCACCAGTACTGGTAGAGTACCGGTAGGTAGTAGGATGAGCAAAAGGATGGGTCGAATGAGGTAGCAGTGGATAAAGAGAAGGAGGAGTGAGAGGCACAGAATACCAACGACTGCCACCACCAACATCGTCCCAAGGGTATGAGAAAGTCGAGGATCGACCGAACGAGCAAATTAATGCAGAAGATGGAATATCGCGCGCGAGAGCTAAGTGTGGGGAATGTCAACGATGCTTCTCTGAGCATTGCTATTTCCCAGGATTTATAAAGCACCCTCGCTCGTATATTAGTGATAAAAAAAATATCATCACATTCTCGACAGAAAAAATAAATACAAATAAAAAGTTTGCTGTTTTATTTTATTTTTATTTTTGTTTGCATTAGAATTTTATTTTACTGTTTTATTTATTTTTGCACAGTCACTTGACTATTTCCCAAATGGCCATTCGCACCTCGCGTCCACATCAATTCCTGCGTAATCGCTCTCAGTCCATGGACTTTTGGATATTGATTGCTGTAATTCATTATTAATCTGCAACCACAGGTGTACAATGTTCATTCACACCAGTTTCATTACTCCCATATTTTACTTTTGAATAAATTTGAATTTGTCCCTGCGTATGTATACTGTTAATACAATTCTGTATTTATAGACATTAAATTTTAAATCAACTAGGCGACAGCGCACTATATTCGTACTTTAATCGATAGATTTGCATAATATATTATTTATGTATTATAAATAAAGTATTTATTTGCATTGCCAGGAAGTTAAGGTAAAGATGTCATAGCTAAAACCGTACTTTCAGTAGCTTTTGATTACAAGTCGATCGGATATTTTCTTATTCTATTCTCAGATTTATTAAGAACAAACACGTCCCTGTCATTTATCCCAAGAATTAATGCTCTTAATGATCGTTCCAATATTGGTGTTATTGATTTAGTGATGAATTAATAAAAATATGTCTTAAATATAATGTATGTCAATTTTGAATATTATTATTACTGTCCATTAAATTCGTTGATAAAATCTATTGATATTAATATATACTACAATAATATGTTTGTCCCACGGAAGATTTGTAGTATTTTATTATAAATATAAATTGACAGATAAAAATTCGGACGATCAAGATAATTTATAATTTTAAAAATGTATTTTTTTTCGATATTTCACTCACCGTTTCGTCCATTTCAGAGTATTGTAAATATTTACATTGATAAATGTTTACATATAAAATCACACATAAAAGATTTATAAACATGTATATATTTTTATCCAAAACATATGAGGCATTTATAAGACGAATGGTTAAAAAAAATGTGACATATTTTTTTAATATATTATTCTAAAGCCCTAATACATTAAAAAAAAAAAAAAAAGAACATTTTTCATTCTAAATATAAATATTATTCTTTTCATTTAAAAATAATTCTACAGGATAAAGTTTACCCCTCGTAGCTTTCATACCCTATTTTTATACTAATTGAATACCAGAAATACCAGACTTATTGCATTGAATATAAACTTAATAGCTCATTCATCAGAACATCAACGTTCATTCAGACTAGAATACCATAGAAATGTATAATCCACCATAAAGATATAAAGAGATATTAGACTTATTCTATAACCAATTAAATTTTTTAATAAACAGACCAACAAACGGACGAACAAATATTTTTAAAGCTCTTTCTAGATCATTTAATTAATAAAAAAAATATTCGGCTCACTAATCCCCTGTAAGTCCGTCTAAATAAAATCTAAAAGCTCTCTTTGAACTGAGGAAAAAAGTTATACAAAAATAAACAGAAATAAAGTAAAAACTGGGACAAGAATAAATCGAGTGATTTGTTATTTTTAGAGACATTCACTTCGGGTCCAGCGTTCGTCCGGCCCGTCGGCAATCAGACAGCAGCAATTGGACGTGAAGCTGTGTTTTCTTGTTACGTCCGTAACATCGGAAAATACAAGGTAAGAAAGTTTAAAAATAAAACTAAGACTAAAAAGATGGTCATCAAAACTAAAAGATAAAAACAAAAGAAAATAAAAATACGGGAGTAAAAAATAATAACAAAAAAGAAGTTACTCGACATGAGACATTTCACTCCTTCATCATTTGTCCGAACGACAAGTGATGCCGGGGGCGTTGAAAGAATCCATTATTCCTACTCACAGGCCCGCAAGGTGATACGCTTGGAAAACAAATAAAACCCCTTTTCTTCATCCTTACATCCACAAGATAGCCATCGGGTTAACTCACCTTTGGTCTCTTTTTTTCGCCACCATGCTGCTATACTATCATTGTTCCTTCTTACGTCATTCACAAACCTTCACCACCCGCAACAACAACAACACCACTTCTCACACCTTTCATTCACTCGGTCTTCAACAATCCTTCTATGAAATAGTCACGTTTTACGTAAACACGCTCTTATACCGTCAAAGTGTAAAGTGTCTTGTTCACTGTCCCGAAAATAATCTCTTGTATGTATGATAATAATAATAATAGAAATAATTTTATATTATGCACTTATTATTAACAAACATTTACTCTCTTAATAGATAGCAATTATAATAGTATCAGCTGTGTTATTTCTCGATTGTTATATTCATCAAATATTAGGGTGAATAAAACACGAGAGAGTATATAAGCGAGTAATTAATTATTATGGATTTAATTATCAGACAGCCAATTACCAAGCGCTATTCATTTTCATCTACTCCAAACAAAGCCGTGATCAATTTATAAATATTTTTAGATGAAATTTTTTTTTTCAAAGCACGAGGGTACTCCAGAAAAATTTCACTTACACACTAAAAAATCGGGAGTGATTACGAATTTTATGTCAGTCCGAATTCGCTCTGTCCACCAGAGTTTCAGAGTTTTAAAAAAAATCACTCCGCATTCGAAGTTTTAATATTAAAATTAAACCCCCTGAGTGAATTTCACTCCAAGCGGATTAAATAAATAAACAGTAACCCGCTACGCATTCACTCTGGCTTTAATTTACGTTCACCAAAAATTTTTCATAGTGTAATGAACGAATCTACAAGAGTTTTTAATATTTCTAATAAAAATAGTTTTTTACAGAACGCGATGATGTAACACGAAAAAAATCTTTTTTTAATTGCAACTTATTTACGTGCCACTGCTTCCTGTGTTTCAACAATATCTTTCAAAATACTACTAAAAATAAAATTTCAATAATTATTATTAAATAATGAACAAAAAATCATTATCAACAACAATAATAATAATAGTACTTTAGTGAAATATTATAGTTAATAGCATTTTCAACTCTTTCCTGTCATGCATTTGATATTTTAATAGCAAACACCTCGAGCTAATTTAGTACACAAATAACTCTCATAAAATAATAACAAGAATAATGAAATAATCAATTAAAGTTTGAGTAATTAAATGAAATAAAGCATCTACATCACATTATATCTTAAACTAAAATGCCATTGTAACTTGCACGGTATAACTTTGAATTTACGTAATTGCAATCATCTATTTGCAATCAAATTGTATGCAAAGGAGTCACGGAGAGCAGTAAGAGAGTAAGAGATGTGTCTACTATATATATGTATATATATATGAATAAATATAGATATAATAACAGTACCTGTATATATGCGCGAGTAGTAAGAGGAACCGAGAACTGTGTAAATCGGATTAATTGTAGATTATTGGGTGAATGACGAGTTTCGCGGTGAAACACGTTGTATTGAGTAATTCAATAGCAGCACATTTCCACCTAGAGACATTATGGATAGAGTATGAGCATCACGTATACGTATACCCTATATATCTAATATGTATGGATGTATGTGTGAGTATGTATATATACCACATAATATACATAACAAATCCGTAAGCAATGTAATGCGGTGTTGAGGGAAATCAGTACAAGTGAATGTGTCTGCTTTGCCTCGAAGCTGGCCTATATCACTACCAGCACTGGCTTTCTCACCGATTGTCGTTGCATATCAAGCTAAATGGAAGATTGTCATGCTAAAAAGTCTTCTCATCACATCCACCCTACACCTATTTACATATATATTTACATATATACACATAAAAAATAAAATATGTGTGGGTATAAAAAATATATGCTCTGTATATACAAGCTAGCGAGTTAGCAGTTTTTTATTTTATTTATTTTTTTTTTTTAATTAAAAATTTCCCGACGATATTTAATTAAATAGTGCGGTAACTTTTTAGTTTTCTGTACATATTTGGCTTGTAAAACATACGTATGTAGATGTGGATACACGATACTCGGGGCAATGGATAAAAAAGTTATTAATATAATATCGTTAATAAATAAATAGCGGAAGGCGTTTCTTGTATGAAAGAGGAGATGAAAATAATAAATTAATGGTCGGTGTGGTTATTTTTAGGTAGGATGGCTGCGAGCGTCTGACCAAACTGTTCTCTCGTTGAACACACGAATCGTGACCCACAATAACCGTATCGCAGTTTCTTATGAAGCTGGTGGTTGTGCTGGCACGTCCAATGGTATCTCTATGGGTTCTGGAAACACGGGTAGTATTGCCAGTGGTAGCAGTGGATCGGTACCAGTAATAGCGGCAGCAGTAGCCGTACCAGTTCATGGCGTGATTGGGAGCAATCAGGTGATAGACGAGGGCGTCAACTGCACGTGGCGGTTGCATATTCGGCATCTGAAAAAGGCTGACGAGGGATGCTATATGTGTCAAATCAATACATCACCTATGATCTCTGAACTCGGATGTTTATCTATTTTAGGTAAGAAATATTACTGACAAACAAAGACAATCAATCTTTTGTTTTGCTTTATCTAATTTATCATGATTTATTGCGTTTTCTATAAAAACTTTTTAAGAGGAAAATAATACTTTGAGGGATAAATCATGTTTCTGATTCCATAATGGACGATAATTAATTATACGTCCTTTAGAAGGTTTTTTTTTCCTGTCAATTTTAACTTCAGGTACAAATGCAAAAAATTTATTACTTTTTAAATTATAGATAAAACCAAATTTTTTTAATTTATCAACTACTCTAGCTCTCTCTCTCTCTCTCTCTATATATATATATATATGCATATTTATATACCATTATCAATTTTATGTATGTATAAAAACAAATAGATTTTATGATGTGCCCTTATGACCTCTGGCTCTATCTGCTCTACCTTTATAACATCAGCAACGCAGAAAAAAAAAATGATAAAAGAAACAAAGGATGTAATTTTTGAGTAGATAAAATTTTTATGATACACTGAAAAGCAATTTAAAATTTTATGGCTATTGATTTTTGGTTGAATCAAGTTTGAAAAGGAATTTCAGAAATTACAGACCTGGGCAAATATAAAACATTGACAGATTTTATGTGATTCGGACTGAGAGTATCCGCATATATGCATAGCGGTTACTCTCCCGCTTTATATATAGTACTAGAAATTCCAATATATGGTATCCTGTGAGATGGGTAAAGAGAGTGAGTGAGCATGAACCGCATGAACGTGCAATGAGTTGGTAAGCAAAGGTGTAGAATGAGACAAAATACGAAGAGTGGAGTAGAGAGTAGAGAGAAGAGAGGATCTACTATGGAATAGTATGATGTAGATATAAAGGGGGTGCTGCCGTCGAAGCGAATCTGCGAGTCACATTGATTGGCTTCGAGTCTTCTCGGCAAATCTCACCAAACAAATATACCCCCCCCCCCCATCCACTCGGTATATATATGTACATTGATGTACATCTGTAAACGTCCACAGAAGCATCTCATTCAGACCAAATCTGCGCAGTGAGAGTAGAAAGTATGCTACTGCTGATGGTAATATGGAATATTTTTTTTGATTGCTATGTCCTTTATGACCAAACTTTTTTATTGCTTATACAGGAAAAAAGGATTCATTGGCGGAAGAAAATTATTCATTACGAAATGAAAACAAAAATTTTCTTAGGACTAGAAAAAATTTCTTATTGCTCGAGAAAATTTTCGTTTCCAATTCATAAGCAAAAAATACTTTTTTTTCACATCGAGATGAACACTTTTGGATTTTCCAACATTTTTTTTCTGTTGATACTTTTAAAATCAAAGAGAATAAAATATATTTCAATAGGTATACTTTTATTTTAATAAATGTATGGGATTTAAAACTATCCATAAATATTTATGTGGTTTTATTTGATATTGATGTATGAATATTTTTTAATAAATAAAATTTCACATTACCGACAAATGAACTTTGGATACTGTATATTTGTTTGGCACGTATTTACCGTTAATTTTCAGTATTGGATTTAATATTGAATAGTACCACACATTTGTACATGTGCATATCCTTGTACATATATATATATATTCGATAATAATAAACAGAGTCCATACTACCATCATTTCCTGGTATTTAAATTTTTTGCATTTATATTATTAGATTATTTAAAGCAAATGAATAATTACATTGATTACATACAACTCTAAATAAATACAAAATCTCTTTACATTTGTATATCCATATGCATATTTTAATACCTCACATGATCGTCATGAATTTTAAATAAAAATAATCTATTCAGATTCAAATATTTATTTCACAATTTTAATAATTCCTCAAAAGCTGAAGTGCCGCGGAATAAATATTTCAATTAAAATGGAAGTATAGAGTAATTTATTATTTGTATAAACGATTGTGATTAATGAGCAGTGGGATATTTTAGAATTAAAAATAATGCCTACATTCATATGCACATTTGAAAAGGTATTATTCATAATACGAATGTCATGTGTCATGCGATGTGTTCATTTGTCTGACAATGGACATAAAATTGAAATTAAAAGAAAAAAGTAAATAAATACAATAATGATATATTATCAAGTAAATTATCTTATCAGTACTGTTGCAATGATTGCAGTTCCACCGGACATTGTTTATGGGGACGAAACGAGCAAGGACTTGTCAGTATCGGAGGGCGAAAACGTCACGCTCAATTGTCAAGCCACAGGGACACCAAAGCCGAGAGTTTCTTGGCGACGGGAGGACGGGCAGCACATCCTCATCAGGAATTCGACCTCGTTCTCGAGTTCCTACAGTTCGTATCTATTGTCTGTCTACTATATACACAGAGCGTATACCCTGTTCCCTACACCCTTCATCCTACAAATTTCTATATACTACTCATCTGGCTGCACGAAATTTCTACATCAACTAAGCCCCAGTCCAAATCCAAACCCAAACCAGAAATAGAGACAGATAGCGAGAGGAAAGGAGATAGCAGGAGTAAGAAGATTCAAATCTCTAGCTTTTCAGCCCTTGATTCCCACTCCAAAACATCGAACAACCCACCGCGTGTTATATTCCAGGTTTACCCCCGTGAGATTTCTAGACGACGGACTAGTAATTTTCGCTTGTCAACAGCGAATCAAATCCCACTACGGGATCGCTATTTTACGACTTACCCATAAGCTTTAGCTCCTTTCCTCCTTTCCTCCTTCTCTTTCTTGAGCTCTCTCGCCTTATTTTCTGGCTCCTACATCATTTGGCATCCCGTTACTCGCATCACTACTACTGTTACTACCTACTATACGGCCTCATTCTTCAGCAGTTTGATCTCCTCGTGTCGCGTCTTTACTCTTTGCTCTATTCTACTTGTCTCCGTATATATAATCGAGCATCCTGTTCATACCGCGTGTGCCACGTCGACAATCTCGCTCCATGACTCTCTGGAGTCTCTGCTCTGGCTTCCCAAATGGACCCTCTGCATGCACAATTTTCACCGAGACATTATCGTTATTTTATGGCTGACACGAGACACAAGGATCGTTATATATTTCATTAATGCACATGATGTAGGAAGAGATATATATATTAGTGGTGCCAAAGTTGCCACTCTTGGAACATTTTTCATTTCATTTAAAACATTAAATACTTAAAGCCCCAGTAGTTATTTTATGGTGGTTTTTTTTTTCTTTATTCCGTGGTCTTAAAATGAGATGTGTAATTTACTCCACGGAACGTATTAAAAATTTAAATTGAGTCTTGGCAGAAAATGTAACACACATCTCATGTTGAGAAAATTTAACCGGAAATATACATATGTATATACATGTACATATATACTTAAATATATATATGATAAAAACTCGTCCTGTGTGAATTTTCAGAGTCACTTTGAACTTCTGGACGATTCGCGGTGAGTTTGGGTGCGAACTGCTGCGGAATACCGTCAAGTTGAGAGCGCGGAAAAGTTAAAAAAAATAATATTAAAAGGGGTTGAAGTAAAAAAATAAAGAAAAGAAATAAAATAAAACAAAGCAAAAAGAAAAAGTCGATTGTGAGGAAAAAAATAAAAAGACGAAGCAGCAGCAGCGTGTGCCAGAGCGTCGTCGTTCCCGCTGACTCATCGAGCATGCACGGCACGGAAAACCCCGTGCGGTTCCTCTACCGCCGTAGATTTCTCTCTCGTATTCGCCGAGAATAATCGTCGGGAGATCGGTACCACCAGAGGTGTGCACATACATACACACACACATACATTTCCACGTTACACACGTATACATAAACACACACCTTGTCTATTAACAGTACCGCACCATTCGTACTGCACCATTCGTGTCCAGTATACACATAGCATCCATACCTGTATTTATCGACCTGAATTTATATATTATATTTTTCTCGCTCATCCCCAATCTACACTCCACATCCCTGGGCTTTCTTCTTGTTTTATAAAGAAAAAAAAATAATAACGACAAAGACAATGACAAAGGCAAAGACGACGAACAAAGAAAAGAAATGGCGTTACCGTTATTGAAGACTCTCGATTGAATAATCCTCAGCAGTCTGGTCGTGCACAGCCAACTACTACGACACCTTCGACATTTTCATCGCCCGAGCCATTCTCTTTCTTTACTATTTTCTTCTTTGTCTTGCTTCCACTTTTTCTATTTCTCGCTCTCTTGAGATAATTGAAAACAAAAGGACGCGGTGAAGTTGAAGATTTAAAAATAAAATCAAGATTAACTCTCTACACTCGATAAATACCCTCTCCCCTTCTACAAAGTCGAGTTCACTTGGTACAGATAGCTGGGATATCTTTACAAATGACATAAAAATAAATGAAAAACCGGGCGAAGTAATGCAAAACAACTGAAGCGTAGACGAATTGCAATGTGGGTTCTTATTATATATATATATATATATAAGAAAGTACGATGGGGGTGTAGGCCATAGTCTAGAGTTTAGCAGAAGTCTTTTCGTAATAAGGTATATACATAAAGTGTACTGGTACGTATATATAGATGTGCATACCAGTACAGAAGTAGTATTACATAGTGAGGAGAGTAGATATAACGAGGAACGCGGATGTTGTGAAGTAACCAGTTTCTCTTTGAACAGAAGTTTAGTAAAGAGGAAGCTCCTTATAGGCTGCCTTCCTTCGCCTCCTTGTTCGCCGGCCCAAACGGATTCACTGCGCCCAAACTACTTTACTCTATATCTCCTCCTCTTTCTCTCCTTCTCCTTCTTCTTCTTCTTCTTCTTCTTAGTCTCGGTCTTCATCTTCATCTTCGTCTATCTACTCCCAGCACATGGTCTTTATCCTCAGTATCCTGTACGTGCATGTATACGATCGCCAAGTTTACAGTCGGGGAAAAGTTGGATGTGGAACAACCAAGTAGGAGTAATAGTGGTCTTACTAGATAGTGTTTGGTCGTTGACGTCCACTAGCGAGGGAAAAAATGGGGTGGGAGGGTAAAAAAGGGCTGATAAAAAGGGAAGGAGAGTAGTATATAACATAGAAATACATAGACACGTTGAGTATAAGTAAAGCCAAGTTAACTTTGAATTTGTTTTCGACTACTGCTGTGTACATCCAGCCAGCTCTTATTTGGCGTTTGCCTTTACTTACAGTTTCACTCGGGACTGCAACTTACGTAGTGCTTGTACTTATTCCTCGGTTTGTTTATCTTGATCGATCTTTCACGCGAGTCTTGTACTCAACTGAGGCCGAAATAACACTGCCACCGAGTATTACGCTTCAGCATCAACACTGAGCTCTATAGATGTATGTATGTATGTATGTATGTATAAGTATACGAGATGAGTAAGTGAACAAGCGGTGAAGTGAAGGAAGTTTAAAGTAGAAAAAAAAAGAACCTGGAGATAACGAGAAAACAGCTCATGGGTAAAAAATAGTTTGAAACTCGTTAACCGACGCATATTTATTTTAAAATTTTTTAGTTTAGTTTTATTTGTTTTGTATAGACGATACGGTATAAAAGACACGCGTTTATGCAAATGAACAAAGTGTACAGAAATAAAATGTATTTTGAAGGATGTTGGGTATTGAAAAAGACGAGAAGATTTAAACGTTTGTTTGAATATCATATTTCTTTGCCACCGATACGGTTGTACTTTATATATATCTATATATATATATTTTTTTTTAATTTATTTGTGTCGTTGAAGAAAAAAAAAATTAACTGTACACTTTTCCGTACTCAAATTGCTGCTACTGCATTTTCCCAGAGTACGAGAGACACTACTGCTCTGCTCAAGTGTTTCGAAAAGTTTGCGCTAACTCGATACACAACTGTTGACGCTCTGACTGATTCTTTTTTTGCTTTTGAGACCTTTGCTCTTGAGATTCTTGGGTTAATAAAAATAAAATAGTTTACAATAACAATAATAATGACGTTGAAATTGAAATAAAATATAATAAAAAATATATAGAATAAATTTATCGCGGATTAAAGTCGACAAGTACGTACTTGTATTGATAATAATCTTGACTGTGTGCTAGGTGGAAAAAGCTACAATTTTCAAAAAGTTGAAATTTACAATGAGTCAAAGCTGCATTTTTATCGAGTGGATAGACAGCAAATGGGTGTTTATATGTGTATTGCAACCAATGATGTTCCACCTACTGTCAGCAAACGTGTCGCACTCGAAGTAAATTGTGAGTTGATTTTTATTTCCAATTATTTTTATTTTTCCAATTCACTCTATTTATATTTGCACAAGTTTATAGTGACTATTTTTTTATCTCCTTCAAGTATCATTTAGTTTTTTGTTCCGAAATTTTTATTTTTATTAACGTATGTTTTATTCAAAAATAATTAATATAAAATACCTTTTTAAAAATATAATTCTATTCTTTTCACTTTGACCTTTCTAAAGGTATATTAACTGACGTTACTAAATCATCATATTTAGAAGCTTTAATATTTATCGAAATACTGTCTCTAAATGTCAGTTAATTTTGATAATATAAAAAAAAAATCATACTTAATTCTACTTAATTAAAATAAGAGAAGTGACTTAATGAGAGCACACTAATAAATTTAGAAAAATTAAATTCAAATAACTTTTAACATTTAATTGACTTAATGTAACGATGATGTCAATAGCAGTCAAATAAATATTTGACGATATGAATTTCATGTACTGACTTATTATTATCACTATTATTATACTTTTGGAAAGGTTAATTTAAACGCCCGAGTCGTTGTTCTTCAATTATATTCTATCTATTTCTCATCTCGGGGGGGATTCTGTTATACAGTTGCACCGACGGTGCAAGTTCGGAGCCAGCTGTTGGGAGCACCATTGGGTACTCGAGTGCAATTGGACTGCTCTATCGAGGCACATCCTAATACGATAAACTTTTGGGAGAGAAACCGAACGGAAATGCTGGTCGACGGGTGAGATGTGCAGCTTTCTGTGTTAACTTTAGATTTATTTATTTGTCTTTAAAACTCTTTAATTATTTGTCTTGATATATAACTGCTTGTTCAAATATTTTTTGAGCTTCGAGTATTTTATTCTATTTATTTATCGTTTATCAAAATTAACTTGCTTTTATCATAAAATACTCGTTTTAATTTCAACACTTTCTGCTGCACTTAAATTGGAGATGTAAAGAAAAATGTAACATTTTTTTTTTTTTTTTTTTTTTTTTTTTTTTTTTTTGTTGAGAAGATATTGGATACTTTAAAGTAGTACCCATATGTGTATAAATCTTTTATAAAAGTAGGTCTATTCAAAAGTTATGTGTGTTAAACTGTTGAAGTTAAAACTTGTTCAAAAATGTGATATGTACTTACGACAAGAAGCTGTTAGTATTCCTATCGACACTTTCTTACTTTATTTCATTTTTGTTTTTATGATAAAAAGAAAAAAAAATTTCGTAGACTAGATTTACAAAAAAAAAAATTTTAGCTATTAATTTTTTTTTTTAACTGAGTACTTTCTTACACTGTAAAAAGTCAGGAGTGATTACAGATTTTATTTAAAATCGAATTCTCTCCGTCACTCGGGGTTTTGAAGTTTTTTCAAAAAAATCATTCCGCATACGGAGTAAATAGGGAGTGTCTTTTCAGCGAAGGGATTTCGGAGTAGTCTGAATTTTATTTAGATTCGCATTCACTCCGATTCGGAGTTTTAATATTAAAATAAACTTCCCTTAGAGTAAATTTCACTCCGAGAGGATTAAATAAATAGTCATCCGCTGCGCATTCACTCCGTATTTAATCCGCATTCACTTCAAATTTTTCACAGTATATAATATTGTCAATAAACATGGCGAAAAAACCAGACAATTTTTTTTTTAGTTGCTTAAATTTTTGTTAAATTATAAAGAAATAAATTGTTTCCATTTGTCAGAGTTCACAAATTTTTCTCGAAATTCTAATTAAAAAAAAAATGAAAATAAAAAAAATTTTTGCAGTGACAATTAAAATTTTTTTTCTTTACTTCAAACATAAACGTAAATTAAAGGATTCACGTAATCAGGATAAAAAAGTTAAATTTTTTTCTTAGCCTCCTCATTTTCCCGGGCTCTCCCTTATTACTGGCTTTCAGATTTGACTTACTGATTTTTAAAATATAATTTAACTGGATATATTTGTAAGCCCAGTTAGTAAAAAATCAATAGAGATTCTTTCTCTTAAATCTGTTGAATGCCACCGAAAACATTAACGGCATAATAAATTCAAATAAATTTAAATTTAAAAACTAACATAACAATTGATTTTAAATAGGCCAAAGTACGAAATCCATGAAGAACGTTCTGGCTACCAAGTAGTAATAGCACTTGTGATAAAAAAATTTACCGAGCAAGATGTGGGTACTTACGTCTGCATTGCTTCGAACATTTTAGGAAAAGCCGAGGGTACTTCAAGACTCTACAGTAAGTATTATTAATAACCCACCGGTAAGCATCCAACCGTCCAACCAACGTACCAACAAACTTACCAACTAACTAACTAACCCTCTCATATACACATACTTAATTCCACTTACTCATTTAACACCTGAATAAAATAAATCCATTGACAAAATAATATTTTTCAGAAATAAATCTCACCGACGACGTGTCAATTATCGGCGGTAAGTACTCAAAAAATAAATGGATATTTTATCTTCCCTTTCCACCCTCTATTTGAATAAAAGCAAACAAACAAACAGACAAACAAGTAAATAAATAAACCTCTTTCAAATGATCGTATCAGAGTATAAAAAAATGTAACGATAAAAAGAACAGTAGAGTGAAAGTAAAAAAAGAAATATTTTTGTTTACAATATTGTTGTTGTATCAGGATTGGCAGAGGCAGCTCGTGGCTCGAGATCATCATCGAACACACGGCCAAGCAGCCTGTTCTTTATATCACTCGGAGCGATATCACTATTCTCCCATGGCCTCTGTTCGCTGCGGTGAACAGAGTACAGTAGCAGTCAACCTTTATTATCCTGATGAAAGTGTGTGTACGGCTGGGGTGCATATCGCGCTAAAACAACGGCCGACTGATCAACCACCGAGTGAGCGAGCGAGGGAATAAACCAACCAACGAGTAAGTCAGCAAGCTCCAAGCTACACTGACTCTACATCAAGAGTATGCACCACAAACCAGCTACTCGTCTACTCATCTACTCATCTACCGCAGATAGTAGCTGCTCTCATACATATATGCAGCATCCACTGTAGAGAAAACAAAACAGTTGTGTGCCAAAGATCGATCGGAGCCTCATCATAATCATCGAGGTTCCTCTCTCGTGCACCACCACCAGCATCCCTTTCAATCAATCGGCATTATATGTATCTCGCCTGTGCTTCGCGCCTTTTTTCTCATCTCATCTATGCCTCTCTTTACGTTACCTATCATCATTAGACACACGCACGTGTTAACACACGCGAATCTATTTATAAATCTCCCATTGATTGCCGTCACACTTTATCAACAAAGATTTAAAAAAAAAAACGTTATCGACATCAGCATGTGCCAAAGAATAAATAAATAATTAAATAATAATAATAATAATAATAATAATAATAATAATAATTGAAAGACAAAGGATAGAAATTATTTCATATCACGAGACGTATCTTTTTTAAAACATATCGTTTGTTTTACAAAGTGAGTAAATAAATAAAATTATATTATGTTAAATAAATGGTATAATGGATCCTCTTTAACAATCGGTTTATACGGGAGTACATAATAAATATTAAATGATAAAAGTGGTGGTCGGTTTGCTCAGAACTTACGATCCCAGAGGATTGCATTTGTTAGAATAATTTTACGTGCGATTTAACGTTAATACCAAAGCCGCGGAAGTTTATTTGTAGCCGCAATATAAGCTATCGCAATGTAAAAGCGACACATTTTATTAATGTACGTTAGAGTTGGAGAGGACAATATGTATATGTTGCTGTGTAATTTAATCGTATGGATCTGTATTTATGTATGTAAAAATTTTGAATGTTTGTGTTGTATAAGTGTGTGTATATATATACATATATAATATATAAAATTATTTTACGTTGTATGCATAATAGTATTGTTTGTATATTTATTGAGCAGAAAACTCCATTACAACGTTATGTTATTTTTCTGTGTTGTATGCTCGAGTATAGTCAACTGATGAACTTTCATATGTACATATATATATATCAACATATATATGTATTGATGTTCCGTTTAAACATTGAGATATCAGCTCTCTATTTTATTTTCGCTTGCCCAGTGTTCGGCATACGATGCACTCGACTGATACTATCAAACTGAATAAAAAAACTAAAATAAATATATAATATACAATAAAGTGAAATAAAATGGAATAATAATAATAAAAAATGAATAATATAATAGAATATGGCTCTGCCTTTGTAAGTGATGCTTCGTTTTGAAATAAAAAATAATAAATTAATTAAATTTAATTTATTGAATAATTTTAGTTTTAATAATAATGATAATAATAATATAAGTATATTTATTAATGTATGTAAAAGAATAAAATAATAAATATAAAAACTAACGAGAGGATAGGTATGATAATTAGAATTAAAATCGATGGTAAGAAAAATTAAAAATTTTGAGATAAAAATAAAATAACGAGAGTATGTTTATATATGTGTATATATATCAGGGTGGGCCCAAAAAAAAAATAATTTTTTTTTTTAGTTTCCGTGTATTGTTAATATTAAGAGGTGGGTTTTCGTGATTTTTGATTCTCCATTTAAATAACGCGGAAAAAAAATTCAATTTTGGAATTTTATAGCTCGGAAATGGCTCATTGTAAAGTTAAGCTCAGGATATATTTTTGTAGAGAATTAAACGCTCTACAAAAAATGTCTCTTATAATTTTTTGATAAATCCATCTGTTTAAAAGTTATCGGAGCTCAACGTTAAATTTTGAGATCTTTTTACTTTCCTGGCTAAACTATCAGACTTATTACAAAATGTCATATAAACTTTTTTGTAGACAATTTTATTCTCTACAAATTATTTTCAGTAAAGTTTTTCCAAATTCCGCATTGTTTTCTAGTTATTTTCATTTTAATGTCAAGCTCTTGAAATCGATCAGAACTACTTTTTTAAGAGCTTGAGATTAAAATTGTTTTTTTTTTTTTGGGCCCACCCTAATATATATGCATAGTATGTATATGCATTTGTCGCTTCTTTGGCTTTATTACGTACGTACCATAAGGTACATCTTTTCTTATCGATCGTTGTAATTTAGGTAAAAAATATAAAATAAGTAAGAGAAAATAAAATAATAAGAGTATTTAATTAAAAAATAATAAAAAAGGGAGAGAATGATAATTCAAAAAATAAAAACAAAATAAATCTACTTTTTCCACTGAAAATTTGTGCAACGTTAATTGCGGGTAAACGTAGAATGAGAGGAAAATGTGCCGGAGGAGCAAAAGAATAATAAAAAAATTATAAGTAAAAAATAATAATAATAAATATGATTATAAAGAAAAAAAAAAATTTTGTTTCTACGAAGTGGAAATTTGGGCGGCGAATATTTTATTGGTTATTTTCTTCAATATAAATAATTAAAATGGACGTCTATCATTTGAGAAAATTTTCAAATTATTAATTGCTGTTATTGTTAATTATAAATTTGTTATTTTGTAATTTAAAAATATTCAATTATTTATTGGTTTGCGACAATATAACGAACAAAAATAATTATAATAATAATAATAATATTAATATTTAAATAATAAACAAGACAATGAATTTATTTAAAAAACTCCCACCCTTTTTTATTTTTACATAAACATATTTAATTAACTTGTTAAATAATTATTTGTTCAGTCTACATTGTAAAGGTAAGCAAATATTATTCTATACTAGAAAAAAAAATAAATCTTATAAAAATGAAAAATATACTCCAAGTTGTAATTTAATTTTCGTTTCGAGTCATACTGTTTATTTTTAATTAAACCCACGTTTAATTAATTAATTAATATCTATTTAGTTTCGCAATTGCACAAATGAAATTTTGAAAAAAAAGTGGAAAAATTAATTAATTAAGAAAGTATTTAAAAATTAATGATGAGACCGGAAATTTAAATAATTTTAAATCAGGGTCCTGCGAATCTGCAGCTCTGATTGCGGATCCTTTTGAATAAAAAGGATCTCGAGGGTTTTTGTTGTTTGCTCAGTTGGTAAAACAAATTGAGATCTTGTAGATCATAAAATGGGAACCACTAGAGACATCTAGTTGTGGGTGAAAACTATTACGTGGAAACAAGAATTTTCTGCAGATGTCAATGAAAAAACGGAGTCATGAACAGCTGTACAAATTCTACACACACATATATACATATATATATATATATATAATATTTGTAGTGAATCTGTCTGTCGTTCAGAAAACATAATAAACTTTTGTTGTTACAAACTCTAGTCTTTTATTACTCTACGTTATTAATAAACTTAGTTATTAAAATTTTTTCTCATGCTGTTATTACTGTCATTATATTGTAATAATAATAATAAAAGTAATTATTATTAGTTTTCACGTGATTCGCAAACTAAAATAAATGTCATCGTCAGTGCCAGTGTTAAATTTTATCAAACAAAGTGAATAAATAAATAAACATTTTAAAAAATTAATCAATTTATCTGACCTAAAATTAAGTAAATACTTAAATTATGGAGTACGTCATGTTATTAAAAATATATAAAAAAAATACTGTAGATAATAATAATAATAATAATAATAATAATAATAATAATAATAGTAAATAATTGTTTTATCAATGACGTCTTTATTATATTTAATATAACAATTATTTATTAACTGATTTATTAAAATGGAGCAAAACTCTGGACCGAATCAGAGTCAATCTACTAATAACTCCAATAATGATTCTGACAATGTTGGAAGGTACGAATATAAATAAATATTTTAATAAATAATTTATTATTTTTTTGATTCAAAATGTCGTAACTTATTTGTAGTATTTGTAGTAATTTATTAAATCATTGTTTAATTAATTGAAATTTTAATGCTATAAATATTTTATATTTTTTATATTGGAATAGAAATTTCTTGTCATTTCATTAATTATTTAATCATTAGTGTATTGACTTAATAAAAAGTTTAAAGATATTATTTCTGAATGTTATTATCAATAATCAATTGCTAATAAAAAAAAGTTAATTATAAATGTAAATTAAAAAAAATAACTCATTGATAAATTTATGTAGAGTTTATTGAGATGCAATTAATCGATAAAGTAAATTTATTTAACAAAAATTAAGGACCGAAGATAAAATAAATTATTAAAAATATATTTAAAAAGCAATTAAATTAATCTCATTGATAATAATTATCAGTTAATTAATACGTATATACACAAAAATAAAAATCTGCAATAACAATTATTAAATTAATTAAATATTTTTTTTTCTTTATGTAAGCATTTAATATTAATTAAAAATTAATTAATTAATTAATTGCAGTTGCCTGTTACTACGATATGCGAGCCAAAATTCACTCGACGAAAGTTCACAAAAGCATATTCCCAGGGAAAGTGGTAAAGATAAACCACCTTATCGTAATCATCATCATACAAACCGAGCTTTTGACGTGATAAACGCTATGAGAAAGTAAAGAAAATTTTATTTACGTATTACCATTATCTTTATTATAACTGTTATCTTTATTATCAGTAATGCATAATTCATAACAAGTTAATTAAAAAAAAAAAAAAAAAAAAGATTTTATTTGTTGATCGTATCATCGAAAATTACCTATTACTTATTTATTTTAAAATCCAATACGGTGTTGTGTTTTATCTATCTGCGATTAAATACTTGTACAATCAGTTATTGATTAATCAGCATTTAAAATGAAACTGTTATTGTCATTATATTATTCAACAGACAAAACCTTCTGTGCGATGTGATACTGGAAGCTGATGGTGGTAACGACGTACCTGCTCACAAAATGGTACTGGCGGCTTGCAGCCCCTATTTTTACGCCATGTTCACCAGCTTTGAGGAACGCGACCAGCGGCGTATTAAATTGCAAGGAGTTGATCACGCAGCCCTGGAATTACTTGTTGATTATGTTTATTCGGCTGAGGTCCATGTTACTGAAGAAAATGTCCAAGTTTTATTACCGGCAGCTAATCTACTCCAGCTGACTGATGTACGGGATGCATGTTGCGATTTTTTACAAGCGCAATTACATCCATCCAACTGCTTAGGAATTCGCGCATTTGCTGATCTTCATGGCTGCTTAGAACTATTGGTGCACGCTGACAGTTATATTGAACAACATTTCTCGTAAGAATTTATTTTATTTATCTAATGGATTAAAATTTTTTTTTTATTCATTCTTGCGTTCTTTTAGATTCATTTTTTGGTCCAAAAGCCTTTTTTTTATGATCGGTCATTAGAAACCATTCCATTGAAATTTTCTGTATCATAAATTACTATTAGTTTAATTGATACTTATATTTATATTTTTGTTTTTAGGGAAGTTGTTGAAGGTGAAGAATTTTCAACGCTGGCACCTCAACAAGTTGCTAAACTAATTTGCAGCGATCGACTTTCTGTACCGTCAGAAGAAAAAGTATTTGAGTGCGTAATATCTTGGGTTCATTCTGATTTAGAGAAACGTCAAAACTACCTTGCGCAGTTGATGGAACATGTGCGTTTGCCTCTTTTATCTCAAGACTACCTGGTCCAGCGAGTCGAAGAAGAGCCGCTTTTGAAAGCAAATCTTCAGTGTAAAGATTTTTTAATAGAGGCATTAAAGTATCACTTACTTAAGGGCGAGCAAAAGTCGTTATTTAAGACGCCACGGACAAAACCGCGGCAGCCGCGGGGTCTGCCAAAAGTTCTATTAGTAGTGGGTGGACAAGCGCCCAAAGCGATACGGAGTGTAGAGTGTTACGACTTTAAGGAAGAAAAGTGGTATCAGGTAGCGGAGTTACCTACACGACGATGTCGGGCTGGGATGTCAGTTCTAAATGGACGAGTGTATGCCGTAGGAGGGTTTAATGGCTCTCTCAGAGTACGCACAGTGGACGTTTACGACGGGACAGCGGATCAGTGGTCAGCATGTGCCGGAATGGAAGCACGTCGTTCAACTCTGGGCGTTGCAGTCCTCGGTAATTGCATCTATGCCGTAGGTGGTTTTGATGGCACAACTGGATTAAATTCAGCCGAAGTTTACGACCCACGTACCCACGAGTGGCGCATAATATCGTCAATGGGCACCCGACGTAGCAGTGTCGGTGTGGGAGTCGTTAAAAATTTACTATACGCCGTCGGGGGTTACGACGGTGTCTCTCGACAATGTTTGTCGAGTGTAGAATGTTATAATCCGGAAAAAGATAAATGGAAACCAGTTGCTGAGATGTCTGCGCGTCGCAGTGGTGCGGGCGTTGGAGTCTTGGATGGTATTCTGTATGCAGTCGGTGGTCATGATGGTCCACTAGTTCGTAAAAGCGTCGAAGCCTACAACCCGGAGACGAATCAATGGACGGCAATCGCTGACATGGCTCTGTGTCGACGCAACGCGGGCGTTGTTACTCTAAATGGTCTACTGTACGTCGTAGGTGGGGATGACGGGACATCTAATTTAGCTTCAGTTGAAGTCTACTGTCCACGGACGAACACCTGGACTACTCTGCCAAGTTGCATGAATATCGGACGCAGTTATGCGGGAGTTGCTATTATTGATAAGCCACAAATACTGGCGACGACATTGTGAGGTTTACAAACCGCTGGGCATGCGAAAGATCAACAGAACGTTAACAGCAGTGCGTCTTTGGACGCTGAATCGTCAGTTGAAGCCGTGCCCAGCGGTCCTAATGCTCCAGCTCAAGGCCAAGTTGCTGCTGATCAAGTGGCACGTTATCGAGCGGGACACGATTGCGAAGGCTCGAGGTGTGTTTGCCAGCGTTACGAAAACGGAGAACTTGCGGTCGTCGCTATGGGACGAATGAATCGTAATCCAAATAATAATAACAACAATAACAATCAAGAACAACGAGATGATTATCAAAATTTACGTATTTATCAGTATCCAAATAATCGCGTATATCAAAACAGACCAGCTAATTTGAATCCGCATTATCAAAATCCAATCGACTTGGTAAGAATACACGAACGTAATCACGGATCTCAGGAAAATATTTATGAACGATTAGACAATGATGAGGACGATGACAATAATAATGATAATAATGAAGCGGACCCTAATGAAAGAGAGGCAGTTGTTGTGAGAAATGAACCAAATGATCAGAATGAACGTGATCATATGTACGAACGCATCGATAATCGTCCCTGGTATCGCGGGGGTGGTTGCGGGAACAACCATCACCATCGTGCGCCAAATAATTTTCCGGCATCGTCAGTGTTTTGGAATGCGATTGAGAGAAACGCTAATCGTTATGACCCACGTGATATTTATTCTTCTAACAACGCATACTTAAACCGTCTAAGTTTGTCGCGCAACTGTTTCTCGACAGACAACGTAGCGATGGCGGCCAACGGCGGCCGTTATGTTTATCATCTGGGTCACAACTGTATGTGTCAATTTTGCACGAGACTGCCATTTATACGCTATCACATGTGTCAGCAGTGCAGCAGTAGTTTTCACGACAGACTGAGATGTTACGACGAATCGGGAAATCCTGCGGGAGCTTCTGGCACCTCGAGAAACTACATCTATCAAGTATCAAGAAGCTGTCGCTGTGCTTACTGTCGCGGTGGGGATTATTCGTACTCAAGATTTCCCATCAGTGCAGCTAGTCGTCTCGTTGATTCACTGAGACGTGATTGTCATCATTGTGGCAGAAATCCTGCGCAGTGTAATTGCCGAAATAGATTATTAACAACAGCAGCAGCTACTTCGAATTCGGCTATTTATATTGGTAGGATTGATAGAATTGGATTTGTAAAGACAGTTAATAACCCGTTGTATGCCAATCCAATGATTTATGTCGGGAGGATTGATAGATCATTAGCTAACCAAGATACAGGTAATGAAGATCCGTCGACTTCGGCTTCTGCTGCTACTGCTGCTGCTGGGGGTGCAGCGGCAAGTGGAAGTGGAAGTGGAGCTGAAGGTAATGATAGAAATTTAAATCAACCTGGACCATCAAATCAAGCTAATGACAATGGAGATAATGCTGCTAATAGGCAACATACATGTGATGATTCTTGTATTCGTAATAATTCAAACAATGCTTCGGGTATTTGTCAATTTATTAACAGAAATGAAAGATCCAATACCGAGTGCAATAGCAGCAGAGTTTCTTATCATTGGTGGTTTGTCAACAGGTGGTTACCACCTTGGGGATCGCAAAATGATAGAAACTCAGATACTGGTTCTACTTCCAATGGTAATTCTGGTACTAGTACTGCAGGTACTAATGCCGGTCCAAGTACCAGTGCCGGTGGCTCTGGAGGAACAAGTAGTGCTAGTGCTAGTGCTAGTACCAGTAGTGCCAGCGCTTCCCGAGTTGAGGAACCAAGAGATCCTCGGGGTAGTGACAGTGATGAACCTTAAATTGAAATCTATTCAATGCGGTCGGTCGTAAAAAAAGTTTAATATCGAACTGGGGAAGTAAAATGAAATTTCTTAAAGCAGCTACGGATAAATCATTCCAGTTATTTTTTTGTATGATATTTTAAGCGGTTGAGGATTATGGAAAGGAATGAAAAGGGCAAAAGGAACAAGAAGAAACAACTTTTTCTTCAATCGGATAATCATTATTGAAATCTACGAAATCAATTTTCGAAGACAGCTTTTGGAAATAGAAGCTTTGTGTTAAGATAAGAATTAAGAAATAAAAAATATTTTAATAATAACACATTATTCATTATTTTTTTAAAAAACAAAATTTTAAATATTACTATTTAAAATTATAATTATTTCTCGCTTGATTACTTTATCAGTGATGTGAATTATTAATTTAATTTTAAATAAATAATTAAATAACGAATTCAGCCGCAGGTTCGCTAATTTTGTAATTAATTAGTCCATAATTAATTAGCTAGTTAATTAATAGTGTTACACTTTATTGTGATTCGGATAAGTTTTTAAAAATGACACTACTGTAAAAAATATGCGGAGTGAACGCAAATTAAATCCGGATTAGAAATTAAATCCAGACCACTCCGCTGAAAAAACAAACTCCAAGTTTACTCCGTATGTGGAGTGATTTTTTTAAAATACTCTGTGACTCCGAGTAACTGGATTTAAATGAAATATGCAATCACTCCCGATTTTTTACAGTGCATTGTCTATCAAAAGCAATTTATTTTAAATTTAAATTAATTAAAGACTGTCTAAAGTATAATTAGGATATCAACAGATTAATATTCAGTTAAGATAATAAATGATATCAATAATCATTTATAGTTATAACAAAGTAGCATTTGTACATATAGATAATAAATTTACTTATGATGATTAATATCAATTGACAATATTATTGGTAGTTATGATAATAACTATAAACCAATTAAATAATTTTCATTGGATCCATTATGATCAGTATTAGATTTAAATTAATTTACAAAAATTAAATGTCTTAATTAATTAATTAAATAATTATAAGTGGCTGTGTATGAATATGTATACTTTTTTTTCTATAAATGTTGCGTAAAATAAAATTGTGTAGGTGTGGAAAAAATTTATGAATAAAGTAATGAAATTAAAATTTATGGAAGTTATTTAATATACTGGGGCATAATATATATACCGAATTTATCATTACGAAGTTATGTATGCATAAATATGTGATTCAGTAATTAAGTAATTGAATAGTATAGTTGAACTGAGATACTGGAGTAGATCGTTTTAAAGTTTAATTATTCACGTATGTAAGCTTGCTTTTGACGTGCGAAATTAGTTTACTTATCAAGTTCATTAAATCTATCACGGTCTTAAATAATAAAGGCTATTTATGGCATGCTAATTACTAATAATTTAGTTTACTGTTTTTCGATTTAATAATTAATAATTATTATAAACTCATAGCATAATAATTCACAAAGGCGACTAATGAAAAGATATCTATTAAATTATTAATTCAAATTTTATTTATTTATTTTTTAAACTTCCCGCTAAAAAGATTTAAAATTTAAAAACAAAGGAAGTTGTTGGTACCGGTTTGACTATCGAAAATCGAGTTTTTATCAGATCTCGACGTTGAGGTCCTAGGAAACTTTTCTGGCTATTTTTTGAAAGACGTTCGCCCGCGTGTGTGTGTATGTATGTGTGCGTGTGTATGTGTTTATGTAAACTTTTTTTGTCTGATGATATTTTTATCAGAAGACTTGCCTGATACTTGAGGCCTCCAAACATCCCACGGACACCTTAATTTTGATCAGGATTCCCGTCTTTGAAATTCTATTAAACTTCTACAGATAATCTAGACTCAGCTCTCTGAGTTTGAAAACAGCGGGAAGTTTTGGGGTTTTCCCTTAGGGTCAACCGTTTTTCAAATTTTTTTTCTGTTGGCATCATTAAATTCCTTTCTTATTAAATTACCATCGTAAAAAAATTATTCGATGTTAGAAATAAATATCTGAGATGAATATTCAGCGAAATCTAATTATGAGTGATTGAAAAAAAAAATTAATTATTTACTTGCATAAAATAAATTCATAATTATAGAAATTTACCTACGAATCAGAGGTCAAATGATTATTTTTAACATTTTATTAAAAGTGTTGAAAATAAATTTCCGAGAAAAATTTCGAAAAATATAATTTTTCAATAATAATTTCCGGCCACCTCTGTACATAAAAAATCAAATTGATAATTAATTTTATGATTATTACGTATTATTAATTTTTTATTTTACCAACAAAAAAAAATAATAAATCATTACGATATTTTTCTATCGACGAATGTCGTTTCTTATATCAATCGTCCGTATATATTATCGCTTGAATAGTCCACAATAATGAGTATTTGTATATAAAAAATTTAATACCGATTGAAATAAAAAATTAATAACATATAAAATATAAAATTTAAATATCAGCAATAGTTTGAATCTTAAATTTCATTCCACTTCTCTTGTCACATATTACACTTTCACCAGATATAAATCAACGTAATAGTTCGAACGTACATTTACATCTAGCTTTATCTGAACCTTTTGGCTATTCACACTCACAAGTATCGTGTGTGTATATTTTCTCGCATACAAATATGTCTATATATGTATATATCAATTCAAACATCGCAAGAATGTGTCTACACAAATCCGTCATTTACATATTATTCTAATGCCTAAAAACCGTTGACTACTTATGTAATATAGACAAATTATATATATGTATATATATCTATATATATGCCTGAGATTCATCCATATGTATTATGCACAATATAACACCCTCTACCATTAGAGAATTCTCATATGACATTAGGCAACGCTTAATTTCTATTCACCTTCAGTTTTATTACTTTTTTCTCACTTTCAGTTCTATTATCCTCAGAACAAATAAAACAAATTAATTTCTCAATAAATGTAAACTTAAAATAATAAAAATTCAATGGATGGTTAAAATATTTCAAGCGTACGCTGTAAAAAATTTTGAATCCCCGGGTTGTGTCAATGATTTGGTGTTAAAATTTTCAACACTGTCGGTGTGAAAGTTACACGATAGACGGTGTTGAATTTTTTATCTATGTAACACCACCAATGGTGTAAGTTTAAAAGTTATTTAAAGTTTTCAATTCATTTGACTCCACGCTGTCAAAAATTTTGGTGTAAAAATGGCCGCCGAGAACTTTGCACCCCCGAGTAGTGTAAAATAACGGCGTAAAAAAGCCTTGGTGTACATTCGTGTAATTTGAACATGGTGTATTCTAGTTTTTTTACACCATTTCGTGTTACTCATTACAATTTTGATTAATGAGCAACAAATAATCACCGAAAATTTTTAACTACTTAATCAATAACTATATTAATTTTTGCGCATTTACACGGTTGACGGTGTACAAATTTTAAATTTGCACCTCTTTAATTTGACACGATATTTGATGTAATTTTCACACCGTCATTTACATGACACCGATTCCAAAAATTTTTTACTTTCAAAGTTTTTTTTTAAATTTTTACTTCAAAATAATCCACATTGATAATAATATCGATAAGTTACAGCTGTACCCTATATATTATTTGATAATTTTTAACTGCAGATTATATTATTGTAAAATATTGCGGTTAATAACACCGAACGGTGTTAAAGAAAACATTAATTCTGCATTAAAAGTACACCGCTTGAAATTTCACAGCGAGTAGACCGTATTTAGTTATCGGTAACTATTTTCACACCAAAAATTGTTGACAGTGCACTCGACATATAAATTTTATAAAAGTGCAATAAATGGATTATTTTTTTTTTATTTATAATTCCAATATAAATTTTAAGATGTTGAAGAATGCCTTAAATGCTTAACCAGTGAATCACTGGTATATGTAAGAGAATTAGACACGTGTGACGTTAAGAAATTATGAAATCTCTAGAAACTCGTTTGGTCTACAAGTGATATAAAGAGAGCAATTATTTATTTGCAAAAAATGTATCAAGAATGGAACCTTGTCTTATTAAATAAATATCACGAGTTAATAAGACTATTGTGTTATATTGGTGTATTGTATTGTATTGTACTGAACAAGTGGTATATAACAAGTTACGGTTGAATTATTATCAGCCGGGGTTGCTATATTAATTGACATAAAGACAGTACATAAAACCAGTAATAAGAATTAATTAATTTCCAATCCTCAGGTATATGCCAAGTCTCCGATCTTGTTTATCTCGAGCATATAATAGTTTTATTTTTATCTTGCTTTAAATAATAAACTCCACCCGCTGATCGACAATCGATTGTGAGCCCCCGACAGTCTTATCTCGAGCCACTCTCCACTCTCCACACCCTACACTCAGCACTCAACACTCCGAACTCCATACTCTTTATAAACATAATATAACATTCAACCGGATCTACTTTCATTTCTTTTATTTTCTTTTAGAAATAAAAAGCTTTCATGTCGAGGACACGCACGCACGTTTTGCGACTATGTTCGGCACGTTTATTTTTTTTTTTTTTTATAATTTTTTCATTTACTTCTGACAAACCCAAAGGAATTAGGTAAGTGATTAAAGGTGAGTGAAGTGAATTAGTCTTGCTATTATTATTTCAAAAGTACATTTGTTATACTTGTCACTATTATTAATTTATATTATAGCCTTTATTTTTATTCACCATGTCAATGATTGATTTTTATATTTATTTATCATGATCGATATACATCTATAATGATCAGTTTATAAAACCATTAATTTATTTAAATTATTATTATTAAATAAAAATAATAATTTATCATTTTATTAATAAAAAAAAAAAAAATTGGCATCCGATATTTGAAACCACGTATGAATCTTGTCGTTCTCATACATTTCCTTTTGTTAAATTTATATCATATTTATCATGACTAACCACATACATAAAAAAATTTATAACGGAAATCCTTTTACATAAATCATTCGATTTATTTTTCTAATAAATGACAAATATTTATTTATGTACTTTTTTTTATATATTTAATGAAATTTCATAATCGAAACGAGATTCTCAGATACTAATGAAGCTGCATACCTTCGGTATGGCAAAAAAATTTTAATTAATATCGAGTAAATACAGTAGCGCAATGTAATTAAATTTGAACAAACGAAAGAGGAGATTCTGTAGGCACTGGGCTGTTAAGTAGGGATTGGTAAGCTGGAGGGGCCGAGAGTGAGAAGTTTTAACTAAAGGTGAGATAAATATATGTATTTGTATATAAATATATCAGTATATGTGAGCATTATGTCGAGAGACAGGAAGAGGATAGATATATAAATATATATGTGGTGATGTGTTCTGTAAAGCCAGGAGCCTGGAAAGTATCTACACTAAAGTTAACTCGTCTTTACGATCAAACGACTCTCTGGAGACACGTCTCTGGGTCTCTTATCCCCGTTCGCCGTGGCTGAACTTCCTTCAGTTGTCGTTCGCCATTCGAGCGTTACGGGTTATCAGTTTTGCGGCTCACTTGGCTTATACACGCGATCCAATCACCGTGTCAATCAAATCCCAAGTACCCATTACATCACTGAACAACTTGGCATCTAACAAACATCAGCTGCCACCTAAAACCATCAGCCGGCTTGCAGGCATCAAGCGATTAAAGATCTGTTAGGATCAATCAAGGATTTGATTCAATATCTTTTTGATAGAATTGTGTGAAATTGCTGCTATTTATACACGATTAAGTTTTTTTTTACTATCATTAATTTTACGGTTTAATTACAAGACCGAAAATATCTAACGTCATAAAAAAAATAATTTAAAGGTAAAAATTTATTTTTATTTATAATTAATATTTACGTTTCCATGAAATATTTATATGTCTGGGAAAATATTTAAATGTCTTAATAATTGTCGAGCTATCAGTCAATGCTAAATGTATAAATTTGTTGGGTGGAATAATTTAAATGGGTTTATAAATATTTATGGATGTGTGGACGTAGTAGTAATACATCAGGAATTACATAGGCTGTCAATTGACTGGTAGCTCCCGGTAATCATTTAGGACTCGATAAATTCACATACAAACGTGCAAAGCGGATGGCGTGTCCGGAGTCAATTAAAAGTATGTTCGAGTATGTCAAAAAATTTTTAAGGGAAAAATAAGATAACAGTAGACGAGCCGGTGCATATATGAGTTGGTCTTTTATACATAATATTTCAAACGGCAAACAAAGTTGAGGAAATTTTCGTCGACGGTTAAATTTGTTTTTATTGAATCATAATAATTTTTTTTTAACTTTGAATAAAACGTGACTTTGAAATGCAAAGTTTAGAGTCCAGTTTGGGTAGGCAAGTCACGTGAAAGGCCTGCAAGAAGAAAGTAACTTACTTCTTATTGGTGATGTGACGTCTACTTATTTTGTCGATGTATTTTATTATACAAGTGGCTGCTCGTGCGTTAAGTACATTTTCAAGGTGTATGTAAATAGATCACTGAGGGTTTTACCCAAGTCAAAAATTAATATCATTATTATTTTCAAAATAATCATAACAATAAAAGCGTTCAAATTTACGATAACGTTAATGACCTCTTGTAATTTGTAAATAACTAAATTTTATCATATATATATATATATATTCATATAAAATTTTTTTTCAATTTTTTTATCAAAGCTATAATTATTTTGGCTGATGATTTTTTTTTTAAATGTTTAGTTGAGTGGATCAAAGTTTAATGAGAGTTTAAAAATTTTTGAATGGTTCGAGCCAATTTAAGATAAAAAAAAAATTTTTTTTACCATCTCTTTAATCATCGGATAAAATGAATCGTGAAGAACAGACAAATATATGAAGCCTGCAAAATTTTTTCGAGTCGAAATTAGATGCAGCGAAATTTTCATTCGGCTATTATAGACAAAAGAAACTAATTTGCTGGTGATAATTAAAAATACTGAATACTATTTTAGCAGATTAAAATATTAGACCCTTCCACACATAATATTTTTGGACATTAATTTAACTTGTAGTCAAGCTTAACCCAAGAATATTCAGCGATTAATTACCATTACAATAATTAATAAATCACCAGAATATTTTTGTTGCCGTAAATATTTTTTATCAACCATTGATATATTATTTCTGTATTTACATTCAGCTGTATTTAAAAAATGAATAAATTAAATTTAAAAAAAAAAAATTAATTTTTTTCATTCACTGGTTTTACAGATCTCAGACGTGGATAAATTTCTGGCGCCTGTAACCGGGGATTAATCTTAATATTCAACAGTCACGATATTTTATAAAATTCAAAATAAATGTATTATGAATACTGGAATAAGTTTGAGCAAAAAAATTGCCAATGAACTTGCAATTATAAAATAATAATGGAATTTGACAATTACCCTAAAATTTATAAATTTAAATAATCAGACAATTAAGCATTGAAATAAATTTAAATGGCAATGTCACTAGTCTGCTATTAAAGTAATTTAAGTGCAAAAAAAACAAATAGTTTTTTATCTCCATAAAAAAAAAAAAAAACTTTTAAAACAAAATTATCTAGTCTTCAAAATGTCATTAGCAAACTTTAGCCTGCCATTTCCAGTGGCCACACCGTCGCCTTACTTATACACACCAAGTATTTCTGAGTCTGTGAATAATTTACCATTGAATGGAGTGTTACCGTCACCTAATTTTAATGAACAGAGTAACTACCATAATCAACCATATCTACCACCTGCTTATCAACGTTCACAATATCCAGTGCAATCACAAAACCCAAGACGTACTCAATATTATAACAATATAAATAATAATAATAATAATAATAACAATAATAACAATAAAAATAATAATAATAATAATAATAATAATAATAATAATAATAATAAACAGCATCAATACGAAATACAAACAACTCAAGATTATTTATCCCAAGACATTAATTTTGATGATTACGACCAAGATTATTCAATAACTCAAGCAAGTAGAAAAAATGACAATAAAAATAATCCGCAGCGAGAGATAAGGCCACCCCTAGAAATAAATCAAGACGATAGAATTGCTAATCGTAATGCTCCGCGAACTCAACCACAAGATCTACATAATCCTCAGCCTGATGGGTGAGTTTTTAATCAAGCTAATTGTTAATTAAAATAAAAAAATTTTTATTATAATAAGTAAGCGCATCTTATTTAGTAAAAATTGATAATTAATATAAAAAAATACGAAATTTGTTTTCCATTATTTTGAGTAATTTAACATTTAATGTTTAATTAAATGGTGGATTAGTAATGAATTGATTTATTATCTGTGAAGTATGTGTATGAGGATTACACGTGAATTTTATTACACGTGCCGCAAAATCATGATTGACATTAATTATTATCATAAATGTGTTGTGCGCTAATGATGATAGACATTTATTATTTTTTTTTATCACCAACTAATGGCCTTAAGTGATTGAGGTTTTCTATCTTTTTCGAACAAATGCTTTGAGCTGCTTTTATACTTTTCTATGTCATAATTATTTTTTTTTTTTTTTTTTTTTTTTTTTGTTATGAACGATTGTTATCAACCTGTAACATTAAATATCAAGTTAATTAACTAAAAGTTTATTAAATATTTAAAAAAACAAAAAAATTTATTTGGTAAAAAATTTTATTTCCCGTACTTGGAGGTAATATTTTTTAACAAAAAAAAATTATTTTTATTTTTCAAAATGGCGTCTTATCTTTCTCTATTTCTACAAAAAATTGTCATAGTAACCGCATTTATTTCATTCGAAATTTTTAAAAATATTGATTATTGATTATTAAATTAATGCCAATTTTTTAAATTAAATTTGAATTTGCAGATTTATTTCTGAGCTCAAAAACATATTCAGAAAATAATCAGCAAATCATGTTTATAAGTTAGTTTTATTTAAACAAACAGGAATACATTTACGGAAAATATTTGAAAAGGTATGAAGTAAATTCAAAATATAAATAAATTTAAATAAATATTTTTCAAGGAAAAAAAACTATATATATTATTTAATTATTTATATGAAATTACCACTGACCTTAAATAATTTTTTTGTTTCGTATTGCGGAATTTATAATAATACTTGTTAAGAACATACTGAAAAAATTTCTGAATAACTGCATGAATTTTCACAACAATAATTTAGAACTTCCATATTTCTTTGAGAACTTTCACAAAAATATTCTAACATTTCAAGTATTTTGTTTTTACAAAAGAGTTTTGAATTATTGGTTGGAGCCATTTTCACAATTTGTAGCATCAAAAAAATTGTAATGAAAAATATGATGTAGCTCAACTGTGATACTTTTTGTTTCCACATTTTTTACAGTAAAAGAAAAATTTCAGTTATTAAAATAACGAAAATTTTTTTTTAATGAATTTTGTAACAATCGATGATTTTTTTTTAATTGAACGGAAGCCGAATAAGCCGATTGTTAGAATGTCTTACGATTCACTAAAAACAGTCGTTAAGTACTGTAGTACAGATAAGAAAAAACTAATAGTATAACATTATAGAGTGGGGGTTATTTATCGTTTTTCATAAATATTTTATCAAAATTTTCTTTACATAATTTATTATTTTTTTAACAAAATGAAATAATGTGGGAATAAAAATGTGAAAAGAAAGTACTTCAATACAATCATCATTTATTTTTAATAATATAGTACATTATAGATTTGGAGCCATACATTAATTTCAATAAATAATTGTTTTTAACAGTTTTGGTAAAGAGTAATATAAGCAAGTGTAATTTTTAGTAAATAAAAATGAAAATGATGTATATTTATCTATCTAAAAATTTTCCACTCAATGTTTTGCGACGTTTAGTACACGTTAAAAATAGACGTATTTACTGTCAGCGATACGAATCTGTTATTTCAACATTAATCCACAATTGAAATTTTTATTTTTTTATTGAGACAATTTTTTTTTCTTGTTATGACTTTGTTGTGACAAGTTTAAGAACTGACCTAAAAATATAAGTCATAAATTCGTTAATAATTTTCATCTAAATAAATGTTCGAATAATTAGATTTGAAAGTACATCTAACAAATAATTTATTGAAAGCTTGAAATAATAATTAAAATTTCCTTAATTGCCTTCATTTCTTTGAGCGCAATCTTTTATAAATGGAATTGTGTTGGGAAAAAGTAGTGAGTGAAAGAAACGGGAGTGCCTAATTGAATGTATTCATGTAATACACAGAAAATTAATTTACAGAAATTTTTCTTCTTTATATTTATTTTTACTCACTGTATTCCCGTAAACTTAAACGCGAACTTGTGAAGCACTTGAAGATGTTAAAATAATTGACCGGTTAATTGACGTTTTTTATATCAGGAATGTCCGGGTATTTTTTTATCGGTTAGTATAAAATTTTATTTTTTAAATATATTTCTCTGAATTACATTTATGCAGGTATACGAAAGTTAATTCATACGGAAGTTCCGGCGCTAAAACTTCAGTCCATGCAGTACTTGATTATGATGACGACGATGACGATAATAATTCCAGCGATGAATATTACGACGAAAATGTTCCACGTGACCCGCGCGTTACACCTATTCAAGGACCTATTTACATAAAAAACGGGTCCGTTCCCGTTGTTCCACTTTACTCATATCAACAATATAATAATGGAAGTTTTTTACAAATACCTGTAAGTACAATTTAATAATTCAGTCATTTTACTTACCTTAATATTATTATTTTTATCATTTTCAAATTAATGCCCCTGTTATTTCTTCACGTATCACTTATTTGTTTCCATGCCCGCAGGAGTTAATCACATAAAAATAAGTGTTGACGTGTTACGTACTTAGATTATAAAGATAATTGATAAAGCAGTAAAATTTTGTCAACTAGTAAAATATTGTCATTGATGTCGTGATTTTATTTTTCAATTTCAAGTCTTTATATTACGTTTAGATTATTTTAGCACATAAGTAAATATAAATGTAAAAATTTACGAAAAATATTTTTAGTAAAAATTTATTTTGATTGTTAGTTTTTGTGTAATTAGTTTTTGTGTAATTAGTTTTTGTGTAAAATAATTCAAAATTTAATAGAAAATTATTTAGTATTTTTTTCAAAATTTACGGCTGATATCTTTCATTAGAAAAAAAGTTTTTACGAAAAATAGACAGCTTATGAAAAATAGTAAATTTGAGAAAAAAAAATCTAATATGCGTTACAAAAAAAATTTTTTTTTTAATGGGGGTGGTCGAGTTGCCTCAAAGTAAGTGAGTATTGTTTGATGAAAAAAAAAAAATTTCGTCAAAATGGTATTTTATTTCACCACGATTTCCCTTATATATATGTATATATATAAGGTCAGTAAAAAATAGTGACCATTAAATGTAACTCGAGTCTTCCGTTGCCTGAAGGTCGTAACACCCGATGACATTGGTAAACAAGATCGGTTCTTTGGCCCTTTCGCTCTTTAAACGCGTTGTCGAGATTCCAAATCTCTCGATACTTTTTATTTCTTCGTACAAATAAAAATAATAATGACATTAATAAAACTAAAAAAAATTATATGTTCCATTAATGTCAAGTCGTGGATATAACAAGATATTTTTTATCTTATTTTTATTTTTCATGACAGGAAGGACGTTATTTTGTATGGATAATTAAGTACGAAGTGTTACGGATCAGACATAATTATCTCTTATTTTAAATTTAAATATTTTTTGCCAAAGTAAACAAATTTTTAAAAATCAATATTAAACAATAGAATTTAATTGAAAAAAAATTATTTTTTTTTCTTTTACAATTGATCTTTTTTTTTACATATTTCTTTTCAAAGATAATAAAGTGTATTCATAAGAAAAGAAAGCGAGTGTGACCTTACTTTTTTTGTTCTCATTTTTCAGTAATTTCTCTGCCGTCTCTTCTTCCTGCGCAATATAAAAAAGTTAAATAAAAAACCTTCCATTAGTCTTGGCACGGAATCAGTTTGTATAGAATTAATGAAACAAAAAATATAAATCAAATTTATATACTTTTAGTTCAGATTAATTTGAGCTTACCGTTATAATTTTTAAGCAATCATCAATTAAAAAATTTAACAAGTTCCCATTATTTTACGGGTGTAAAAAAAATAATTGTGAAAAATTTTATTTTATTTTTATTGTCAAAAAATTTTTAATGCGTTGAAAGTATTAAAGATTTGGCGCCGCCGATCCCAGATGTCTGAGCGTATAATAAACTATAAGCAAGTACAACATAAAAATTTATTTATAAATTTATATCTATATCTGTATGGTGATAAAACACGTCGTATAATATATACATATGTATAGATCACAAACAAGAACATGAGAACTACCAAACAGATCGTCTAATCGGTTCAATGTCGATTTCGATCCATTCCCGCGCTTTTATCCTTTCACCATTCGGACCGACTCGTAAGCCGATTTAATAGTAAGCCTTGCTACCAGATATTACATGTATCATATCCACTGATTATATCATTTTCACCAGTGGGTGTTACATTATGTCTCTACATTTCACTATAATCTAGGGACGCACACAAACAATAACAGCCCTAACCCACTCGAAATAAATTTTTAATCACTATTATTAATTAATTACATTTTGCATGATTACATAGGCGGGAAAATATGAGTCATTGTTTTTAATTTTTTTATATTAATATAAACTCAGGAATAAAAGAAATCATAAATTTTAATTAATAGACTAATGAACAGATTTATTCATTTTTAAATTCAATTATTCAAATTTAACGTTCAAAATATTGGGATTTTAATTTATTATTCATGTAACAATTTTGATTATAATTAAAAATCAGATAAATCTAAATTGACAAAAAATTTGGTTTTTTTTTTTGTTTCGATTCATTTTTTGAGGGAATATCAAAAATTCTTGAGAAACGGGTTTTTGTGTCAGAATTTTTATTCTTGTTACTTATTAATTTTTATTCTATGTCTAAATTAATTGATAAGCGCCAGTAGCATACCAGCATATACATATTACTATATATTGTAGTATATAATAGTCTTATTAATTTATTTTTTTTTTTTTTAATTTGTAAATTATGAGTTGGAATTTTTTTGACTAATATCGTGTCTAAAATAAAATTAAAAAAAAAATACAATAGATGAAGTAGTAAACAGAAATAAATTATTCATTTTTAAAATATGAAATGAGTAATATATATGATTTTTTGTTGTAACCAAATATTTAGTCGTTTAAATTTTACTTTTTGAAAATAGACGTGAGATGTTTTTTGATCTATTATAAAAATGGAATTACCCATGGTAGGAATTATTGTATACAGCATAGATGTTTTTTTTATACTCAATGCTTTTATACTTGTACGGGTACTATCGATATACGTCAATGTCTCATTATATATGATGATGAGACTGGATAGATCTTTCGGAGTAACATTGATGTATCCCATGTTAAGTAGATTTGTGATTGTGTAAAAGTTTGTTAGTATAATGCTTGCATTTGCGTGTAACGTAAGAGTAATGGCTCGCCCATTTATCAGTTTGTACTCCAACTATTAACTTAATTCAAACTATAAATGGCGAGTTTAATTTCTATTACCTTCACTTTAAAACATTCATTATTTTAAAAACTTTTAAATGTCATTTAAATTTATGCGCCATTTTTTCGCAGCGGTCTATACATTTTTAAATTCACTCACAATAATTTTTATTGTTTTGGTATCATAAAAACTACATTTTAATTTTTTCTGAGCTCGTTTGAACCAAAGTTTTAATTAAAAACTATTTTCAATTGTAATTCGAATTTTTTTGATATATATTTTCAAAAATAAATATGTTTATGTTGTATTTAATCAATAGAAAAATGTAAAATAAATAGTATTTTCAAATTTTGGAAAAAACTTGATTCTTTTTTAAGCAAAAAAAAAAAAAATTGAATCATAATATGCCCAAATAATTCATCTTAAATTGAAGTAAAAACAGTATTTGAGCCTATTCTATAATTTTTTAATTTAAAAAATTACAAAACATATTGAGAGTAAAAAAAATTTATTAAAACAATACTTAATAACAAATATATTAATTTGTTGTAGATATTGTTTAAGTAATCCCACAATGTATGTAGTAACAATTTTTTAAAGGATGTATGCACAATATGCCGCAATATTCTCTCTCAATTTATGAATTCTCCATACGGCAAATGAATCTCGCAATAGGGTCATTAACGCTCGCCGACAAAATTAACCCACCAGTATTGCTTGCCCATCCGTATGTATATAAATATATAAATATAAGTTAACATACAGCGCATATTAATATGTGTATTCAGTTGATGGTAAAAGTACCGACATTTCTATTACTCAAAGTCGAGGGCACATGACATAAGTCTTTCACAAAAAAATTTTTAATCGTCATTTACTTATTTTAGCCATAACTTATATTTTGAAATTTATTTTAAATTCCGATTTTGAAAGATTTTATCATTCATTTTTATTATCAGATCAGTGAACCCGGAATAAATCAACATTTTGTTAAGCTTGATTGACGCTAGCCTTGAAACAACTTGTAAACTTATGGTATATTTACGCTCGTTTCTTAACTCGAGGGTCGCATAGGACAAGTAAATATGGATTGTATACGTCCATTCATAAATGTCACCTTTATTTACTATAAATTACATTATTTACTCGCATATACTTTATGCAATTACTCTTTTTTTACATTTATAATTTATTGTTTCTGTAAATTTTTTTTTAGATCCTGTGGACTGCATTGTCAGTGGCCTTAGGAGTAGAATTGCATGGTGACGTTGTCAAAGGCACACCTTGTATTAAAAAATACCATCAATTATTTTGCCCAACTGCTGGTAAAACATATCCAAAGTACGATATTGCAGATAAAACCGCAAATAAAATTAAAAAAAAAAAATAATAATAATATTATCTTTGTAAAAAATTTTACAGAGCAAGAATTGAACATTTTATTGATGAAAATAAAGCTTTGATGAAACGTATGTATGGAGACTTTGAAACTGACAGAGATCATGGTCCAGTGTCAAGTTCAGATTCCAAAAGAAGGAAAAGATCTTTTGACCCTGGTCTTCCTGACGGTGGACCGATTCTTGGAAATAAAAATATGAGAAATTCACAGTTTATTCACGAAGGTGATTCTTATTTTGAGCACATTCGTAATACTCGTCAGTTGCCAAAAAATAATCATAATGACAGTGGAAGGTAATTTTATTATCTCGTGTAAAAAAAAAATTATTATAAAAATCTTTCGCAGTGAACTTTAAAATTTATAAAAATTCAAAAAAATAAAAATAACTGATTGAGTAAACGTTTTAGAAAATTTTTGTACAAACTACTTTTGAGATCGTTCACCCAAACGTGTTTTTTTTTTTTTTTTTCAAGTTCATTGTGATAAACATTCTTGTAACTAATTTTTTTACACGTGGAATTTTTTGTAATATTTAATTTTGAATCGGCAAATAATATATTTTTTATTTTACTGCATTAGACTTGATGTCTGTGAATCAAAAACTGAAGTTGTAACACCTTATTGGGCAAGTAATAGTGCTGGAAAAGTACGAGCTGTTGTTAATACCCAACATTTCGAACAGGCTATTCATCAAGAAGTTTGTTCGTATGTATTTGTTGGTAAAAAAAATTTATTATAATTAAATATAAAATAAATAATCGAGATATTTTTGACATTACAAGGAAAACTCAAACAAATCGTTGCACAGGAGGTTGTGGATGTGAACAAAAGTACAAATGGCACAGACTACTCGCTTATGACCCGGATGATGACTGCAAAGGTATTTTTATGGACTGGTTTCTCTTTCCGTCCTGTTGCGTTTGTCGTTGTGATCCACATGCCAAGTTTCCCGGTACTGGCACTGGCACTACCACTAATGCTGGTACAAGCGCGAGCACCAAACTTAATTCCAACACCAAACCCATCACTAATCGAAGCGGTTAATTCGACTGTATTATTCACTTTTATCAACTTTAATTTAAACTTTTGAAAACTTTCAGAAAACGTTTCTCAACTCAAAAGTTTTTCAACTTATATTATTTCTATAATTTTCAATTTCTCTATTACAATTAATTATATTTTTTTTTTTTTTATTTATTTAAGGAAGTAATTAAATACTGTAATTTTTTTTTTTTTTAGTCTAAATATTTTTTATGCGACTGTTGTCGTTGGAAATTATTTTTCCACTGATAACGTCGTGATTGCGAGTCGGGAATGATGCAATTAATCATATGCTAGATAATTTGTATTATAATTGTAAGAAATATAAAAATCATCCATATTTTTTTATAAATAATTTTTAAGGAGAAATAAAAAAAATTCGAATTTTTAAATAAATAATTATGTTTTTGTAATCAATAATTCATATGTATATAATTATGATTATTATTTACGTTATTATAAAACTCGAAAAATTTTTACTGAATAATAAAAAGTAAATATTAATAAAAAATCTTTACTTCAATATTTTTTTTTTTTTTTTACTACCAGTCTCATTTGCGTAATTGAATTATTTAATTAAAAATTTGTTACATTTTTATCATAAAAAAACCTGAAAAACGGTTGAGTCAATAGGGCCAATCCGAAAATTTTTTATTGTTTACGAGATCTAATTTTCTTTGTGGTAATTGATAGGGTTTCAAAAGGCTTAAATTCGATTAAATTTTTGAACAAGTCGGTCACACGAATTTTGAAGTATGCAATAAAAACCACAAAATACATTTTTATAAACTGTCTAACACAGAAAAAAAAATCCGGGCGTCGGTTGATCCTGCGAGCCAGCCCCGCAACTTCCCGCTGTTTTCGAGCTCAAGAAGCTCGACAATATTAATGTAACTAGACTTTCGAGCTCTTCGAGCCTTATTTATCTTTATTTAACCTCATTTATCCGAACATAGGTCTCACCTCAAAAAATAACTTATTCCCGGGACTTTTTATGGCTTTTCCTACTGGAGGACATCATAAAGAACAAAAAACGTTAATGTTGTGATGGGTTATTCCCAACAGGATCAAAGTTACGGGCTACTCTTCATGGAAAATCGTCTAAAAAAACCGATTTTTACCATTTTTTTCTTCAACGATATCTCTCGAAAAAATTAACCGATTGAGGTGGTTAAGACGGCATTCGACGCTTTTTATTGAGTCCTAGAGCTGATTAGATTTCGGCGTTGATCGTTCAATTTGTTTCTGAGAAATCAAAAAAAAAATAAAATAAGGAAAATTTTTTTTTTTTTCGTAATTCGCCAATATTTTCAAGTCTACTTGAGCAAACGATTTGAAATTTTTAAGAAAGTTGATGGCCAACAAGCTATTCCGAGTGCCACCTCAAACATCTAAATCGATTTATTAGTTAAAAAGTTATAGACCATTCACACACATACATGCACACACACACACACACACACAAACTCGGACATCATTTTTAAGGTTGTCAGAATAGCTTCCTAGGACCTCGAAAATTCGACATCTGATGAAAATTCGATTTTCGAAAATCGAACTGAAACTTTTTTTTAAAAATTTTTAATTTTTATAACGGGAAGTTAAAAAATGTGCATAAATTTTTAAATGTCACTCATTAGGACATAAAAAAATGTTGATGTCAATAAAAGTTTGCGGGAATATAAATAACGAAATTTAAAAAATAATCAATAACGTAAGACAAATTATTTTAAAGTAATTTCGTCGACATCGTAAACTTGGTCATGTACTCAGTCAATACACTCACGTCTTCGTAACTCAATGAAATTTTAAAGCTCCGTAGAGTCTGAGAAATCATTTTAAAACAAACTAATACTTTAAATCAAAGTGTCCAAGAATAAAACAAATAAAATAACTTAATGATGTAAAAAAAAACCTGATGACGTAACAAATAAATATAATAACTCCTTAAATTAAAAAAATTAACTTGACAATTTTTTCAATGTCATCATAATTTATCAAGTTATTAAAGTCTAGTGTCGTGTATTGTTTTAAGACACGACATTGTATATATTTAATATGTCAGGACGTATTTCTGCGTTAGAGGAGAGAGTGATGTGTAAATACCTGGCTGTCAACTCAACAGATGAACAACTGTCAGTAGCCAGTATAATTTTACGTAGATGCCGACTCCTACGTTAGCATTTGGCTAGCAAAGAGTAGAGCACACGCATATTATATATATATATATATATATATATATATAGAGATCGTATCAATGTAATCGACGCTATTACTTTTGCCAGTGGCCTTGGCACAAAAATTATCATATATATATAGATACTGGCTAGACGCGCAATTTCATTTATATTAACGAAAAATTTACAGCTACGATCTATGACAACAATAAATACTATGATATTTATTATTGCTATTGGTATTATTATTATAGAATAATAAATATGAGAAATGTGATAGTTTATTTTTTGTTGGCTTATGCGAGCAAAATTTCGATATCTCACACAATTTAAATTATTTGATTAGTATTTAATCTGGAAAGTGCTTTATTTCGTAAAATTTTACAAATATATTCTTATTAAATTATTACAATCCTGTAAAGTAATACTTTAAATAAAATTTTATTAATTAAAATAATAAAATAAAAAATTAAAAATAAATTTTATTTATTAGAATTTTTTTTCGATCCACGGATGCAAAATTATTTCAGAATTTCGTAATTATTTTGCCCGCGGTTTTACTTGGACGGATTTCTGATAAGCCACATTTTTATATATTTTTTTTATTTAACTTTAGTTTTGTTTAATTTTATTGGCATGTTGTTTTGCTGTTTATTTATTTTCTATTTCACGCATAAGAGCACTTTCGTTTTATGTAGTGGCTGTTACGAAAAAGGGCGTCGCGCAGGTGTTGTAAACAATATCATAGGAGGAAGTATCAAATATACATATATAAATATAAAACAGTCTACAAGTAGGGGTGATAATATAGAAGACTAAAAAATATCAAGATTTATTATTGTTATTATTTAATGTGAAAAAAAAAAATAAAATAACTGTTGTGTTAAAGTTTGTACCTGCGGTGCAAATTTGCGCCCATATTTAAATAATAAAATAAATTTTTGGTATATAAATATACATAAAATAATTATTTTTAGTATTAAAAATAATTTTTTCTAAATTAAAAAAAAAAAAAAATAAATGTACAATAAATTTCCCATGATTTTCTTATTGTAATAATTATAATATATATTCAAATGACGTTAGTGATTAAATATATGTTATATATATTAAATACTAGACTTGAGAAAATTTATTTACTAAAAAATATCAATTTTCACAAGTCATTTTTATGAACTTTTAATTTCTTAAGCTAAGTAACACTCGGTAGGTGTAAACGCATTTGGAAAGATTATAATTTATATATAGAGAGTGACATTTTTATTTTCTGTCATTAGTTTAAAGGCTGAATGACTTGAGAGCTGGCACAAAACGAGACCCGATAAAAACTGCTGCGGAAATTAAGAAAACTTTTGATCCAGACAATGAAGTTGCTGAATTGCAGAGATCGGTGCTGCAGATGTGACAAGACACCATGGTCACGTGGCTGTGTGTTGTGTCATGTGCGACACATTTTCCGTCTTTTATGTCACGTTCTTCCGGTCCGGGAATCTCGCACGATCTACGTACAACAAGTCTTCCATTTTCTGTACAAAGACGTTATTATGATTATTATTCAAACAATAAAACTAAAACTAAAAATATATTTAACATAACATTTAATCAAATATTTTTTTACCAACGAATTTTTAATTATTTAAAGAGTAAAATGAAACATATTTCAGGGTGTGGCTGAAACCTTGAGAAGACACTAATTACTAATATAATCTAATGTAATGTACTGATGAGTCACTCGAAGAACGCAATAGTTGGCATAAAAAAAAAACAATGTGGTTGTGGTTCCGGTTGGATTGAACGATTCTAATTGTTAATAAAACACGAACATTTTAAATAGAATATATAGTTTCAATACGTGAATAATTAAAAATTATAACAAGTGAGTAAGAGATAAAATGGAGGATATGATTTAAAAAATTCATTTTGTCGTAAGCGCATACAAGATGGATGCGTCATTCTCAGAATTAAATTTTCTCACGTTCAAGAGCAGTTATGAGACAACTCCCACATAATATTTATTGAGACGTGTTAATTACTAAAATAGTGGGTTAAATTTTAAAGATAAATAACAAGTCGCGATTTTATGTACATATGGAGACATTATTTACAGTACAGCAAAATTAAAAAATAATAAATTAAGCAGGAAATTCACTAATTGTAGATGATAAATAATAATGACACAAGACATTATTATGTATTAAGTTTTATAGGTTTAAATATTAAATATGATCATTTGCATTGTGAAGGCTAAAGTAGTTACGGCTGAAATGGCCGGACAAATTTATTTTGCAATTATATTTCTTAAGTTATATTTATTTATTATAAATGAAAATATTAATTGATGGTTTTTTTGTTCTTTAAGTATCGATGAGTAATTAATTTAATGATTAAAATAATTTACCTCTTTGGACGACTTTTTTGCAGACAAACTTCTCGTTGTAAACGTAAGAATTTTGATTGGCGGTAGAATCGCAATCACGAGTATGGAAAGTTTGATGATGGCTGGTAATATTCAGCGGATCGCCACAGGCTCCAGGCTGGTCGGAAACGCAGCTCCAGCATCGCAAAGACTCGCCTGTGTAGTTTAAAAAAATCTCAAATGTCTTAACTTTATTGCTTCATCCACTTTATAATTAAAAAATTCTTAACTTAATGCATTCCATTGAATACTCCACGGTTCATAACTTTATTACTATTATTTTTATTATTGTTTTGTTTGGCAAAAAATATTACCTCGAATTCCAACTATTTCTCTTTTAAAAAATTTAACTTTTACTTCTATGCACTTTTTATTTTCATTTTATATTATTTTGAAAAGGTAATACAGCGTTAAAATAAAATAAAAAAATGTAACGAAGAAAAAACTTTGAAAGACCCGGTGTTATGCAAGAATAAATACGTCGAATGCAATATAAATTTAGTTACATATATATATATATATATATATATATATATATATATATATATATATATATATATATATATATATAACGTGGAAGTAAATAGTTCACCAAGAGTCCAATAAATGTTTATCGTTTAAAATTTTGATATTTTAAAAATAACTTTTTTTCGCTAGCTCATAATTTAAATTTATCATTCGAGTTTATACATAATTATTACTTAGTAATAACAATATAAATAATTGTGATGATAAAAAATAAAAAAAACAATTGTATAATAATGTCATGTATATTTATACGCAATAATGATGGCTGCATTAAAGTGGTTTACCTTTGCGTAACGTTTTTGCGTTAGCTACACCCGATTGCTACGCCTTTGGTATATAGAAATATCTATTATATACATAGATACACGCACACATAAGTATATATATATACATATATATGTGAAGAGAGAGATAGAGATAAAAACTATTTCTGCGGAGAAGCAAATTGTCTATGAGTCATATTTATTTTTCTTCTCTAGAAGGTCCATTATTCTTAGTTATTTTTCAGCTTAATGTTATGATTATATATCTATATATATAAATGTTATTGTTTTATTTTTTACTTTCATTAAACTCACGGTCTGGTATTTTAGTTTATAATTATATACAGAAGCATAATAATAGTTTAATGTACCAAGTATTTAAAGTTACTGTCCTCGCGCCCGATTTACATCAATAGTTTTGTAAAGATAGCAAAAAATGTGAACACACGTAATATATATATGTATATATATGGTATAATACTGAATAAAAAAAGTGGATGGTTTTTTGCGGGCTTTATATATCCAACCGCAACCTAAACTATTTTATTACTTTTTTCCGTTGTAAATTTTCATTTTTCGAAGACATTAAGCGATGGATTTTTTTGTTAACAGTATTGACTCTACTTTTTACGAGGATTTTATGATACATAAGATTTGTGTTCTAATTATTTTTGTAAATTTTATCCAAACTGAATTTAAATATTGTGATTAAAAATAATCAATCAATATTTAATTTTTTTTTTTTCGGTTGTCAATTCAACTATAATTCACGGTTAGCTATATCAGAATTACACGTGATGAACGGGACGTAAAATAAATCATAATCCAATTAAACAGTAAATTTAATTTTAATTTAAATTCATAATTTACTTGTAAATAAATTAAAAAAAAAAAAAAGTATAATTTATTGCCAAACAAAACAATATTTTACAATTAAAATAAATAATGATAAAATGCATAATTACCTGACTGTATGAGGAATGCAAATGCAACAACTGCAAAGATCCAAACGTAATTTGATGCCATTTTACTTTAAAAAATTTTTTATGCACACAATAAATGTTTTAATAATAATATTGTTATTATTAAATAATCGACTGCCGATGAGACCGAATGTTTAGTAGACAGTGGTCACGCTCGTACTGATGCTATCCGCGTATTTGAAACTGTCTGTAACTGGACGCGACAACAAGTAGTATAGTAGCAGAAGCTAAACCAGGGACAGGGATCAGACAACTGCAGCGTGGAGGAAAGCGCAACTCACGACACTCCCTGCCTTCTACGATGGTCATTTACTATTATACCGTAACACATATGGTGGTGGACTATAGTATATCAAACTACTACTACTACTGCTACTACTACAACTACTACTGCTACATATAAATACAGCTCCTCTACTTAATAATCAACAACCACCACATTCGTTTATTCACGATCACGTTGGCCTCGACAACACCAACATCTACCACCATAATATAATTTCATAACATCTTATTCGTCATACTTTTATATTTGTAAGAATAATAATAATATGTAGTACGATATGAATTATGAGAATTATGAATAAAATGTAATGCTGGTGAAGAAGAGTCTCCACGATTTCAGATATCCGTTGATACGCTACCAGAATTAACCAAGGAATCGTCACTGACGGAGCGGAAATTTTTCAATCGATGCGTCATAACTTAATTGATGATCTGTTCGTTCTACCATCATACTACATGATTTATGAAATTATAAATTTGTAATTTCTTAATGCACTATGGAGTCGTTTAAAAAAATAACAGGACAATTTGGGTTTACGATTCATATTTTTATTTATTTATCTATTAAATAAACAGAAAGTAAGCGGGAAGAGCTGGATGTTATTGATAGCGTACAAATAATATATATATATATATATATATATATATATGAGTTATTTATGTAGATTGGACACTTCAATTTATATCGAGTGATTGCGCAGGACGGTTTGATGAATATATTTTGGTTTTATAAATTTTGTTATTTTATTTGTGATCCTTATTTACTGTAGTAATTCATTTTTAAGTTTTTGTTGTTGTGTAAAATTTTTTTCTTTATTTTTCGAGTAAAAAAAAAAATATTTAGTTCAAAACTGTCAATTACTTTTTTTTTAATTCACTTGAGTCTGCTCTATCGAATATTAATTAGTTTATGTAAGTCCATTAAATTACAGGCAAGTAATTACGAGAAATAAATAGGGGATAAAATGGGAGTGCTATTGACCTTTCGAACTTTTGTTTTAAAATAGCCGACCTATTAAGACCGCCAGAGTGTATTTAAGTTTGTATGACATTTAATTATTAAACTAAATTTACAAATTATCGATCCAAGTGTTGGTATTCAGTGCTAATTAATTTTATTCAGACAATTAATTAAAATTGTACTTAAGTAATTTCATTTATTTTCCTTTACATTTTTAATTTACATAAAAAAATATTTATAAAAATTCATAAATTATTATTAAAATACTTTTGATAAATTTTTCAAATCACGTTAACAATCCTACTGACTGTTTATAATCTATAGCTAATTAATAAATAACAAGGTACGACAATAAGGATTAAATAAATCACCGAGTTATAGCAACTCAATAAAGTTAATAAATAATTAATAGTAATCAGCTGAATTCGTATACAATCAGTAGAAATATCCATTCATCTCTGACGCTTAATTCGAAATAATTAGACACGTAATACTAATTCATGCGTCGTCTCTCTGCTATACTTGACTCCCATACAATTCTCATTTACTCGGTGGCATCCATTAAACTCTCTACCTCACACTCACACACCCCTCGCCAATATGGACGACTAAGCCCATTAATTAATGTAAATTAATCCACGTAATCATTGAAAAAAATAATAATTATTCAAAAAAATTTTAACACATTTTTTTAAATGCGCTATCGTAATTTTTATAAATTATAAATAAATAAATAAATAAATAATAAATAAAAGTATAGAAAAATAAAAAATAATTTTAATCATCAGCTGGCTATAAGATGTTAAGGTCTCTGTACATATATACTTATATATATGCATGTATATGTATTTAGAAGTCCTCAGAGCTTGTAAGAATTAGCCGACTTATATATGAGGGTCACGATGTATTTAACCCTGCAATGTATTATCAAATTGACTTGACCATTTGACCTCTTCTACAGTTTGTTTGTGTGCTTACTTGAGAGTTGTCTACGTTAACTTAAGTTTCTGTATGTTACTTAAACAATAACAGCGTCTTTATCTATTCATCTCTGTCTTAATTATTCTCATTATTGTTATTATTATTATTGTCATTATAATCATAACAATAATAATTATTATTCTTATCAAGTCTCTAGACTTTACTAAACATGAGCACAAAACTTGTCGGGCTGTGGCACTCAATTTATAACTCCTGCAGAGTCAAATGGTCTTTCCGGTCTAGCCTTAAATGTCAATACTTTGCTTCCTTCATTATTGACCGATGACATTTGGAACAATTATAATTATAATTACAATTAATGGTTAGTTAAAAAATAACTTTGCATCAAATAAATATAATTTAGGATGCTGAATTATTTATCTCCCCTTCAAAATAATGATAGATAAAATATTTAACTCGGATAATGTCACAGTTTATGTAAAGTAAAGGTAGCAATGAGTGTCCAAAGTGAAACTATTGTCAGTAATGTTGACAAGGGTGCTTCTAGACGCGGTGATCGATTGCAACCATTTCCAGAACAAAATAAACAAGTGACAAGGGCCTCAGGATGTGTTGTTTCAAAATTACAGTAAGTACTTTTAGATCGTGATGGCACGCAACCTCTTACTGTAGTGTGAATATGTTTATCTAAAAAAAAAAAAATATAAAATAAAATCGAACTGGGTGATATATATATTTATATGTTAGCTTTGGGCAAATATTTAATAGATATATACTATTTATAAGTTAAGTAAGAAGGATAATGTTATTAATGTCTACATATATATATATATACTTGTTTGGATGTAAAGTAATTTGACTTGGGGATTGTCACGCAAGAGTTTAATATTTACTGCTCGCGTCAACAACACGGAAAAGGAGTGATTAAAATATATGATTGTTGGTATGTTTGTTTTTACTTATTCGTTAGTTCTTGTCAGAAGCTAACGTAGAATTACTAACTCAAAACACCTATTTTTAATGATAAACTTCATTTTAATTAATTAATTAAATATTAATATTTTGGTAATTTTTGAAAATTGTGACATCTGTCATCTGTCAACAAATTGATAGTACGAGAGTAAATAATAAAAATAATCTATGTAGTAGAGTGAAAAAATGATAGATAATTAGTATGAATGACAGAGTTGAGTTTTGAGAAAATGTCATACACTGAATACGAATAAACGTTTATTTTTAACCCACGTTTATTCAAACTATTTTTTCAAAGCGTGTTACTTGCGTCACGTAAAAGATAATTAAATGTTACATATGTATATATATATATTTAAATGTATAATGTTTATCAGATACTGGGGTCCACGATGGGAGATAAAGTAAGTTATATAGATATATATGTCATGGAGTGTAGAACAATCAGAAAGAATTCTAAAAATTTAAAACACGTGTATGAAGGTAATTCAGTTGACACTGAACAAATATAATTCTCACTAATGGGAGCTACAGATATGAATAAATAAAATTTAGAACACGTAAATAGTTAACAAAACCTACACTAAAACGCAGTTATAGATATATATTAACATATGGAGTAGAAGTGTTGTCTCTTTATCTTTAGTTTGAGTCACTTTGCACGTTGGCGAGAACTAAAGTAAAATATGCAAAATTAAGTAATTCTCTTTTCCCGTTTCACAAACGTGTCTTTCATTCTTCATTTTTATTTCCTTATTATATATATATATATATATATATATATATATATATATATATATATATATATATATATATATATATATATATATATATTTTTTTTTTTTATCTATAGGTATTTATTTTTCACAACACGGAAGTTTCATAAAAATTTTTCTGTTTATAAATGAAATATTTTTCTAAATTTATATGATAAAATTTTAATAAAAATATTTAAAGTTACGACGGATATTGAACTTCTTCCAAAACTCCCACGTTATTTATATTTATAACACTTGTCCATCAGAAACTAGGATGATTAAATTATTACCTGGTTTCCAACTAAAATTTGATGTCACAAAGTCAACTTTCATTGACACGACGTTCAAATAACTCGCACTTAAACTATTAATTAATTCAAATTACAGAGTAATTACCAAAAAAAAAAAAAAATTCTTTTTCAAAAAATCCTTGATTAAAATTTTCATTAACTTTTTTTTTGAAAAAAAAAATTGAATACCCGCAGAGTAGATAAAAACTTAATTAAAATTACGTACAATATACAAAAGCTTTGAGACAATAGTGTGACTCATTGTCAGGACAAGCGGCAAGATCGATTGATGGTGCTGGAGCGTACGGGTCATTGCAGTCCCCTTTGTGCCCCATCGATAAATCTGCATTACATTTATAACACCAAAGCTTTCCTTCGCACATTTCCTCTACTTGATTAACAAAAAGACAATTAATTAATTAATGATAAATTGTAATTTAACCAATTACTCATGCTATTAATTATTCAATTAATTTACATATCTATCTGATTAATAACAAACATAAATCAGTACTTACCCGATATCAATAGAAGAAACAAATAAAAAGTATAACAATATTCCATACTCTTTGAGTTGGAAGTGAATCAGATTTTGTACATTAAAGAAATAAACACGAAGTGGCGCCTTGTTACTTACGTTGCGAACTGATAAGGTATCACACACTGGTTAATGATTCAAACATGGGCCAACCTTCTGACAAGGATAAACAAGCACTAAAGGTGGGAGAGTAAAGACGACACTTTAATGTTCTCTGTTTTGTTGTATGTGTGAGTAAGTAAATCTCATACACAGGCGACAACATGGAAGTATAAAGTTTTCTCAAGTTTATATACCTATATATGTATATATAAAGAGAGAGATAATAGTGGAAATCCTCTGGAAATGCCGGAGAAAGTGCAAAAAGACAACTCCCGCGAGACGTTACAAGTTATTGATAAATGTAACTTGTAATCGTGATTTAAGAATAAAATAAAAATAAAACACAATATCATGGGCATGGGTAACCATTTTTTATTGCTTGATACAATCGTCTCTTGGTACACTCAGTACAATATTGTAATTGTATTTATTTATTTATATTTATTTAATCTTTATATTTATAGTTTTATCAGAGTTCAAAATTTTATACTCAATAATATATTTTGTTATGTAACTTTCATTTATTTATACATGAAAACTTTATTTATATTCCATTAATTGTTATATATGTACCATCGATCCTTGCACAAGATGTTTTTTTAACGCGTAGGCTTTTTTTTAGGCACGTATTTATGTCATTTTTTGAATATATATATATTTATTATTCTTGGTATTCAATAAATTGTTTACCTAATTTTTATATTTTTGAGTTACTTGTTAACATATTTATTTTTTTTTTATTTTAGTTATTTATTTACTTTTTTATTGAATACAAAGAACGAAAGTTTTATTTTATCGGAGGATATAATGGAAGCTGTGTGTTGCGAATTTATTTGGAAGCATAATTGTTTGCTATTTGATATTGATAATGATAACGATAACGATGACGATAACAATGATGGTGATGATGATGATGATAATGATTTCGATAATTATTTATTTATTTTTAATGTCTACCTAGTGTAATAATAAATAAGTTTTAACTTATATCAATAATAATACAAAAAAGGTATTTATATATATTTATAAATATCAATATAAAGGCAGGAGTATAATAGTTATATAAGTGCGAAAATATACTTTAAATAGAAAAATTATTCAAATGTGAATATTACGTATTTTAAAAATATTTTTTTGTAAATAATTGCTTAGCAAATTTTGTATTTGCTTAGCCTGCTTGGCCAAAAAAAAATTGTTTTTTTTTTTTTTTTTTTTGAGGGAATTAAACGATTGTTATGACGCAGGATTATGTAAACAACGTCGTCATAATTTTCGACATCTTGTTTGTAACAAAAATTTTTAGTGATAATAAATTTATGAACGAAGCAAGCACTTTTTTTTTACTTTATTTATTTTAAAGTTAACATATTATTGTTGTTATCATTGTTACAAAGGCTCGTTTCGCATGCTGTTTGTTAAAGGCGTCATAATGTGAAAAAATTATATGCCGGCAATTAGATGTACAAAGCCAAGTACGAACCATGGTAATTGAACATGAGTGCGGACAAGAACCAGACTTCAGAAATAATATTTTATATTTTTTTAAATGACCAGACTTCCTGTCAACAGCCTTTGCCCGCATTCATGTACATATTTTTTGATTACTTTATATTTTTTTTTTTTTTTTTAAATTTTAGTGGTTTACTGGTGAGCACTGAATACGTTACGCCATCCGGTAAAAGAGACCTGTGAGAGTTGAGGCCACGAGAGGAAGGAATATCGCGATAAATGTTGCCGATTTAATACCAGAGCCATTGCATTTATCGCCTTCACAAATATCACATGATATTACTGATGCAATATTACGATAATCTTTTCTGGCTTTTTCTTCCATTACTTGACAAGGTTTTACTGTCTCTGTTGGTGCTGACTGGCAGGTTCTCACCATCACATTTTCAGCTTCAACTATTTTTTCAAAAAATTAAATAAATAAATAAAAATTATGAATTTAATTAATACAGCTACAGGGTATCCATTAATATCGCGTAACTGAGTTGAAAAGGACATATTTTCATACGACCTTATAACTTTAGTCACTAAGTTTAAAAAACAAAAGGGCGTATTTAAGCTATATGCCCTTTGAGCTTTCGAATTATTTTTTTAAATTTTTAGAAATGAAAGAAATCTACAGAACGAATGGCAACGAAAAAAATATTATAAGCTCTTTCGGAATTGTGACGTGATATTTTTATTTAAAAATTTACCTTTAAGACGAAGCTTAAGACAAGACATTGGCATTTTAGTTTGTGATCGATGCTGCTGAGGCGTGTCAACCGCGAAAAGACTTGAAATCTGATTCATTGTCGGATTATCTTGGATCTTTGAGTGAAACGCTTTCATTGTTGATAAATCACAATCCACGACGACATTTTTGTCGTCAGATTTAACAACAATGTCACCCTCACACTCGTCAGTACCTGACCCTACGGCTATACATTCGTAGCATTTTAAGGCTTCACCTGAAGATTAAAAATAAATAATCAGGATAAATTTGAGCGTCTCGACGAAACCTTAGATAATTTACATCCGGAATGGATTTTTAATAAAAATAAAAATAAAAAAATGTAAACAAACCTTAAAAAAATTAAACCGTTAAAACAAAACTTAGAAAAATATTTTATAATTTTGATTAATTTCATTTATATCTCGATAGCTTTGCGTGATTACTTTATATTAATTCATTAATGATTATCATCAGCAATTAATAAGATATATTTATGTGCATACCCATTTGATTGTCACATTTGATAAAATACTCAGGACTAGTGATAAGTGTGGGGTTGAATTATTTTGTTTGAAATTATATATATGTATATTTATTGGTCACGATAAAATACTCGAGTATATTTAACTTATGGTATAAAATTAAATAATTTATTAATTAGTTAATAATGAATATTTTTTCATTATTTTTATTATTTTCGTTATTAAAATTATGGTATTTTTTTTTTTTTTTGGTTATGGTAAAAAAAGTAAAATTGCATTGGACACAAGACAATTTATTATACTCGTGTTACCGTATAATTATCAAAGTGAAACTAGAGATTTGTAATGTGAATCGCAACAAATCTGCTTTTTTTTTTTTTTTTCAATAATCATAAGTATGTGAAAAACGATACAGTGAAAAAGTATATCATAGGCATATAGAAGAGCTAGAAATTTTATTCTATAATTATATTGAAAAATTTTCAATTGAAATGAAATTTGAATTTTTATATCAATTGACATACACAGAGAAAAAGGATTTCTTGGTGCAAGAAATATTTTGCATTTTGAATTGAAGACTAAAATTTTCCGAGGACTAAAAAAAGTTTCTTGGTACAAAAAATTTTTTTTCGCCCCAAGAAGATTTTCATTTTCAATTCATAATGCAAAATTTTTTGGAGCATGTAAAAATTTTGTTGAGGTGAGTTAAATATTTTTACGCCAATAAATCCATTTTTTCTGTGTATCCTCTAACAAATGATATAAATTAATTTTATGACAATTTAACAAGAATGAAAAATGATAAATAAAAAATATACAAAAACAAACTTTGTGTATATCAAATTGCTTACAAATTGTTAAAGTTATAAATTATGATTCAAAACTCTTTTAAAGTAAAAAGAATTTTACCCAAATTTTTTGGTACTTAATTATGCTCAGCCCTGTTTAAATATATATGAGCATATACTAGTTATTAAGAGTAATAATAACAACCATGATAATAATAATAGTAATAATAATAATATAGTTAATAATATAGATGACAATTTTCCAATTTACATGATGTGATTATTTAAATGTCAATGAGTTTTAATCCCCCACAATAATTGGAGTTCATAGTGTATGACAAAACCGCACACATTCAATTGTGGTTTATATAACGTGCAAATGTTAACGATTTAATCCATTTTCGGTATTACATATAGCTCAGAACGGCACTTAAAACTGTCTTGCCTAAAGTTAATGGCAATTTAGGGACGTTAAATTACATCTGACAGCGGCCTATTTAAAAGAGCGTCAAATACACGTGAGCGAGAGAGAGAGAAAGATTAAAAGGGCAAAAAAAGAAAAATCAAGAGTCACGAGAAATAATTTTTTTTAATTATCATTATCGATTATTTGGTAGAATTATTACTGTATGAATTTAAATAACTTTGTAACGATGTTAATCAAGCTATGGGTTATAAAGCTTTTAATATTCTGAAAGTTATTCTTGTTTTGGAAATGTGTATAATCGAGAGTATATAGAGCGGAGAGTATAGACTGTAAGGTAATCTTTATTATTGTCAAGTAAATCTAGGGGAATATTAGATTGTTATGAGTAATATATATAAATGTATGTATATATATAAGTGTGTGAGTGAAGATTCGTTCCCCTTTGGCTTTATTTGATATAAAAAAAAAAAACAACACACTCATCCCGCAACCTAAGCTGTCAAATGAGGCCCACGCGAGGGTTTAAACTAATCGATAATGATAATAATCCATACGAGCACTGAAACCCCTGGTCGAAGATCTCACCAACTTCAAACCATATTATTATCGCTCACTTTTCATGTTCGTTAGTTTTTCTATTGTGTCACATTATTATTATTTTTTTTTTTTTTTTTTTTTCATTTGAATTTATAATTTTTGTTTACGTTTAATTAAAGATAATTTATCACATCAGGGTTTGTTACTGTAAATCTGTTAATTTATATGATAATTTACTCCTGAATTTTTTTGATTAAAAAATTTTTTTTTTCGAATTGTCATTAAAATAAATTTTGTGAAATTTTTAATTCAATTGTTATGTTTAAAACGATATTTAAATTTATAAAGTTTAACTTGGAATATATTAACGGTAATTTTGTTTCGACTGTTTAATTTATGGATAAATTTGAATCTCACAAAGACTTAATGAAATTGATAATTTTGTTAGGAAGTTTATTAACTGACAGCAATAAATTTACTAATCACTTTATTTAAATTTTCCTGGATAAAATTTTGTTTTAACGGAAAAAATTTTAGTTTTAGTTTTAGTTTTATTTTAACACACAAATGAATAAAAAAATTCAAGCAAATAACTGTCAGTCCACTTAATATTAATAAAAAAAAAAAATATTCACAAAAAAATGCCAATAATTTAAAAAAAAAAGAAGAAAAAAATTAGCAAACAAAAAATGTGAAAATGTCAAAAAATACAAAACAAAAATTCACCTGAATAAACGGCGAGTGTAAACACAAGCACAAAACTGAGTAGAACTTGTGTAAATTTGGATTGCATGTCTATCCTCGTGTATTTCCCACAGTCGACTATGAAACTAGCGTCCGAGTTCGAAGGAGGGTGAACAGCGTATATTCGTGGGCGTCGCGGTGGTGGCGCGGCAAAAAGAGTCTTGGTCGACAAGCCGGCGAGGGGCTGGAAGAGCGGGCCGCGGCATCAAGAAGCGCGAGCGTGATAGCAACTGAGAAAGGGAGCCAACATACTCAATAAAAGGGAGAGATGCTGTTTCTTACTTACATGCATATATAAATATACATACGTATATATATATTATGTAAAATATATGAGCAGCGGATTTAACTCGCGAGTGTTGCCATCGCTTTTCGCAGCTCAAAATTCAAAACTATACGCCAATTTTTTTTTTACTAAATCTCAAAATATTTGTTTTTTTAATTGATGACCGTTTTTATTATTATTATTTTTATATACGAAATCAATGAGTAGTAGACAGATGAAAATGTATATCCAACGTTTCTCACTAAAAAATCTCGCTCATTTTCCGATTATTCTACACGATATTTTTTATTCGTCACTTACACACCACTAACTTCTTCTTCTTCATCTTCTTTTTCTTTTGCTTCTTTTTTTCTGTCCATTCTTTGCTTGCACTATTTTTTATTTACGTACCAAACATTTTCTCCCCCACTACCACTTTTGCCCCATCTACACCCCCCACACATGAATCCGCCTATAACGGATGCTCTTATAAGCCTTCCTCCGGCGCGTGACTTAACAACTTTAGTATAAACACATAGGTATATGTACTCAGGTGTCACACACGCAACAGAGTTTATGTTCCAAAATCCACTGCCAACATCAGATACTTTGCTCATCAAAGTCATACTCATGTTCATACAAATATGTTATACAAACACGAGACACGAAATTATGTACTGGATTTTTGTTAACCAGCCAACAGATTCAAAGTATTAATAAATTTATTAATTTATATCAATTCAAAATTTCCATCAGGATTTTTTTTCCGACATTTATGGGTGGGGTTTCACTCCCAGTATGGCTTTTAGTTTTTTTTTTTCTATTTTATAGGCTATGAAATTACTCGGTAGTTCTAGTGAAGTCTTAAAAGCCAATAAAAGTAAAATTAGATTTTTAAAATAGATTTTTTTTTATTTTAATAAAATAGTTGATATTAAAGAGAGACTCGGTGAAGAAGGATAATAAAAAGGAGTCAGAAGTGTTTCAACAAAAGACTTTAGAGTAATGCTGAGTGGGGTAGCATAATATATACATCTATCTGAGAAGAAAAAGACCGGAATTAAAAAAAAACAAAGAGCTCTAAGATATTTTAATTCACGAGTTCACTGGACTAAATTTTCTCTAGTACTTTTTAAAATATATGTGGATAGAGTTTCTGTTGCTATATATTTTATTAAGCTTGTGTATTTTGTATGAGGATAAAAAGATACGTTGACGGCGCCGGGACGTCCAGCAATCGGAGCGTGACATACATACACACATGTCGGTGGGTTGAAACGTTAGGAAATGACAGAATTGCAGGATAACGTTCATTTTGTTAGAGGGTCGTGCGAGTGGCAGTAGTGAGTATTTAATGCCGATAGGATATTTTGTTTTACGAGTTAACTTACTTTTGTGTGCCACTAAACTTAATGTACATACGTAAGCACCGGCATAAGATTGCAATGGAACGAATTGTCTTTTATTTCATTTTTAAGAACCCGGTCTTTGTTTGTTGTTCGCTATTGTTTCGTCAGTAAAACGATCAGCGCAGTTCTGGTACATTAGTTACTTTTAAATCTTTGCGAAATTTTAAATGTAATGGCGTATGCATAAAAATTTTATTCAATTCCGAGTAACCAGTTTTTGTTAAGTTTCAAATAATGATTTTAAATTGCTTTTCATGAATTATTTATATAAATATTTTAATATTTATTATTTTATTTATAAATATTAAAATTAATTTAATTTTTATTTTTACATATAGATGGATTTAAATATTCATAAAAAAAAAAAAAAAAAAAAAAAAAAAAAAAAAAAAAAAACAAATAGATAAAATTATTTTATTTATATAAAATATATACTTTTTTTAAGTGATGAATGAATAGAGTTTGACGAGTGAAAAAAGAAAAAAAAATTGTTTCATTACGTCTATGTAAGTCTAATTTAGCTGACGGTACACTTCCTTCTGTCAATGAATATTCTATTTTACTTTATTAAAAAAAAAAAAAATAAAAAATAAAAGTCAGCAAAGGGATGAAAAAAAAAAAATGGTCAGCTGTCAGGTTTAAATTTGAGTAGTTGACGCCGCACGATAGCTGGTGAGTTGGTAGACGACAGCCGAGCAAGACAAGAGCGTCAATGAAAATTTTATGACCCCTGCAGCTGTTGTCCTCATTTCGCGAGTTTGCAAAACTTAAAAGATCGTTACTTAACTATATCGCGAGCCAAATGAGGACAGCGACAGCTATCACGGTGAGGACGAATAGAGAGCCAGGACAATGATAAAAGGACAGACCAAGAAGTTGTGGTCATATGGACGAATCCAAGACACGCTGCGGTAATTTAATTTATATACACACTCACATATCTTCACGTATGGATGTATGGATGTATGTTTGTATGAAGACATAAGTTTAAAATAAATATCCGTTTAAACAAGTACATAAAGTTTATGTAAACCCGTATCATGCGCAAAAGAAGCAATTACACTTTGAGTTTAACGAACTAAACTACTCAGTCTGCAAAAGAGTCAACGAGGCTAAAGTAAACTAGTAACCGTGAGAGTTACTTTGGCAAGCTTTCCAATATATAATTTAAAATTTATATAAATATATTATGCCAATATTAAAAGTGAACTGATGTGTAAAATATGTATTTAAAAAAAGTTTCAGTTTGTCGGAGATTTATACAGAAGTAAAATAAATGTATCTGTGTATCCGTATTTATCATTACTTTTATTATGCATTTTTTCCAAATAGCAGGCTTGGAAAAGTAATTCCATTAGCGAAAGGATGATTCATCAAGGGAGGGGTTGTTCCGTATTCCCCTAGACTTCCGCGAGGGCAAAAAATAAGTAAGCCAAAGCTAAAGGGAGAGACGAAACACGAGTCAAGATGTCGACCTAAATCGAACGGCGATCAGCATTGTGTAGTCATTCATGTGTGTGTAATATTATTATTACAGTTGTAGTTGATACAGCCGTATAGTAGGAGCTCAATGATATACAATGTGCTCGTATGTCATAAGAACACGGGCGAGGGGGTGGCTATGGGTTTGGGGGCAAACAGTTTCCATCCCCAAACCTATTGTGCTTTATATAATGTCAATATATGTGTATATATATTTATATATATGCGTGTGTATGTGTATGTGTGGGTATGTTTACGTGTATAGTTTTGATGATATCACGCGTAACGGCACTCAGCTTGCGAGGGTAGGAAAAAGACTTGGATGTATATACCAACTGGCGCCAACGTGACCATTGACGCTGCTATTGGGCGCCGACGCGCTGGACTCGTTTAGTTAGTATTATAGCTATCCTACAACGTGATTTTTCATTATTTTACGAATTTGTCCTTTTATTTTAACGAAATTAAATAAAGTGGCTATAACTCGATTATTTACTTTTTTATTAACTCGAAAAATGATTAGACTTTTTATGATGTGCTATCACATTTTCACTGTGGAATAATTATTTTTTCTTTTTTATTTACTTGGTATAGAAGAATTAAGAGTAGATGTAAATTATTTGTTTTAGGTTTCATAAAATTATTTGGTAATAAATTTTGAAATTTTTATTGAGGTCTTAGGGAAGTAAGGGGCGAGTCTGAATATTCGCGTGGGATTTGTTTGAAGATCGGGGAATGTAATTTAAAAATAATAAATTTGATGTATTGATAATAAAAAATAAAATGATGTAAGCATTCTAGAGCAATATTCCCCAATAAAGTACAATATATAGATATAAATCTTTAACGACAGCATATCAGCTAGACATTAGGGTCGAATATTATTCTTCTGAAGCAATGTCCCTATTGGCCCGCCGAAAACATCTAAATGTTTGGCATCGATTCAGAAATACTTAATATTTGCACCTAAGATAAGATGAATTGCGTCGAAGACGTTGTGTTGTCGTCATATTTTATGCAACAATATAAATATATTTACATATATTAAAAATATCGATGGTAAGAAAAGTAAAAAAAAAAATAGAAAATTATAATATTGGATTTTAAGATTAATAAAAAATTTTTCAGGCGACTTAAGATTTCTCAGGGGGATGTTTGTATTGGACGAATAAGGATGAGAAGAGATGAGATGAAAATTCTTTTGAATCCTGGGGAATTCAAGTGTGCGCGGCTCTGTAGTGTGGGATATACGGTTTTGTAACAAAAGGGGACAATGAGAAAAATACAGGCGCTGTTGCAGTGGGATAGAGTGAAGAGCGCAGACGGCTGCTGAAAAGGGCGGGTTCGAGAGGGACAGAGACAAGGGCGATATCCAAGCGTCGAGACGCTTGGCGCCACTTTGCCGCGACCCAAATAACAATAATACCCAATGGCGAGTGCGTCTGAACATCCATGAAAAACTATGAGAAGATAAAATATCAGACATTGTCTTCTGTCGAATCATAATAATATTATTATTTTATCGGTATTCTTCAATGCAACAGTAACCGAAATTTTGCAATAATAACAATAAGTAGGACAATGACCTAAAGATTGTCTGCTAAGTCAAATATATTTTTTAATCTATTGAATAATTATGTTAATTAAAAAATTTTTATTTTGCCTCTACTCATTTTCCATTTGTTGTTATAAAAATTTATATAGAATTAACATATATTAACATTTTTATTATTAAACAATTAAATAGTACATTTTTTTTACTACCGAAGAGTTTTGAACTGTAGTCAAAAATAAAAATAATTAAATTCCATAAATTGAAAAAAAAATTATACTTTATAATTGAATAGAATTTTTGAAAAAAAAAAAAAAAAAAAAATGCATTTAAAATATTATCAGCTATATATTTCTTATGACAATATGAGTAAAAAAAATGAAGTATCTTCTAGTGATAAAATAGAAAAAAATACCAAGTAGATGAAACATCGATAAGTCAGCCGGTTTACTTTATCTACTTGCGCCATCTGCGTTGGTGTAACTACTGAATTTATGGTGAAAGACCGATAGCAGATACAGGGACAGTAGATAAAGTCCTAATCATCCAGACAACCTTACTAATTTATCACTCGTCATAAATCACGTCAATAAAATAAATTTAATTCTCATAATCTCATTTATTTGAAATTCATTTGAAAAATAAAAAAATCCACATGAAAAATTAACTATTCCAAATAAAAATATTTATATTTATATTTAAAACTCTTTACTGCTTATCAACCAATTAGCAGCTGGATAAAAAAAATAATTAGTTAGTATATTTAGCGATCAGGATTTAGCAGTTCTTATCAGATGTCCTTGACCGACATACTATCAATTATTAAATAGCTTTATTTACTTACTTTGCTAACGTATTTCTCTATGGACTGACATTTACTCAGCGATTATTTTGTCATTTTATAGTCATACAATAAATTGTAAATCCCAAAATAAATAAATAAGAGTATTTTAAATGAATTATTAAACAAATATTTCCTAGTCAACTAAAGTAATCTGCTTTGTTACTTGCATCATCATTAACAATGATTATAGTAACTAAAAAAAACACATGTTAAAAAAACTACCTTCAGGCTAATAGTCAACTAACTTCTTTTTTTTTTTTTTATAAATTGATAGATAAAAAAAAGTTGTAAGAAGTAATTTACATGGTCATGAGTAAAAGATACCGCGATAATATCAATTGTACATTTAGTAACTAGTCTATACAAGATATATCTGGAAAGTTAATTAATATTATTCAAAATTCCAAAGTAAGCAGATAAAACCCGAAAAAACCAGCTAACGTCAAACTTACTAGTTATGTTACTCAATAATAACCTAAACTGCTTATTGTTTGTATCGCTTATTTTCTACAAAAGTAAGTTATGATTAATGTAATTTAAAGTAATAACATTTAAAACCCTATTTGAATATTAATCTTCCAATCTACGCAATTGTTATTTGTATCAATTGAGAGCGTGTTGTTTTCCAAAATTTTTTTCATATAGATAAAAATCGTTTAGTAAAGAGTAGAAGAAAGATTGTAGTCATAACCTTTAATTAAATTGAAAAAAAGTCACTCGAGTTTCGTTTTATTTATTGCAATTATTACTGTCTAAAAATATTTTTACATTTTTTTTGATTAGCTATACAGTTTTGTACAACATATAATTTTGTACTCAGAGGAATTTTTAATTTTAGTACTCTCTAAAGCATGAATAAGTGAAATGAGTGAATATTCACCAATTCTGAGTGCCAACCGAACCACTTTTTAAAATTACTAGTTCAATTTGCACTTGGAATTAGTAAACATATATCTTTATTCTCACCAATTCATGCTTAGAGAATAACTAAAACACCTGACCTAAGTATTTATACATTTAGTTGAGGTGCTTATGGGCGTTTAATGCCGGAGTGAATCCGGATTTTTTTAGAGCGGTGATTTTGGAGTGACGCGGGTTTTATTTAAACCCGGTCACTCTGGTCCAGAGTTTAAATGCTTAAACAAATATATATTTAATAGAAATAATTGTTAATAAGAAACATTATTACTTCAATAAATAATTTGTTCAGGTGTTAATAATAATAATTAAACATGTTTTTAATTTATAAAATTTTTTAGTAACCTACTAAATTATAATTTCATATAATTCATATTGAAAACATCAAATTATTCAATGGTTACAGTGATCTAGTTTTTATGGGAATATTTTATATTTAGGCACAATATAAAATGATAGCTTTAACTTCGTAAGCGAGAGTTTTTATTATCATTATTATAGTTTTTTAAAATTATTTCGCGTGAATATACTCTCTAAACATGAATAAGTGAAATAAGTGAGTATTCACTAATTTTGAGTGCCAACTTATTTCAAAAAGTGGTTCGGTTTGCACTTGGAGTTAGTGAATATTCACTTATTTTTACTTATTCATGTTTAGAAAGTATGAAAAGGAAGCTTGTAATTATTTCCATGCTCAATAGAAATGTCAAAATATAAACTAATGTCATTAGAAATTTTTTTTCAAATTAATATTTTCCAAAACTTTCCTTCGGAATGAAATTTATTCTGAGGGAATAGAATAAAAAAAAATCATCCACTTCACAACTTCGGATTCACTCCGCAATTTTTTCAAAGTATATTTATATTTTATACATATATATTTTTTTGATGTAGCCTGTCACAGTATTAAATGCTATCAATGCAACAGTTTGGCCAATTTCGATTGTAACATTGCACCCGTCAGCAATAAATATCTGCGAGATTGCCCAGCAGTGTTCCATTGTTGCCGCAAAGTAACTTCCGCATGTAACATAACTTACTTAATCACTGATTCACTTATGAGTGTGAATGTAACTGACAAGTGGGAGTTAAAATTTTTGAATAAATAAATAAAATGTAAGTAGGATGAAAATAAAAAAATGCGTATTTAGATCAATGAAAAATCCATATGTGGATTTTTTTAAATTTCATTATCGCAATTAATTTATTTATTTATTTAAAATCCATAAAATGTCTCACTCATGTCTACTACATTCACACTCATATTGAATTAATTATAAATAAAATATTGATTAATATTTTTTTTTTGACAACAGTTTATTTCAAAGAACCGACACAATATGTTACGATAAGAGAATGCGCATTTTTGTTGACGGAAAAATATGGGTGCTACAAAGGAAGACAAACCCGAGGAAGCAGTCAGACGATTTGTGAATGTAAAGACCAAGACGGCTGCAATAGATCTAGCATTACTTTTTGTAACTTATTTATTATTATTGTTATTCAATTATTAATCGTGTTTATTAAATAAACGGATTACAAATTTTTTATAAGTACACTCGTAAAATAAGTAGAACATTTAAATTAATTCGAATCATCGCGATAAATTGAGAGCAATAATTCGTACCGTTCATCCAGCCCTTAATCTTAGAAACTTTTTTTCGTCATAACTTTCAAGTTCATAGCAATTATAATATCTTATCTTTTACGCAATATATAATAATTATTATGAAAGATAATAAATTAGTTTTTTAAAATAAATATAATTTATTTTTAATGGAAATAATTCAATTTAATTTATCATTTATTTCAATTAAAAATAACGGGCATTTTTTTTTACTTTTTAAATTATTACTGTAATTGATTAATTAAAAAAAAATATTTATGATATAAATTTAAATAAAAATACTTATTAACAAAATAATTTATTAATTTTCTGCTCAAATAGATATTGAATAGTAATGTTATGATTATCAAGTGATAATACTGTATGAGCCCTTTTGTCTTGCGTGTTTCGAGGTCATATTTATATATATGGTACAGAGGGTACATCTTTATATATATTGTCATATAGTAAAGTATCCACCGGATCCATTTTATTTTGCGTGAGTAGAATTGGCATTGACATAAAAATGAATCTCGGAAGATTATTGTATGTTGTATTATATCTACAATAAGTGTTGGGGGAAAATTGTAGAATAAGTGATTCAATAAAATAATTCAATAAACGATTCAATCATCACAATTTATCATTATAAAATATTATATATTTATACAACTATATTTGCGTTGACCCGTGAGAGTAAGCAGGGAACAACGATGCCGATAAATAAAAAATTAGTGTACAAGACATAACGTAATACAAGGCGCGATAAAAGTTGTCAGTGCATTCTCGGCACTCAGATAAGAGGATCAACGTCGTCGTTTGGTCGTCATCATCATGTACGCAGCAGTAACAGAAGCATCTAGCCGTCATCGTTGGGTTCCATGTCACAGGAAAAGAAACATTATCCACTCAGAGCTCTGTCGGTTCTCTCTTTCGAGCAACCACTTTACTTTGTGCTCTAGTTTAGTTGTGTATATTCACCACCTACCTATTTTAACCCCTCCCACTCTCTCTTGTCTACTCATTCGTATATATCTATATATATATATATCTATTAACAATTTTCATAATGCCACTTGTCATATACCATGCATGTATTTTCAATATCATTCTTTTCAATAGGTTTAAATTTAAAAAAAATAAAATTTTTTCATTTATTACACTGTAAAAAATTAACGGAGTGAACATGGAGTGAGGGGGAGTTTATTTTAATACTAAAGCTCCGAATCGGAATTAAATAAAATCCAGTTCACTCCAAAATCACTCTGATGAAAAAACAAACTTCCCATTTACTCCGTAAGCGGAATGATTTTTTTTTTTCAAACTCCTGAACGAGTCAGAGAAAATGTCAGGTTTATTTTTAGTAAAAAAATAATAATATGCCATATCTTTTTACCGAAAAATATTTTATGGTAATTGAAATTATGTAATATTACATAAAAGTAAAAATTTTCTCCAAGTCTTTGACGTACAGAAAATAAAAAAAAATGCATTGACAAAATGTATGTTGTATAGTGCTGGTGAAATGAATATTCATAGAAAGAACTCAAAACAAAATATCGATCGACCTTTGGGTCTGACTTGGTAGCAACGAGATTTGAGATGATCCCCACTAGCAGTAGTAGAAGTACAAGCAGAAGTAGAAGCAAAAGCAGCATAGAACAATATAGTTCCATCTCTTTTACCCGCATTACCTCATCCCGATATTAACGTCTGCGTCGGTTCCTAGTTTCTGTGCACACACCGTTGGCTGTCCCATGCACATTGGTCCCTCGATGTGGTGTGGGTGTTGGGAAACGTCGGTCGTGGGGTGGCAGAGCGGTGCCAACCAGTGCCGACGACATCAACAGTTCTGTCTGAGCTCTCGAAGTCGTGGGGTCGCTCGGTCGGTAGGTCGGCAACCCCGCTTTGAGAATTTAAATCTCTCTCATTCAATCTCGAGTCTTCAGCTCGTTCTATTCGGTTTTCATTGTGCTACTCTCAAGTACACTTAATCCTCTTGTGATACTCGATACGTCTTTCGTCGTAAGTACAATACTAAATTGTCGATAACACTCTTTTATACTGTGACATATACTTTTATTTAACGAAATACGATTTTGTGCTAAAGGGTAATCATGAAGGCCCATACACTTGTCGTGGGCGCCTGCTTCTTACTCAGTTTATCTGGTAAGTTAATAAATTTACTCATTAATATAAAAATTTTTAGCTTCACAATGAAATTGATTTAAAATAATTGGCGGTGTTAAATCAATTTTATTGTTATTTTTCTTTGTCTTCCGGGTTGCTAAGTCGATTTAAAATCGTTTTTATTTTTTTAATTAACCCAAGTAAATAATTTAAGTAGGATGTTATCGAATCTATTAAACAAGATTTTAATTTAGTTCGGGGGTTGATTTTTATCTGATAAATTTGTGTAATACCTGAAAATATATATTTTAAGTAGTTTGAAATTATAAAATCTGACGTCCCTTTGTCTATATCCGCACCCCTTGGCGACAAGGGCGCAAGCGTCTGTCGGATCGATGACGATGTTTCGTGCGCGCGTCCCGGCGCGGCAAATAGAATAAGACATGTCTGTACCGTATCACTAAAAAATATACATATATGCATACATGTCCTTTTATTCAATATTACATAAATATGCATTTATATATTTATGATTTTTAGTGTCTTTGTAGAGGAATTATTTAATTGCAGACAATGCTCTTGAAATGTGTTATCACATAGATGTTTATTATCACACGATTGTGATTATAAACGATACAATTGTGCTAACTGGAGCGACAATTACTAATGTAGTGTCTATACTAAACCCAACGGAGATCCACAAGATAGTTAAAAAATAAAACTTACCTATAAGTAGACGGAATATAAAAATGTATAGGAAAAACAAGTCGGGCGGAGGGTAAGAGTGGAGGCGGGGGTCAAAGAGAGGAAGTAAAATAATCTAAAGCCAATGGTTTTATATATTTTCATGATACGGGAAAAATAAAGCGAGACAGAAAAATATGGAGTTTAACGAGAACGAGGCGATCGCTTCGACGTCATTGATATACCGACTATACATTTTCTAGGCCACGTTTGTAGGTATACACCTAGCTACATTGATTTTCAAGCAGACCATGGCCAGGGAATCATTGGTGATCCGGTTCGTTCATTCAACCCTCAACTACTTATTTAAATTATCAATAAATCGTTACATAATTTTCTTTCGCTGACTAAGTATTTTTTTATAGACTAGAAAATGTTAACCGGCAGTGAGGACTTTTGTAGGCTTAGTTTATAATGGGCTATTTTTATCTCATCGTCTAGGATAGTAAATATTAATTTTATTGTAGGGAAGATTAAAAAAGTAAACTCATAAACTTTATTTGTTATTTTTATGATCTTTTTCCTTGTAATTTTTTTTTTTTTTTTTTTTCAGGCATTAATGCACTTGAGTGTTACGTTTGTAACAGCTACACTGACAGTCGGTGTGCTGACAAAGAACCACATCCAAGTCTCATTCAAAAATGTGACATGCTCTCCAGTGGTGGTACCAAGTACACGATGTGCAGAAAATCTGTCCAGTCTATTGAGTTTGTAGTAAATGGATGTATGTATATATATATATATATATACTTTAAATAAATATTTATATCACAGTTGAATGTAATAAATAATTTTAAAAAATTCTAGTACCACCAGAGGTTCGAGTAATAAGAACCTGCGGTTACGACGAATCGAACTACAAGGGCCGATGCTACCAACGAGGAGGTTTTGGAGGCCGACAAGAGGTCTGCTCGTGCTTGACTGACCGTTGCAACGCAGCGACGCCGATCTTTGATAAAGCACCTCACTTTATTTTAATGCTTTTGTGTATTATCGGTAGTGCCGTGCGCACCATCGGCAATTAATTAAACACAGCTCTTGAGCTTGTCGTAAACGGGCCGTCGAGATCCGGCCGATTATGATGACGCCGGACTTAAAAACGTAATGTCATCATCATCGTTTCGGACTCGTAGAGAAAATTTAAATAATAATAAAATTTTAAATTTAACAACCAGAGTACCATTTATTAATGGCAACGAAAAATATTTAAAAATAATTTTCGATCGCGTCGAATGTTCATGTTGTTGATTGCGTTATTGTTGCCGGCGTGACGGTACGTCCGCGCCTCTCCTTAAATACAATCTCATTGATACCAAAAAAATAAAATATATTAAAATAATAATAATAAAAATTAAAGAGATAAGATAATGATATTGATATTAAGGAGAGATAAAAGGTGTATGTATAAATGACCGTATGAACACGCTTAAAATTATTATTGCCGTATAAAATGCACAATTGAGAGGTGGTTGGGCCCTGGTGGAGTATTAGAGTATGTGAGGTAAGTGTGCGCAGTGAGTAAGTGCGCCAATCCATGCATTTCCGTCCGAAATGAATGAGTTTGCGTACACTTACCTACAGCGCGCACTTGCCCCACCACTCTATCATCAATCATCACTATTAATTAATAATTAAATATTAATTATTAATTACGGGCCAATTCGCATGCACGGGGAATTTAATTGTGACCCCGTTGCCTCGAGCATTACTCACACTGCCTCGAAAAAAAATATTCTCTTTAAATTACTCTTTATTATTTATTATTTATTATTATTTTTTCCTTTTTTTACGATAATAAATATTAATTTATTCTTGATCATCATTGTTTTTATCAAATCGTTGGCTTAGCTGACTTGTTTAAACATACGCGGTAATATAATTATTAGCTTAATATGTGATAAAAAAAATTGAGTATGATATTTTGTATTTTTTTTTTAACGTTCCGATGATGCTCGAGAAAAAATTAATGGAAAAAAAAATAATAATAAAAGTAAATTTAATTTAATAGGGAGTCAGCTCGGGCACTGTTCACACTTTATTAAATAAAAAAAAAAGTAATGTTCTGTGTGTAGAGCTTAATTAAAATAAAAACTACAAAATGAATGCGTTATAAATTTTAAGAGAGATTATTGATATAAATAAATATAAAAATTAATAAAAAAATTAATAAATAAATAAATAAAATATAAATATGACTAGAGAAGTCTCCTTGTTCTAGTGGAATCAATGTGTATCGTGGATATTATCATCGCGATATTTCATTATTTAATTGATTAAATTTAAAAAGTTCGAACAAAATAAAGAGTATATTGTGTTAATAGATAAATCCTTTAGAGATTAATTTCTTTTTTTCTTTTTTAGACCTAATATTTGATTACTTGTTTTCCTGACCACTAGTCTAGTATTAATTTATTTTATTTAAAACGTTGAAGTTGTGGATTTTTCAAAAAAGAACAACGTGATTGCGGCTCAATTGTTTTGTTATTAAAAAAAAATAATAATTTCATTTGTTATAAATTTAAAAACACATTTATATATAATTTGTCGATTGCATAATCTTCGTCGTGTTTTTTTCTCACGCCAATGGGATTTATAATTTAATATCTAGGAATTAAAACCAGGACTCCGTACAGGATTGTGAGAGATAATTTATTAGGATTTAAATATTTAAAAATAAAATAAAAAAAAAAAATAAAATCACTTTTAAAAATTAACTTCCATACATTTAATGTAAATTGTTTGGCTCAAGTTAATTTAAAACTGAAAATGAATTTTAAAATTACACGGGCGTTTGTGAAAACGTACCTGATAGTGAGGTAAATAAAATCCTTGGACTTTTACTAAAGGTTAAATGTCAAGCTGTCAATCGATAAAATAAATATACGTAAGGTAATTTTCACTAACAAGATTTCTCATAGGTTTCTATTATTGCTCTAGATGATTTAGCTGTTGGAGTAGAATAGTAGACGATAATTTTCTTCTGATAATGGTCTATCCTGTCCAACCAGCGGACTCGTCAAATCGATCGTATCCCAATGAAACCTACGCTTACTGTCAAACTCAATCCCCCTCAATTTTTTTAAATCAACCACAACAACAGCCGCAGCAACAACAGCAACAGCAATTAATTTACACTCATTATAACTCTATTCCAACTTGTACAACATCAACAATCCCACAATATATTACTCATACACGGAAACCTGGATCCTTAAATATACGCGATCAAGGTTAGTTTTCCTGATAAAAAATTTTAAAAAGTATTTCAAAAAATAAACAACATACATGTATTTTTTTTTTATCTAGATAATTATCGTGGAATAAAAAACCAAAAATTAAATAACAAAACAATTAGAATAAAAGAATTGTCTGGCCCTATTCAACCATTAACTTATGCGCCACCACCACTGGTTATATATGACCCAGTTCAAAATCACATATCATCTCCCCTAACTCCGGTTTACTTTAGTCAATCATCGTGCTTCAACCATGCCCCTTATCCCAGTGAATCATACGGCAATTATAATCACAATGTGGCCTCGCAGCCTTACTACAAGACTTCTGAAGTACAAAATTATTTGATACCTGAGCCGAAACTTCCCACTCAGTTTACCGCAGTCCCACATAATTATTATGCTGCAAATGTACAGAAATCCGTTTTTCCTTGTTCTGTTTACTCTAACAGTATCAGTGAAGCTCATTGTAAAGCTCCAGGGCAATTGTATACCAGCTCTAGTCTAAATTTGAATCCAAATGGGAAATTGATACCTGCATTATCAATCGCAAATGAGGTGACTAAGTACTCAGAGAAAGTATTTCAGGAACATCGTCTTCCTTACACAGAGACTCTTGTAGATAACAGAAATATTTCAAAGCCACATTCAAAATCTGACGTCAGGATTTTGAAAAATTTTGGGAATGAAGAAAAATATTCAGATGAGTCATTAAATTTTGATTTTACTATTGAAGCTGAGAAAATGGTGTCGGCTTTGTGCAACACTTCTGCTCATGAAGATAAAGACGAAGATAATAAAGCTGAAAATCAGGATAAATTAGTAATGACAAATGACAGTGAGAGTGATAAAAAAAAATACAAGCCCTGGTATTTAGAAGAGTATGACGAAGAGATAACGACTAAATCAATCGCTACTCAAACTTTTGATTTATCAGAGGAATCTACTTGTCCAGAGTTTATTCGTAAAACAGTTAATTGGGGTTGCAATGAGGCAGAAACAATCTTGAATGATTTATCAAGCTCACGACAAAAGTGGCTCACTAATTTATCTTCAGCGACTAAAACAGCTCTCGCCAAATCATCAACATGTTTTCCTGTTTTTGCAGGTGACAAAATTTTTTCCCAGGATTTAATAAACTCACTTTTGCGTATTAGCAATGGCTGGCTGATTCTTGATCATTATTTAAACAAACAGCACCATGCTAATTTAAATGATAAATATGATAATGATTTGCTGAAATCCTTCAAAAATTGGGAAGTATTTACTGGCGATCTTTTAGAAAATGTTATTAAGACTTTTGTAAAACTGGATTCTACTTCTAAAAATGACGACGACCTTTCTATGAATCCTAATATGCACTCATTTCCTGGTGATGTTTCTCTATATATAACTTATGGACTTTTTGGAGATACATCTACTGTTGGTACTAAAAATAATCCTCCTTCAGTAAAATCTCTTAATCGCTCCTTACTTAGGAATACTTTGAATGACAATGAACAGAAGGACAGATTGTCAAATTTTGGCCGTGAAAGTAAATTACGGACAAGATGGACTATAACTGAGCAGACACGCTCCAATGATTGCTTACAAAAATCTAACAAGCCTGATTGGAATTTATTTACAAGGGAATTACCGACGCAAATTGGCTCATTGAATAATCAATTGTCGCAGCAAAAATTACATTACAATTTTTTAATAACTCCTGAAGAATCTACAGACATTCCTACGCAGTTTTTTCAATTTAAACAGACATACGAAAGTCAACCATGTGTACCAAAATACACATTTGATTTAACTTCCAGTATAACAGAGAGTAGTAATTTAATTCAGCCAATTTTAACCAATGAAAATCGTACATTTTGGAATTCATGTATTACTCCTACGCCTATTTGTAATACTTTTCCGTACAGAAGTGGAAGTTTGAGTAACTTAAATAATAAAATGACGTTGTTGGGTCAAATGGAGACTAAAAAAACAGAAGTTAAAAATTTAAATGAAGGAGAAACGATAAATTTGTCTGCTTGGTTCGCGAGTATGAGAAATAAACGTATAGGAAATGGATCAGAAAATTCATCAAACTCAACATCTAATTGGTGGAAATCCTCAAATAGCATTTCATCAAAATTTCGTGAAGAGGCAGCTAAATGTGGAGCCAAAAATACAGACTCTACTTCAACATTGCGAAATGATATAAATCGTCAATTGCGTACACTAAAAAATATGAGGACCATTCAATCTGCTCCATGGACAGCTAATCATCTGCTAGATGATTCTCCAAAAAGTAAACGTCACGATGTTTATGACAGCTGTGAAGATTTACGAGTTTACATGAAACCCGGCAGCTACAATGTCCCGAAAAAAAAATGTCAGAGTCGTCGCAGTCGCCGTGATAATTCAAAGTCAAGCAATACTAAATCAACACAATCTTTGGAATGTGATGTTGCTAATAAATCAGTTAATAATGCTTCGTCGTCTTCGTCGACGTGCTCACAAGATATTTCAAAAGATTTCGCTTGGAAAGCTGCTTGCGCTTCGGCAGAACTTCTGCTGGATGCTTTAATTGTCAAAGAAAATTCTAAAATTAAAGACAATGAAACTTTCTCTGGACTCGTGAATGACAAAGCTGTTGAAGAAGAAGTTTGTGAAGAAGTTAGAGTTGATAAAATAATTGAAGAAAATTCTGATGAAGTTAATGAAGAAAAAGAAGAAAAAATAAATGCAATTGATTATAAAGATAATAAAGTTTCTGATGTAAAGTGTAAATTAGTTGATGCAGATTCTAGTCCTGTATTACAAGGACATCAAAAGACTAATGTTAAAACAGATTCTTGGTTGATTCGCACCCTGAGTAATGCAAATGAAGCAAAAAATACTGGAGATGAGGGAGAAAAGATTAGAACTGAAAAAAATAATGACAGCGTTGTTTTGTGGAAAAAGGACGACAACAAAGAAAGAAATTCAGATTTTTCACTAGAAACCAGTCATACAATTGCGGTAATGGCTTTGGTTGATGTAGTTGGCAAAGCAACGTACTCAGAAACTGTCAGAAGATTCTCAAATTCCGGTAAACCGTGTGCTCAAACTACCCCAAAGTCTAATGACAAAAAGAAAGCCAGTAAAAATTTAAATGGTGGACTGGGCGTAAGTGATGGGAAAAACGAGTCAGACATTAAGAAGGCGGCGACAGTAACGAAGCAGGAAGCTTTGAAAGCAAGGTGCGATAAAGTAACAAAGAATAAAAAAAAATTAAATAAAAAAGAAAATGGTCAATCCGTCTGGTATAGTTCTCGAAGGAATAAACAAACGTGTAATAATAATACGCCTGGATTTAATTATCCAGTACCACTTGATTGAATACTAGTGAGCATTCATCGAGCGCTGTGGCGGATGGATGTAACTCGTGTATTCTCGGTTTTTTATTACTTTTCGAAAGCTTACTGTTGCTTTTTTGTTAAATTTTTAGAATTGAGTGTCGAAAACCACCAGAAAGCCGAAAAAAATCAGCTAATCTACCACGGAATCGATGGATACAAATCAAAAAATCATGTTTACTTTAAATTTTACACTTGTGTTGATAATTTTTATCAACATTTTTATATGATTATTTATTGTTTTTAATTTCAAACGTTATCACAAGGTTTATATTCTATTTATTTACATGCATCTATTGACAATAATTTATTCGTTACTTTACTATAATTTTTTATTTTCAGAATGATAAAAATATTTAACTGATGAATTGTCATGAGAAAATTCATTTTTGCCAGTTCAAAATAATAATCGACAATTAAGTTTTCTGTTAAAGTTTTAAATAGTTGCGAAAATTACTAGAACTGTAATCACAGTTTGGAGATAAAATAATTTTGTTTATCATTGGAAATTATCAGCGACACTTGTCAATGATAATTTATTTAGAATGTGTCAATTATAATATTTATAATTATTAATGTCTTATCAGACAATTGAACATTATTACAACTATGTCGTAGAAAAATTTCTACCAAGTAATAATGTAATTTTTTCTAGATTAAAAAAAAAAATATTTAATATAAATATTAATTTTTTATGAGATAAAATGATAACTTATCTCGTGAAAAAATAAAAAAAATTACGACAGAAAAATAAATAATTTAAAATAAAAAATTTTGAATATATAATTGAAGAGTAAAATCGAGTTTTTGATTTTCTGTTCGTGTAATTATTATAATAATTAATCTATAATTTCCAATCCCAAGGAATGCAGAGAACACCATCACTCATTACTGAGTAATAATGGGTTATCCAGAGCATTACTCCTTCTAAAATAGGCCCTAAAGTTGATTTATGCTTGAGTAGATTCTCGCAGCTCTTGACCATCAGATCAGGAGTAATGCTGTCGTCTTTATTTAAAGCTAATAACCCTAGTTCTTTAATCGTCCTATCATGCAGTTCACGTTCTACATGTTTTATTCTGCAATAAAATATATTATTTTATATTAATCTATTTACATAAATCAGTATATTAAATTTTAAGTATCAAATAAATAAATTTTATACTTATTGTAATGATTTAGTCTCTTTGTAGCTTCATCTAAATTATCAGTTATAAAATTAACAAGAAGAAATCCAGGACACGATGATGGCACAATAAACTGCCCAGTGGGTGACAACATGAGAGGTCCTGCCTCTCTAAGTTTATAATTTTATATAAAATAAAAATTATTTCCGTTAATTTGCTGAAATTTTTAATTGAAAACTTACGCTTCGATTACTATTTCATGGGAAGACAAGCTGGGAGGCCATGAGCTCGGGTACTTGGATCTACCGCGATAGTCTGATAGTGTTGTCGTCAACTGTCGCAGCTGAGATTCATACTGGCCGACCATCACTTTCGGCATGAACTTCCTGCACATATAGAGCACTCTGAGCCTTACAATTACTCTGTAATAATTTAAACTATAGTACACACCGTCGGCCGATTTTGATGTCCAGCAGAACACGTGAGACAGCTTTCTCAAATGCTGGAAGTCGCAGTAATACTGGATCGTATTTTTTAACATTTTTTATTAACTAAAAAAAAAATTCTATTATAATATTTCTTATTGATAAAATTTTCTAATAAAAAAATAATAATAAACCTGCGGCTTTCGTGATCTATAATATTTTAATAGACACGTTTTTAAAATTCATTCATCTAATTTTTATATCCTACTTTTATTAATCAACCTTTTGATTATTTTATAATCGGTAATTTATTTCAGCAACTTTTTTAATTACGAGTCTAAAAATCTCTAAGTAAATTATAATTTCTATGTAATTGCTTAATTAAAAAAAAATTTACATCTAGCCAATTATGTCGAACTTCTCCAGAATTCAACATAACACTTCCTTCCAAACTGATTCCCGTCCCATTGGCGAAAACCAGCGTCCGATTTTTCAAAACATCCATTTGTTCCGGATGATGTCGAGCTAAAGCTTGAAATGCCAGCAAACATCCACGATAGTGTGCAATATTCCACCCGCAATCCCAAGTGATATCTTTGAGACCTAAGTCTTGGCACAATATTTTTTCTAATTTTTTGACTTCTTCTCTGACCGGTCGGCATGCTTCCAATTTAATGTGGGCTTCGTTCACATGTTTGTCCACGTATGCCCTTGAAAAATTATATATTAATCAACAATATAATAATTAACAATACTTCATAAATTAACAGAATATCATACTTAAAAGTGTCAGGCTCCGCATTCATTTTCCGTCTCATAAATATCGACATAAAAAATGGATCATCTTCTAAATCTGAAAAATTAACCCCATCCCTCTCGACCCGTGGATCGTACCGGTACTTAAATTTATTATCTTTGACGGGCTCTTTTATCTTATCTACAAACGTCGTCGATAAATTACATGTTTTCAAAATAGATAATATTGTTTTCTTAACATCGACTTGGTTTAATTGAATTTTGACTAAAGTAAATTTACCAGCTTTTACTTCTTTTTCATCCTTTGATCTCAAGTAAAATGGTAACGTTGTAGGCTTTATTGGCCTCTGTTGCTGCAGAGATTCCAACAATAAACTCAATTGTTTCAATGAATTTTCATTGACAGTCTGCAGATAAATTTATTGAAATTAGTGTTAATAATTATTAGGGTAAAAGTACCATTTGAGGCCACTGCTCTATTTTTGGACATTTAATACTTTATTTTAATTAATGAAAAAGTACAAAATAAAATTTCTATTGTAACAGTGAGGTAGAGGTATCTTTTTATAAATTTTCAAAATAAATTATCTCATTAGGTCTGTTACAAATTCTTTTATTTAAATTTTTAAAGTATCCAAAATATGATCCTGAAGTTAGTAGACAAATAGTAATTTTTGGATTTTTTTTTTTCACCAAATCAATTACAAAAAAAAAAAAAACTAAAAATATGCGCATGTAGAAAATTTTAAAAACTACAAGTGCAATTTTTTCAAATATTTTTTTTTATAGTTTATCGTCTAAAAAAAAAATTAAAAAATTATTAGACGTCTGCTAACCAGTATCATTCCAAAACTGGCCAAAAATGCTATCTCACCCTACTTAAAAAACAAAAAATAAAACAAATAGATTAAAAATTTTTACTCTTTGAGTAGGAAATTGACCAAATAAATCTGGATGAACAGTAAAATAAAAAGGCCGAAGTGCTGTTGAAATTTCTCCAGTACTTAAAGCTCTGACTGCATCATTTCTGCACAAACTAATCAACAAATGTAATTAAATATTCTATATTATTTATTAATAATTAGGAAATATTAAATATGACATACCTTCTTCTAAGTCTGCACAGCATTTTATGATAAATAAAATATCATTGATAATCATAAAATAAATAAAACACTCTTTGTTTTACTAAAACACACCGCACTTGTGTATACACTGATATCTGAACTGTATTTAATCGACTGAATGAATAATTTTCTTGTTTCAACCGCGTAACAATTAAAAATAATAATCGTCAAACAAAATAAAAATAATTAATAACTACTCATGTAATTGAAAAATACGCGATATGAAACGCAAGACACAATGGATTATCGCGCCACTGTTGAATTTATTTTTAGATAAATACTGAGGATCATTTTGTGTGTGTATATATGTATATACAAATGATTGAAATCAAATGATTGCAGACGTCATCAACAAAGTAACGTACGATAATTGAAATTTTTTAAATTTTTATTTACGTAAGCTTACAGTCAATTGGAAGTGAATACTGGATCGAATTGATTGATGATAATAATAATAATTGCATTGTAATTGTTGTAAAAAATGATTAATTATCACATGATTAATTACTGGGATTTTAAATATAAATAACCTATGCTAATAAATAAAATAAATTGAATGTCAAAATGAGGGGACTTTACTGCTCCCTTTCATGATTTTATTGAACTAGAAGTCACATGTTTATCAGCTGATTTACGTCAGCTGTGTAAAGTTTTTTTTTAAATGTCATCAATGTGTCAAGTTAAATGTCAAATTCATGCTCCAAAAATTTTAAAATTTTTTAAATTTATAAAAAATATTTTTTTAAATTGGATTTGAATTATAGAAAATTTTTCTGAGATTTGTTAAATTTTTTCTGTAACAAATTAATATTTTTAATGAATTAGACGTTGCCAGTGGATGAAAATATAGCCAACTTTTTGATCAACTTTGAGAAAGTTGTAGAGGGCGCAACTATAGACGTTATCTGTCAGTTTGACAGATAAAAATATTGGAGTATTTTATTTAAAAAGTTTATGGATCAATGATGTGAACAAGTTTTTAGTATTTTTAAAAAATTAAATTATGTCAAATAAAGCTGATGACCCAGAATATGTTTTGGTTGTTTTAAATTCTCTGGGTTTTATTAATGTCACTGCAGAAATGTTGAAAACTTTTATGAAACGTAATTAAATAATTTATAATTTTAATTTAGTATTTATAAAAAATAATCTATTCAAGTATTTATCGAATTTTAGAATTAAAGATGCATCGTAAATTAAAAAAAAATAATCACAATGAATGGAAAGAAAAAATGAAAAGAAAAATAATTTCGAGAAATCGAAAAGATTTAGAAAAATTTTTAAATGAAATTATACGTGATGATCAGAATTATTTACCCGAGTCCGGTAACGTCAATGAAATTAAAACTGCAAATGATAAAAAATATTCTGTACCTTTTCAAACAGAACGTCATCATGAAATTAGAGTAAATAAAGAAAAAAGTTTTGATGATAATAATAACAATAAGTCGAATTCGTTTATTGAGAAAACTCTAAAGCAAATCAACCAAGAAGATGCAGAAAAAAAAATTTTCGAAATTAGTAGAAAAGATACAACAATTAAAATCGAGTATAAAACTCCAGATGATTCGCGTAAAAAAATTTCAAGTTCTTCTAGAAAACTTCTATATGAAAAATCGGTAGATCCGAGTAACAAAATATTTCAAGTTGACGAAAATATTTCCACAAGTAGTAAAATACAACACAGTATGGATTTGAATTTCAAGAGTGACGGCGACACTTCTCATTCTTATAAGCAACTTCCTGCAGCAAAAAATACAACCAGTGTAAAAAATAAATTTAAACCATCTGATGAAAATGAAATTCCGATCGAAAATCTATACCATGATAATTCTATTAAAAGTAACTTAGATCTTTCAAGTTCTTATAAACAACTTCCTACAGCAAAAAACACAACAGCTGTAAAAAATAAATTTGATGCGTCTGATAAAAATGAAATTCATAAAATAGAAAAAACAAATCACGAAAATTTTAATGAAAATAATTTAGATATTTCGGATTCTTACAAACAATTGCCTGAAATAAAAGCGAGAAACCAGCAAATAGACAAATCCGTTCCATCTCAACAAATTCAAAGTCAACGAAATGATGTCAAAAGACAATCCAATAATAATGAAAATTTAATCGACAGTAACTTAAATTATTCAGACTTCTACGGTAATTTTTCTAAAGCAAACTTCAAAAGCAGTTCTTTAGAAAGAGTTAGTTTGGACAAAACTCCTCCAGAACAATATACTTTGCGAGATATAAGAGAACGCAGCCATTTGTCAAGTAGTTCAGGCAGTGACACTGAAACTGATTCATCTTATCAGCAGTTTGCACAAGCGACAGTGAAAAAAACTTCAATGACAAATGATAAAGCAGCTGGTGAAGAAAATCATAGACCGTTTATACCTAGTGGATTGAACGAAGTCAGTAATTTACGGTACGGTGATGCCAGTACCAGCGAATCCAATGATTCATATCGACAAATACCTAATAGACAACCTACTAAAGGAAATTCGATAAATAAATCACGAAATTCCGCACACAGTGTTCCCAATTTTAATGAACGTAGTGTATTAAATTTCAATAGTGACAGTAAATCATCTTCTGAACCACTTTCTCAGTCGAATGCAAACAAGAGAAAGGAAGAAAACACAAAAATTTATAAAAAACCAACTCGTTCACAACAATTGAAGCGAGACGACATTAAAGAGCGCAGTGTACTGGAGTACTGAAACTGATATAAAACAAACCGATGGCTTTTAGATTATTGACAAAGATTGAAAGAGGGCTACAAATAAGGATTAAAATTAATAATTACGATTTTAAATTACATAAAATATTTTCGAAGGCAATAAATGAAATAAGTTTACATTTAAACGAAGTTATTTATTTTTTATTTATTAAATCATTGATATTTTATGCATAAGCTCATACGCTCTGAAGAAGCCGCAATAGTGCGGCGGTAAATCGTAATAAGTAAAATACGTAACGATCGAGTGTAGCCTAACAAAATTATTATATCGGCACATCGGGTTTCCCGAGTGTGCTGAAAGTACGTTTATTTTTTTTTTTTTTTAATGGACGTTTTTCCCGGCTCATTATGGTAAGTAAAAGTTAAAATTCCTAGACGATTAAATGAATATGTAATCTTTACTTGAAATACATTTACTAATTGAATTTGATTGATTAAATAAATTTCTGTTAGAAAAATATAGAGAAAATAAATCAATTAATCTTGTAATTTAATTAGGTATTTCATCTGATTGGGCAAGTGGTAGGTTTTATTTTTTACGGACTCTTAGTAGTAGAGTGTAATGTAATTATTCGAAATCAAGACATCTGTAGTATCCATAACGGGCGCCGAGTGTACCTGGAGCTCGGGGAACAGGGAATAGTTTACGCTAAAAATGTGTCATCCGTTAAAAATTTGCCAAGACAACAGCAAACAGGTTCGCGATTGTACGCAACAAACAGTTCTCACGAGCAATGTAGCTTGGAGCTCGTGACCTGTCCGTCCTGTGCCATCACCGTGACGTTCAAGAGCCTGGCCTTGCCTCATTCCTGCGGTGACAGTGGCATGATGATGGACAGCCCGTGCAGGTGATGCCCTACGACATTATCATTTTCAACCTGCGCCAAGAATATTTTAAATCTTCAACCTTTTCCGTAACCGCGACCACGACCACGATAAATTTAAAAGTTTATTTTATTTTAGGTGCGACTATGTCTGGATCTCAGAGCCACCTTACGAAGATATCTCGGGAACACCGTACTGCGGATTGTATGCACCGATCACTTATAGATCCAGCACCAGAACTGTTTCCATTACTCTGCTATATAGTCAGTCACATAATCACGCTTTCACAATTGAATATGTTTCAGAGAGTATGTTTGTTGAAGACTAATTGGTTATTGATTATCAATTTTCAATTAATATGTACGACATTAAATTACAGGAAATAGAGTTAATTTGAAGGGCTGGGATCCTACGGTTACTAAAGGATTTAATGGAACTGTTGGTGGTATTCTTACGTCTCCATTTTTTCCTGCTAGATATCCAAGAGATTTAGGAATGGAGTACGTAATTACTTGTCCAGCTGAAGCACCTTTTTGCCGGGTCCGAGTACTTTTTAGTGACTTTCAATTGGCAACTGTTTCTATCATTGAGGTAAAAGAAATAAATATACAAATATGGACATCAATTGATCATTTATTGTATAATTTTGTAAATTTTTTTCGCTGCCAAGTTTTACGATTGGAATGGACAAAGATTGGACGTCAGCAGTGGCGCGAGATTCCGACCACCGATAATTGTAAGCTCTGGACCGTCATTGCTGATAAGATTCTACGCTAACGGAGGAACTGGTCTTGGTTATAAGGCTTTCTATTCTTATGTAATTGGACATAGATATGACAAAGCCATTCAGCCAATTACTGACTGCGGCGGATATGTGGAAAACTTGGGTGGCACTATTACCATGATTGATATGGTAACTGAAGGAGTAAAGACTTATGACTGCGTTTGGCTTATCAGACCCCCAAAAAATTTTCTTCACATGAAAACACATATGTATCTCAAAGTCATCACATTCGCAGACATGGGTAAAAAAAAAATGATATATTTTATTGATCAAATAAAATTTATTTCACTCTTTCTGCAGCTGGAAATACCGAATTGATAATTAGACAAGGTCCAACATCAGCATTGCTGCCATTGGAAATACTGAGGCATCCAGCAAGTCAACTTCTACCTCCGAGAATGAGGGAGCATATTACTCCAATAGTCAATGGGTTCCATGTCAGTTTACGAGGAACGTTTGGTGCTAACTCTAGGGTCGCGATTGCTTATGCAGCTTTTGGTTACATGGGTAAAAAAATCTGTTTAATAATTTGATGAATAAATTTTCAATCAGTCAACTTTCAAAAAAATTTTTTTTTAATTTTAGATTGTTTTTCTGGATCTGATTTTCTATGTCAGAATCATCGATGCATTCAGAGTCAATTGAACTGCGATGGATTTGATCATTGTGGTGACAATAGTGATGAGCCAACAACTTGTCTGAGAGGTGAACTATTTATTTTAATTTAATTAATAATCACTAGACTTAAGTGATGAAAATTATTTGGCAGATTGGGGAATGGAACCGCGAGACGGAAAATGGCATATGAACAAAGCAAATTACTATTTCCCTAAAATAGATCGTTATCCAGATTTAAAAACTGCTACACTAGTATTTGTAGCCAGTAGTTTAGGATTAATAATCCTCATTTCCGCACTGATTGTTTTGCTGTACCGGATGGGCGCTCGGTCGCGTCAGCAACGAGAACTTCAGTCACGTCTGCAGACAATCAGCGAACTATTAGGTATTTTATATCAAGTAACAATAATATAGAGGACAGTGTTCCAAAGTAGGTGAAAATTATTTCACCCTCAGATCGGACAGTCTTCGATATTGCAGATGGCGCCCGGATCGACGAGGCCGCTGTTCACGACGAACCGCCTGTTTACGAAGCGCCGCCGGGTTATGACGAGGTCATTAAAGTTGGCTTTGAGAACGAAGGGGTTAAATGCAAAAAAATACGTAACTTTCTGTGGGGGTCAAGAAGCAGGAGCTCCCCTCAATGCTCGTAATTTTTTACTTTCTATAAATGTATTTACCATTTCATTGAATAATTGTAATTATTTTGTGGTTTTTTATAATTATTATTCAAGGCAAGAATTACCCACATCATCAAATTTAGTCGTAGACCTCGCAGGAGCGAGTAGAAATCGTGAAACAATACCAACGACAGCCACAACAGTGGCATCAACTATTACGACAGTTAATCCCGTTGAGAGAATCCCTGAAAGTCCACCTCCACCTTATGTCACACCTCCTGGAAGTGTTCTAGATAATTATCGAATATGTCTATCACGACATAATGTCACTCGTAAATATTAAGCAACATTATTATTACATAATATAGATTCAAGTCTTATAATTTTTTTTACCACTCGCAGTATTTTAATTAAATTAATAAAGCCATTAAAAAAAAAATTTCAGACACTTCAGTTCCACTAAGCGTCCGAGGTGACCATACACGTCGAACCTGGAACCGAGCGACTGAATTACGTCGTTCATTACCAGATCCAGACGAAGTGGCGGCATTCCAACCTGATGGATCTATTGACTACGAGGCACTTGGTGCGTATCTTCGGAATTACGCTCCTCGAGGGAATGCCTCTGTTGAACCGTTTGATTCACAGCCGAGGAGCTTGCCAGATGTTGGTCTAATCACGAGGCCAAGATCCAACGGAGACTTCGCAGAGCGAGGGGACGAGGATGCGGACAGAGGCGGGGACGGGGACGTGGAGGACGAAGTAGAAGCAATTAGCTACGACAGTCGGTGTATCAATCTCAGTCGTAGCAGTGACAATCACCAATTACATGGATGTACTTGTGAAGGAGCTTGCGGATGCGCAAATGACCACAACACAGTTGGATCAGAAACCAAACAGGGGAGAGATGATAAAAATATAAAATCTAAAAGTACTATTATGAAACTATTGAAGTCTACATCAACTTCACAGACATCGACGAGCGTGCCAGAAGCTAGTGGACCCGAGCCGTCTACTGAAGAGTTTGAAGACTGTAGAAGACGTTCAATTTGTTCTGGAGACACTTACTTGTCTCTCGGAACAATGTTTAGCACTTGTAGCAGTCCTTATGAATTAGAAGAACACGATTTCACGTCAGAAACAAATAGTATTATGGAAAATATGAGTATACTTTCTAAAACACCATCTCGCACGCCTGTAAGAACTACGAGAATCACCATAAACACTACGAGTGACTTTAGATTTAAAACACGCAAGCATGTACGTAAATATGCGAGTTGTGATACTGACAGCTTTTTTGAAAGTGTCAAGGCGTTGGATGCTTTTTTGGAAAGACGTAATACCACAATGGTGCAACCGAGAAACACGTCCACGGTTGTTACACTCTTTGGCACGCCGGGACATCATCGACGCAGAGCTTTGCGATCTCATGGTAACCAACATGGAATTTTTAATTGCGTGCGCGGATGGAAATCCAGTGATGACACTCGTTCTAATTGACTTTTTAAATATTTATTTAATCAATGGCTTTATTGTTTTAACTTCAATTGAGATGAAAAAGTACAATTTATTTTTTTGTTTAAAAAAAATCTATTGCTATAATTTATTTTTTAATTTTAATTTTAATTTCAATAATTCCTAATAAAATATCAATTTATTCCACTGTTATTAAGAAACAAATTCAAATAAATAGACTCTACTGTACCTCAAAGAAATAAAATTATAGTTTATTTTAAAAAAAATTAATTGATTAATTAATTATATAAATTAATACTGAAGTAAAGTAGTGACCTCTTGTAAATTAAAAGGCAATAACGTTTTCACCTTGGCTTCATCTTCAGAAGTTCTCAGTGACTAGCATTTTACTTTACGCTTAACTCTAATTGAATTTATTATTATCCAAATGAAGTACTAATAATAACTATCAACGATACCATACATTATTATTTATTATATGCAATTAATGATAAACGTATCCATGACAGTTTGAATTACGCACCAATTACTCACAATTATGACCCAACAATTAATTTATTCACGTAAAATAAAAATATTCATTTTTATTGTCTATCAGGGAAGTAAAAAAATCTAATATTTTCAAATGTCCTTCACTTTCTTACACAACGATCATAATTATATATTTTTTTATTTATTAATCTCGCTCATTTTTTTTTTTTTTCCAATTTTCTTTGCCTCTACTCTTTAATTACTTCGTTCATTGTATCCAACAATTTTTATTCATCACCTACATGTGTACATATTTACATATATATGACAGCAATTACAAATGTGCATCAACAAGTTGAGACATTAATCACTAACTTGTAACTTTGACAGTCAATTTGCATTGTATTAATAAATAATTATTTAACTGTTCATTGTTTGATAGTTTTTAAATAAAATAATTAAATTTTTTTTTTATTTAAATAGAAAAAAATTGCTATTATCTATCACTTATAGTGTCAATTAATAATTTATTGTATTTAATTTTATCGAGTATTGTAAGATCTTTTATTTAAACAAATAAATACCTGAGTGTAAATACCACAACATAAAACGTCAGGTCGTTCATCGAACATCGCAATTAACTCGTTGCCACAATAAACGAACATTCGTGATCAACAATTTTTTTTTTATTTACTGCCATTATTTTTTTTTGTTTAACAATCTTGTGATTTAATTTTTTAATGACGAATTTATTATTTTTGCTGACTGTTAAAAAAATGCTGTCTATTTATGAACATAATATTCAGTGTCCCACGCGGTGTCATCATAAGGGATTGACACAGTACTCATTAGCGCCATTACTATGGATTCATATTTAATATGTGCTGATATATTTTATCGATAAAAAATTTATCAGCTCAATTTGATGTTGTGTATGTGTGCAATAGTTTAAATGAAAATACATATTTTGTTTGAATTTGATCAGGCAAAAGAATCTTTTAATATTCAGCGAAGTTATTTAGAATTTTATTAAAATTTTTTTTAACATATCACGCGATCTAACCAGCTCACGAGTCGATAAATATCAAGAAAAAATGTTCACTGCAGTTAAATTTATGTGTGCAATAAATTAACAATTAGAATTATTTTTAAAATGTTTACACGGCTTGTATCTGTGTACTGGATATTGTAATGTGGATGTAAAATGGTAAAGCTAGTGGGATGTATTATTAAATGATTGACGAGTAAATTATGGTGGTTGTTTAAATATTGAGGTGAATTACGAAAACGTGAGTCTTATGCTGATCTAACGTTATACATAAATTTTATAGCAAATTATAATCTTTCAAATTCTATTGCTTTTATAATTTTTTAATTCTATTTAAATTCAAAAGAAGTTAAATTCAACGGATTATAAATTTAAATAATTATTAAGTACGAAATAAATTACAAGTCAATTTCAGTATTAATTACTAAGAGAAGGCTGGATATAATGAAGTTATCATCAAATTTTTTTGCAAAGAATTTTTCACAAAGTGACTTTAAATCATCACTTACTGTATTTATAGATTTTTATGCCAATTGAGATCACTGTACGGAGAGAAATGTCAAGTAAATATGCCTATGCAGCATAGTAATAATTACATTACTCTATAGTTTGTGTATAAGAGCGGGAGGTCACAAACTATAGAGTAATGTAAATATTACGGTGTTGCATCGGCATATTCACTTGACGTTTTTCTTCGTGTAGGGCTTATTTTTTCCCAATTTTTTATTCAGATGCTTTTACTTCCAAATTGTATTGTAAGTCATATTATTTTTTAAATTTATAAGTAAGTACGATATTTTGTTAATAATATTAAAATAATTATTATTTTTAGGCAGCCCGATTTCGTTCAATATTGAAACAAAAAATTCTTGATTCAAAATTAGTTAATCGATTTTTACGTTCGTTGCATCAATCAATAGGGCTACTCGAAACATAAATTTGCTACAATGTAGAAACAAATCGGTCGCGCAAATTTCTAGTTATGCACCAAAAATCACAAGAAAAAATTTTTTTAATTCAAAATTTTTTAATTTTCAGAACTCGCGCGCGCGTGCGGACGTCCACCCGGAAATAGTCAAAATAACTTCCTAAGACCTCAAATCGTCGAGATTTAATGGGAACTCGATTTTCGAAAATTGGACCGAAGCCAATAAATTCTCTTTTTTGTTTGAAAACTTTCAATTTTTATAGCAGGAAGTTAAAAAAATTTTGTATATTAAAAAAGAAAAAAAAATAATAAATAATATTATTTTTTTAAAGTCATTATTATGCCCGACCTTCTTCTATATTTTTTTCAGATTAATAATTAATGACCAATGGGTACATATTAGACATTTAAATATTTGAAAGTTCAAATAATTAGTAAGACACCACTATATTTTATTTCGTAATTTTTTTTAATTGCCTGCGTAATAAAATAATAATTATAAAAATCTATCATAATGGAATTTAATTACGCAAAATAAACTATAATTCATAAAAAACCATTATTCACATTTTGCAAGCTCATCGCTGCTATATCTAATGGTAATTAAATACTTTGTTAAATATATACCATTACTTATCGATTACCGTTTTCAAAGTATAACTTTCGTGAAAAAAATAATGAATAACGAGCATTTTAGCTCATTAATAATTATTAATGCTAATTTATTTATGTTTACTCCTGTCATAATTTTATAAACTAAAATGTATGAAAAAAAATATGAAATTAATTAGCAACTAATAATTATTATTATTTAATAAAATGTCACAATGATTTAATTTACCTATGTCCTATTATGAAATCATCGTGTATATAAATGTATTTATATAAAATGTGAACGATATAGTTCGACTTATTTATCGAGTCATTAAATTGCGCCATAAATGAATAGAAGGATAAAAAAGAAGAATAAGTCAAGACGATAAATGGTCAGACGGATAAGTTGTGACCTCAGGTGAGTTTCGGGATGGGCAAACATAAAAGTAAATATTTAAATATTTTTTAACACATTTAAGGGCTTTGTTATGTTTCTCGAAATATCCACTTTCTTTATTTTACACATCGTCTTTACTTTAACTCACTTGAAATTACAGCCGCGTTTTAAATTTTTAATGTCTTAAAAAAATAAACGTCATTGCGCAATGGAAATTAAACTAATGGTTTTTAAAAATAATAAAAATTAAGCTGTGAATTCGAGATTGTAATTATACGCGAGACCTCTTTTAAATTAGGTACAAACTAAATTTATTTTATTACAGTATTTATTAATTTTTTATTTAAATTAATATTAATTTCGGAGTCTATATAGCGAAATATACAAATGACATGAAGTGGAAAAAAAAAATAGTTTACCCCGAATTGGTTTCAGTCAAGCTCGTGTGGCAATCGTATAAATTAAAGGTGATTTGGATGAGGCTAAGGTTGTTGCTTCACATTCAAAAGATATATATATGTATTTTTATTTTTTCATGTTTGGACCCATCCCAAAATTATGTAACAGGTTTCTTGATCACGCAAATTTTATTTGTAAACACGTTAATTTTTTAATTTTAAAATGAACTAAAAATATTTTATAGCACTTTTTTTATGTTATTTATGATAAGTACAATAAAATAAAAATAAAATAAATTATCCTTTAAAATTTAAAAAAGGATAATAATTAAGAATATTATTATCTATTACGAAAAATTAATCAATTCGCTAATAAGGTATTTAAATTTATATAACATTTTTAAATTTATTTTATGTAATAAATTACTGTGAGTTAAAGGTATTATATTATTTATTTAAATTAAAAAAAAAAAAAATTGGCAAATCAATTTCTATATGAAATAAAATATTTAAGTATATTTATTGACCTCGTCGACATTTGTTATTCGGTATTTATAAGAAAATAATTGCTCATCCCATCACGATAAATTTCATTAAATTCGCGGATTGTAAAAAAAAAATATAAAAATTTAACCTTCTCAATTTACTGTCTGTCATAGCTGGAGGCTGAAGAGTAACAATTATAATGAGAACGTCCGCTGCAAAGCATCTTCAGTACCTTGCATTGCATGATTATAACGATTTGATTGGTTTGTTTATAAGGATCAAGTATTATATGAGCCACTGACGCACTTTAACGAATCTGTGGGGGGTCGGAGTAAGTTTAGTTGACTATGAAAGCTTATGAATGTTGTGATAGGTCTATTTATTTATTTAAAATTACCAATATTACTTAATTAAATAAGTAAATGGAATAAAAGAAATGATAATGGGTACACTGTAAAATATCGGGAGTGAATTCGGGTTTAAATAAAATCCGAAATCACTCCGTCACTTGGAGCTTTGGAGTTTTTTGAAAAAATAACTCCGCATACGAAGTAAATAAGGAGTTTGTTTTTCCAGCAGATTGATTTCAGAGGGGTCTAGATTTTATTTCAATCCGCATTTACTCCGATTCGGGGCTTTAGTATTAAAATAAACTCCGCTTCGGAGTAAATTTCACTTCGAAGGGATTAAAGTCAAATTTTTATTAAGTGAAATTTTTATTAGTACTCATTTAATCGACGCAGCTTGTAAATACTCGAACACGAATCATGATACCGAAAATATATGAGTCATGTAAAAAATGAATACAATATACATATATATTAATAAGTGAACAGACATGTTTGTTTTATCGAATGTTAATTTGCCAATAACTTTCTGGTGCTGTGTAGCCAGAGCTGAATTATGTGGAATTTAAAAAGACGCCGACTTCAAATGATTATGAAAATAAATGTAGATGAAGAAAAAAAATAAAAGTTTAAAGATAAGCCCTTCACTTGGACCGTTACCTTTCGGATATTCTCCGGTATAATGTAACTGAGACTTGTACTCGTGAGATGAAAGAGAGTCTTAAGAAGAAGAATTGACACGCTCACGCATAATCAATTTTATCCTCATAATTCTTACGACGTATAACGACACACGCATATAGAGGCACACACACACACACACACATACACACACCTGTCATTTGTACTGCATACATTTATTTAACATTTAGTACACTCTCTCTTTCTCTTTCGCTCTTTTTGATAAGACTTACGACAAATATTTCTTCACAATCACCCAAACTCATCTTTCACTAAATTTTACAATCTTATGAAAAAAATATAATTAATGACCAAGTGATTATTTTATTATGCACCGATGAGTAAAAGTTAAATTTTAATTTTACTGTAATATATATTTTTAACAAATAAATTTATGTCATTTAATCTGTTATTTGATGAATTTTAATTTTTTTAATGGTAATTATTTTTTTTCAAATTTATCTCTACTTAAAAATAATTAGAGGTAAAAATGTTGTAAGTAAATAAGAAACAAATATTTTTAATTAAGTAAAAATAGATTTTAATCGTTGAAATAAACATTTAAAATATTCAATTACACAAATGAATAATAAATGTTTAATAAAACAATACAATAATTATTTTTAGCAATCAAATGTATGACCCATTAGTTAATTAACTAATTTATTTAGAACCGGCGGCCGAAGTTGGGTTTAGCGAAACCCTGGGATACTTGAGGAGTTGGAACAGTTTTGACAGAACTTCCTGGTTGGAAGCTACCGCTCAAAGTACCTTCGTTTTCTTCAGGGTGAGCTGCGTTGTAGTCAAGAGCGCGGAGGATTTCTTCAGGTACTGGAGGAGCCACTGGAAGATGAGCACCTTCTGGGTGGAATCCAGTCTCGTCAGCGGTGTAAGTAACTTGGTAGGGTGTACCGTCAGGGCCGGTGTAGCTGAATGATCCACGGGCGACGATTGCTGGAGTTCCTTCTTCGCCTACTGGTCCAGGCTGTCCTTGTTCATCAACGTGGATTCCGTGCTCGGTATCGTAGCTGTATTGGTAAGCGCCCTCGGGCGATTGATCGTGGGACTGACGTAAAATGGCAATAGGCACTGGTGTGACATGTTGGTGTTGAGCAGCAGCTACTGCTACCAAAGCAAAGGCAACGACCTTAAAAAAAAAATTATTATTTAATAATCAATCATCGAATGGATTTTTATTTGCTGATTAATGAGATTTTTTTATTTTATCATTGTCATTAAAATTGTTGGCTAATTTAATAAAGAAAGTAAAGACTTTCATTTTTGAATTTAATTTTAATTGTTTTTTTTTTAATCGCCATTTTCTCTATCACGTGTGTTGTAACAGTTTACTTTCTATCCACGTTTATCATCAATTGAGATACGAAACTGTCAAGATTGATAGGTGATGGCACACCCTGAGTACGGGCCCAATTGTGAGCAACATTATGTGCAAATTGAGTTCAATGTGTAGAGATCGCGAATGATATTGTCACACGTCTTAACGATTCGATGTTTAGAATTTTAATGATTTTGCAGCCAATAAATTATCTATGTCTCTATTATTATTAGATTTTTTTTTACAACTCATCCACAAAAAAAAAATATTAAATTAATTTTTAAAAAATGATTGAATTATTTTTTGAAAATAAACTCACAAGGAATTTCATGTTGACGATTGTATGAAGATCAACAACTGACTGTGATTATTTTGGCTGCTAAGTCAGGGCTATTTATACAAAAACTTTCTCATAACTTATGAATAGGCGGATTACTATAAAGTAAGAAGTTTTGGGAATGTCACGCATCTTCTCAGAATTATACGATTAACGAGTCTGGTATAGGCAGAGGGAGTGGGAGGAAGGAGTTACAGTAACCAAATGATAATATCAATATGTGCAGTAGACTATTTTGACATTAAGGAATTTATGCATACGAAATTTTCAGCAAATGAATGAAACAGAAAAAGGAGACTAAAGTTAAGATTTTAGAATGAAAACGAATGTGTTCTTGTTATTCCTTCATAAATTTCAAATTTACTTGCTAACATAAAATTGTACTTTCGATTTCACAGATCTATTGATAAAAAAAAAGTTTTATTCTAAATAGACGAGTTTCATTGGAGCTCTGTAGTCTTCACTTTCAAAGACATCCTTGATAGTCATTAGTCATTAGTCATTATCTATCGCACTAAATACCCGTATAATACTAATAATTTATTGCTGTAATTTTTAAAATGTCAAAACTTATTTGTCCGAAAATAAATATTTAAAAACGTTATTAATATTTAATATGTATTATTTATTATTTATGAAATAACTTAAATAATTTTGCCTCTACCACGACCATCTTTAACTATATGTTAATAATTTTTTATGCAATATTTCATAAAAAATAAAAAAAAAAAAGAAGGTTATTAAAAAATTAACAATTCTTATTTTTTTATTTTATTCATAAAAAATTTCAAAAGTCACTGGGATATTTTTAACGTTACAGGTAAATGCGAGGGTCGTAAAAAATATTCATTTATTTATCAGATGTACCGGAGCCGGTCCTATTATTTAGTAAAAGACAAGTAATTATACATGTATATGTATATGTATATGATGATGATGATAATAATAATGAAATAGTAGAGAAAAAAAAAAATAAAAATTTCGGGTGAATGTTATATAACATCGACTAGATTCTAAAGGTCATGGCAATAAAAAATTCGGCATCCCCACTCTTAGAAAATATCAGATAGCTTCTTTTCGTAGCTGTCTAATTTTAATAAGTCCCGAAAGTGGGGTCCACAGGCTTAGTATAAATAGTCACGGGATTATTCTACGAAATCAATCTTGGTTGAATACTCATCTTTGTACGGACTTGTTTGCTTTATAATTTTATAAATCAACATGAAGTTTCTTGTGAGTTTTTTGTGATTAAAATTTTTTTTATTAATTATATTTACTCATCTATTTTTTTACGTTTGTGAAATTTAATTTTTTAATAATATATCGAGTGCAGAATTGTTAAATATTTTAATATTAATAATAATTTTAAAACAATTTTTTAGATAATTTCATTGGCTGTCATTGCCGCAGTATCTGCACAGCAATACAACCAGCAGAACCAGCAGCCGATTGCGATCGTAAGACAATCCCAAGATTCTTCCCCCGATGGTTCTTACCAGTACAGCTACGAAACTGAAAATGGCATCAGCGTTGACGAACAAGGACAACCCGCTGCACAAGGACCAGATGGAGCAGCTGTTGTCGCTCAAGGAGGGTACCAATACGTCGGTGATGACGGTGTTACTTACCAAGTGAGATACACCGCTGACGAGACTGGATTCCACCCAGAAGGTGCTCATCTTCCAGTGGCTCCTCCAATCCCAGAAGCTATCGCTCGTGCTCTTGAGTACATCCGCACCCACCCCCAACCACAAGAACAATAAACCAATAATCCAATTCTGTAAATTTATTATTGTTAAAATTTCATGTTTAAATAAATTTTTTTTTTAATAAAAAAATAAAATATACATCATTTTTTTATTTTTATTTATAATTAATTTAATTAAGTTATATTTTAGTAAATTAATTACCTTAATTTTATTTTCTCACTGGTCTAAATATTTATAATAAATTCACAAACTTTTAGCAGATAACTCATCCATACCATCCATATTCAAGGACACCAAGTTTTTGAGAAAACAAAAAAACTAGTAAGAAATATCGTCTTTTTAAAATTCTCGGCACGCGTAATAAACTGGTTAGTATTCAAATTTATTTACTAAAAATCACATCCGGGTTTATGGTAACATAAAAAATAAATTTTGAAAAATTTTGATACATCTATCAAATATTTAAATTAAAATGAAAATTTAATATCAACTCAAATATATATATATATATATATATATATATATATATATATATATATAACAACTCAAATATATATATATATATATATATATATATATACATATAAATATATATTATTAATATTCAATAATAAAAAATAATTTATTACAAATTGTTTCTAACACTTGTAATAAATACTTCGTGGGTTATAATAAGCCAATAAAATATATATACAATATACAAAACGTAATTCGCGAAGAATTCAGCCCACTGGATTATTTGTGTCGCAAGAAACAATAGAGGAACCCTGTATATTATTATAAATTCCTTGTACCTTACGCACGCCACTTATTCTTCATATTCATCAGCTTCTTCGTCTTCGTATTCACACGTATACTCTAAATCAATTTGTGTATAAGAGATTTACACCTTTCAAAATTATAAGCCATTATTATAATATTAATATATACAAAGGAGTCGTCATATAGATATTCCGCCCACGGATTTATAGACATGATTAGAACATCGGGATGTGTATTCTCCATAGGTCACATACACTTTAGAAAAATTATCATTTCCCCCCACCCAGAGCACACAGTAATTTTATAGCCTATTTATAAAAAAAATCTAATTATTCAAAATATTATTGACTTTCAAAGCAAGTGAATAAATTAAATAAAAATATTTTAACTCATAAATTTCCTATTCAATAAATTTTATTTCCATTAAAATTCATACACTCTAATAATTAATAAAATATAAATTTTAATTACCCATTAAACATTACAAAGTATCAGTAGCATGTTTTCAAACCTTTACAAATTTATTTACTTACATTATCGTCTAATGTACATGCATTAAGATAACCGTTGAAACAGACTTGCAATTTATTTACTGAAAAGATAGTGGTTAGATTTGAAATGTAATTTATATTATATTAAATTATATGCAAGCAGAGCGCAGGATCTCTTCCAAGAAGATTATTGATGTAGATTTTAAGTCAGGGCACATTTGTCTCGATGAGTATTGCTATTGAGTAACCAGAAACATTACTGGGAGGTTACACCTCGCGATTAATATGATGGCTTTTACTCACTACGCCTCATAGCCATCGCTCGTATAGCAGCAACAGCAGGAGCAGAAGCAGGATCGTAGTTCTCATCCTCACAATCATCATTATCTACATGCTATATAGGATAGTGTAGATGTGCCATCAGGTATGGCCAGAGGAAATACTTTTTAATGTCAAGGCACCTTTTATTGTTGGAAGTTTTTATATTCAAATAACCAACAACAGCAACAACTTATGTTACATACTTTTATAACACATGCAACACAGCTTTGCTTTGTTTTGTTGTTATTCTGCTCGGGATGTTTTATTTGGCACGCGGGGTACGTCCCTCTTTACTGTACTACACTTGTACTGATATCCTAGCCAGTTGGATACTATCAAAGCTGAACAAAACACTAGACTACACTCTTTCTATGGAAAATAAATATACACATGAGGTTTTGAGCAATCTCTCTATCTTTTTATTTAACTTTTTTGAATTAGCCAATAGCTCATGGACCGTGATAAAGTTACTATTTACTCAAGACCGGACATATGAATTCGGAGCCTCAAACAAAAACAATTAAACTGTGATGGTAATCGATGTCGCAAAATTTCATTCCATTGGATTTATGTTTTCGATATGGCGGAAAAAAAGGGATTTTTTTAAAATTTATATATCCCGGAAGGTTGGCGGTCAGTACGAGTATTTATTTCAACAGTTGAATTGCTCTCGATTCTATTATAAATCGAGAGTAAGATTGTTATTTAAATAAATAGGTGATGAGACTCGGGAACATAAAAACTATTCGACCGACCTCGAGGAGGTTTCTCGCTCAAGACAATGGTCGCATGATTATCTCTAGCACGCATCTTGGCTTCATTAACATCGTCTAATCTAATCGTTTGGTTAATTAAAAAATATAATATTATAATATTATTTACAAATTTTTTGCTAAAATAAGTATCGGGTAATAGTTAATAGCTAATGGCCAATAGACAATATGAATGTACATATTAGTATTTCATGCACGACAAATTATAACACCTCGTTAACTAAAGGTCACGTCGATGAGTTTATTAAGCGAGAGTGTGATGAGAAATAGACACATCCTTTTTCATGTTTTATGATTTAATAAAAAATATATGAATGTAATTTTTTTTTTTTTTTTTTTTTTTGTGTTATATTAATAATTATAATTAAATTTAAAAAATGAAAAATGTTAACAGTGAAAGGAATACGCCCTTAGATGTGGCATCGATCTAAATCCGTTCTCGTTGGATTGTAGTAAGACATGGTAATTAGAATAGTAATAACTGGGGTCGAGATGGAGATACAGACGCAGACGTGGACATAAACGTAAATGTAGATATAACCCCTCAAGAGTCGGGTAATAGAGTTAGATGATATTATGTTAGACGTAAGATTGTTATGTGTGGGTCATAATAATAATAATGAGCATGCATGGCTCATAAAAGACCTGGGTACCACCTACCAAGCCCGCTTACGTCTCTTACACACAATGTCCAAGGTGCATTTACTGCTGCGTGCACCCCACTTTGAATTAACAACGTACACTTATATGTGTATATTGTAATGCACGTTTTAGTCCTTCCACCTTGTTTTGTGTTGGTTAAATCCCCCACTGTTGGCATAATCGAGCCACCAAGAAGGAAGAAGCTGCATAAGCCCTCGCTGGTATAAATTCCCTACGGATAACCGGCATGAGGATACTTGATTCGCGGTAGCTACTAAGTTTCGTCTCTTGTCGAGTTACTAAAATTTTATAAATTAACTACAGACATGAAAGTACTCGTGAGTGTTACCATTTATTTTTAATCTAATTATTTTTTAATTGTGTTTTTATTTAATTAATTACTAAAATTTTTTTTAAATATTACATTTACAGTTTGCATTTTTGGGTTTGGCGACAATCGTTAGCGCGCAATTGAAATATCCTCAATATAATCCAGATTACTATGGACGTCGGTACGCAATTCTTCGGCAAAACCACGATCAAAATATCGACGGTTCTTATGCCTACAGGTAAATTTTTTTTTTTTTTTACAATTTTATAAAAAAAAAAAAATTATTTTTGTAATACAATTTTATTGAGACATTGGACAGTCGCCGATCGGACATAAGATATAGTAATAATAATTATAGTAATGCTCGAAACAATAGTTAATTAATAACGTTTTCCCATGCAATAATCTAATCAATCTTTTCTTCCTGTTCGCGAGCATCATCGTCAAATAATAATGAAAATAATTAAATGCAGTATCATTGAATACTTAACCAGCTACTGTGTACAAGACATGACACTAGTAAAGACAAATAGACGTAGAGTCATAGATTATTGCAATAGGTGTGAAAAACGTGAGCGAATGAGTTAAGTCTCGCGACGACTTGTTTGTCGCGTGTGATGAATGAACTGTCTTTCACTTTATCCATACAAACTTACTATTCTCATATAAATATCTCATACTCAAAGTGATTTATTGACTTGTTAACATTGTTTATTTGTTTAAATTATCTTGAGATTAATTAAAGTTTTGTTTCATTATTAAGAACTTGACTTTTTATTTTTTAAAATTTTAATGTAAACTGAATTTTATCACGATCTGACTTTTTCATCATTTATGGTAACGTAAGTACTTGAATTAAGATTTTAAATTACGTGTATACACTTATTCACAATTCAGTCGTGTGTAAACATTTTAAGGCGCGCGTCTGTATTTACGGCGTTATAATACTAGCAGGGTCAGACAAGAACGAGAATAAAAAATATAAAAATTGAGTAAAAAAAAAAATTACATGCGAAAACTAAAATCAACACCTAGTGTGGAAATAATTAACATTGATGTTAATCATCCCGGGAATTACCGTATGTTGTTACGTAACCTACAATTAACTTCATTCACTAGCTGTTATTTTTGTCTATCTCAGTGTTTTTATTTTTACATGTTCAAAATATTGCAATCAAATTTATTGCCTGCGAATTTTCTAATTATTATTAAAATTTAAATCATTGTCCTTATTTTTCATAAAAAAAAAAGTTAATGAATTTGAAGATCTCATTGATTAAAAAAATACTTTCTAGTAAAAAAGTAAATTTATTCCAATTCCGAGGCATTAAAAAAGAACTATTTATCAAACGAATTTGTCAATGTTTAGAATAAAAATTTCTCTGAGATTCAAACAACTTTTCTTTCGAAAGTAACTTAATCATCATTGTATTTTACGATTTAAAAAAAATGAAAATTTTTAAAGTGATAGATAATAAAAATAAATTTACTATTTGTGTAGTTACGACACGGAGAATGGTATATCTGTAGCAGAGCAAGGGAGCCGAAAAAACTTAGGCGTGGGAGGTGAGGCCGAAGTGGTAAGAGGTCAATACAGTTACACAGCCCCAGACGGTACTCCGATCTTAGTGACTTACGTGGCGGATGAGAATGGATTTCAAGCGGCCGGTGCCCACCTGCCAACACCACCACCCATACCCGTCGCTATCCAACGAGCCTTGGCCCACAATGCGGCCCATCCCGAAGAGGAAGAGCCGTACAACCGAAGATACTACGGCCAGAAAAAGTAATCCGTCGAAAATGAAATATAAAAAAAATTAAATAATAATAAGCAACAAACGACGACAGAGGCAACGACTTATTTCCCGTATAATTTCCGTACTACAATAAATTCAATTATTTCATTAATTGAAAAAAAAAAAAAAAAAAAGTTTTATTCTAACATTTACTGGTTGAGTTGTAATGAAATTTGTCAATTACATCTACGGAAAAATTGAATTACGTCTAATTCAAATTTAAATAACCCGGAACTGATGATTAAATAATTCAAAAGATTAATTTCGCAAGTGATTGTTTGTTTATTTACTGCATACCATTATTACTTATTTATTTATTACTTTAGTTTGGCATGTCAAGTGTTACCCCACTTCGTGTCTTATTTTTGTTCTCCACCCAAAAATATTATTACAGTTTGTATGAATAATTAAACGGATTAAAATCATTTAAGAAAGTGATTAATGAGATTAACTATTTAGACTCATAGAATATATTTTTTTAACGGATTGGAGTCCCACTGACGAGTACTCCAATTTATAGATGATTTATGAAACAAACAAATTAATAAAAAAAAAATAATTTACTTTAGTACGGATAAATGCACGGGAAACTTGTCTTAACGACTTTCTTTAACCGCGGATCAATATAATAATCTATTATTCTCCGATACGCTTGCATATTTCCATCTTATAACGAGAAGACTTTTTGCGCATAATCCCATGCAATCATCTTCATGCTGTTGCACATGAATTTAAAAATTTTAACCTACGTATATATAGCATTTAATTAATAATATTGATAATATAAAAAAAAAATATATATATATATACATTTACACAAATAACTAAATTATTAAAATTTTTATATTAATAAAATGTTATGATTATTATCATTATTATTAGTTATTAGATGCTGTTATAAGGAAGACACTAAATTAAATAATTGATTTTACATCCACTTGGAATGTAACTCGATTTATTTAAAAGGAAGAGGAAGATCAAAATCACGCAATTCAATCAATATTGCGGAAATAAGTTTCCTTATGCTAATAACTATTTAAAAAAAAAAAATACACAAACAGTAAATAATGGTATATATTTAATAACTATAACAGAATATATTTTTTTACATTATAAAGTATACATGTTACTTATTGTATGTAATAAATTAATAAAGAATAAAATTGCAAATGTTATACTTACGAATGGTTTTTTTTTATTTTAGCACTGTTCAAACACTTTTTATTCATTTGAATAAATAAATATTCTTAATGTTGCGGTTAAATTTTGTAATACGGTTTTAATAAAAGGATTTAAAATAAGTACGCGTAATTAAATCGATAATAAACTGATGGAGAGATAGATGTATTGCTCATAGTAAAAATAAAAATAAAAATATTTATAAAGTTCTATAGTTATTTTTATGATGGTAAAATATCAAGATGCTTCGTGAGAAGTGCAATCTAATGCTCTTAAACTAGCAATTATAATTGCACTGACTTAGACGTCTGGAAATTGGTATTTATATATGTATAAATATATATATATTTATTATCATGAGATTTTTTTTTGTATTGGAAATGAAGAATTAGAATAAAATATTTTAGTTCGATTAATTGTATAGATTAGAAATAAAGTGAAATAGTTTTTAATAAAGATACTGTCTTAAATCTGAAATAGTGAAAATAGTGACTATTCACTATTTGCTAGTGAAAAGTATATCACTAATTCAAATAGTGGTATACTTTGCACTAGCAATAAGTGACTATTCACTACCAAATAGTGATTTTCACTAATTCGTTTTTAGAGAGTACGCAATATATATATATATATATATATATATATATATATATATATATATATATATATATATATATATATATATATATTATGAAGGTGCGACAATTTTCGGTAAATTTATGGACACTCGAAATGCCAGTGGGATCCACGAATGTTTCAATGGGTAATCGTAATAGTGTATAAAAGGTGAGCTGGTGAAAGCAAGACTTACAAAGCGGCTCTTTTATTCATATATTTATATTATGTGTGTATACAGATGTAAGAAAGTTGTGTAATAAGTCTATGTTATACACGATACAAGTCATTGGTGATACTATCCCATATCTCTAGGCGTTGTAATGCTAATTGTTTGTGTAATATATAGCTTTATCAGTTTATCTCGCGATTAGATTTATAAATACATTGACATTGCTACTACATTTTTTTTTTTAGTTTCATTTAATTGCAATTATTCATCACCCAACATCAGAAATTAAGAGAAATGTTTTTTATACAATAATTAAATTTTAAAAAAATAATTGCTACCAGACTTTGACCTCTGAGTCCTAGTCACTGTTTTTTTTCTAGGTTTATCAATACTAAAAAAATTTATTTTCTAAAATAATGAGTTTCATATTGACGTTAAAAAAAATGTATCAATAAAAAAGGTCATCTTAAATCATTTTGACGTCTCGGCACACGTCAGAACTCAATAGTTACAAAAAATGAATTTATTATTGATCTAAAAAATACTACGTTGCCAAGGTCTTATTTAAATGTTGTCTGTTTGCGTCAACAAACTCCGCGGATGTGAAAAAAATTTTTTATTAGTAAAAAAGTTCAATGTGCCTTTGTCTGACTTTACTTTACTTAGTTCCACATCTCTGCATTAATTCAAAATTTAATATACAAAAAAATTGTTTACGACTGATGAGTTAGGTCAGTCAATAACAAAAATAGTTCGTTAATAAAATTTTTGATCACTATAAAATTATAAAAAAATTTTTCATCTAGATATGAAGTAATAAGAAAATGTATCACTAATTAATGATAATAATTATTAAGAAAATAAGTATGAAATAGAATAACGAAAATGGTCACGCAAGAAAAATATTGGTCAAGGCGTCAACAAAATAAACACCGGACAGTGTAATACGGCACTCGAATCCCGAGCTTCCGATGTGCTAATAAAAAAAATAACAAACAGCGAAAAATAAAAAGTTGGTCAAAAGATTTTACAATCTATCACCAAATCGCGATATCTGATCTCGTTTAGACTGAATGGAAGTTGCAGAATTTACGGGATACGCCTTTCTTTATAACAGTATTAGACAACAGGAACATCAGTACAAGAGAATGTGCACCGATGCATTATTCTATTCAAAGATATCTTTCTTTAATCTCGACATTGCTATTTACCATCTTAGTTTAAATCTATCCATGGAAAATGCGTGGGTCGATTAACATACCCAGTTGACACCGCGGATAAATAATAATCTTCATCGCAACAAGAGTACATTAATCTTTTTAATACTTATTGCCTGTAACTTTTAACTCGATTCGATTATTTATTGTTACTCGAAATAAACAAGGCCATTTTACTCTATTCCATTAAAGAAAACATTGCGGAATAAGAATTTTATTATTAATTATGACATTTATGACTTCTAATACATTATAAATCAATAGTATTAACAATAAATTTTTTGAAAATATTTAAAACTTAAAAAAAAATTCTAATTAATCATTAAATAATTTACAGACTATTTCCGAAATAAATTATGAATAAAAATAATGAAAAATTAAAAAAGAGATAATTAACACTCGTTAATTACTTGTGATTAATGAGCATAAAATATGTCTAAGTGAGTAATATAGTAGACTAAGATGATAGCTAAAATATTTATAGTTAGATGACTTATTGTTATCAACAAGTGAAAGATATTTCTGTACTCTCGACATTTGCGAGTAAATATTTTTTACATCAAGGAAGAAAAGAAGAGCCAGCTCTTTGGAACAAAGCTAGTTACATTCCAGCCTGATTCCGTAATCCAAAGCTGTAATATAAATACATATATAAGTATAAGTATATATTTATATTGCTTGACAGAAGGTAGGGTATCCCATTGTAGAGCTAGACTGCATCATCATCATCCATCAACCACGCCTGTTGTCCGACTAAAAATACATATGAGCTGATCTGATCCTTCGAAGAATGTGATAGGCTCATCTAAATAATTACGGCGACTATACTCGCGAATCTATTCTAATCTACCTGACTATTTATTATTCGATAAATTAAAAATTAATTTATCACACAGAAGAATGACAAGTTGTGAATGGTCTTTGCATAACTTGACAAATTTATACAACTCTGAATTAAAATGGGTGGTCTACTTTACAAATTATTGTTTTAGCGGAATTATGCAACAAATTTATTGTTTTTAATAAATAAAATTAATGATGATGATTTATGAAGACTTTTAGTCCTCCAATTGACTAATCGATGCCAGTCAAAAAAAAAAAGTTTTAACAAGAATCTACTCATTATTATATCCGTATAAAGTGAACTCTATTTAATAATCACGCGTTAATTTAATCACAATTATTAATTATTTTGAATATTTATATATTTATATGTGATAGTTAATTATAGTAGTGAAATAGTGGCCACATAAATTAGACAGAGAATCAGTAGGTCGATGAAAGTAACCTGAAGATTTTATGTAAAAGCAATAAAACAGCCCGATTAATTGCCTCATCGTTGTATAATCTGGATATTCAATGAATTAAAAAGTATATTTTATTTATATATTTATTTTTTATTTCTATTGGTTAATAAAATTCTGCAGGATGACGAGGAGATTTAATTGATTATCGGTTGTCCTTTCGTGTCGTATAAGACAACTTCGATATGATAATTGGCAGTCAGGCTACAAGGATCCATTCATCGGAAATTAAAAGTAAATGTGTCTTGGTGATGCTCTTGCTCATGAATCAATTAAATTAAACATTTTTTTTAAAACTTTATTGCAAACATTTCACTTTTATTTAATACCAGTATTATTTAAATTTTAATCCATTGATTTGAATTGTCAATAAAAAGTTGTTTTTATTTGAAAATAAAGCTGCGGGTGATTTTTAAAATTATTTTAAAATATTTATATTTTATTATTTATCACGTACTTTGTATTTTTAAGTAAATAATTTTAGTGTTTTGTCACGATTAATGATTTTTTAAAATTCATAGAATTAAATATCAAAATTGATATGATCAATAACTTGAATGGGTTGAAGAACAATCAACGAATGAAAGGCATGTAACTACAAGTTATACTTGTGAAATTATACAAACTCATGGAGGCATGACAACAGACTTATAACTTAGACTGGAGAACAGACAGTAACGAAGCTCCAGATTATAAAGACAGGCGGTCTATCTCGAAAGTAAAGTCACTTGAACCCGGGGATAACCTTTCTCGTTTTACGGGCACTCGGGCAAACCTCATCTATTATTATGATCATCTGCGTCATAATCACAATCATACAATAATCATATCATAATCGTAACCATTGTATTAATAGTCATAATAATCATATCACTAACAAACTACCGCGTGATTTTTTTTCTGACTCAACGATCTTACCTCACACTGTACAATCATCCGATGCACTGTAACATTACATCTTCCAGTTATCGATTTATATCGTACTTATTTTTAAAATTAAATACTGACTGGTTTATCGATCTGATCTATACTGTATTGGCATAGAAAATCAGGGCAATAGGAAGCATCGCACTGATTAAAAATTAAAACCTGTTACATCAGCAATAGTACACACAGGTTGTGTGTTAACGCGAAGAGGTCACTTTAGTTATAAATTATTACTTATGGTCATGGAAAAATATTTGAATTATTTTTTTAAATTTAAATAACTTTTTTTCTTTTGATAAAATCTTTAAAAATATATATAAATATATTTATAAGGAGAAATTATGAATAATATTAAATACTTTAATCTCTGGATATTTTTTGATCCATTAGATAAAAATAATAAGTGATATACTGGGGTTATATAATTATCAAGAAGATTTAAAGTATAATAATTTAGTATACTTGTGAAATAAATAAATGTTGAGATGTAAATTTTTTAATTTTGTAATGTAGTAATATATTATATTACTGGGCAATCAATCTAATTTAATTAGGCATTTTAGTCAAATAACTGTCAAATGATGAAACAGCCAATGATTAGTTTAAGTATATGACCAAGTTAATGTGCTTGTTATAAGTAAAGTGCAGGTTTTATCCTATATATTTATAAATTTTCCAATAATTTTTATTTCTTATTGTTTAAGAGATGATGAGAAATGCGAGTATCCTTAGAACGTATTTTTCCCTCAGGCGAGCGCTGATTGCGCATGAAAAGTTCAGTTCAAACATTCAAATCTGAATCATGGGAATAATTCCTTACAACTCGGTTTTACTTTGAGACGATCGAGTTTATTTACGCGACATCCTTTCATATTTATTTATTATTAAAATTTTACGAATTTTTACCGCCTAACAAATTTATTTCTTCACATATATGACGAACTAGTCATAAATGACCTCGAATCTCAGGTCAATATTCTTTCTAATTTTAAATCGCAAGAGCCCGAACAAAAAAAAATGATCTATTATCTATTCTTGTTCCTACAATTTTTATGTCTTACACGTATTCGCTGTTAGACTTTTTTTTCTTTAAGAGACAAATGGATGCTCGTTAAAATATTAATGAGCTATATATATTATTTTAGCTAATGTTATTCAAACATCAACTTTTTTTTATTTTTGAGTGGCAAAAATAAAAAAATGATTAATTATTTTAAATTTGGGACTAAAAATTTTACTCATATATTTATGAGGCATTTCAACCTTTAGTAAATAATAAAAATATATAAATAATAATGATATAAGTTGTTACTACTTACGTGAGCTGTCTCTCTTACGCTAATCACTCACCCTTGGTACGGACACGTGTCTGAAAAATAATAGATACTTGTCAGCTTATGTCAAGGAATATATATGTATATATCTATATATATATTGAAAAAAGAAAAAAATGTTAAATATAAATAGCTGGATTGAAATTTTCTTAAGTAAATAAGTAATAGCTCAAAGTATAACCTTATGATCTAGACTCGGGAGGTTTGCGGGAGTATACAGTTTAAAGTAGTGGCAAATAAAAGGAAGAGTGGTATAAGAACACACCAGGGGTGGGGTATGTAACGATCTTAGAACAACTGATCTTTACACGAGAAGGTGCCTGATTCACACAAACACTCACACAAACACTAATACTGACGACAATCATCATCATCATCATCATCATAATCATCATCATCACCAACACGGCTGGCGTTTACCCACACACTTAAAGTGGTAAAATTACAGATCGACTGAGTCTGTATACGAGAATGGGAAGGGAAAGATCGGGACGTTTTCGTATAAATGCTGGCGGTGCTCGTCTTCGAGATGCAGATTCTATCTTACCAATTAGACTTGGACGAAGCCACATCGCCATGAAGTTTTTAGTGAGTGTCGTGTTTAATATTACTTATGGATTTATAACAAAAAGTTTTATTTGATATTAATCTTTTTTTTGAGATTATTTAATTTATTGAGACTAAGTGTTTTTGTGTGATTACAGATCATTAGCTTTGCTATCATTAGCTGCGCATTCGCTCAATTCGGCGGTGGTTTTCGGCCGTTTCCAAGACCTGCTATTACTCCAAAGCCATACCCGATTCCACAACAGCAGCCGCAATTTCCACCTCAGTTCCAACCTCAGCAGCCTCAGTATCAACCACAAAATCAATTCAGGTAATTTTAACATATATTTATTGAGTATAAAAAATTAAAAAATGTTATAGTTTCGATATTGCTTGATAAAAATTTTTTAAATGCTTGATTTAAACAATAGACCAAGTGGATCAATAATTCCAATCCGTAGTCAATCTCAAGATTCATCGCCCGATGGTTCATATCAATTTAGTTACGAAACTGATAACGGAATATCGGTGTCTGAAAGCGGAAGTCCTAAAGGTGTTGCCACTCCAGACGGACAAGCTGAAGTAAATTTTTAAATAAATTATAAATATTCCTATGTCTAATTTTTGGTAAAAAAAACTCAATTTGATCCTATAGCTTGTCCAAGGACGTTACTCTTACGTAGCACCTGATGGCACGCCAATAACAGTAGAGTATTACGCCGACGAAACTGGATTCCATGCAACAGGTGCTCATATTCCGACTCCACCCCCAATCCCAGAAGCAATCCAGCGTGCAATTGCTTCACTTCCACCCAGTAATGAAGGCCAGTACCAAGAAGAGCAATACAATAATCGCCAATACAATCAAAATCCTGGTGGACCTTTCCGAAGATTCTAATAATTAACCTACTTGTAATAATTACTCCAATATACATTTAAAGCATGACCAACAAAAAATATATATCTTAGCAAATTCGACTATTCAAATTTTTGTGTCGTGCTCACCAATTAACCTGTGATTAATTCTATTATAAATATACATTTATATATATATATATATATTTTTTTTTTGTATTCTTATTCTAATGAGACAAAAGATTACAATGCAAATAAATAATATTGCAATAAAAATATTTAATTTGTGTAATTATTTCGTTTTTTTTTTTTAATATTTATAATTCTATGAATCGGAATCATCAAATTTAACACTGAATTCCTGTGGGGATGGAACAACATCGAATTTATCTGTTCTCCAATAATTATCTACCACATAAAGATAATCCAATATTATTTTTGAGTACTCCTTAATTTTAATATGCAATGAATTACAGCCGTCATTATTTATTAAAAGCCCGGTTAGAAGATATTTTCCTGGTGTATGTTGACTTTGACAGAACAACGTACCTCCTTCATAATCCTATGACAAAAAATATCAATTGTGAGAAACGATTAATAGGATACTAATTTTTTTATCTATCAAGTGATTTATAAATTACTTACACTGCAAAAAAATTTATCTGTTTTGACTTGTACAAAGTAATTTGAATCAGAGGCACTTATATCTTTAAATAATGTACCATTACATTTATTATCTTGTATAAATGCGTTATACTGTTTTATAGGAATAGCTTGAAATAAAATTTTAATTATTATAAAATAAAATAACTTTTTTTTTTTTTTTGGTAAATATGCAGAAGTAAGGCTCTGTTTATTATAATTTCAAAATCCTCGTAACTATACACAAAAAAAAGGTTTTTTGGCACAAGAGAAATTTGGTATTATGAAATGAAAACCAAAACTTTCTTAGGGCTACAAAGAATTTTCGTTTTCAATTCATAATGCAAAAAATTTCTCACGGTAAGTAAAGATTTTTTTTGGCCAAGAAATCTTTTTTTTCTTCTGTGTACATTTGAAATTAATGAGTGTGAGTATAGCAGACATCAGACAAATTCAAAATTATTAATAAATAGAGTAAATAATTAATAAACTAAAATTTAAAAAAAAAATGCACATTTCAAAAATTTGAAAATTAATAAGTGCATTTTTTATAAATACTATTTTTTAAAATATTTACTCTATTCTTTTGTAATTTTAAATTTGTCTGATGTCTGCTACGCTCACACTCATTTGAAATTAAGGGTTTTCATTTTTTTTTTAATGTCTAATCCAGTGAAAAAATTTTTTTTCACAAACCAAAATTAGTGAGCTTCGACTTCTGCAAATTTACCTTTTTTTTATATGTAGAAAATTATATTTACCTTCATTTTTATTTTTAATATGGACAATAACACATTTCTTACTATCAATTGTATCCGTTATATCTTGACCATCAAACGGATAGTATAACACAAGGGGTAAAGTTTTTTCAATGAGTAAAAATGATAAACTGTTTGATTTTTGTTTGTAATCATAACTATTTGACATTGAATAGTGATAAATTTTCAGCACGTTGTATGATTTGAAGTTTGAAGGACTTGTTGATTTTTGATCAAGTGCCCAATGGTAAACACGTATTACATATTCCATATTAGGAAGATCACTGGAGTAAGTAAACAATGTGGAAATTCATTTATTTTTATTTTTCATGAGTTTGTTATAAGTTTTACTAATATATATAATACCTGACTAGGCATGATGAAGGAGCAAGAACGACTTTGTAATGAATTACAATACCTTGACACTTGTAATAAAATAACTTTGGGTTTAATACAGATTTTGAATAAATACCAACTAACCAATTGACGTCATGAATTGGAATTTGTGAATTTTCTTCAGCCAATATATTAAGCAACGGGTTTAATGAAGTGAAAATGAGAATTTTTGAAATTTGAATCCACATTTTTTGTAGAAAATTTATGTTTTAAAAAAAATAATATTGCTTGCCCGAAAAATATTTATTTTCAAGTTTTAGCACTCGTGAAATTACTGGGACTGCAATATATATTTGCAAACAATAAAAAGAATTTCAAATAAATAAATAACTACCTCGACTGTTCTTCAAAATCTCATATACTTATGTGCAAAAAATTAAAATTCATAACGCGCAATCCATCTCGAATAGTTTTAGAAAAAAACAATATTGTTTTCCTTTATATCAATCGAAATTCGTGACTGGGAATAAAAAATAAATAATTTTCTTTCAATTTTCATTGTATAATATCTATAAAGATAAATATACACACATCTAACACATTCACATTTTTTCTACTCAGCTCTCATTTTCCGAGTATTTGATTTTCATATCTGACATGTAGTTTTTTTTAATGAGAATCTTATAAAAACATTTAGAGATAATTACAAATAATCTTTAAGAAAACGATAAATAAATAAATTTCCATAAAAATTTTAATTATGCAATAATACTGTCAGTATGAGCAGTATTTCGAAATTTACAGTTTTAATGTAAAGATAAAGATTATGACATTAAAATTGAACCGATTATAATATATCTGATATATCTAATAAAAATTTTTCAACTTGTCATACAAAATATCTATTATTATCAATTACTGATTATTCAAACTTTTAAATCAATGGCAGAAAAACTATCAATTAATAAAAGAAAATTATAAAATTAAAATCACACCAGTAATTAAAAAAACGAATATTAAAGTATGACTTTTTTTCAAAATTCATCAATCAATTGCAGGCTTTCTAGTCCAGTTAACAAAAAAATTACATAGTGTTCCAAGTCTTGAATCTAAAACTTATTTCCTATGCTCTCGACCTAACTCCTCTATCGACTTACTCTGCTATAAGAATAAACCAATATATCGATACATACTATCGCCATTATTATAAAAAAAAATATTCACCAGGTCATAAAATAACCAACTGACTAGCCAGCAGGTCATCCATTGGCACTTATAATTAACTCTAGCTTTCCTTCGCAAACCAATTACCAGTGTATGTTTCTATTAGAAACATCTATACATCTGTACACATATATATCTACATTTATTTATAACTCGTAATCCCAACTTCAGCTTGACTACCATACACTGATACTTTACCATTACGTTTGGTAATTTATCTAATGGTTGAATTGTGGATCCAACCAAAGGAGGTCCCAAAATGTCAGTGAGCTACTCAATTGTATATACCACTACAAATTAAATGACTCACGCAATTCAGACCTTTTGAAATAATTACTAAATAATAATAAAAATAAATAATAGTTATAATAACAAAGTTGTTAGAAAATTTATAATAATCATTGATTATATCTCTATAAATACTGTGAGTAATACATCAAACAATTAAGAATTTTAATGATGTATTTATTTAGAATTTAAAATTTATTTCAAACAATGAACTGGGCAATAAATAGATGGGTATTTTAATTAATTTATTTTATAAATAATAAGCAAATAAATAAATATATATTGTTAGACCTTATAATTAATATAAGGTATATATTTAATTATAAATATTTAAAAAAGTTGTAATAAAATTAATCGATTTAAAACTAAAGTCAATGTACCGGTACAGCTCATCCTGGCATAAGAAGGCGTAGCTTGGATTGACGCGTAAGTAAAAGTGATAGTGAACATAATATCGTTTGGATAATATACGAAATAGCCTATTGGGGATGTGCTAGTGGCATTTGCCATGCCCTGGCATCTCAGACACTGCATTGAGCCACGTAAAAGGGCTATTCTCACGCACACAGACGAATATTAATGACGTTGAAATAAAAAAAAAAAATTTGTCGTCATCAAATGTCATAATGCGTAACTCGGTCATTGGTATTTTTTTTTTATTGTTATTCATCATTCTTTGTTCACCTGATTAAAATTCCATGCTTGGGGCGTAGTGTAATAGGATCACAATGTACTGATGGAAGTATAATATACAGAAAGAAACAATGGGATTGGAGGTAGTTCTGCAATAAAAGTTGACGCTATCTCACGATGCTCTGGTATTAAAACCAGTTAATTATTGTGAAAATACCACACCTTTAATGGGCTAATACTTATCCTGCTTAATTAATAGAGCATTTAATTTTTTTTCATTATGCTGATGTATTTTAGTTAAATTTGGGTTTGAATTATTTTTTTTTTTTTATAATTGTGATCGAATTATCAAGTGTTTAATTTTTTGAGCAGGGTATAAATTTAATTTAGTTGATAAGTTTCTAAAATTAGCGCAGAAACGAGAACAGGGCGTAGAAGGTGAAAGTGCACTACGCATCCTGACTATCTGGCTGTTTAGTTATTTTTTAAATTTCATATATTGGTCAAGGACTCAAGAAGAAATATTATATTACAGTGGTAAATATAAGTAGGCGTAGGCAGTTACCTATATTATGTATAATAATATATATATGCAGATACAAATAAAAGGTTATTGAGCAATCTTTCAATAATTTAATTTTTATTCTGATTGACTCCCAGTGAAATCTTTTAGCGCGACAGATGATGCACCACACGTACCACAATATAAAACTGACATTTGTAAAAATAAAATATCTCAAGCTGGCCTTTCAGATATCATTCTTATATGCTTACTGTCAGACAATGAAACATTACAAACTATCTGTACTTCTGATTATATTATTCTAATCTAAAAATTTTCAAGATACCAGGGATCTCGGGGAGAGGAGCTAAGCCTTGGGAGCCTATCATCAGTGTCGTAAACTGTCGGATTTATGAGCTTTTAAATTATTGAGATTAAATATTATGGCTTATGACAGATGAATAGGGATATTTATATTTTTTATGGCTTGCAGAAAATTAAATGTCGGCTGAAAGGGTAGATTTTTATTATTATTATTATTTTTTTTAATGACTAGATGTAATCTTCGGAGGTTTAGTTGTGAGTTATAACGATACCTTTTTTTATATCAATCATCTTTCTACTAATCATCACATCATCAATAGTTTTTTTTTTTTTTATTTTGATCACTCTGTCAATTAAACAGGATGAGAAAAAAATTAATTTAAATTATTCAGGAATTTTAAACTCAGTAAAGTATTGTGATGTTCGAAATTACGTAAAAACTAATTTGAAAAATGGGAGTATTGTGTGTAGTTATTTTCAAAAAGGGCAAAGTAATGGATTACTGTGCATGGAGAGTCACAAAGTGTCTAGAGAGCGAAACTAGACGAAGCTCCGACTGTTGTCCATCCGAAAAAAACTTTATTCACCGGAATTTGAGTTTTTTCTGCTGGAATACATTAAAAGTCATAAGAAATTGTAGTATTGTGTGTAATTATTCCCGGAAAGGGCAGAGTTATGGACTACTGTGCATGGAAATAGTTACAAAGTGTCTAGAGAACGAAACTGGACGAAACTACATACAGTAGGACCTCGTTATAAGACTATTAGTTTCTCTTTTAAACTATCGCGATACCTGGCTTATAAAAAATATAGAATAAGTCTTATAACGAGGTTCGACTGTGGCAGTGTCCTCTCACTCACTTACTCTTTCTCGCTCCTTTTCGTTGCATTTTTTCATGATGTTTCACTTTTTCTGTTTTGTCCTCATTCCGAACGCGCGTAAAAAAGCTTTGCTTCAAAAAATATGAATTTGATAAATTTTCATAAAGACTGTAAAATTAATGATACCGAACAATCAAAAGAAAAAAAATCTTTGTCCTGCTGATTTTTCTACTTGAAAATCCCCTACCGCCCAGAAAAGTATCACATAAATTTTTCCATTTAATCACCCCATTAAAAAATGACTACTGCAAAAAAACCATAATCATTGAAGCCCTGGATTTCATTCATTTAATTGTAATTATTCAATTTAATTCATTAAACTTCATGTGTTTCTAATTATCAATAAATAGCTTTCGTTTTCAAACTTAAAAAAATTCAAAAAATAGCGCGTTATTCAAATATAAATTAGTACTGATCACCAGGGTGCGCTCTATAAGCTTTGCCTCCAGGTGTCTCTTGAATCGCGTCATTTTCGCTTGTAATGAATAAAACGTTTAACCTTAAACACTAAAAAACATCCGTGTCATTTTCTAACAATCACCAGAAAATAAATTTATAATTATTAATAATTAGTGATCCAATAAATAATAGAAAATGCCAGACCACTTAGGAGATGATATGAGAAAGATAAAAGAAGAGGAGAAGGAAGAGAAAGAAATAAAATGTAAGTAAATTAAATTTCCAATTACAACAAAATAACAAACTCATTTTAATTTGTGACTTTTTTAAAATTATCCAGCTCTTGACGAAGGAGACATTCAATTATTAAAAACTTACGTAAGTCTAAAAAATGAATGGTAAAAAATTGAGTAAATTCCCGGTTGTAAAAAATATTTTTTTCTATCCAGGGTCAAGGGCAGTACACAAAGTCTATTAAAGGAGTAGAAGAAGACATCCAGACAATAATAAAACGAGTTAATGAACTAACTGGCATAAAGGAATCAGACACAGGACTGGCACCTCCAGCTCTATGGGATTTGGCTGCTGATAAACAGACCCTGCAAAATGAGCAGCCGCTCCAAGTTGCCCGTTGCACCAAAATCATCAACGCGGACTCAGATGATCCCAAGTACATCATCAATGTCAAGCAGTTTGCTAAATTCGTTGTCGATCTCGCGGATTCTGTCGCGCCAACTGATATCGAGGAAGGAATGAGAGTCGGGGTTGACAGAAACAAATACCAAATTCATATCCCACTTCCTCCCAAGATCGACTCAACTGTCACCATGATGCAGGTCGAAGAAAAACCTGATGTCACTTACAGTGACGTCGGTGGCTGCAAAGAACAGATTGAAAAACTTCGAGAAGTCGTCGAGACTCCTTTATTACACGTAATTATTTATTTATTTATTTTTTTTTTTTTCATCTAATAACTTATAAATTATTATACTGATTTATTTTTATCTAAACAGCCCGAGAAATTTGTTAATTTGGGTATCGAACCACCAAAAGGAGTTTTATTATTCGGGCCACCTGGTACCGGTAAAACTTTGTGTGCTCGTGCTGTCGCTAATCGAACTGATGCTTGTTTCATTCGTGTAATTGGTTCAGAGTTAGTTCAAAAATATGTTGGAGAGGTTTGTTATTAATTCAATTAAAAATGTTTAATTAAATTGCTGCCCTTTAAATGCTTAAAATTTTGTAAGAACGAAGATTTAAAAGATAGCAGTTTTTTTTTTTCAATAAATAAAAATTTATTAATTATTAATCGATTATTAATTACAATAGGGTGCTAGGATGGTAAGAGAACTATTTGAAATGGCAAGAAGTAAAAAAGCATGTTTGATTTTCTTTGATGAAATTGATGCTATCGGTGGCGCAAGATTTGATGACGGAGCTGGTGGTGATAATGAAGTTCAACGTACTATGTTAGAACTTATCAACCAACTTGATGGGTAAGTTTACTAGTTTAGATTTAAATAATTGAAAATTAAAATATTTATTGACATTTGCCCTCAGCTTCGATCCACGTGGAAACATAAAAGTACTGATGGCAACAAATAGACCAGACACTCTGGACCCGGCGCTTATGCGCCCGGGACGTCTCGACAGAAAAGTTGAGTTCGGTCTTCCGGACCTGGAGGGCAGAACCCACATCTTCAAGATCCACGCGCGGTCGATGAGCGTCGAACGCGACATTAGATTCGAATTGCTCGCGCGTCTCTGCCCCAACAGTACTGGAGCCGAAATAAGGTCGGTCTGTACCGAAGCTGGTATGTACGCGATCCGCGCGAGACGTAAGGTCGCCACTGAAAAAGACTTCCTCGACGCCGTCAGCAAAGTCATTAAGTCTTACGCTAAGTTCTCAGCCACTCCTAAATACATGACTTACAACTAAAAACTCATACAAACAAACTATACATTATTATTATATTATTTTATTCATAATTTTTGCTACATTGCTGAATATTCATTGTCATTTAACATATAAAAATATATAACAGTTCACGTGATTAATTAATTATTGTTTCTTGGAGTAAATTGAATTTTAATTGGTAAATCTGGTTTATTTATTAACAGTGATACGTTGTCAAGTAATCCTCCATCCCATTTTAAATTATATTTTCTACATAACTAAACAAAAAAAATTATTTAGTAAATTTTTTTATGTTCCTGAAAATCAGAACATTTTTCGCGCAAAAAAATTGAAAAGTAAAAATTGTACTGGATGACTAGATTTCTGAAATGTTTCGCAGATGAATGCCCATTTGGCAGTGTTTTAATTCTACTCACAACATCTGTACTCAAGAAAAATAGCTACAACTCTACTCACAAAGAATCGCTATTTTATCGATAGGCTAAAATACGTGAGTAAAGTTGTCGCTGATTCTAGTTGAAGTTGCGTAAAGATATATAACCGAGTAGAGTTAAATCTGAATAAAAAAAAACTGTGAGTTGAGGCTGAGTAAAGTTGTGAGTGAGTAAAATTGTAACACTGCCGATAAATGCTGGTATCAGCCGAAAATCTTAGGCCCATCCCCGAAACTACTCCTTAGACAGTCGAAATTTTTTAATTTTCGTTGCACGGAAAACATCCGGATCTTCAGATATATATTTTTTTGTAGTATTGTAATTTTTAATTTTTTCTTTTTTACCCGTAAGAAGACCATTTGAATATTTTGTTCAGCTAGTCTGCGTGCAATGCATGATCTAGGACCATGACCGAATGGTAAAACCAAATAAGGATGTACAGAGACTTCAGTATTTGTTTTATTCATATTTAACCGTAACCACCTTTCGGGTATGAATGAATCTGGATCATTAAAATATTCTGGTAAACGACAAGTTACTTGATTTTGTGTGACCACAACTGTCTGTTAATAAAAAAATTTTGTATTAAATTAAACTTAACTAATGGATTTTAATTTTAAAAAAAATTTTACTCCAGCGGGTACGTGGTAATTATTCAGAATAGTATCCACCGCTAAAATGCGTCCGACACCAACAGATATTGGGTTCATACGAAAAGTTTCTTTAATTACAGCCTTGGTGTAAGTGGCACCTCGCAGTGTAGTTGCGGTTATCGGATCATCGTTGGGGAGAAGCCTCGAAGCTTCGCTCTGAAGTTTTTCTTGTGCATTAAGATTTTTTGCCAAGTGATAAAGTCCAAAGGCAACGCTGTAACTCGTCTAAAAGTATAATATTGAGAGTTTAAAAATAGAGAGCATTTTAAAATAGTCGATTAAGATTATAAATTTAAATTTATTAGTTTTATTTTTGTTTGTTTTTACTGTATCAACTCCAGCTAGTAACATATCGCAAGCCATTCCCACGACGTCTTTCACGTCTAAATTTTCATTTTTAAGATAAATTTCTAACAAAGATTCATTTTCAAACGCAGGCTTACTCTTCATGTCATTTATTTTTTTATTCACCAAATCAATGGCAACTCTAAAAAAAAATTTTATTTTTTTTAACACAAATAATTAATAATACTAAAGTTAGCCGATGTCTAATAATTTTTGAACTTTTTTCAAACCAATAAATTATTAAAAAAAAAAATTGAAAAAATTGCACCTACAGTTTTTTTAATTTTCCACAAGTGCATATTTTTAGTTTTTTTTTTTTTTCGTAATAAATGTGTTGGAAAAAAAATCTAAAAATTAATAATTGTCTGCTAACTTCAGTATCATTGATAATTAAACTTACTCTTCCATAAACTTTTGACTCGCATACAATTTTTTATACAGCGGAGTATTAACATATCTCCAAAGCTGCAATCCATTGTCTAGTTTTAATATTGCGCTGTTACTAGTCAATGCCGCGTCAATCAATTTAGAACTACGAGAATCTTCTCTCATTTCAGCGTCGGAAAAACTGTTCATCGATACGTCAAATGCAACTAAACATGTTACTAAAAAAAAATCATCATTATCATTAATAATTATATATAAATTTAATTAGAAATCAATTTTTTACGACTAATGCATAATTAATAGAGCGGCAATTTACATTCAAGAAAAAGACGTGATATTAATGGTAAAAGGTCATCGTATTTTTTATCCCCGCATAATTTAACAAATTGTCTTATAACATCATCAATTACATTAATGTAATTAACGATATTTTGTGGTTTACTTAAAGCTTTTTGAAACTCTTTCCTTATTCTCCACCACTCTGAGCCATTTCTATGTAAAAAAAAAATAATTTTGTTAGCAAAAAATAAAAATGTCTATTAATTATGATAAATAAAAATGAAATATAAATATATAATTACGTCGGTAAAAGACCTCCAGAATTATAAACATCACTTCTGTCTTTCCTATACTTTAAAAGTGCTAAATGACTGTGCCGTTCTGGATGTTTTCCACTTTCAGATTTAAATATTTCAGCAATATCTTCCGGTCGATAGACCCAAATAATATTAACACCAGGTATTATTTCTTCTTTTACCAACGGCCCATACTTATTTAATTTTTTTAAACCGTTTTTATGTAATTTATCAAAATTATGTTCACCTGATTTTTTAAATCACAATTAATTTAATAAATTTGTTAATTTTTTTTATAAAGAAAAATAGTACCTATGTAAGGAAAGTATTTGTATAATGTCCCAATAATGGGCAGTGATTTTGGTCCAGGAATATCCTGAAACGGACGAGGATTTAATTTAAAACCGGTTGTACTACACGAGCTGTAATTTTTCGATCTACCGAATAATCGTTGACACGAGCGTTTTAAATGCATATTTATATTTTTAAATTTAAATGTTACTTAACGTATACACTTTTTATATTATTTACACTCCTATGTAATTATTTAGCAATAAAAATTTATTACTATTGATTTGAATAGTTATATAAAAAGTAACTAAATAAAATTTCAAAAAAATATTAATTCAACTAAGATCACTCTCTTCTGGTCCACTCAGATCAAAAACTCAATGTAGAGTGAACGAAATTCAAAATAAAGCAGGTAAAAAAAATACCCCAGGAAAATATGCGCTTACATTTAAGATTTTAAAACTCGATACAACGTAAATTCCATTGTTATTCTAAACTGATAGAAAATAAACTGGTTTGAACGTTTAAAAAATTTTCGTCACCTAAAATGTTATCAGTAATTTTAACTTTCGAAATTATTATTATTATTTACATTTATCGCTGCAATTAAATCTTAAATTTATTAATAGAATTTTTATCGACAAGCTAATCGATTAAATGAACGGGTTAAATATTTTACTGTCATCAAAATTTTTTCTGAAAAAAAAATAAACGATATTTGGATTTATGAAATAAATAAAGAATAGTAATAATTACTAATAAATATATTTTTTTAAAATCAATACATGACATACATAAGAGTAATTTATTTATTTATACTAAAGATTAATGTCAAGTTCTGCATGACAATCTTGTACAATAATAACTTAAATAAAAAAATATATACATAAATATAGATATATATTAGATGGACAATATTTTTTTTTTTTTTTATTTTTTCGTTCAGAAAAAAATGATTTGTAATAATTACATAATTGTTTACAAGTAATTACTAATTAGTAATGTTTTTATCAATGAAAAATATATAAATAAAGAAGGTGAGGGCCTGTGATTGGAGATTACTTTCCTGATGTGGTTTTCCCCTTCTAGCAAACCACGAGGAAGCGAACCACTGGAAACCACACAATCAACACTTGGTTAGTGTGTTGACCATTGACGTTGCCACAATCCACTATCCCATAGCCCATAACATTTATAAACATCTAGCCAAAGCAAACCTCCCACCCGGTACATTGATAACGGTACTCAGTACAGCAAGCAATTCTTATTCTTTCATTACATTAACAAGATATGTGCAGTGCAATATAACGGGTTTGTAAATAATAATCTTTCTATGACAGTTATGCTTGTAAACTTTGAGTTGTCAAGTATATCATTGTCACGTACATCTTGAAAAATTTTAAATATAATAATATATATACAATAAGACACAAGAAACTGGATTAAACCATGTGGCCATTTAGCCGTACATGCCAGAGTAAAGTACGTCTCGTTGGTAAAACTGTCGTTATCACTGGAGCCAATACCGGAATTGGCAAAGAGACTGCGCGAGATCTTTACAGAAGAGGTATTTATATTTATTTCATTTTTTAAAATAATAATCTGTCGGCATGAATCTTTGATCATTACATTTTTCAATTGATTATTTATCTTATGTATCATTTAATATTACATTGACTCTATTTTAAAATATCATGACTAGATTTCAAAATGATTAATTATGTTTTAGCAAAAATTAATGGTATTTATTGTTAATTGTTAAAGTATTGTAACACAATACACAATTTAATGCCTGGAATGTCATGATTTTTTTTATTGGATCAAGCAAAATTTAATTTAGACTCAAATTATTCAAATTAACGGATAGATTTTTAAAATTAATATTCAACAGAAATTATTATAATTTTAAATATTTAAAAATGAAAAATAAAATCTAGTTGGCAAGTGCACAAATAATTATGACCTAATATTGAGTAACGATACTTTACATTATTTTCAATGAGTAACATATGAAACCGGGTGGTAAGTACAACCTTGAAAAATGTATTGAATTAATTACCGGCAATAGCGAATGAGTGTTTAATTAAACTTCTGCTGATATTTTAGTCACGTCTTGAATTATTTTATTTTCCATACTGTGTTACAAAGTACGAATAAAAATATAAGCAGTTTTTATGTAACAAGTAATTAATATTTTTTTTATTATTATGGTTACTTGAGGTGCGAGAGTTATTCTTGCATGCAGAGATCTCACCAAGGCCAATGCAGCTGTTGAAGAATTAAAAAATACTCCGCCTTCAAAGTAAGTATTTAATAAATTTTTTTATTTTATCGTAAAATTAAAAAAAAAAAATTTATTATCATCAATGAATACTAAATGAGTTTACTAGGAAGTATTAATAAATTTTTTTAAAAAAATAAATTGATGTAATTATTCTTTTAAAGGCCGGACCGAGAACAGTTTCAGGGAGAACCAGGTGAATTGGTCGTATGTAAATTAAATCTATGCAGTTTTTCAAGTGTAAGAGAATGTGCGAAAACACTGAACGATACCGAGCCAAATATTCATATTCTTATAAACAATGCCGGTGTTATGATGTGCCCATTTGGAAAAACAGAGGATGGATTTGAAACTCAGCTTCAGTCTAATCATCTTGGTCACTTTTTGCTTACACTTTTATTGCTTCCAAAAATAAAAAATTCAACTCCAGCGCGAATTATAAATGTTTCGTCTATGGCGCACTCTGGTAAAATAATTTTTTTTTTTTTTTTCATCATAACAATAATTTTTAATTTGGAATGTCGAGGTGACGCTGGCCTGTATGCGGTAATGTAATTAACATCATGTCATTTAAATTAACTTTAATCATTTTTTAACAAACCAATTGATGTTATTATTATCATTAATCATAAACCATTGGTTATTGAAATTAACTATCATCAGTATTATTATTATTATTATCATAATTATGATTAATGGAATCTCAAGTGTCCTTAGGAAAATTGAAATTGAATCCAGCAGACCTTAGACATTTTTTTTATCGATGGACTTTTTTTTATAAATCAAGTTCTAGGTGGCGATATTCATTTCGATGACATAAATTTGGAAAAATCTTACAGTCCATTAAAAGCTTATGGACAGAGTAAATTGGCCAATGTTTTGTTTACTACTGAACTTTCCCGTCGATTGAAAGGTTTGCGATTTTTAATAATTCAAAAATTCATTTATTTGTAGTGGACTGGGTACTAAAATAATCATTTATAAATTTTTAGAAGCCAAAATAGAAGGAATTACTGTGTATTCATTACACCCAGGTGTGATTTCAACGGAGCTAGGTCGTCATTTAGACACTGCATTTGTTCGTGGAGCCCGGGTCTTTTGGAAATACGTATCAGCTCCTTTTGTAAAAACTCCTGAACTCGGAGCACAGACTACGCTACATTGTGCTTTAGATGAGGCTGCGGGTAAAGAGACTGGAATGTATTACAAGTAAGGATATAAATTTATATTGTTGAAATTTTTTAAAAAGAATTTATTTGTTCGGGTAAAGTAAAAATGATTTTATTTTTGAAAAGGGAATGCGCGGTCACTACTCCATCGGCACGAGCTAGAGATGCTGAGCTAGCACAGAAGCTGTGGGATGAAAGCTGCAGAATGGTCGGGTTAGAACCGAAAGAGAATTTAGCTGAGATGATGGCTATGCTTGCCCGTGATGTTTCAGCAAAGTAAATTTTTATATTTCAGTATTTACATGTATTGATTTTTTTTTTAAATTACAAAAGTATTTTTGATTTAAATTTTTATATTTTTTACTTTTATATTTTAACATAAATGCACAATTTTTTTTAACATGATTTAAAATATTTATATGATTATAATTTCACTGTCTAATTAACTTTTATTTATCTAATTATCTATTTATCTCAATTCTTACAACTTAATAATTTTTATTGAATTTATTTAAAAAAAAAAACTCCAACATTTAAAACTAGACATTAATTGTCAATAATTTATCCATATAAAAAAATATATTTTTTACTCAAATTTTTTAAATAAAAATATTTTTTTTTTTGATTATTAAATTTTTTTTATGAATATACTTTTTTTAATAATAGATAATTCATTAACAAAAGAGGGTCTAAGTATTGTTAAATAAAAATAACAACAATAAAAATATTTATACAGATAAAAAAAAAGTAAAATAATTGCTGTATTGTTAAAAAAATTTTTTTAAAGGAATAAAAGATAGATAAAAATTTTTCACAAGCGTTTTTTATTACGTGATTTGTGAAGCCCGTATATATGTAATGATTTATTAGATTTTCGAAAGATTCGTCATGTCAGTTCTTCAAAAGAGATAAACGTTCTTCGCGATGATGATGCACAAGGCGTTCTTGAGTTAAAAGTGAGACTGAAACCACGGCCACCCAAATCACAAGAAAGATCACGCAAGCTCTCAAAGGTTTCATTTCATCTTTTTAATCTTTCTTTTTATTATGATGCTTATTTTCTTCTTCTTCTTCTTCTTCTTCTTCTTCTTATTCTTCTTCTTCCTACTTGGCTCGTCACAGACTGAGTAGAGACGTCAGCAAGATCTCGACGGATAATAGTGGGACATTAGTGAGTGGATAAAACGGCGAATTCACTAAAAAGGTGAGTAGAGGTGCAACGCGTGTTGACAGGACCGTCTTACATCTGGTAACACTTTTGAATAAGTTCACGTTTAAATGATGACCTCACAATAAAAGTTAACTCACGCTCGGAAGTTTGAATGATGATATCATGGGAAACTACATAATCAACCCTCATTAATCAACAAAAGGATTTTAAAAAGTTATAAATAAATTTAAAAAGCTCGGAGGTCACCTACATTCATTTTTAAAACCGTTATCCTACTTCTTTAGTTCTCGCGCATTTAAATAAAAATAAATAAAAACAAATTTATCCGACCATCTTAGAGTCAACGAACTATATTTTACGAAGGCGGAAATATCTTGCTTTTAAACTGTTACGTCCTTTGATTTATGAATTACAATTAATTAACACCCAGTTTCACGAGACAATCCGTTAAATTTTTTATATTTTTTTTATAAAAAAAACAATTATCATGTAACTGTTGTGTCATTTTTTTAGTGTAAAAAAAAGTTGTATTTCTATTATGAGATGCCTCTTTTTATGCCTAATTAAATAAATTTATTTTTAAAGTATGACACTACACTGTAAAAAATTTAGAGTGAATTCGGATTTTAATTCAATTCGAAATCACTCCGTCACTTGGAGTTTTAGAGTGATTTCAGAATGATCTGGATTTTATTCCAATCTGAATTCACTCCAATTCGGAGTTTTAATATTTAAATAAACATCTTTTAGAAGTGAATTCTGCTCTGAAGTAGATTTTCAATATTAAATTAAACTCCCCTTTGGAGAAAATTTCACTCTAAGAAAATTAAATAGATAAACAGTAACCCGCTGCGCATTCACTCCGCTAATTTTTTACAGTATAGACGAAAAAACCCATTTAATAATATATATATAATCCACAATGTCCGGTCGCGACGAAAGTACACTGGGTCGCTTTCTCTGTGGGTGATACAGTCGTCGAAAGTAATATAATATAATGTTATATTATATCGGCTGGGATCAAGGAGAGAAAGACGATCACCTTGACTTGAATATTTTCGCATCGCACTTTGTTTCCTTGTAAACACTGCCGCCCACAATATAAGATGAGGTGACAATAATAATTATAGTATCAATAAATTATTAAAAGACAAAAATAAAGTCGCACTTTTTTTAAGCCCGAAGCTTTTATTATAAAAAAATATTTCATTGCATTTTTGAGTGAAAAAAAAGTCAAATTCTTGAGATAATTTTTTATTTTAACGCAATTAAAAATTGGTTATTTTTTTTTTTTATATCTTTTATATATTGTTTTTGTTATCTTGCTGAATGTTTGATTATGAGTATTATGCACAATGAAAAGATGATAAATTGCAGTAGGTTTTGTAATACTTTCGACACATCCTTCCTCAGTTGGCCACATGACGGCATTGAAAATATTAATTTCAAGTACATAGACCAGTTATGTAACTCGGGGTTTCTATTTATTTATTCAAATATTTTCTTGTCCAGATAATCAACTCATAACTAGTAATCAATTGCTTATCATTATTAGTAATCAATCATTACTAAAACCAGATTCTTATAACTTTAATAATTATAAAAAATAAAATAATTAAAAATGACTTCCGACTGAAAATACTTCCGTATAAAATATTGTGATTAAAACAAATCAGTTTCATCAGTCCAAGTTACGATTATTATAATAGGAATTATTTTTTTTAGGATTAAAAATTGAGATGTCCGCATAAGTCGGCACAGACGGACAATACCTGAAGAGAGACATCACACATTTTATTATTTGCCTGTTTATTATTTTTTATTTTAACTTTAAACTGAAAAAGGAGAATTGCGAAGGCGTGAGGCCAGTTCGGCCCTCCTGCCAACTACTCACTCACTGCCCCCGTAAAAGAATCAGTTCTGCAATCCGGCTTTTAATGTGACTAGTCTGTTCAGTGCTTCAGTACGATTAATCCACCATATGACAGCTTCTCATTCTTTAATAATTCCCCAATCATATTTTACCGAAAGTCTTCTCAAGTGTCAGTTTAAAAAAAAAAATCTATATATAAATAAATAGATAAATAAAAGTAATTATTTTTGTTTCGAAATAAAATTCGCGTTAATATCAACTCAAATGTTTAGACAAAAAATTAATTTTCTAATTATTATCATTTGATAAATTCATATAAATTCAAACATGTATTTTTTTTTACTTCTGGTAAGTGATTTAATTTTTCTATTAACGATAATTATTTTTTCATTGATACATCTCTATTTATATTTATATGAAAAATGGGTTAATATTTATTCTCACGCTATTGCACTGAAGTATAAGAAGAATTTTATTCTTTATTTTCTGAGACTGTAATCCTAATCGACGGATGTAATCAATGCTAAACCTTTCGTCATATATATACGTCTATACACAATATAAATATATATGAACTTGAGAATTTTATTGCAGATCATACCCGACAATAATTTATAAAAATAATAATAAACCTTCTGAATACGCAACACATATAAATAAAATTATAAATATGTCATTTTAATTACAAGTTTTCATTATTTTATATCGACGCGATGAAAACAATCGATTTATGTTATGTAATTTATAAATAATAAATAATAAATTATTTTTCAAAAGCTTAACAAAAAAATGGTAATAGGTAATGGGTGTGAGAAATTTTTTTAATCGTAGAAGGTAAAAATATATTTAACAGAATGGACTTCTTGGTATTTATATCACCTTACAAGTCAAAAACTACTTTTATTTAGGTCTGTGCTCCCGTGAGGCCTGAACATTTTAAAAGACACACCCATTAGTTATCCGAACATTCGAATAAATTGTATTTATATATATATATATATATATATATATATATATATATATATATATATATATGTACATATATATTGAGAAGTGCACCTGTACCTCTCAATTATGTTGTGTCAGAGTTGTATCCTACAAATCAAATGTACATGCATTGTGTCGTGTTGTTTGGTATGTCATTGTTTGATCATCATTTAAATTCGGTCAAAGGTTCATATTCACTATAATACGCGTGGCGTACAACCAATACGTCTATTGAATTTAAATCAACCGCCAAAATACTTTCAAATTTATTTTTAGATTTTTATAAATAAAAATTGTAATTACAATTTGTTTTATATAGGAAATAAAATTTATCTTAAATTCACGTAAAATTAATTCAATTTTTTTTTTTTATATTCTGATAAAAAATACTTCAAATTTTAGTCAAGGTTTTCAAATTTATATATCTCATAAATAAATACAAGAAAAAATAAAATTCTCATAACATAAAAAATTGATTATTTAATAACTAAAAATTACACCAATAATATATATACCCAATGTTTAAAACTAAAACTTTCTCTAGATCAAGATCACAAACAATCTCCGATAATAAATATAGTAACAAAGTCTGTATATTGACCTGACCACCCATTAAAATTAGTGAATGTGAAGCTTTCTTTTTGTCACATTAAATTGATGTCAAAATACCCTCGGGTGCTACATTTAAATAAAATCTTGCAAACTTTATCTATACTTTACAAAGATGCCGAAAAATAGCAAATCTTTACATTGGGATACTTTTGAGACCCAAAGCAACGGCCCTACTACTGACACTGTGTAGCATGTATCCGCAGATTGTATATCCGGCGCCTCGTTATATTTCTCCCAGCATCTACACAGAGTTTAAGTTTATTCTGCCGCTCGTAAAAGTGAAAGCAATTTGGTGTAAGAGTATATATATGCTGTAGTAAACGAAGGAGAAAATATGTGTGCAGAACCACGACGCACATGCGTTACATTAAATATATGTTAAAAATCCTTGAAAATAAACAAATCCAGAGTTGCTGTTACCGATCCTTTGAATTTTTAAATTAAATTTATTACTCATTTAATTCATCTTAAATTTATGTCCTTCTCGTTATCTTCCGCTTCATCATTTTTATTGCGGTAAAAAAAAATTAGATAAATAAATAAAAAGTGCAAGGAAACAAGTTCCAAGGGTTTTACGATCGTACATCGGGTACACGCGTGCACAGTTTCCTGCAAGCTAAAGACAACTCGTGGGTTTCGCTTGCGGCTTAATCGTCCCCGTACGTATAGGAGTCTAGTGTTGTTGCATAGACCAGTGTGGTGTAGGTCTTTGTTTAAAGAACAAAATAAAATATCAAAGAATCGAGCACACTCCCACGCGTCTTGCGAATCTAGCGGATAACATCACTAAACCGTTCTTTTACTTTTTATTTTATTTTTTTAATTTTATTACGTATCTTTATTTATTTTTTTTTTTTTTCCTATATAATCTTCGAGATTTTCCGTAAACTTCCGCTTTTCATTGCATTATAAATTACGCACGCTTACTCTGTTGCTAAATGTGACTACACTACCAATAAAAGGTGCGTCGTAATTTATTAGCGCTATTATCATTATAATCATTTTTTTTTTTGTTAATGGGAAGAAAAAAAATAATTGAAAATTTAAATATAAAATTAGCACGCGATATAAAGTATAATTTGCGCACATTTAGATGTATAACGTTGGTTAGTGTATAAGTAGGTATGAGTAAGAAGGTTATGACGACCGAAGAATACAACAAACATAAGTTTCTGCGACCACGTACCGGATAATAAGCGCGAAAGTTTATTTAAATGCGTACTCTTTTGCATTGTATTCAAAAGGGCGTGTATAACTGTCTGTTTAATGAAATTTTTAATCTTATAAACAAACAACTTTAATAACTTAACTAAAGAGCATTTAATCAAAACCATTATTCAAATATTCAACCTTCATAATAAAATTATTTCCTTACATTAAATAAATGATATAATTAATTATCAATTAAATGCCTTATAAGTCTTTATGCACGAATAATGTGGAATCATTTGATGATGACGAAGTCAAAAAAAAAATGTATGATCTAATCACGCCTGAGATGCCCGTGTTCTTGGAATATAATGAACGTATGTGACAGTTTGAAATACCGACAAGGTAACGCGTTGACTTAGTCATTAACCATCTAACTCTTTTAATTATAATGCTCGTCACTTGCCGTATCATTTTATTACAAATAAACACTCTACTTAATTATTTTATTCCGCCATTTAAATTTAATAATTAAAAATAAAAATCATAAGTGGTCTATTAAATTTTATAAAAATAATTCGTAAAAAAAATATGAATTCTATGATAAATAAATAATGCTACGAATAGTTGCCATGAACTCTCGATATTGTTATGGTCGAAGATATGCTCCATAAGCGATACAAGGACGAGCACTACAATTTATCATTTACATCACTTATAATTCATTTTTATCAAATTATTTTGTCATTATTCATTATTTATTTTTTCAATATCTAGCAGAGTCGAGTAGAGTGGCTGTGAGAATTAAAATTAATAAAGTAAAACTATCGAATGTAAGCGTAGGTCGTAATCAGAGGACACTTAATGTAGTGTAATGTAATGTAAGCATATTTATACACACATTAGACTATAAGTAAATTCTATCGCTCCTCTACTTCTATCTATTTCTTGTAGTCTTATACACAGAAGAAAAATAATACTGAAGTTAACCAAGGTCTAATAATTTTGAATTTTTTTTAAACGATAAATTATAAAAAAAAAAATATTTCAAAAAATTCAACCTTTAGTTTTTTTAATTTTCTACATGTGCATATTTTTAGTTTTTATTTTTTTTTTTAAATCTGAAAATCGTGAATTGTCTGTTAACCTCAGGATCATAAAAAAATGATACTGAAGTTAGCCGACGTTTAATAATTTTTGAAATTTATTTAAACCGATAAATTATAAAAAAAAAAATTATTTTCAAAAATTGCACTTATAGCTTATTAAATTTTCTACATGTGCATATTTTTATTTTTTTTTTTCTGCAATTTATTTGTTGAAAAAAAAATCAAAAAATTGTTACTTGTCTACTAACTTCAGGATCAATAAAAAAAAGGATTTAGCGGCGCAAGAAATATTTTGTATACGAATTGCAGAAACAATTTTCTGAGGACTAGAATTTTTTTTTCGCCCCAAGAAAATTTTTGTTTTCAAAATGCAAATTTCTTGAGTCAGGTAAAAATTTTTCGCACCAAAAAATTCTTTATTTCTGTGTAGGTTTAAATTAAAAAAGGAAGGGATTAACTTTGCTGGTATCGGACACCCGGTGACTTGGGTTGCTGACTGGTATGGTACCAAAGCCCATCTAGTTACATTATATTACACTCTAGAGTCTAGTATATACATATATAGCACCGTAGTAAGCTGGAGACCAAGAAGCGAAGGTGGAGGCAAGCTAAGTGTGCAGCCAGCCCAAGTGATAGCGAGGAAACGTTGTCGTACCTCAGTCTCTCTCGGTATCGCATCCTCTCCTCGTGCTACCACTTCAACATAAACTTGTAACTCTATTAACCGGTAGCAGAGCATAGACTACGCTGTGTTGTTATTTATTTATTTATTTTTTTTAGTGCATTGTTTGCTTAGTTCTTGTGTCAAATTTAATTATTTTTATTGTTTTATTTTTTCTCACCAATAGACTTCCTCGTGACCGCTGTACAAAAGAGAAACTTAACGGTCTTATTTTGAATTCAAAATTCGCGGAGTTTACTCTGCATTGGTATTGATAATAGAAAAAAAAAAAAAAAAAAGGTAACTGAGGAAACAATAATCATGAGATTGATTTATTGTTGAAGAAATAAAACACAAAGAAGAAATATTTCTGAGGCCAGTGAGAAATTATTTTGTGAAATGTCGAAGGTTTGGATAATTGCGGCAATTTATTTAACTAGGGTGAGATTATTATTTTAATTAATTATTTATTTATTAATTAAGTTGAGAAAATTTTTGAAAATTAAATTTATGAAAAATATTATTTATAATTTTTATATTAAAAAGTAAAATCGTATGATTATTATAGTAACGAGACATTGTCTCTCACAATTAGTCACGCTAGAATAAAAACTTCTACTCTTACTCTTCAACACTTAAAATATCCGTATTTAATCTAGTCTGCTCATACTTACACTCGTGGTTTACGGTACATCGATTACAACTCTATGAAAACTTAATAATCGTAATTACAATAATTAAAATTTTTTAGTCCCTCGTAAACAAACAACCAAGTAAATAAATAAATACACAAGTATATAAAGTAAAATTACTCGGTGTAAGTACAATTAAATAAATATTAATGAGCCGTATTTTACATGATAGAGTCGTAGGTATCAATAAAACCGATGAAAGACGACATGAAATAAAACAAAACGTTATTGAGTTTAAATTCACGTGAGATCGTGTTCACTTTGAAAGGATCAAATGCCATTGCCACACTGATTTACTGATCTCACTTCATTATAAACAACGATCACCACTCCACTCTAGACAAATGCATGAGAAAATAATTCACGCTTAATAATTGAGAGTACACCTATAATTTATAAATTATTTTTTTAATTTAAAAAATTGCTTTGACCCTGTATTCAATAATTCAAATTTTAAATCATTATTTTAGAATTTTTTTTTTTTAAACTTCCCGCTAAGAAAATCGATGATTTTCAAAAAATTCAAGAAGTTTATTTTTAATCAAATGATTATTTTTTGAGCCTCGCGTGATAAAAATATATAAAAAAAAATTATATAATAATACAGTAAAATCTAATTAATTTAGCTTGTCGTTTTTAATTATGATATAAAAAGCGTGACTTAGTTGCTCGAAATAAATATTTACTATTACTATGGAATAAAATAAAATCATTATTTATGTCTCGTTAAAAAAAAAAAAAAATGTTGAAAATCGTAAAAACGTATTGCAGTAAAAAACCGAGATATGGTGCGTCTGTGGCCTTTAATTTTCTAAACTGACAGGTTTATTTTAATGGGGTCTTAAATCTAGTCCATCGCATCGCGAATTTGTAAAAAGATTCATGGGTGTGTAGAAGATCGTGTATGAGTTTACTCGCTGTTGGTACTTGTAAATATACGTGTATTGTATTGGTTATTTGATGTTTTAGTCGAGTAATGCAAGAACAAGCGATTCGAGCACTCTGGTATCGTTCCTACCTCGCGTAACCCTTGACCCTCTGTACGATGACCGGCAGTAACATTATATATTGCCGATTTACGGCACGATTTCTGCCGCATACCGTTGTTATTATTTTTAAATTTTCTACCACTAAAATTGCCACCGATCCTCAGTCTCTATTTGCAAATACAACCGGTCTTTTATTTTTATTGACAATTTTTTGTGATGTCATTTTCTTATTATAACTTCCTCTATGTCTGCAAATAAATAATGACCGCGGTAATATTCTATTTTAAAAAATAATTATGATAAAATATCGGCAGTTTTTTAAATTAATGAGGAAAATTAATTATTGTCAATTAAAAATTTTAAAAAATATAATGGAAGCTATAAATCACATAAATTTTTAAATTTCGATAATACGTTCAAGACATATAAATTTACTTATAATGATACGTGTACGTCTATCGGCAAAATAAATAAGACCTTAACATTGAACTTTAAAAAAATAAATTCTCTGAATCTTGATAGTTTTTCAAGGTCTTTAAAAGTAAAGCCTTTATATTCAAGAATGTGAATTAAATGCAAACATATCAGGCAATTGCGCCGGCTGACCGGTAACTGACCTCGACAATGAACTTTATCCTCTCGTCGCGTGCCTTCTCTGAGTAGAGGGCTCTTTATTTCCTTTACAACAGCATATATATGCATATATATCTTTATATTTATATGTACACTTTTCTCTATACATCCTCTCATCTTATTATTGTGCAGTATATTTGAACCCTTTCTCTCTTTCTCTCTCTCTGTCTATACAAATATCTATATCTATATATTCTATATACACATACATTAATGCCTAAGACATAATACCGTGGATCTACAGCGTGACGATTCATGATCGTAAATCACGCTCGTGAATCTGAATGCCCTGGGCAAAATGTTGAGTGCATACTTATGTTTAGAGGTCGACGGTGTTACGTACTGCAGCATCAACAGGACCAATCGCAAATCTACTTGTATGTACTTTATACATATACTTAAATACTGTATAAAACGGACACATTAACACATATGCAAAACGACTCGCTCACTTCCAATTACGGTTAGGCCATTGCAATCGAGAGTGGGCTTTCAATGTATATGTTACATATATATAAACAAATATACATACATATGGTCTTTTAGTCCATGCTGAGTCAGAGCACATCGATTCAATCGATTAGCAATCAAGTACCTTTACTTTTTTTTACTCTCATTATTTTTTTCTCACTTCCAAAAATGAAATTTTTTTTTTTATGCATAATTGACGAAAAATAATGAGTATTAATTTTGCTATCCCGAAATTAAAATTAAAATTATAAATTTTATAATTCAATGGTGAATTTAATGAACAATAAAAAATTAATAAAAAGAAAAATTAATTTGAATAAGGATTAAATTACGGCATATATTTAGTGTGTGAAAAAACGGATATAAAAGAAGCGATGGATTTTATCTTGTTGATTGCACAGCGAAATAAAAAAAATCCATTTAGTTCATCCTAAGATGGTGATTATAATTTACAGTCTTTTAAAAGTGACAGTAAATGATTCGGTTTTGCTAAAAAGCTACCATTTGTAATTATCGGTTGACAATAGCTATATAATTATAAACATCAAACGTGTTAGTTGCTGAAACACGTAACGATATTAATAAAAAAAAAAAAAAAAAAGTAAAAGGAGATGTGAAAAATAATAAAAAAAAAATTAAAAAATGTGACACGTAATAATGAGGCGTAAAAGTGAGATAAGAGTAAATTGTACGTAGATCTATTTATGTATACGTTCTATTGTGATTGAGACATAAGAAATGTATTTTCTCATGATGAATTATTTTTTTTGTTAATGTATAAAGGGATAGTTATCGTCAATTATCCAGCTTACATAATCATTTGATTATTTGTATGTAAATGTGTGAAAGAAAATAAGACATAAAACTACTTAAAGTCTTAATCATTAGCACAGTATGATGATTATAATTGTGATTACATTATTTAATGTGTATTATAAGTATAAGACATGCGCAATACATGATTCGTTAGATTGGATTTTATGGAATAAAATTAACAGATAAATAGGAATAGATTTATAATGATGAGAAATAAATTATTTGTAGATTTAGTATATTTATATAGACATCTGCTATGTAAATAAAAATAATAATATAAAAAACTATCGTGATTTAAAATTGTTATTCTACCTCGGCATTCACCTTAACCTGGAAGCCACTTCACCTCTAACAGCTACGTAATAAGCAGTTTGAGCTTTTTTTCGCTGCACTAGAATACAGTCGTTCGGTAGTGGTTTTGTCAGATAATAGTCTCAACAAAAGAGAAATCTTACGGTGATGTGACTTCTAGGTAAATCGTTTTGTCATTTTTATCGTATACTTCTTCACTTCTCTCTCGCTGATTTTACTACTTGACTTTTAATTTACTGACGGAAGGCGTTGCTTCAGCAAATAGACAAACTTGTCGTCTTAAGCTGTTTAAAAATTTTTTTTTACTAGTTCGTGATGTCAATTATTTTATTTAACAACAAATTACGGTAATTTTATGTTTCCGGTTACTTTTTGTTTTTAAAAAAATTTAAAAGTCATCTAACGAAAAAATTTTCTTTAACTAAACAAAGAAATAAGTTCGGTGTGACCAAATATCCCGTACTTTTAAAAAAACCTCCTACAAATCTACTTAACATCCGATTATTTTCATTCAATGACGTATTTTTGTAAAAAAAAATTAAAAAATAGACTAAAACTGACATATAATAAAAAGGTTGAAAGTGATCGCTAATTGGTTAATTAATTAATGTACATAAATTTGACATAAGACATTGATATATTCGTGATAGTAACAAAGGCCATGAAAATAAATGATACTAATTTATTCATTGTATTATGTTTTACTTGAGAATGCAAACTGACACTGTACGAATGAAACAATGAATTGATTGCCGGAAATTAATTAATTGTTCAATCGATCTTCTTGTACTCTATTGAATACAAAATGACCTAATGGCCTTGAGCCAATCATGGGTGCACTTTGTCATACTCGAGTTACGTGCTCACATTATATATATAAGTATATATATACATGCAAACAATAAAATGTGCTAAGTAACTAATATTAATCATTTCGATAACGAACAGACGATAATAGATTGCAGCGAGTGATTGATTTCAGTTAAAAATAGAAATTTATGAGAAAGATATTTGAATTTTAATCACCAATAATTTTCTTGTTAAAATTTAAACTTATTTAAGACTGATAGTTGTGAATAAAAAGTTAAAAAAAAAAATACTGTCATATGGAAATTTAAATAATTATGTTGTGACCAAAAACGTATCATATTTACATTAGTGTAATTTGCATAACCAGTAGTTTCATTCATTCATTCATAACCAGATTTATTCAAAATTAATTTATAGGTAGTTTTTTGATATAGAAGAAAGTTTATATGATAGATTTTTAAAAAATTATATAACAATAAATTAAGAAAAGGTCAAAAAAAAAATGTTTTATTAATTTTGAATGATAATAAAATTTCTCGTATTCAAATAGTTATAATAATAAAAATTTCCCACACAGACAGTTAAAAATTCGATTAAATTTTTACGGATAAAATTGACGATTGTTAATGATTGTTGAGTTACAGAAAAAAAAATAAATAAATAACAAGATTTATGATGAATGAGGAAAAATAAAAAAGTGATGAATGACAAGACAGAAAAGTATTTCTATTCGACACATCTTCCATCAAGTGCAATGAAAGCGTGTCTACATAATCACAATCTCAATTGTCAGCATTCCTAAATCTTGTCTGTCTACTAGACTCTCGGGCGAGTTGCTACATCCCGTTGGTTGTTACACTCACTCAGTTATTCCGTCTAACCGTCTTAGTCTCTATAATTATATTATACCGGTGACAATAGTCTACTTCCGTTTTAGAAAGTGAAAAAATTATAAGGCTCATCAGAGCTACTTACTCATGTCAAAATATAAATAAAAACAAACAAATAAATGTATATTAATTTCATTATAAAAAATGATTTATAAAAAATTTTTAATTTATTATTAAACACCAGAATTTTTTTTGCCTCAAATATTTCAAAAAATCCAAAAAAAAATTCAATGCAATGAGATGCTGAAGAAAAAAAAATATATTTTTTTAAAATTAAAATAACAAATAGGAATTTGAGAACTGAGAAAAAAAAACTATTTTATAATTATCAAGAAAAAATATGTGTCCGTTACCTAACACCGTCAGTAAATCATCAGAAGTAATGTAATCATTATCACCTAAACCGCAAATACGACCCTTTCTCTTGATATAATACACAATAATTCTTCATACCGGCAAAGACTAAGACTGAAAGAGTAAAAGATTGAAGTCCAAAGACTATTCCATGCCTTTATAGAATAGTCGTGGGAAGTGTTCAGGATATTTAACCACCCACGCTGGCGTCAACCGCTCGATAATGAAAAAAATAAATAAATAAATAAATAATTTTTAAGTCTCCGCGCCAAATGACAAACCGTATAATGGATAATCATCAAATGATGAGACCTCTTCGTAGACCAACGACCGCGTAATTGACAAGTGTTTTTTTTTTTATTCTTTATTTTCTTCCTAGTCATTCTCTATTTTTAAAATGTGACATTTCTTTTCATCCAACGTTTAAACTTAATTACATACTTGACGTTATAAACAAGAATATGAGTACATTTAAACCACTCAAATATCCTGAGAAACCGTATATATTTTTATGCATATCAACGTTCAATCGCCTAAAGATGATAAAGATAAAAAATAAATATCTCAATAGCTCAGCCAGTAGCAGATGACAGATAGAATATTTAGTTCACTATTTTCTCATGTCTATAATATTTTATCTAGATAACAAACATTATAGCATTCATATTTTTTACACATATATAGCTGTGGTGTATAATATGATGTGGCTCGATAATATTTTTTAGATCTGATATCTTCAAAAATTCTAGACATCAAAAAATTTTTTAAAAAATGAAAATTTTTATTTGGTTAATTATATAACGTTTAATCTAGATAACAAACCTTATAATATTCATATTTTTTATACATATAGACGCGATTATAACAAAGATGCGATAAAGTAGACAAAAATAAAAACTCGTTATTTTTTGGTTTAGCTTAATGCTATAATTAAACTTTTTATAGAACTAAAAAGTATTTTGCAGTACATTATAAATACTATAAGAAAGCTTGAGGACCTAAAGAAAAATTAAATTGATAATTTAACATTATTAGTAAATGTAGAGTAGAGGTACCGTTTTTGGCCACTGTAGGGCCAGTTTTGGATACTTCAATCATTTAAATAAAATAATTTGTGACATAATCAAATTTTTAAATGTATTCAGAGATACTTTTACTACACACGGAGAAAAATGTTGGCTCAAAACCTAGCAATCCAAAAAATTATTAAGCTCATACGAAAAAACAGAATGCTGTATCACAATACTCACTACGCGCGAGAAAATTATCGATAAGCTTTAAAAACAATCACTTTTACACATTATAATAATTGTGATGCGGCATAATAATATTTTATAGGCATAATAACTTTTTGGATGCTTAAACTTCCTGTTTCAAGTTTGGTCGACAGCATATTCAAAATTGGTAGGTTTCAAGCCATCATTTTTCTTCGTACACTATTAAAGTGCAAATTTTTTTGTTCTATACTTTTCATTAATTAAAATAAAGTATTAAATGTTCAAAAATGGAACATTGGCCAGAAATAGTACTTCTACCCTATGTATTTAAAAAAATTAAAATACCTACATTCGTAAATGAATCGAGTGACAAATCAATAACGTATCCGCAAGTAAAATAAACTGGTTTAAGTGTGTATGACATCATTATCACAATCGATTTTCTATTATGATTATCGGTAGCATACCACAAGCTATGATAGAGCGCATTAGGAACGCCTTGAAACTAGTAAATTAATTGATTTAAAAAAAAAATTAAATGAATTAGGAGTAAAGTAGGAAAAATTTATTATGCCGCATAATGAAAAATAATAATAAACTATCACCTCGAGAGTTATTTCATTACATGTGATACAAATAATAAATAATTCAGTCATCATATTTAACATGTACAGTATAATTGAAAAAAAATGTGCTGAAAATAATTCAACTTGCAACACATTATAAGCACTTGTGCAGAAAATAATAGATCCCACAGAATACTGATACAGCATTATAGATGAAAATAAATTTTTAACCGTATTGAACAGTCTAAGAATTATTTTTAATTTAAATCATTGTAAAAATAGATAATAAATAAATTTATATTTTGTGAATAACAATACCTTCTTATAGAAATATACGTTTCGACGTAATCATGGATAGTTTTTTTATCATTATCGTTTTTGGATATACATCGTCGTTCATCATTGCATGAATGATAATATTTATCGGAGAATGTTACTTGTAAATGATATTTAAATATATTTATATGAGCACATATATTAAACATAATACCTGAAAATAGTAAAATAAAAACGGTATAAATAATAGTAAGAATATATATTGTTAAAACTTGTCCTGTTGTTGTCATCCAATAAGCCATGGGCTGTGAATAATTATAAGGCAGCCAAGCACGATAAAATAATATATGTTGTGATATATTTTCAGAACTTGCTACGTAAACCATTAGAGAAACTCCAAATAATGCAGTACATAAAAAGGATCTATTCATGAATCTTAAACAATATACATATGTACATATATATTGATCGATAAATATAATAAAATACTTACTTGATCAAACGAGTATAACGATCAATAATAATAATCTCTTCATTTTCACTAATCTTCGACAAATATATTTTTAACATATCAATAATATCGGTAATTACTTTTCGATGTCTGATAATAATAATCGTTTTTATGAAGCTTGAAATTACCGCAGACATCATAAAAATATTGTTCGTAAATTCGACAATATTACTTGTGACGAAAATTAGATCCATCACTTCAGTTATCAAAAATGTGCTCGCCATTATCACAATACAGCTTGTATATAGAGTGTATAGAATGGACTTCCATCCGTGCCAAGTTGCTGGCTTCCATAGACCCACGTAAAATAATATTGTGAAGATGTCTTTTAGAATAACCATTTGATGACAATGGCTGTCAAGCGAATGTAAAGACGATCGGTTGATAGGGAGTACAAAAAACTTTTCCGAAGGGTTAGGGTACATTTACATTTGCAGTTAATTGTTGAACTTTATTATGCACCTGGTGCAATTTTGTAAATTGCAAACGTTTATGTTAATAATAGACAGTTTTAGGGAAAGTAAATACAATAGAAATTGACTTCAGAAAAGTCGATTTTGAATTATTAAAATAATAATTACGAAAAATTGTTTTGCTGAAGAATATGTTGAAAATTGTCGCGTGAATTATTTATCCCTTTCGCTATTATGGCTTTCGATCGATTTTGAATAATAAAATATCTACTAAGAACAGTTTTACTTGTGCTCTTAGAGATAATGAATCCGTCTAAGGGTGACTTTTTTTTTTTCTATTTTTTCGAAAATTTGTATTTAAAAAATCGTGGGCAAGATTTAAAAATTTTCAACGGATGAATCAAGGATATGTCTGCTTGTGAAAATGATATAGATGAGTACGCAAAATAATTACACACACAACTTTCCACCGCCGTATTAATTTCTGATGCATTATAAATATTGATATCTTTTCAAGCATAAAATTAGTAAACGTAACGAGGGTACGTGCAGAAATTAGTGCAATACATCATTTAATATATTTTATTATGTGTCTCTTGGCATCGTAAGCCAACCAGGTGATATGGGATCTCTTAATATGGACCGGAGGCCAGAGACTTTCCCAATCCCACGCACGCCTCTCGTAAAGAACCCGGAGAGACGTATAGTAGTAATGTAACATAACATGTAAGTTCGTATTCGCTTACTCAACTTTACCGCCATGGAAATACTATAGAAATACATACGTACATACATACATGAATATATAAACTCATACGAGTACAAATGAAACTCAATATTAAAACTCCATGATGTGACTTCAAGACTTAAGATGGAATAAAAAAGAAAATAATCACTGTGTTCTCGTAATTTTTTTTATTTTTATTTATTACCCTCAAATTAAGTCAATCTTTCGTCATACACGAGGAGCAATACTTAATAAAGCAACGAGAGAAATCATCTTGACATTGTTTTTTTCTTTTTTGCATTCTTGACATCAATCGGAATGCATTCTGAACTTAATTTGTTTTGTGCGATTTAATATAGATTTAATGAAAAAAAGATCACACACAAATTCGTAATATCAATATATTAGATATATCATCTAATAAAGATGACCTTGAATTAAATAAAGGACGTGGAATTTTTTCATGATCGCATCAAGGTAAATAACATTTATTATAATTTCGAGGTTTTTCATACGCCCACTAATTTTTACGAGTCAAATTAAATTACGATACACCTACGAATTGTCTTCGATATTTATGTACATATTTTTTTAAGTTTGTAAACACCTTTGAATGAATAATTTAAATAAGCGTGTGCACTTGATCTCGATACAATATTTATTAAGATCAATTCTTGTTGACGCCTCTTGATGATGATTCTCCTTGACTTAATGGAACAATCGATGCAAATATAAATATGCAGATTTTTAATAAAATCATCATCATCATCAATAATTATTTATCAGTTTTATATTAATAAACTGTAAGGTAGACAAAATGTTGACATTGATAAGTCCTGAAATAGTCGACGACATTGTTATGTCACATTAAATCATTATGAAGATATCAAATTTTTTTTCCATCCCACATGTATAAAAAATAGATTTAGCTTTAATTTTTAAACTTTTTCACACCCAGTTGAATATATAAATAAAAAGTATATTAGCATTGAATTTAAATTCAAGGTGATTTATAATGCTACTGAATACCTGAATTAATTTAATTTTTTGTTTCAGATTTCGGTATTTTGTCTGACACCAGACGAAATCGAAGCTCAAAGAAGTGGCTGGAATGTAAATCCAAATACCCAGTATCACATTCAAACTGACGAGGGACCAGAGAGATACTTTCGATTTCAAACACTCAATGGGCAATTTCGTAAAGAGAAAAGACTTGAAGACGGTACTGTTGTCGGTACTGAAGGATGGCTTGATCCTCTAGGTTATTTAAGAATTAAAGATTACATCGCCGACCGCGAAGGCTTTAGAATACTTAAGTAAGTTTTTTTTTTACTTCATAATTTATCACTCAATAAATTAAAAATATTTTTTTATCAAATCTTTAATTACCCAATTAAATTTAATGACAATAAAGTATCTATAATTTTTAGCACACGTTATTTGCTAGTCATTAAGGTCACAAATTACCACAAAATAACCGCAAAACACACTGACTAAATTACGGTTACAATAAAACAAAAACTATTATGAAATACCTTGGGTTTATTTCCGTAGGAAGACAAACATTCTGGTTGTTATTATATTATTATAGTCGTTTATTACTGGTCATTAAACACTTAAATTATATACGCGACCGTGACGAGTAAAACAAGCAACTAGTTGGCTCAACAAGTCTCATTAAATAGAGAACATAATTATGTTTACCTTTATCATTTAAATATTTACTAAAACTAAATTTTTTACTTCAGGTCTAAGACGGTCTATGTAGGAATAAATAGACCTATTGAAGACGCTGTTGCTGCCAGTAAACGAGTACCACCTACAAGTGGAATTCTAGTTAAACCACGTCGACCTCCTAATCCATTTAGGTATGTTTTAATTAGTACTAATCAATAAATAAACAAAAATTAAATAAATATTATTATTTTTTAGACAACCAGTATTACAAGATTTTTCGAGCAACAGTATTGAGAGCAACACAATAAAACCATATCGAGCGTATTCACCATCAGAAAATTCGAGAAGATTCATTGTACCATCAACAACATCCTATCCACGTTCAAATTATTACTCAACGACAATAACACCAATAGCAATTGCCAATGAATTGCCAAAGCCCATAACAACGAATTATATACGACCTTATCGAGTTTATAATCGATCTTACAGAAGATCTCATCCTTACATTGGATCACCGACTGTCGAAATACAGCCGCCAGAAGATCCTAATAATAATCTTAATGATGATAATAACAATAACAATAACAATAACAACAACAATGATAATGACGAAGTAGTAAAAGTAACTCCAAAGTCAACTTATGGACTTTATCGTCTAGATAATCGAAGATATCGCGCAGCCCTCGCGTCAGGACGTTTTAACACGACGTCAAGACAAATACGCACCCGTCGACCCAATTACACAACTGAAAAATCAGACAGCCAGACAAAAGAAACAAAAAGTCCCGTTTACTACAGTCTACCATCGAATCCTCGAGCTCGACAACCTCGACTTTCTCAGGGTATTTCATCAGCCCCAGCAGAATACGAATTTCCACAGTACGACGGGACTCACACAACAGCTGATGGTTTTCAGTACTATCTCAAGACTCACTATCACGAAGAAGAACAACAACCTGACAAAAGTATTGGGTCATTTGGCTACGTAGATCCGTTTGGTATAAGACGAGTCGTTTACTACAAAGCTGACGGACAAAATGGTTTTGTCCATAAAAAAAATAATCGTTACGTAGGTTTCGATGCCACTCCATACGACCCCGTGCCACCTAAAGCGAACTGATGTGTTATTAATTTATAATTAATTAATACGTTAAAAAAATAATTATTTTGTGAATTTTTAGTCAAGAGCCTTCGTCCTAGATGCCTTACTCATAAAAATTAACTCGGCGTGCCAGTCGATAGTTTTACGGTTGAGTTTGTACGACAAAATGTGTGAATGTGCTCCATTTATATTTAAAAAATAATTTAATAATCTACTCCTTTTTTCGCTTCAAGTTCACACAATCATTTATTTATACGGCTTCCATAATTTCATAATTATTATTATTGTTTTTAGTCAACCATCTTTAAGTTGGAGATTAGTATGAACGAAAAAAAAGGTGCTCCAAGTCTTTTCATGTCATTTTAAAAATACTGACGTACCCAAAAGTTAGTTTGACACAAGCGTAAATAGCGCGAAGTAAACTTAATAGGATTATCAATTATTATATTTTTTTTCGATCACGTAGGAAGATAGTTGACAAGTAACAAGTAACAAGTAACTCAACATTCAATTCCTACTTGTCAATTTTTTTTTTTTACTCGGCTACTAATTTTTTTTGACTCAAATATCTGACAAGGAACGCGACTGAGTGCACGTTTGAAAGGATAAAAGTTTAAAGATTTAAGAATGGAATATTTTATAATAACTCATAATATACAAAGATTCAATTGTCTCGAATGGAAACTCGTAACATCCGGATAATAATTATTGCGTGCGATTTTCTCTTATGTATATAAAAACACCGGAAGACTGGTATTTCCTACGCACATATTTATTTAAGTAATACGCATTGTTTTGGATTAGTGACCTAGTAATGAGAAAAATTATTTTATAAATATTCCAAACATGTCGAAACAATTGACATTTATTTCTCTACCAAACTTTCTTTCAAACTGGACTCGAGTTCATTATCACTACGTGCTCCTCATTCTTATGAGACTTTATGACGTTTAATTTGTTATTCGAAAAAAAATATCAATTCAAAAATTTAAAATCACTTGATAATTAATTTTATTGATTAATTATGAGTGTAAATGTAGCAGACATCAGACAAATTTATAATTATAAATTAATAGAGTAAATAATTAAAAAAAATAATATTTATAAAAAATGCGCATTTTTAAAAAATTTTATTTTATTAATTATTTACTCTATTTATTAATAATTAAAAATTTGTCTGATGTCACTACATTGAAACTCATAATTAATTGTGTACGTGATGAGTGTCAATTAATATTTTATAAGTATTTAAAAAAAAAATTAATCAACAAATTTACAAGACGTATTTGTAAATTAAATAATGCTATTAATCAATATAATTAATAATTAATTAATTGATTAATAAGGTGCTGTCGTTGCCCTGATGAACACAGTGCATTTGCTTAGTAAACAATTTACGCATTAAAATAATTATTAATAATAATAATTAATTAATTAAATATTTTAATGCACTTTGTTCACAGGGCATTAATGAAATTGTGTACCCGTAAATTAATTACAACGTATACTTTTACAATTAGACAGCTCCCTCTCTCTCTCTCTTTCTCTTTCTTTCACTCTCTTTTTTTTGTTTTACTATTTAGATGTACTTACTACCTCTTCTCTGTACTTAATAATAATCAATTTGTTGGAGAAATCAAAATTTTGTTTTAAATAAGATTCAAATAAAAATATTTTTTTTTTTTAATTAATAAGCGATCTCGATCTCGTTATACGGGAAAAAAATGTATCCGATTCTTGTAAGTTAATCTTATCAAGATCTCGTATAATAATAATAATTATAATAAATATGATAGTAAAAATAATAATTATTATAATATATATTTAATATTGTATTAAATCGAGTGGATATAAATACTCACGCAAACATTTTATTCATAACTATCAAGAGTTTTAAATCTAAATAGATTTATTTACGCTCGTGCGCCCAATTTTTTAGTTTAATGGAAGTAAATTAATTTTTTTTTTAATTTATATTAAAACCCGTAAATAAAACGCTTTATAAAAATATATAACATATTGTTGATTTATTTTACTATGATTGTTCATGTTTTATTTTTTTATATTTAAGTAAAAGGTAAGTAATGATTTTTTTTTCGTTTTTCACAAAACTCTCGATATATGAGAACAGTATTGAGTTTTAGAGAATAATAAAATCAGGATCATGATCACTTTTACTGATTTCTACTTTCAATTTAACGAAAGTGGTATTACAATATGCAAGTATATGAGTATTATTATTAAATTTATAAATAGATTATTATGAAAGCCGGTAACTTTGGTCGTTTTGTATCGTTTTATCGGTTGATAGAGTAAAAATAATGATAATAATGAAGAAATAAAATCTTACTCACCGGTCGCTGGTTTTTCCTGGTAACTGCAGTGATGATAAAATCGTTGGTTTCTTCATGTAATCCATCAAAAGGCCACTGAACACTGAACACTGAACACTGAACACTTGTTTACTTGTTTAGTTTTTTAATTAAAATTTGTCAATCATTTAAATTCAAATTTCCGAATAAAAATTTTAAATTTAATAAATAATTTTTTTATTTTTATGACTAAAAAATGGATTCTAAGTAAAATTTTGTGGATAAATTAATATAGCAGCTCAATAAACGTAAAAATAAAACTATTTTTAATAAATTATTGGCTCAATTTATTTAATTAGTAATAGATAAGAAACTGATATTTTGTTTATTAAATTAATATTGTACTCATGAAGCCGCTAAGAACTCAGTCATATAATTCTGCGAGATTCATAATTTAAATTTTTAATTCAAATCTGAGATTTAAAAAAAAAAAAATAAGTGATTCTAAATTATACAGTCTAGATTCTTAATTATTCTCTGTATATTTTACGATTGATTTTTCTTCTCAAATTGTACTCAGTAAAAAAAATATTACAGTTATCGAACAAAAGATAGATAAATTTTGAATTTACGCGGTCATTATTTAGCAACAAGTAACAGAAGTTAAAATAAATAATTTTATGTTTACGTTTAATTATTTGTTACCTAATAATTTCTTTAAATTTTGATTATTGATAAGCACTGATTGTACAAAAAATAAAATAGAAAATAAAAAAACGGTTATTTATTAAATTTTAAGATGGCGACAAGTTCCCGCGTTTTCGCGACGCGTAAAAAATTTAATTGAACATTTTTACACACTGTAATAAACATTTTACTATTAAAAATATTTAACACACTCACTTGCACTTATTAATTTGTATGAAACATTACCGAAAATAAAGAAAAAAAAATGAAACGAATAAATGAATTACCGGGAATTAGCACTGACACTGGCACTCACCACCAATACTTTTATTTAAATCACTAATTTACTAAAATAAATTCACGCACTTAATTGTCATTAAATAGTCACTATTTATTATATAATTAATTTAATATATTATTTTTTCCAATGTCGACCACTTATAATGATTTTAAACAATTAACACTGCTCGAAATGTTCACTTTGATTTCTAGACCATGACTAGCGTCTGCTAAAATTTTAGTTCTCCCAAAAGCCACCAGAGTCGGTTACGAATTTTCAAAAACTTAAAATTTGATTGGACGAAATTTCATGAACCTGAAGTCAGCAGACAATCAACAATTTTCAAATTTATTTTCAACAAATCGATACTAGAAAGAAACAAAAAAAAAACTAAAAATATGCTCATGTATAAAATTAAAAAACTATACCATTTAAAAAATATTTTTTTTTATAATTTATAGTTTTGAAAAAAATTTTAAAATAATTAAATGTCAGCTAACTTCAGTATCATGGAATTTTGCTAACTGATTTAATAAGAAATTGATTGGGTCATTTCAAAATTTAAAAAAAGGAATAAAACGAACAAATGAATTACCGAGAATTAGCACTGACGCTAGCACTCATCACTATCGCACTAATTTTTTTTACTTCAATTTGTATCACTAATTCACTCAAATGAATTCACTCATTTCATTGTCATCAGATAATCACTACTTGTTCAATAATTAAATTCAATATCTTATTTAATTCAACGTCGATCAATTACAATGTCTTTAAAAAATCACCACTGCCCGAAATGTTCACTTCGAAATTTAGACCATGACTAGCGTCTACTAAAATTTTAACTCCCCCAAACGCCACCAGAGACGGTTACAAATTTTCAAAAACTTTAAATTTCATTGGTCGAAATTTTACTAACAGATTTAATAAGAAATTCTTTGATTGAGTCATTTCAAATTTTTTAAACCAATCAGAGGCTTTGCTTAATCGAGCTAATCACTTCACTAAACATTTAACAACTAAAAATATTTATCACTCACTCTCATTTATTAATTTATTCGAAACGCTATCAAGAAATAAGTATAAAACGAACAAAAGAATTACCGAGAATTTACACCGACTCCGGCACTCATTACCACTAACACTTATTTTTTTAAATTTAATTTATATTACTACTACACTCAAAAAAAATTTATTCACTTCACTGTCAATCAATAATTACTTATTTGACAATTAAATTCAATATCTAATATATTTGAACATAGATCAGTTACAATGTCTTTAAAAAATTACCACTACCCGAAATGCTCACTTCGACATCTAGACCGTGACTAGCGTCTGCTAAAATTTTGATTACCCCAAACGCCACCAGAGACGGTTACAAATTTTCAAAAACTTTAAATTTCATTGGTCGAAACTTCGCTACAGATTTAATAAGAAGTTATTTGATTGGGTCACTTCAAAATTTTTAAACCAATCAGAGGTTTTGTTTCAAAGAAAATTTACCAAAAAAAAACTAGATGCTTCTCTTACCAAATTCACTATTATTCTCTAGTCATTAGTGCATTTTCACTGCTGTCGTTCGTGTCTACGTGTGAGTTTAGCTTAAAATAATATTTAATAATAATTTAAAGGAATTCTAAACTAAATAAATTAATTAATGTACTAAAATTATTTTTTTTAATTAAATTATTTTTAAATTATGACGTATTAATAAATACAAGTAGTGTGAAAAACGCGCGGGAAGTAAACAATAGCTTCAAAATTTTAATGCAAAAATAAAGTGTTAAAGAATTAAAAAGTTTTAAAAAAATTATATTATATCAAATGCCATATTTGAAAAAAGTGTCAGTGCATTAGTGAAGTGAAAATTTTTTTTTTATTTTAGCTACTAAATGAAGTGAAGTAAAATCGATCGATAAATTCTTGGAATAAACTGTGAGTTGAAGTTCTCGGAATTTCTTTCTTCTCTAATAGGTTTTTTTTTTTTTTTTTTTTTTCCCACTTTTAACTGTCTCAATAATAAAAAAAATCAATTGAATTAAATCTCTTATTTCCAAGTCACAAATAAATTAATACTAAATATTAATTAATTTATTCTTTAATTAATTAATTATGATTTTGGAATTAATAAACAATTAACAATTTTCGGATTTTTTTTTTAAGTAATGAGTTAAAAAAAAAAACTAGAAAAGTGCAATTTTTTATATTTTGATACCAGACTAAATTAATTTAAGCGTCAAGTTCTAGATTCTTCGGCCATTTTGTTTTCTTAAAAAAATATGATCCTGAAGTTAGCAGAAAAAAATTTTCGAGTTTTTTTTTTCAACGACTTAATTTAAAAAAGAAATAAATATACGCACATGTAAAAAATTTAATAAACTATCAGTGCAATTTTTTCAAATATTTTTTTTTTCTTTATAATTTATTGTTTAAAAAAAAATACTAAAATTATTGGATGTCGGCTAACTTCAGTATCGTGAAAAAAATCAATACCTCAGTTTGATATTCAAGATATCGGAAGTCATGGAATCAATATTTTAAAATCGCTATAATTGTTGTGTTTAAATAAATAAAATACAAATCTAATGAAATGCTAAGTAAATATTTATGAGCAAACAAAGTGTAGAAAATAAATAGCGTCATTTAATGATCAATAATAATAATAATAATAATAATAATAATAATAATAATAATAATAATAATAATAATAATAGTAATAAAAATAACAGAGAATATTAAAAATAAGTGAATAAGTGTTTAGTGTCGTCTTATATTTGTTTGCTTGAAGAAATCAACAATCTTGTCAACATCGAAGACAACAACAAGACACGTCATCGACCGGTGAGTTAATTTTTAAAAATGAATTAAAATAAATACTAAACAATATTAAAATATAAGATAATTGCTCTTCATAATCCGGTTTATTACTATAAAAAAATACATTACAAATACAATACATATACAGTAATAATTATATAAAAATAAAAAATAGCCGATTACAGATTATTATTCAGTACCATCATCTCAATAGATGAATTAAAAAGACGTAAAAAAATATGATACTGAAGTTAGCCGTCTAATAATTTTAAAATTTTTTTTGCAACGATAAATTATAAAAAAAAAAATATGTAAAAAATTGCACCCATAGATTTTTTATTTTTCTACATGTGCGTATTTTTAGTTTTTTTTTTTTTTCTAATTAATTTGTTAAAAAAAAAATCCGAAAATTTTTAATTGTCTGCTAACTTCAGGATCATAAAAAAATTAATAATCATAATGATAATTACCATCACAATATTAATAATAGTTATAAAAAAATATTTATTGAAATCGACCTGATAGTCTGACTATCGTAGTCTCCATTTCGCTGTATTTGATAAAACAATTTAATTATTTAAGCTTATCATTAAATTTATTAAAAACGGTATTTTTTGTTGTCTTCTTGTCGGTCGAGACGTTGTTGGCTCAAAAGTTGCGTTTCTTTTGGTGGTTGCTGATCATGTGCCGCTTCCTCCTGTCAATTAGCGTAAAAAAAAAAAAAAAATAAATTACCATAAAATCGAGCAGCATGTAATTTAAAATAAATAATGGATAATAACCTGTTGCTTTTTGATACCAGCGTAAATAAGGTCGAGTCCTTTCTGGATTTCTTCACTGACAGGTGGTGGTGTTGGGATATGATCACCAATCGCATGGAATCCAGTTTCGTCAGCGGTGTAAGTTACAGAAATTAATTGACCTTCAGGACTTGTGTAAGAGTAACTTCCCGACTGTACAAGAGTATCAACCTTGTCTTCACCCTCCCCCGTAGACCTTATGTATCCACTCTCTTCAGCAATTATGTTGTTGCCGGTTTCATAGCTGAATAGATTAGATAAAAAAAATTATAAAGTCAATAGGTTACTCCAGGAAACATGTAACATAAGTACATAAGCCAAGTAATGAGTAAAGCTTATGTCGGTATGTACGGAGATAGGGATTGTTTAAACTATAGTTCAAGGATTTTCTCTTCTTTTACATACAGAGGAGTGGTATACGAACAAGTAAAAGAAGGAGAAGCAAAAGTTAACACACTCATTGACTTTTACCTTGTTCGGTATGTTCCATCATGCTCCTGCTCTTTATTCCACTGCAATATTGGAATAAAAGTTGTTGAAGAATATTGTCTGTCATTTATCTGTGACCTTTGTTGGTCATCGTCTTGATATTGTTGTTGCTGTTGTTGACGGCCCTGATTTTGATACTGATTTTGGGCTACTGCTGCACCAACAATTACTAATAAAATCTAAAAAATAAAAAACATTATTTTATGATACTGAAGTCAGCTGACGTCTAATAATTTTTGAATTTTTTTAAAAATGATAAATTGTAAAAAAAAATATTTCAAAAAATTGCACCTCTAGCTTTTTTAATTTTCTACCTGCGCATATTTTTAGTTTTTTTTTTTTTTTTTAAATTGATTCATTGAAAAAAAAAATTCGAAAATTATTAATTGCCTGTTAACTTCAGGATCATAATTATTTTCAATCCTGGAATATTCGTAGAGAATTAAAAAATAAATTTTTGAAAATGAAGAGTACTTTATAGTCACAGCTCTATTTGTTTAAATTTGAAATGTTTAAAATAAAGATAATTAATAAAATATACATCATTTTATTACCAAAGTTAACTTGACGTAATAAAAATATAATGAAGGGAAAGTTAAAAAGAAAAATATTTTAAAAGCTTTAAAGCAGATTCAAAAAAATGAAAGTTATTCTTGATGAGTAGTTAAAAGGATAATAAAAATATGCAGTAAGGTTTAAAAAAAATGTATATGTAATATATAATATTTAAATTGATAATAAATAACAGAGATAAATCCGCTCATACGTGGATTCAGGAAAGCTCGGCTATATACTGCACTGCATTAAACAAACATAATACAGGATATATAATAGGATTATGTAATATACATTATGGAATACAAAGTATATGGCATTATAAATGCTTCGCGATGACTCGTAACCTCCTACTATAACTTCCCGGTTGAGTTTGGGTAGTGCAGGGTATTAATCTCTGCAGGCCACACCGGAGATGAGTGAAAGTTAGAAGTAAATGCCAGCGTGGGTCATTTAACTCGTGACCCGTTAACCCATCGGCCCATAGCCATACAAACATACATTCATTTAAATTGTCTTGTATAAACCCATCCCTTTTGCTGAAATATTTATTAGCTCGTCGTTTTTTTTTTAAATTTAAATGGCTTGCCGCGTATTTCTTATCTAATTACAAGTCTTGTTAAACTGTTGCCACTCAAACCTTTAGATAATATCAAATATATAGATTTATATAAGAGAATAGTATTTGTATTGAGTGCGATTTATTAATGGAGAAATGGACGAAGTTATCACGTGAAACCATCTCCTTTAATCAAACGCCGATCTGTAGCTTCATTTACATTTTATTGTTTTTATTTTATTTTACCTATTTTATGTATCGGACTTATGCATCTATACTTGGTAACTCTCACTTTCTTTACTGATTAATTATTTTTTTTTTTTTTATTAACCGAATATTTATTTAAATTTAATCCGACAATTAACAATTCATCTAAAGTGTTAAATTTATTACGACTAATATTTAATTGAATTTATAAATTAATCAACATAATTATTAAATAAGAAATTTAAATAATTGATTTTTTTTGATAAATAAATATAAGTGTGAATGTAGCAGCCATCAGATAAATTTAAAATTATAAATAAATAGAGTACATAATTAAAAAAAAAATATTTATAAAAAATGCACTTATTAATTTCAAAATTTTTTAAATGTGCATTTTTATTTTGTTTTATTTTATTAATTATTTACTCTAATTATTAATAATTTTAAATTTGTCCGATGTCTGCTGTGTTCACACTCATTAAATATATAGTATTTTTTCGAATAAATTCAAAAAAGTAATTGAGTAATTTTTTTTTTAATTAAAATTTTAATTGAAGTCAAATTTTTTAATTTCAATACAAAATAACATCACGAAAATAATTTTATTTGATATAATTAAAATAAAAAATTAACTTACAAAGAATCTCATAGTGTATCCTCAGAGCTTGATCCCACAAATTAAAAAAAAGACCGTGAGTAGGCTGTAAAAAAAATAAATAAAACAGTGAGTTGATACGAAAGATCGGTTTCGTAATAAAAAGTAACCAGCGAACTGCAAAGAAGCTACACTGAACTGTGTTTTTGATCAGGAAAGAAATCACCTTTTATACTTACTCTCACTTTATCCCTTCTTCGGAAGATCCATGAATTACGAAGGTAAATGTATATGGATTACATAGAGGTCGACGCCTATGTGTGCTCTTCTCCCATCCCCATGTTATCCCTCTACTCTTATATTCTCATCCTAGATGATGAATAATTTTAACCATAAGGATAAACACCTCTGTAATTTGCAGCATCATCAGTCCCAACATAAACAGCAGCACAAATATTTATCTTTACTCCGACGCATACTTGCAATACTTAGCATTTTCTAGACCCGACCACCTCTAGGCGCATCAAATAAAATTCATCACCAATCAAATGTCTCGTTATTATTCTACATCATTTACTTTCATATGGTATATATATATATATATATATATATATATATATATATATATATATATAATTCCATTTATAACTTATGTCTAAACCGTCAATTAAATACAAAAGCTTAAAATTCTATAAACTTTCCTCGGCATCTTGTACTCTATTACATTTAATTAAAGGTCACTTTCTTTTACATCTTTAAATAGCATCATTAATTAGCTATTAAATAACTAATTAAAAATTAATATTCAAATAATGATAATGATGCTAATTAAACATATTTATACAAATTATGAAATTTAATGTCAGACATAGACATCAATCATTAAAAATTTAATATGACATAAGTAAATTTCTCTAAAACTATTCAGATTTTATTTGACTTGTCATATATTTTTTATATTTATTTATAAATAATATAATGTATTGCGCAGTCATTACAGATTCATGTCGATGATTATTCTATTGATGTTTTAAACATATAACAGTTAGGTAATTATTTATCAACCATCTTATTTTCCGGCACAATTTCCTCTGTAATAATCATTATCATAATTTATTTTCTAATTTAGTGATTCAAAAAAAAATTTTTAAAAGCTAACTCATCAACTTATTTATTATTTTTAAAAATTTATATGCGTGTAAAGTATCAACAGTAAATAAATTGTGAAAAATATGTGTAAACATTTCGATAGAATTAATTAACTCAGCAACGGAGATGACCTGATGATACCAAACCAAAATGAAGCCTTTACTCTCAATCAGTATAATGGTCTCATCATCGAATACCATATATATAAATAATTTCTACCTTTCCACGAAGGTTCAGTACACTTGGTCACACCGTAATAGTCGTCGTCGTCTTGTTCGTAATATATGTAATGATATTTCGTAACAGCGACGACGATGCTGAAGAACTTACACCAAGGGAATTGAGTTAAGTGCGAGGAAGCGACCGTTACTTTCACATGGCCTTCGTAAATGTGGATCCATGGAATTCAGAAGCTGACATAAATGACTGATCCTCGGGTTCGCTGATACCCTGGCCGACTGATACCTATCGGTATCTATATTTATATATTTTTTTTTAATCTGCAACGATTGCCTGCTAATAATATATCTTTTGGCGGCTTCAAGTCTGCCGCTTCGTTTCACTTCACTGAAAGACTTATATTTTTTTTAACCCTTTATTACACAACATTTATAAGACTGCTAAGCCTCCAATCTTCAGCTTGGCTCTCTCTTAAAAATACTTTTTTAATTTATTCAAATTTTATTTGTTATAAAAAAAAATATATGCATTTAAGTATAAAATATAAATGGATAAACAGCAATAAATATTTATAAAAAAACTTCATCCGAGTCACGACGAACATGCTGTAAAAAGAAATTTTTAATAATAATTATAATTATACTACATATATTTTTTTTTATTTTGTCAGTAAAAAATGAAAATTATTTACCTGCAACACAATAAGTATACGGAGGTACATTGCGCGTATCTGTAATTATTTAAACAATCAGATAATTTTATAAATGAAAATAAAAAGTCGACCAATAATTTAAAAATAAGTTTTTTAAATTTTACCTTGACCCATGTCTGATGGCAATTGAGGACGGGGTTGGTCACACGGCAAAGTCTCTAAAGTACCTGGAGGTATGTAACTGAAAGTTCAATTCATCTTTAAAATCATTATTTTTTACAATAATTAAATTTAAAATAATAACCATTAAACAATTTATCACTCGATTACAACATGAATAACTGAATAATAAATATAATAAATCTAATTGTCAATAGACAGGTTAAAAAAAAACCTTTGGTTGTAAATGGTATTGTCTTCCATAGATGTGAGAGGTGGGTGATACTCAGTACGTTGGGCCCACGGTTTTTTGCGCGGCAAATAGCAATCCACTGGTTGATAACTCAGTTGCATGATTGTGTCACCTTCAAAAGGAACATCGGGCTGCCGGTATCTATTTTCTCTTGGGGGTTTGAATGATTTATTTTTCACCAATCCATTAAGATCATTAGGATAGTACGACAGTTTATGCGTAGTACAGCCTACGAAAATATTTATTCTTATTAATTTTTTTAAAAATTAAAAACCAAAAATATTTAAAATTACACTCGAGGGGCATAGATGAAAATCCAAGATTATCTTCTGGTTTAGAAACCATTGGCCCAGGTTCGCTGCACTTCCATGAAAAATCATTTTTCTGAGTCGTTGAATTCTGCATCGGTCCACTTTCAAACCAATCTTCAATAGAGCTACTAGGTATTATTGGTTGCTCTGGTTTTACTCTATAATTTCCCAAGTAACTCAGCTAAAATATTTTTTAAAAATAATTTAATTAAATTCCCTAACAAAATTATTTAAATAAATAAAAAAAATTACTTTGTGAACAGTGTCATCAGCCAAAGGGCTTTTTGATAGTTCACTGGGTTTAACGACCGGTTTAATTGGTTTTCTCTGAACGTTATCTCCGCACGCAAAATAGCTGAGCTTGTATGTCGTATTTTCGTCAAAACCTTGCCCGGTATTTAATAAATTATTCGTTTGTCTAGCTGAATGGCTGAATGGTTTTCTGACACGCTGATTGTTGGGCCAGTAACTTAATTTATATATCGTAGAGTCATCCAGTGGCGTTAAAGGCTCGTGATATTTTATTTTTTGATTCCATGGATGAGTTTCCTAATAATATATTAATTTAATAAAATAATAATATATCACATTTCCTATTGATTATTATTAATCAAAAGAGAATATATAAATATAAATCTAGGTATAAATACCTTGCAAGGTGTTTCGTAAGGCCAGTAACTGAGTTTATAAGTGGTGCATCCATCCATTGGAACGTCACTCTTAGTGTAAATTTTCTTTGGCTTGAAAGATCTTGATACTGGAATGCCACAGCCTGATTCGTAATAGCTTAACTTGTATGTTGTATTATCTTGAGACATAAATAAAAAAAAATATATATTTTTTATTTCTATTAGACGAGGAAATTTAATGGTATAAATGTCAAAGCCACGTAAAATGTCAATAATATAAATATATTTATTGAGATATACATAGAACATAAAAATTTTATTAGTGTAAGAAATTTTTTTACGCCTCAGTCAATTTAATTTTGGCTCAAAGAAATTTCTTTCGTACCCAAAGAAAATTTCTACTTTCAGTTCGTGATACAAAAATTTTTTTGAGCCGAGTAACATTTGTTGCGCCAAGAAATTCTGTTCTGTGATATTTTTTTTATTAACTTTATTTGATAAAGATTTTTTTTTTTATAATTAAATTACCATCTATAGATGCGCAAGGACAGTACAAGTTGTTGGAAACTTTGAAAGGTTTAGATCGTGCAATAGACTTCCATGTATAAGCATCTTTATTTGTTGTATTATCTTGCATTGGTCCTGTACCTAGCCATTGTTCGACTGTTCGTCGAGGCGCAGATTCATTTTGAATTTCCCGCTTCACACACCAGTTGCCTATATAACTTAACTTAACAATATAATTAATTAATTAAGTAATTAATTAATTAATTAGTTTATTCATTGTAATTTACTTTATGAATTGTTTCATCATTAATGTTCCCATCACCGACTGTCAGAGAATCTTCTGGTAAAACCGGCTTAACTGAATTTCCACTCGGTGTCGGTCCATCCCAATACGATAATTTATAAGTTGTGTTGGCTTCAAATGGAATATCATTTCTCCAGTAATACTATTGATTATTAATAAATATATTCATATAATTTAAATTGACAAGTTAATTATTTTAAATAATTAATTATTTATATTACCCGAACGGGTTTAAATGATTTTGGAACGGGAGGTTGAACATATTTCTAAATTTTTTTAAAAATAATTGTAGATAAATGATGTAAATAATTATCAGAGAAAATGTATTTAATGATTTACAAGATATGCTGGTTGAGGATTGGAGCAACAGCAACAATTGCAAGAGTCTTCGTGACCTAACTGCGTATGAAAAAATAAATAACTAATTAAATTATATATATATTGAGAAATACTTTTTTTTAAACTTACGCAAATCGTATTTTTTATGGTAATTATTGAACGGGGAATTTTAGATCGCGATACTCTGTAAAATAAAATTATTTTATTTTATTTAATTTATATATTGATAATTATTTATCTAATTCATAAATAATTACGCTGGAGGACAAATTTCCATATTTTATAAATTAAAGTAAACTTTTTACTGAAAATAAAATATTTTATAAAATTTAGGTGTTAAAAAATCATAACTGACAATTACTTGAAGTGTTCGCTAATTTGTTCACATAAAAATATTAAAAATGTAGAAATAAAATGATACTGAAGTTAGCCGAATTCTAATAATTTTTGAATTTTTTTTTTAAATGATAAATTATAAAAAATTGTGTCGAGAATTTCTCAATTTTCTACATATGCATATTTTTATTTTTTTTGATTTGTTAAAAAAAATCTGTCTATCGGTTGACCCTTCGGGCCAGTCCCGAAACTTCCCGCTATTTGCAAGCTCTTTCAGCTCGAAAACGTTGTTGTGATACATTTTCCAACTCTTTGAGCTATTATCGAGAAGTCTTCTATAATAACGCGAAAATATGAAAGCAAAGGAAAAAAATTTCTCAAAGTAAACTTTCTCTAGGTTTTCTCTAGAATTTGTCTAGGATCTGTCTAGGATTTGTCTAGGATCTGTCTAGGATTTGTCTAGTATTCCTCTAGGATTTGTCTAGTATTTGTCTAGTATTTCTCTAGGATTTGTCTAGGATTTCTCTAGGATTTGTCTAGTATTTCTCTAGGATTTGTCTAGGATTTCTCTAGGATTTGTCTAGGATCTGTCTAAGATTTCTCTAGTATTTGTCTAGCATTTCTCTAGGATTTGTCTAGTATTTCTCTGGGATTTGTCTAGTAATTCTCTGGAATTTGTCTAGTATTTCTCTAGGATTGGTCTAGGATTTGTCTAGGATTTCTCTGGGATTTGTCTAGGATTTCTCTAGGATTTCTCTAGGATTTGTCTAGGATTTCTCTAGGATTTCTCTAGTATTCCTCTAGGATTTGTCTAATATTTCTCTAGGATTTGTCTAGGATTTCTCTAGGATTTGTCTAGGATCTGTCTAGGATTTCTCTAGGATTTGTCTAGTATTCCTCTAGTATTTGTCTAGTATTTCTCTAGGATTTGTCTAGTATTCCTCTAGGATTTGTCTAGGATTTCTCTAGGATTTGTCTAGTATTTCTCTAGGATTTGTCTAGGATTTCTCTAGGATTTGTCTAGGATTTCTCTAGGATTTGTCTAGGATTTCTCTAGGATTTCTCTAGTATTCCTCTAGGATTTGTCTAGTATTTCTCTAGGATTTGTCTAGTATTCCTCTAGGATTTGTCTAGTATTTGTCTATTATTTCTCTAGGATTTGTCTAGGATTTCTCTAGTATTTCTCTAGGATTTGTCTAGGATTTCTCTAGGATTTGTCTAGTAGTGCTTTAGGATTTGTCTAGTATTCGTTTAGGATTTGTCTAGTATTTGTCTAGTATTTCTCTAGGATTTGTCTAGGATTAGTCTAGGATTACTCTAGGATTTGTCTAGGATTTCTCTAGGATTTGTCTAGTATTTCTCTAGGATTTCTCTAGGATTTGTCTAGGATTTCTCTAGGATTTGTCTAGTATTTCTCTAGAATTTGTCTAGGATCTGTCTAGGATTTGTCTAGGATCTGTCTAGGATTTGTCTAGTATTCCTCTAGGATTTGTCTAGTATTTGTCTAGGATTTGTCTAGGATTAGTCTAGGATTACTCTAGGATTTGTCTAGGATTTCTCTAGGATTTGTCTAGTAGTGCTTTAGGATTTGTCTAGTATTCGTTTAGGATTTGTCTAGTATTTGTCTAGTATTTCTCTAGGATTTGTCTAGGATTAGTCTAGGATTACTCTAGGATTTGTCTAGGATTTCTCTAGGATTTGTCTAGTATTTCTCTAGGATTTGTCTAGGATTTCTCTAGGATTTGTCTAGGATCTGTCTAGGATTTCTCTAGGATTTCTCTAGTATTCCTCTAGGAATTGTCTAGTATTTGTCTAGGATTTCTCTAGGATTGTCTAGTATTTCTCTAGGATTTGTCTAGGATTTCTCTAGGATTTGTCTAGGATTCCTCTAGGATTTGTGTAGTATTTGTCTAGTATTTCTCTAGGATTTGTCTACGAAGTCTCTAGGATTTGTCATGGATTTCTCTAGGATTTGTCTAGTATTTCTCTAGGATTTGTCTACGAAGTTTCTAGGATTTGTCTAGGATTTCTCTAGGATTTGTCAAGTTTTCTCTAGGATTTGTCTAGGTTTTCTGTAGGATTTGTCCAGTATTTTTCTAGGATTTGTCTACGAAGTTTCTAGGATTCGTCTAGGATTTGTCTAGGATTTGTCTAGGATTTCTCTAGGATTTGTCTAGTATTTGTCTAGGATTTGTCTAGTATTCCTCGAGGATTTGTCTAGTATTTCTCTAGGATTTGTCTAGTATTTCTCTAGGATTTGTCTAGGATTTCTCTAGGATTTGTCTAGGATTTGTCTAGGATTTCTCTAGGATTTGTCTAGTATTTCTCTAGGATTCGTCTAGGATTTCTACTAATCCTAGGATTTGTCTAGTATTTCTCTAGGATTCGTCTAGGATTTCTCTAGGATTAGTCTAGGATTTCTCTAGGATTTGTCTAGTATTTCTCTAGGATTTGTATAGGATTTCTCCAGGATTTGTCTAGGATTTCTCTAGGATTTCTCTAGTATTCCTCTAGGATTTGTCTAGTATTTGTCTAGTATTTGTCTAGGATTTGTCTAGGATTTGTCTAGTATTTCTCTAGGATTTGTCTAGGATCTGTCTAGGATTTCTCTAGGATTTGTCTAGTATTCCTCTAGTATTTGTCTAGTATTTCTCTAGGATTTGTCTAGTATTCCTCTAGGATTTGTCTAGTATTTGTCTAGTATTTGTCTAGGATTTGTCTAGGATTTGTCTAGTATTTCTCTAGGATTTGTCTACGAAGTCTCTAGGATTTGTCTAGTATTTCTCTAGGATTTGTCTAGTATTCCTCTTGGATTTGTCTAGTATTTGTCTACGAAGTCTCTAAGATTTGTCTATGATTTCTCTAGGATTTGTCTAGGATTTCTCTAGGATTTGTCTAGGATTTGTCTAGTATTCCTCTAGTATTTGTCTAGTATTTCTCTAGGATTTGTCTAGTATTCCTCTAGGATTTGTCTAGTATTTGTCTATTATTTCTCTAGGATTTGTCTAGGATTTCTCTAGTATTTCTCTAGGATTTCTCTAGGATTTGTCTAGTATTTCTCTCGGATTTGTCTAGTATTTTTCTAGGATTTGTCTACGAAATTTCTAGTATTCGTCTAGGATTTGTCTAGTATTTCTCTAGTATTTCTCTAGGATTTGACTAGGATTTCTCTAGGATTTGTCTAGTATTTGTCTAGTATTTCTCTAGAATTTGTCTAGTATCTCTCTAGGATTTGTCTACGAAGTCTCTAGGATTTGTCTAGGATTTCTCTAGGATTTGTCAAGTTTTCTCTAGGATTTGTCTAGGTTTTCTGTAGGATTTGTCTAGTATTTTTCTAGGATTTGTCTACGAAGTTTCTAGGATTCGTCTAGGATTTCTCTAGGTTTTGTCTAGTATTTCTCTAGGATTTGTCTAGGATTTCTCTAGGATTTGTCTAGGATTTCTCTAGGATTTGTCTAGTATTCCTCTAGGATTTCTCTAGCATTCCTCTAGGATTTGTCTAGTATTTCTCTGGGATTTGTCTAGGATTCCTCTAGGATTTCTCTAGTATTCCTCTAGGATTTGTCTAGTATTTCTCTAGGATTTGTCTAGTATTCCTCTAGGATTTCTCTAGTATTCCTCTAGGATTTGTCTAGTATTTCTCTGGGATTTGTCTAGGATTTCTCTAAGATTTGTCTAGGATTTCTCTAGGATTTGTCTAGGATTTCTCTAGGATTTGTCTAGGATCTGTCTAGGATTTCTTTAGGATTTGTCTAGTATTTCTCTAGGATTTCTCTAGGATTTGTCTAGTATTCCTCTAGGATTTCTCTAGTATTCCTCTAGGATTTGTCTAGTATTTCTCTGGGATTTGTCTAGGATTTCTCTAGGATTTCTCTAGGATTTGTCTAGGATTTCTCTAGGATTTCTCTAGTATTCCTCTAGGATTTGTCTAATATTTCTCTAGGATTTGTCTAGGATTTCTCTAGGATTTGTCTAGGATCTGTCTAGGATTTCTCTAGGATTTGTCTAGTATTCCTCTAGTATTTGTCTAGTATTTCTCTAGGATTTGTCTAGTATTCCTCTAGGATTTGTCTAGGATTTCTCTAGGATTTGTCTAGTATTTCTCTAGGATTTGTCTAGGATTTCTCTAGGATTTGTCTAGGATTTCTCTAGGATTTGTCTAGGATTTCTCTAGGATTTCTCTAGTATTCCTCTAGGATTTGTCTAGTATTTCTCTAGGATTTGTCTAGTATTCCTCTAGGATTTGTCTAGTATTTGTCTATTATTTCTCTAGGATTTGTCTAGGATTTCTCTAGTATTTCTCTAGGATTTGTCTAGGATTTCTCTAGGATTTGTCTAGTAGTGCTTTAGGATTTGTCTAGTATTCGTTTAGGATTTGTCTAGTATTTGTCTAGTATTTCTCTAGGATTTGTCTAGGATTAGTCTAGGATTACTCTAGGATTTGTCTAGGATTTCTCTAGGATTTGTCTAGTATTTCTCTAGGATTTCTCTAGGATTTGTCTAGGATTTCTCTAGGATTTGTCTAGTATTTCTCTAGAATTTGTCTAGGATCTGTCTAGGATTTGTCTAGGATCTGTCTAGGATTTGTCTAGTATTCCTCTAGGATTTGTCTAGTATTTGTCTAGGATTTGTCTAGGATTAGTCTAGGATTACTCTAGGATTTGTCTAGGATTTCTCTAGGATTTGTCTAGTAGTGCTTTAGGATTTGTCTAGTATTCGTTTAGGATTTGTCTAGTATTTGTCTAGTATTTCTCTAGGATTTGTCTAGGATTAGTCTAGGATTACTCTAGGATTTGTCTAGGATTTCTCTAGGATTTGTCTAGTATTTCTCTAGGATTTGTCTAGGATTTCTCTAGGATTTGTCTAGGATCTGTCTAGGATTTCTCTAGGATTTCTCTAGTATTCCTCTAGGAATTGTCTAGTATTTGTCTAGGATTTCTCTAGGATTGTCTAGTATTTCTCTAGGATTTGTCTAGGATTTCTCTAGGATTTGTCTAGGATTCCTCTAGGATTTGTGTAGTATTTGTCTAGTATTTCTCTAGGATTTGTCTACGAAGTCTCTAGGATTTGTCATGGATTTCTCTAGGATTTGTCTAGTATTTCTCTAGGATTTGTCTACGAAGTTTCTAGGATTTGTCTAGGATTTCTCTAGGATTTGTCAAGTTTTCTCTAGGATTTGTCTAGGTTTTCTGTAGGATTTGTCCAGTATTTTTCTAGGATTTGTCTACGAAGTTTCTAGGATTCGTCTAGGATTTGTCTAGGATTTGTCTAGGATTTCTCTAGGATTTGTCTAGTATTTGTCTAGGATTTGTCTAGTATTCCTCGAGGATTTGTCTAGTATTTCTCTAGGATTTGTCTAGTATTTCTCTAGGATTTGTCTAGGATTTCTCTAGGATTTGTCTAGGATTTGTCTAGGATTTCTCTAGGATTTGTCTAGTATTTCTCTAGGATTCGTCTAGGATTTCTACTAATCCTAGGATTTGTCTAGTATTTCTCTAGGATTCGTCTAGGATTTCTCTAGGATTAGTCTAGGATTTCTCTAGGATTTGTCTAGTATTTCTCTAGGATTTGTATAGGATTTCTCCAGGATTTGTCTAGGATTTCTCTAGGATTTCTCTAGTATTCCTCTAGGATTTGTCTAGTATTTGTCTAGTATTTGTCTAGGATTTGTCTAGGATTTGTCTAGTATTTCTCTAGGATTTGTCTAGGATCTGTCTAGGATTTCTCTAGGATTTGTCTAGTATTCCTCTAGTATTTGTCTAGTATTTCTCTAGGATTTGTCTAGTATTCCTCTAGGATTTGTCTAGTATTTGTCTAGTATTTGTCTAGGATTTGTCTAGGATTTGTCTAGTATTTCTCTAGGATTTGTCTACGAAGTCTCTAGGATTTGTCTAGTATTTCTCTAGGATTTGTCTAGTATTCCTCTTGGATTTGTCTAGTATTTGTCTACGAAGTCTCTAAGATTTGTCTATGATTTCTCTAGGATTTGTCTAGGATTTCTCTAGGATTTGTCTAGGATTTGTCTAGTATTCCTCTAGTATTTGTCTAGTATTTCTCTAGGATTTGTCTAGTATTCCTCTAGGATTTGTCTAGTATTTGTCTATTATTTCTCTAGGATTTGTCTAGGATTTCTCTAGTATTTCTCTAGGATTTCTCTAGGATTTGTCTAGTATTTCTCTCGGATTTGTCTAGTATTTTTCTAGGATTTGTCTACGAAATTTCTAGTATTCGTCTAGGATTTGTCTAGTATTTCTCTAGTATTTCTCTAGGATTTGACTAGGATTTCTCTAGGATTTGTCTAGTATTTGTCTAGTATTTCTCTAGAATTTGTCTAGTATCTCTCTAGGATTTGTCTACGAAGTCTCTAGGATTTGTCTAGGATTTCTCTAGGATTTGTCAAGTTTTCTCTAGGATTTGTCTAGGTTTTCTGTAGGATTTGTCTAGTATTTTTCTAGGATTTGTCTACGAAGTTTCTAGGATTCGTCTAGGATTTCTCTAGGTTTTGTCTAGTATTTCTCTAGGATTTGTCTAGGATTTCTCTAGGATTTGTCTAGGATTTCTCTAGGATTTGTCTAGTATTCCTCTAGGATTTCTCTAGCATTCCTCTAGGATTTGTCTAGTATTTCTCTGGGATTTGTCTAGGATTCCTCTAGGATTTCTCTAGTATTCCTCTAGGATTTGTCTAGTATTTCTCTAGGATTTGTCTAGTATTCCTCTAGGATTTCTCTAGTATTCCTCTAGGATTTGTCTAGTATTTCTCTGGGATTTGTCTAGGATTTCTCTAAGATTTGTCTAGGATTTCTCTAGGATTTGTCTAGGATTTCTCTAGGATTTGTCTAGGATCTGTCTAGGATTTCTTTAGGATTTGTCTAGTATTTCTCTAGGATTTCTCTAGGATTTGTCTAGTATTCCTCTAGGATTTCTCTAGTATTCCTCTAGGATTTGTCTAGTATTTCTCTGGGATTTGTCTAGGATTTCTCTAGGATTCGTCTAGGATTTCTCTAGGTTTTGTCTAGTATTTCTCTAGGATTTGTCTAGGATTTCTCTAGGATTTGTCTAGTATTTCTCTAGGATTTGTCTAGGATTTCTCTAGGATTTGTCTAGGATCTGTCTAGTATTTCTCTAGGATTTCTCTAGTATTCCTTTAGGATTTGTCTAGTATTTCTCTAGGATTTGTCTAGGATTTCTCTAGGATTTGTCTACGATCTGTCTAGGATTTCTCTAGGATTTGTCTAGGATTTGTCTAGGATTTCTTTAGGATTTGTCTAGTATTTTTCTAGGATTTGTCTAGGATTTCTCTAGGATTTGTCTAGGATTTGTCTAGTATTTCTCTAGGATTTGTCTAGGATTTCTTTAGGATTTGTCTAGGATCTGTCTAGGATTTCTCTAGGATTTCTCTAGGATTTGTCTAGGATTTGTCTAGGATTTCTCTAGGATTTGTCTAGGATCTGTCTAGGATTTCTCTAGGATTTCTCTAGTATTCCTCTAGGAATTGTCTAGTATTTGTCTAGGATTTCTCTAGGATTGTCTAGTATTTCTCTAGGATTTGTCTAGGATTTCTCTAGGATTTGTCTAGGATTCCTCTAGGATTTGTGTAGTATTTGTCTAGTATTTCTCTAGGATTTGTCTACGAAGTCTCTAGGATTTGTCATGGATTTCTCTAGGATTTGTCTAGTATTTCTCTAGGATTTGTCTACGAAGTTTCTAGGATTTGTCTAGGATTTCTCTAGGATTTGTCAAGTTTTCTCTAGGATTTGTCTAGGTTTTCTGTAGGATTTGTCCAGTATTTTTCTAGGATTTGTCTACGAAGTTTCTAGGATTCGTCTAGGATTTCTCTAGGATTTGTCTAGGATTTCTCTAGGATTTGTCTAGTATTTGTCTAGGATTTGTCTAGTATTCCTCGAGGATTTGTCTAGTATTTCTCTAGGATTTGTCTAGTATTTCTCTAGGATTTGTCTAGGATTTCTCTAGGATTTGTCTAGGATTTGTCTAGGATTTCTCTAGGATTTGTCTAGTATTTCTCTAGGATTCGTCTAGGATTTCTACTAATCCTAGGATTTGTCTAGTATTTCTCTAGGATTCGTCTAGGATTTCTCTAGGATTAGTCTAGGATTTCTCTAGGATTTGTCTAGTATTTCTCTAGGATTTGTATAGGATTTCTCCAGGATTTGTCTAGGATTTCTCTAGGATTTCTCTAGTATTCCTCTAGGATTTGTCTAGTATTTGTCTAGTATTTGTCTAGGATTTGTCTAGGATTTGTCTAGTATTTCTCTAGGATTTGTCTACGAAGTCTCTAGGATTTGTCTAGTATTTCTCTAGGATTTGTCTAGTATTCCTCTTGGATTTGTCTAGTATTTGTCTAGGATTTGTCTAGGATCTGTCTAGGATTTCTCTAGGATTTGTCTAGTATTCCTCTAGTATTTGTCTAGTATTTCTCTAGGATTTGTCTAGTATTCCTCTAGGATTTGTCTAGTATTTGTCTAGTATTTGTCTAGGATTTGTCTAGGATTTGTCTAGTATTTCTCTAGGATTTGTCTACGAAGTCTCTAGGATTTGTCTAGTATTTCTCTAGGATTTGTCTAGTATTCCTCTTGGATTTGTCTAGTATTTGTCTACGAAGTCTCTAAGATTTGTCTATGATTTCTCTAGGATTTGTCTAGGATTTCTCTAGGATTTGTCTAGGATTTGTCTAGTATTCCTCTAGTATTTGTCTAGTATTTCTCTAGGATTTGTCTAGTATTCCTCTAGGATTTGTCTAGTATTTGTCTATTATTTCTCTAGGATTTGTCTAGGATTTCTCTAGTATTTCTCTAGGATTTCTCTAGGATTTGTCTAGTATTTCTCTCGGATTTGTCTAGTATTTTTCTAGGATTTGTCTACGAAATTTCTAGTATTCGTCTAGGATTTGTCTAGTATTTCTCTAGTATTTCTCTAGGATTTGACTAGGATTTCTCTAGGATTTGTCTAGTATTTGTCTAGTATTTCTCTAGAATTTGTCTAGTATCTCTCTAGGATTTGTCTACGAAGTCTCTAGGATTTGTCTAGGATTTCTCTAGGATTTGTCAAGTTTTCTCTAGGATTTGTCTAGGTTTTCTGTAGGATTTGTCTAGTATTTTTCTAGGATTTGTCTACGAAGTTTCTAGGATTCGTCTAGGATTTCTCTAGGTTTTGTCTAGTATTTCTCTAGGATTTGTCTAGGATTTCTCTAGGATTTGTCTAGGATTTCTCTAGGATTTGTCTAGTATTCCTCTAGGATTTCTCTAGCATTCCTCTAGGATTTGTCTAGTATTTCTCTGGGATTTGTCTAGGATTCCTCTAGGATTTCTCTAGTATTCCTCTAGGATTTGTCTAGTATTTCTCTAGGATTTGTCTAGTATTCCTCTAGGATTTCTCTAGTATTCCTCTAGGATTTGTCTAGTATTTCTCTGGGATTTGTCTAGGATTTCTCTAAGATTTGTCTAGGATTTCTCTAGGATTTGTCTAGGATTTCTCTAGGATTTGTCTAGGATCTGTCTAGGATTTCTTTAGGATTTGTCTAGTATTTCTCTAGGATTTCTCTAGGATTTGTCTAGTATTCCTCTAGGATTTCTCTAGTATTCCTCTAGGATTTGTCTAGTATTTCTCTGGGATTTGTCTAGGATTTCTCTAGGATTCGTCTAGGATTTCTCTAGGTTTTGTCTAGTATTTCTCTAGGATTTGTCTAGGATTTCTCTAGGATTTGTCTAGTATTTCTCTAGGATTTGTCTAGGATTTCTCTAGGATTTGTCTAGGATCTGTCTAGTATTTCTCTAGGATTTCTCTAGTATTCCTTTAGGATTTGTCTAGTATTTCTCTAGGATTTGTCTAGGATTTCTCTAGGATTTGTCTAGGATCTGTCTAGGATTTCTCTAGGATTTCTCTAGTATTCCTCTAGGAATTGTCTAGTATTTGTCTAGGATTTCTCTAGGATTGTCTAGTATTTCTCTAGGATTTGTCTAGGATTTCTCTAGGATTTGTCTAGGATTCCTCTAGGATTTGTGTAGTATTTGTCTAGTATTTCTCTAGGATTTGTCTACGAAGTCTCTAGGATTTGTCATGGATTTCTCTAGGATTTGTCTAGTATTTCTCTAGGATTTGTCTACGAAGTTTCTAGGATTTGTCTAGGATTTCTCTAGGATTTGTCAAGTTTTCTCTAGGATTTGTCTAGGTTTTCTGTAGGATTTGTCCAGTATTTTTCTAGGATTTGTCTACGAAGTTTCTAGGATTCGTCTAGGATTTCTCTAGGATTTGTCTAGGATTTCTCTAGGATTTGTCTAGTATTTGTCTAGGATTTGTCTAGTATTCCTCGAGGATTTGTCTAGTATTTCTCTAGGATTTGTCTAGTATTTCTCTAGGATTTGTCTAGGATTTCTCTAGGATTTGTCTAGGATTTGTCTAGGATTTGTCTAGGATTTCTCTAGGATTTGTCTAGTATTTCTCTAGGATTCGTCTAGGATTTCTACTAATCCTAGGATTTGTCTAGTATTTCTCTAGGATTCGTCTAGGATTTCTCTAGGATTAGTCTAGGATTTCTCTAGGATTTGTCTAGTATTTCTCTAGGATTTGTATAGGATTTCTCCAGGATTTGTCTAGGATTTCTCTAGGATTTCTCTAGTATTCCTCTAGGATTTGTCTAGTATTTGTCTAGTATTTGTCTAGGATTTGTCTAGGATTTGTCTAGTATTTCTCTAGGATTTGTCTACGAAGTCTCTAGGATTTGTCTAGTATTTCTCTAGGATTTGTCTAGTATTCCTCTTGGATTTGTCTAGTATTTGTCTAGGATTTGTCTAGGATCTGTCTAGGATTTCTCTAGGATTTGTCTAGTATTCCTCTAGTATTTGTCTAGTATTTCTCTAGGATTTGTCTAGTATTCCTCTAGGATTTGTCTAGTATTTGTCTAGTATTTGTCTAGGATTTGTCTAGGATTTGTCTAGTATTTCTCTAGGATTTGTCTACGAAGTCTCTAGGATTTGTCTAGTATTTCTCTAGGATTTGTCTAGTATTCCTCTTGGATTTGTCTAGTATTTGTCTACGAAGTCTCTAAGATTTGTCTATGATTTCTCTAGGATTTGTCTAGGATTTCTCTAGGATTTGTCTAGGATTTGTCTAGTATTCCTCTAGTATTTGTCTAGTATTTCTCTAGGATTTGTCTAGTATTCCTCTAGGATTTGTCTAGTATTTGTCTATTATTTCTCTAGGATTTGTCTAGGATTTCTCTAGTATTTCTCTAGGATTTCTCTAGGATTTGTCTAGTATTTCTCTCGGATTTGTCTAGTATTTTTCTAGGATTTGTCTACGAAATTTCTAGTATTCGTCTAGGATTTGTCTAGTATTTCTCTAGTATTTCTCTAGGATTTGACTAGGATTTCTCTAGGATTTGTCTAGTATTTGTCTAGTATTTCTCTAGAATTTGTCTAGTATCTCTCTAGGATTTGTCTACGAAGTCTCTAGGATTTGTCTAGGATTTCTCTAGGATTTGTCAAGTTTTCTCTAGGATTTGTCTAGGTTTTCTGTAGGATTTGTCTAGTATTTTTCTAGGATTTGTCTACGAAGTTTCTAGGATTCGTCTAGGATTTCTCTAGGTTTTGTCTAGTATTTCTCTAGGATTTGTCTAGGATTTCTCTAGGATTTGTCTAGGATTTCTCTAGGATTTGTCTAGTATTCCTCTAGGATTTCTCTAGCATTCCTCTAGGATTTGTCTAGTATTTCTCTGGGATTTGTCTAGGATTCCTCTAGGATTTCTCTAGTATTCCTCTAGGATTTGTCTAGTATTTCTCTAGGATTTGTCTAGTATTCCTCTAGGATTTCTCTAGTATTCCTCTAGGATTTGTCTAGTATTTCTCTGGGATTTGTCTAGGATTTCTCTAAGATTTGTCTAGGATTTCTCTAGGATTTGTCTAGGATTTCTCTAGGATTTGTCTAGGATCTGTCTAGGATTTCTTTAGGATTTGTCTAGTATTTCTCTAGGATTTCTCTAGGATTTGTCTAGTATTCCTCTAGGATTTCTCTAGTATTCCTCTAGGATTTGTCTAGTATTTCTCTGGGATTTGTCTAGGATTTCTCTAGGATTCGTCTAGGATTTCTCTAGGTTTTGTCTAGTATTTCTCTAGGATTTGTCTAGGATTTCTCTAGGATTTGTCTAGTATTTCTCTAGGATTTGTCTAGGATTTCTCTAGGATTTGTCTAGGATCTGTCTAGTATTTCTCTAGGATTTCTCTAGTATTCCTTTAGGATTTGTCTAGTATTTCTCTAGGATTTGTCTAGGATTTCTCTAGGATTTGTCTACGATCTGTCTAGGATTTCTCTAGGATTTGTCTAGGATTTGTCTAGGATTTCTTTAGGATTTGTCTAGTATTTTTCTAGGATTTGTCTAGGATTTCTCTAGGATTTGTCTAGGATTTGTCTAGTATTTCTCTAGGATTTGTCTAGGATTTCTTTAGGATTTGTCTAGGATCTGTCTAGGATTTCTCTAGGATTTCTCTAGGATTTGTCTAGGATTTGTCTAGTATTTCTCTAGTATTCCTCTAGGCTTCGTCTAGTATTTGTCTAGGATTTGTCTAGGATTTGTCGACATACACTCGGACATCATCTTGAAATTAGTCATAATAACTCCCTAGAACCTCAAAACGTCAAGATCTCTCAGAAATTCGATTTCCAAAATCGGACTGAAACAAGTAACTTCCCGAATTTTTGAAAATTTCCAATTTTTTCAGCGGGAAATTAAAAAAATTCGATAATTGTTAAATGTCTTATAACTTCAGGATCATAAAATTAGTAGAGAAAAAAAATCTCTTATAAAAAAAAATTTATTATAGAATAATTATACATATTTTTTAATGAACATCATTAATTTGTGATTTTAAAAAGCTACCAGCGCACATTTACATATAATAAAATTTATCCTCTTCGTAAGTCCCTGTATATAAATATTATTTAAAAAATTTTTATTAACTCTGACGGCAACCATTTAATTTAAAAAATTTTTTTTAACAATAAAAATTTATCATTACAATAACGTCACGTTCATATAAAACTATCACTCAGTATCAATAATAATTTAAATAATCACATCATTAGCATTTTTAACTAGACATATATGAGAGCATTAATTTAAAATTAATTTCCATAACTAAAAATATTTTATTCACAGCGATATTTTTAAAACCATTCATTCATCTTAATCATATAAATAAAATAGTAGTATTATTAATTTTATTTATATTTATAACTATAACAGTATTAAAATATTAAGTAAGCGTAAGTCCGAATCGTTGCGCAATTTGTGGTGAATGAGTTGTAGCAACAGCAAGTAAAAGTGGTATATCGGCAGCATCAAGGTCCAGAGTATTTGTTAAATTTGACACGTTCATATCGCATACATCTCCAGTCATTAATACTTTAGCCAATGCTTCACTTCTTAACCAGATTTCACGCATTTTATTTTCCAAAATATTCAGACACTGAAACAAAAAATAATAATTATTATTATTATCATTACACTGTAGAAAATCGGGAGTGGATTCGGAGTGATTACGGATTTTATTAAAATTCGAATTCACTTGGTCACTCGGAGTTTCAGAGTTTAAAAAAAAATCACTCCGCATACGGGAGTCTGTCTTTTCAGCGGAGTGATTTCGGAGTGGTCTAGATTTTATTTTAATCCGCATTCACTCTGATTTGAAGTTTTTTCATTCAAATAAACTCCCCTTGGAGTAAATGTCACTTTGAAGAGATTAAATAAATAAACAGTCATCCGCTCCGCATTTACTCCGCAAATTTTTTACAGAATAGCATCAGTCAATTAAATAAATGAATAAATTAAACATATATGTAAATACTTACATGACCAGGCGATTGATATTTACTCCATAAATAACCAAATGCCTCAAGCATATTAGATACCAAAGCAGACATACCAACTGGCAGCAAAGGACTCTTGATCGTCGAATTATTCGATACTATTCCAACTTGCCAATTATCAACATCAGCAAGTATACACAATGACTCCGATATCGCATGATCAACCATTGAAAATTGTGAATTAATACTTATTTCTTCTCTCAACTCATCAACCAAACAATAGATTTTTCTATCTCTTTCACCATTAGCTTCACGCTCTTTACACTCGTCTTTTTTTCTGACTAATCCCTGTATGACTAGACCCGACGTGTAACCCGAATCAAATTTACAATTATCCATAACTTTAGTGACCGTTCTACGTAGAAGTGTATCCGTAAAACCCGTAACTTGCTCAAAATTATAGCTATCGTTTGATTTATTTGCATTTACTATTTTAGATTTCGGCATTGGTAGTTCAATAACATTATTAGCTTCTAATAATTCATCAAGCGTATCAATTCGTTTAGGACAGGCCGCACTTGCAGTTACAGTAGAAGCTTCTCTACTATTTCGACTATTACTGCTGCTGCTACCAGCACGTGTACTAACAGAGTTACCACAAGTTCTCAAAACTTCAGTAGCATTCGTAGGCGTTTCTAACAGAAGTTTACTGCTCTCATAATTACCACTTCCGCTGCCATTGCACTTTGGACAAGAGCCCAGTAAATTAGTACGATCTTTGTACCCAAATGATGTACCCTGTTGCCGTTGCTGAATACTTTTTGATGATTCTGGAAAATTTCTTTGCAAAATTTTACGCAAAACGCCCTCTGGTAACTGAGCTGAGGTACTTGGTACGCGATTAAATGCAAGTGAACATTGACAATTATTATTAATGTTAATATTATTATTATTATTATCATTACTATTATTATTAAAACTATCTGTACAAGAAATATTGTCACTAGTTGTCTTATCTTCACCGCCAAGTGTAAAAAATACTTGGTTCTGTTTATTGTCATCTTGTTGCTGTGTATATTCGACTTGCGAATAATAGACTTCAGTTGTCGCATTAGATGCTGCACAACTTTCTTGAATACTATTGTGTAAAAATGAAAATTTATGTGACAATGACGTTGATTCGGGATCTCTCCAATCATTTTTTTGTTCAAAGTCATCAGATCCCAGCAATAATCCACTGGATAAATTTTTATCTGCATCCAGTGCATTAGTTTGCGACGAAATTTCACTGACAATTATTTTGATCGGGTTTGAAATTTCTTCTTTGTCAAAATCATTTGAACACATTGTAGAATAATCAGTCGCTAAATCGTCCTGAAATGACTCGAGCTTCAATGGTAGTTTAGTTGGATCGGTCTTTAAATAATTTGACAGATTTGAATTAAGATTTTTGTGCAAACTAACGGTTTTACGTAGTTTTGGAATGTTTAAATCAACACATGTTTTATTAATACTTTTACTAGTGTTAGCTTTTACTTCATTGGCAAGTGAACTACTTTTAGTGCCATTAGAACTCAGTAGTTGAGATAAATTATTTTTTTTACTACTTTTGGTTGCAGATTTTCGTTGCAATATTTTAATAGCGTCTTGTACTTCTTCTTCAGGTGAAAAACGCACTTCATAACGCTTTTCGACTATTGCGCTGCGTATGAAGTACGACAGAAATGTCAGTATTGCATTTATTAATGCTTCTTTTTCGGGGGCACCAACGATTACTGTATTGACGAATTTAACTGGATTGCCTAGTGTTCCATACAAATCACCTAATTGTGCCCACAGTGGATTGTACGGATATTTCAATTTAATATTTTCTATCTGAAATAAACCAATAAAACATTTATTAATTTACTCATAACAATAAAACTTAATTAAATAGTTTGAATTTATTTTAATAATTAACAATATTCTTCAAATAATTATCTCATATTAATATGACTGTCATAAAAAAAAAATTTAACGTGAGGCAAAATGGTCTATTGAAAAAAAAAAAAGTAAAAATTAAAAATCACAAAAAAAAATTTCTACTAAAAATTAAATCATTAAAAAAAAATTGAGTTGACTGAAGATTTAAAAATTTTTTATAAAAAAGTGGCACAAATTGCCTGATTTTTTTTTCACACAAATCATTTGTATAAATTATAGATTAAATGAATGAGAAAAAAAAAGGTTTGTTACCATTTTTTTTATGGTAATAAATATAAAATTTTTTAAAAGTCATTACCAATGTTTTATCATGTGATGACATTATAGTATTGACCCAACCAAGGTGATAAGTTAAAACAGCTGTTACAAGTGTACTGAGAAAGCTAAAAGCAATAAAATAATTTTACTTTTCTTTTTTATTTAATATTTATGACAAATAACAATTCTAAAGCAATAAAAAAAAACTTACAAGTTTGTAGATTTAGTGTCAATTTTATTTAATAACAGAGACATTTGATGGAAACTACGACACAACATATTAACTCGTATTTCTCTACAAACAGACGAGTTTAGCAAAACATGATGCCATATAGATGGTATTCCAATGTTGTCTGTGGTCATAAGTAACCGCAGTAACCAGAGTGTGCACCGTAATGCGGTCTGGTGAAGTCTCACAGTCAGTCCTTTACGTTCTACATTCATTTTTCTTCTCGTCGGTTTGATGCAGGCGTAACACAATCGGTTTAACATGGCCTCAAGCTGCGCCGCATGCTCGAGCAGTCTTACTTCCATCAATCTGCCTCCCAACAAAAAAATTAATAAATAAAACTAGTGCGCAAAAATGATATTATTTGATATTTATAAATATATACCGTTCTTGGCCAAGTGTTAATTTAATTAAAATAGCCAACCCTAGTCTTGTTTTATGTCTCCGTGTATTAAAATCATAAATGTCACCGGATGTATCACCGCACGGTTGAAATCCGAATATTTCATCTGACTCAGTGATGCTTAGGGACGTCGACATGGCTCGTAGCCATCGTCTACGTAGACTTGATAAACTACTAAAACCTGACGAGGAATTGCTATCTATTGACTGAGAACCTGTTTTAAATAAAAACAATTAAATAACTCATATATTTTATTTATAAATTATAACTTACTTCCCAATAGAGGTACATCTATATCCCATCCGCTACAAGTACTTGAACATGTTGAACTTTTTCTCAAACTACCCGTTGAAAAATTACCTGAACTCGGGAATGAAACTAAACAATTTAAATAAATAATCAATAAATAATTATCTTAAAAAATAATTAAATAAATATAAATACTTACGAGTATTGCGAGTACTTCCGTTACTGGAATTCGAGTCATGATTTGACGTACCGAGAGCTTCATCTGACAGAGTCCCACTGGATTATAAAAATAAATTACTGATTTATTTAAAATAATTATTGAGTTTAACAAATAAATAAATAAACAATTTACCTTTGTTTATGGGGATTATGATCAGAAGCAGGAAAAACTTTGCAACACATAATACATTTTGAAGTGTCAAAAGTATGTACTTTGAACAATGGACCTCTGTATGTCATAGCCACTGTGCCAAATACCATTTCACTTAAAAGACTCACGTTATCACAAGGATCCTTTTCACTCTAAATTAAGAAATAAATTCAATTAATCAAATTAATAACTGTAGCAAAAGATCTAGTGCTTCATCAGAGAACTAGTACCCGATCACTTCATATATTTGTATAGATATATTAAGTAAATATAGATATAAAAATACATGAGTGACCAGGTACTGGGTCTCTTAACTTAACTGATTATTTAAATAATAATAATAAAAATAAATTTTTATTAGCAATCACTTTACCTCCTGAGGTAATCCATTTCCGTTTCGCGGACATGAACTGTCATCATGACACTTGACGTTATTTCCATCATTTTTAACTGACACTGAATCGAATAATAATTTTCTTCCTCGCCACTCGCACTCACGGAATAATAAAATTCTCACTTGATCGGCTCCAAATTTTAATTTATTTTTGCTGAAGTAAATAATAAAATATATCAATATCAATAATTAATAATTTTTTTTTTTTTATTTCAAATATACGTCAATGTGTTGAGATAAGACAGTGTCATAAATCAATGAATACGAAACATATGAATGAGATTTAAAGATAACTTGAGAAGTAATAAAAATAAATGACTATAGTAGTATGAAGAGTATCGTCGAGCTAAATATAACAATGAAAAACTGTATAAAGCAATGCATAAATAACAAGATAAATTAAGCAGACTGATGACAAAACTTGATATTTAAAAAATAGATATATAGATTGATGTATATAATAATATTTATAGTATATATTTGTAATTCTTACCAATCACGAGTACCAAATTCAATCTTCAGCGGTAATAAATCATCGAAATTATTGCAGTTATTTTTTTTACTCGCGAATAATTTATCGAATAAAGTCATTATAAGTTAAGGATAAATATAATATATTAATTAAAATTCCGCATCTCGTTATCAAATATAAATTTACGGTCTATCACCGCAGCAGGAAACTGTCCCATACATATTCACAATTTATAAAGTCAACTGTAAATAAAGTCACGTGCATCACAGTCATATGATTCTCACGAGATAATTAAATTACTTTCAGATAATATTTCCACCACACTTTCGTTTTACTGCTGTAAATTTAAAACCACTAGATAATTATTTATCTTCTGATGCTGACGTCATCAGGTAAAAATCAAAGTACTATTCACGTGATTTAATATCTCTTGAGTAAACGATCTGGGTCACTTTATTTTATTTTATATATACATATATCTGTATAGAAATACAGATATATATTTTATGTGTATGTATAAATAATACGCTAATAGTTATTATGATTGAGAATGGAGTATAAATAAAAGTAACTGTAAAAAGTATAAGGCAATAGTGATTACTCCTGAGGCTTCTGTTAGTACAGTAGGTTTTATTTGTACCGAGTGTTAGTACAAATTGATTTTTTTAATAAATAAAATTTTAATGTTATTAAATAAAACGGTTGTAAAAATTTAAGGGAAAATTTTTTTCACTAAAAATAATCATTTGATAAGAAATAAAAAATAAAATTAATGGATAATGACAATATTTTTATCTGAAACTAAATTTTTAATTTTTATATTAAATTTTTTTTTTTAAATTGAAATTTAATGGATAGTAAAAATTATTCGGATAAAAATTTTAATTTAATAGTTAATAAAAGTGTTAGTATATTAAAAAAAAGTATTAAGATAGAGGTACCGCTTTTGGCCAGTTTTGGACACTTAAAAAATTTCAAATTATTCATTAACTAAAATCTAGTATTAAAGGCCCAAAAATGGAGCAGTGGCCACAAATGGTATCTATACCCAACATTATTTTAAACTCTTGAATTAATTCAATTTAAAAATCTAAAAAAAAATTTTTATACTTTTTATTAATTTACACAATTAATTAAAATAATAAAAAAAATTTAACTTGTATTTTTACGAATTGAAATATTTTCATCGATACTTCCCACTGACCGATTAGATGAAAAAAATTTGTCAGAATATTTATCATTATTATTATTATCATCATTAATGCTGTTATTATTTTCTTGATTAGTTTTTTCGAAAGCTTTTTCAATATATTGTTTACTTGCGATCGGTAAATAAACTGGGAATTCAATTTTAAAATTTATTACAAGGTCACCGCGTTCTTTTATACTTTTTACGAGGGGCAGTCCTTCGTTGGGTATGCATTTCCGATAGTCTGGCCTGTAAAAAAGAGAAAAAATTTTCCGGCACTTTATGACCCTCGTAAATTATTGAAGCGATTCAAATAGATCAAAGATTCGCTGTATTTTATATCAATGCACTTAAAAAAAAAAAAAAGCAAATAAAAAAATTTTATTTGTCTAAAATAAATAACTCATTTTTCATACGTTATTATTGATGTTATCGGCACACGAATAGTTCTGTCGTCTATAGTATTTACAGTAACAACAGTACCAATAAGTGCATCCTTTAAAAAAATTTCAGTCGTCATTAACAAATTATCACCTTCTCTTTGGAATATTTCGTGAGGGCTATCTTCAGTGACAAATATTATGTCCGCTGTAATAAATAATATAATAGTACACACATTACTCACGTAATCTCAAATATAAAGACCACAAGTAATAGAGATAAAAAAATTTTTTAAGTTTAGCTACAATAACTTGTACTCACACTTCTAATGTCAAAAATGATTTTAAAAAAATTTAATTTTAATAGTTTTTGTTGAATATTATAAATAAAATATAATTTAATTACCAGGTAATCTATCAAATCTTTCATCACCCTCTTCATAAAAAACAATTTCCGTTCCTGTCGGAAGACCCGGTTTTATAGGTATTGAAATAATTTTTTCTTTAAAAACTGTATTCATTTTTTCTGAGTCTACAAATACCTTTTTTTTTATTTTAACTTCTTTTACACCGCCAAAAAATATCTCAAAAATACATACAAACATATGAATAACATTTTTAAAAAAAAAATTTTCAAAAATATAAAATAAGTAATTACTTCTCGTAATGTCAACAGCAGAGATTTTTTAATAGGTTCATCTTTGACTTTATTCGCTGTGTGCATTTTGTAAATAATTTCCATTGTCTGAGGGTCATTGAGAATATTCACCAAATCACCGTAAGGATTAAGAGTTCCAAAAAAATTTCTAAAATATTTGCAATTCAATTATCACGTCACATTGAGTGTTACATGATGGTTTAATGTATTAAGTACACTGATAGAAGGATTTCTTAGTATTAAAAAAGATTTGTTAATATTTAACAAATCATTTCTTAACGGAGCTTTATTTAAGAAATATTTATTAATATTTAACAAATCATTTCTTAAACATCATTTTTTTGTATTTAATAAATATTTCTTAGCATCTAATAAACGATTTGTTAATATTTAATAAACGATTTCTTTCCATTTAAAAAATGATTTATTAGTATTTAATAAATCACTTTTTAACATTCAATGAATCACTTTTTAATAATTAATAAATGAATATTTTATATTTAATATATTTTTTATTATTTGAACAAATTTTTTTTTTATATTTAAGAAATTATCTATTAACTTATTTATTAAAATTTAATTCATAAAATCACACAGTTCAAGAATATATATCTATATATGTTTTTGCATGCAGCTACACACATTCATTAATATTTGTATTTATAAACAAAAATAACTAAAACAACCATCGTATAAAATTTTCTGTTCTTTTAATTTCAAAATACAATTTCATAGTAATTAACACTATAACTAGAATAAACAAATTAAAATTTCTTATATTAAACTACGCTGAGAAATAACATAAAATCCGTTTGATAGTACATGTGTTTTTAATGGTTTTATATTTGATTAAAATTGAACTGAATAAAATTAACAAGGCTTCCATATTTTCATAGTTATAGTATGGATGACAATTTACAAAATACTTCTGATATAAATATTATTTAAGTATATGAGAGCTTCAGTTGTAGGTTACGTTTAACCATCAATGCAAGCTAGAACGGAGTAAACAATATGACGTCGCAACGACACACACATATAGCTTTTTTAATACTTGTACACCACTACAGGCTCGTGTGTAGCCCTCTACCGACAAATTCGTCTAAGAAATATTTATTAAATATTAACAAGCCTTGTTTGGTGCTAACAAATATTTCTTTTATGTTAATAAGGCTTTGTTAGCATTAAAAATATTTCTTAATAATAAAGAAGTTACTTATTTCATTATAATAAATATTGTTAATAATTACTAAATATTTGTTAAATCCAAAAAAGTCAGTTGAGAAAAATTTAATAAATCAATTTATTACTCCTAAACAAATCCTTCTATCAGTGTAGTTACTTATACATAAGAAAAAAATATATATGTGAGTATAATAGCCACGAAAGACGTTAAGATGTCGTTACAACCCATAAAAAAATCTCACAAGGCGTAACAGCTTTTATAGAGTTACAATAAAGAAAATAGAACGAGAGCGGAGTTTAGTCATAAAAGCAAAGCTAAGTTAAAGCTTGATACCTAAAAGTACGTTGTGGTTCCCCGTGGAATATGTAGGGTGGTATGTGGCCATTTGGTCCTGAGATTCCTCTTTTCAAACCCGTCTCACCGTACTGGTCATAGATAGCTCGCTTGAGAGGATCCGAAAGGACTTCGTACGCTTCGGCTATCAGAGCTAAAACTTCTTTAATATTCTCATTCCTCTGTCTCGAGGGATTCTGATGACGTATTGCCAGACGACGGAAACTAAAAGAAAATGTTTTGTTTTTAAATATTTTTCTTTTAATTACTCCTTTCTTCAAAAGATTAAAAAAAAATATTTTAGTGACAAATATTTTTTTAATTTAAAGGCATCCTCAGTCACTTCTCCCACAATTTAAAAATATTAAATGACAATAAATTTTAATGATCGTATTAAAATTTTGATAATTAATTTAAAAAAAGGCTACACAGTTAAAATTTTGCTCAGATATAGATTTAAATAAAAACTATTTACAGTTGACATCAATTAGGAGCTAAACAAAATTTGGTAAATTAATTTCAGTAAAATCTTCGTGTCAAATTTTTTAGGGTAACATTTATTTACCAACTTCTGTTTAACTCCTAATTGCTGATAATTGTGAGTAATTTTTTTTTAAACTGTACATCAGCGAAATTGTAACTGTGTTGCCCTTTTTTAAATTAATTATCAAAATTTTAATACGGTCATTAAAATTGAAAGTCATTTAATATTTTAAAAAAGTGCGGGACACTGTTTGAGAAACATAAAAATTTAATTGGACATGTGTTGTACCAATTATTGAACATAAAAAAATACAAAACAAAATTAAAATTCAATTGTCATTCATAATAAAACACAATGTTATTTACGCTTTTTTTATTTCCAAGTCATCGCAATCTCTATTCAACTCTAATACCCCATAATAATCCGTTTCGAATGTCGGTTTAATATTCGCGGCGTTGCTCCTGTGCATTGTGTCGTCAAAAAATATTTTCCATACACATTTTTATTATTATTTTATTACACAGCCATAAAACGTAAAAACATAAAAGTTTGATATACAAAAAAAAAAAGAAAAAGCTGCCGTAAAAAGACAAAAATAGAATTGAACACAGCAGCATCATAACTACCGACAATCGGCAGTCCTTTGTCGAGAACAATCGGAAGTGTAGCACACAAGAGTGAGATAGACTGAGTGAGATGGAAATATTACAGAAAGCTTTTTTTTTCGATAGTACAGAGAAAAACAAAAGAGACATTCGACGTTAAACACAGAACGCTTGACAACCGAGAGCGATCCATTGATTTCCTCGCGAGATTGTTCAATATTTTATAACAACCGCGGATTATTATTTGGATCCACAGTTACATTTATCGTCATTTAAATATATACACATATACATATGTTAGTAATAACATAAATTAATATATTTTTCTATTATTATCTATAATTAAATATTTAATCAATTGTTATTATTATTATAAGATATATTGGACTCATTGTCTCAGTCCATTAAAAAGTAATTAAACTGAAATTGACAACTACAATAATGAGTAATTATCAATTTGTCGTATTCTCAGGAAAAAGTGAGTATTTTATTTGAAATTAACCGCTTAATATTTCTATAAATAGATAATAATTGATAGTTTTTTTTTATAAAAAGACAAAAATAGATCAATAATAAAACAAGAAGACGTAGAATCAGAAACTGACGAGTTATTATCAGAAAACCAGCGTGAGGTAGACTCGCCATCGTCCTCATCCCTATCTATAGCCTCATCGTCGACTTCATCTACGTCTTCACACAAACAGCTGATAGTTTTAACATCGTCAGACAACGTTAGCAACCGCGCAACAATTGAATGCGACTCAAAGAAGCGTAAAACTAATAATGTTGAGAAACAGCAGGCGTCCTCATCACGCAAACGTGAATCATCCGGTAATATTTTCCAAGTTCACATAGGACAAAATCAACTATCTGCCGACGCAGGCGCTTCTCAACTTGGCGGGAAGTACACCAACAGCAATGCACCGGGTAAAGCTAAAATACCTCGTCCTGCAAATGCATTTATGCTATTTGCCAATGAATGGCGAAGAAAACTTGCTAATGAAAATCCACGGGAATCCAATAAGGATATCAGCGTCAGGCTAGTTCCCTTAATTAATCCTTCTTTACTTTTTATTCCTTTACTCTAAAGTAATTTAAAAACCTACCACTATCCTTAGCCATCCTCTATTATCCTTGATCCTTTATATTCAGGTTGGGGGTGCTGTGGAAAAATATGGAAAAAGATGCTAAGGAAAAATATTTTTCTCTAGCACGTCAAGTTGACGCCGAGCATAAAAGAAAATATCCTGGTAAGAGTTTTCTTATTAATACTTAATTTTAAAATATTCTTTATGGGTAAGAGTGATAGTAAAATGGAGTTAAATTACGTTAAATATTTCGTGAAAAAAAAAGCTTTTTACGGTTATTGAAGAACTTCTGTGCTTAAAGTACAGATAAAGACTAAAGAGCAGAATAGCCAATGGAGGTGTATCAGAGGACAATTGGGTCGTTCGACAAGCCTGAGCCGTGCCTAGATTCCGAGTCATGCGTTATCTGTACCAGCAATATATATCTATATATGTATATGTATTTTGAAACGTGCGCGCGACGAAAAAATCGATAGGGACATGAAGAGGAATAAAACGCGGTTGCTCTTTCAAAAGCTCAATGAAAACTACAATAACATCAAACTATATCTTTAAATCTTATTCATGATCTATACCAAGTACCGTCGTAGCATACCGCGATAGCGGTTTATCGTAAAAAGCGTTTGGACTCTTTCCAACCGATGGATATACATGCAGACAGTCAGCAAAAGTAAAACGATAAAAAATAAAAATAAAAGTTAAGTTTAAATTTATTCTGGGATAATCACGCGTGAAAAAACATGAATCTGCGTGGAACTGAGCCCCTCATATCAGTGTTGTGGATAGCACTGTCTCCATTGTCATTAGAGGAAAATCCCTCGCGGATCACCGATCAAGGCGGTGATGAGACATACAAGACACACTAATGTACAAGCGAGACAAAAACTACTATACGATTGAGAGTAAAAGAGCAAAAGAGGGTTTATCGACACACAACCGACACTTTAGGGTCGCCAGGCTGTTTCCCCTCTTGCGCGAAAACCTTTTGAAACCCTTTACCCTTTACACATACACAGCGACAAACACACACCCATCTGCGGTGGTGTAAATCAAGTTAAAGGGACCGATCGATTTATTTGTCCCCAAACTCTACACCCACCGTGACGTGCTTTTAATAGTCCTGTCGTTGTTCCACCGTTAAGCAATGTCACGGCCTCATTCCTCTTCGCTGTCGCTTCCCCAAACTCATCAAACTCTCAATTGAAATACTCATCACGTAAATAAATTTCCCCAAAAGAACGAAGTTTCACAAAAATATAAAAACTCACTAATTGAAAATAATTCAATTCGAGTATCAATATAAATTTTATCAATTGATAAATAAATAAGGCAATTTTCTGGGGTAGCTTACAAGCAATTGATCTGTCGGCCCACCACCACGTAAAAAAGTATTTTAAGATATATCTTTCCCTCTTTTCTCTTTATATATATCTTTATATATAAGGGATGAAAGGGTTGACGGCAGACTGTTGCCGTCGTCGTTTAGTTTTCTTCCTCTTTTCTCAGTACATTTTGCGGTGGTGGGTATAAGAATAGACGAGATCGAACGCCGAGGGAGTATATCTACGGTAGTGAGCATGTATAGTACGTGGACGGCTCCAGTGAACAAGCAGAAGTTAGCGGGAGGGCGTAGATGGGGGCTAAAAGAACCAGCACACCAGTACCAAAGTACTGGGAGTATAACTCAGGCGGGTGTAAAGAAGTAAAGTGGTGACGAAGAGTGTGTCGTGCAAGGTTTTTCGAGGGCCGTATACAAAATAGTAGAGAGGATATAAGGAAAATGGCATGGAAGAGAATGAGAATGAGAATGAAAATGCAAGAGTAGGGGCCGTTCTCGAGGAGATTGGCGGCTTGCTGGCAAGTGCGGGATAGAAAGAAAATAAAAAAGCTAAATAAAAATGAGGCAACAAGAGGGGAAATATTCTCTCTCGCAGAGAGGCAGAGGTTGTCGGGTGAGTGACGGGGGTCGGGGACCAGAGGTATTGATTGCGACGCGACTACGGTCATGCTACTTCTCTCTTCTCACTCAGTAATTCTCCTGCTCGCTCCTCTGACCGACAACTACCAGCTACACATATATAACAGGGCCAGGCGCTCGATGTGGCGGGCACGATAAAGCGCGAGCGCGGTGGTAACACGTTGCTTTCCATCACTGCACCAATATCCACAATACCTCCAGGTGTTGTTTTACAGATGGATTTTACACCTACCGAGCCTATATATACTATCTATCATACATTCATCCAAGTCACACATATGTACCTTACCAATGTCTACTAAAAATCTAAACAAGTGTACTGAAGAATTTTAAATTAAATTATTGTGTACTTATATTATAGCATTACGGTAGATATTATACATGATTGACTTGCACACAACGGTAACTGTCTCCTCGAATGATGGATTAATATGAAGATCAGCCCGGTAGCGCTGCTAGGGATTATTATATATGAACCAACAGAGCCAGTATAGCTAGTAGCTGTAAATATACATCATATCAGGGACGATGAGCGATCGGTAGAGCAATATAACATATATATGTATATAGATATTGATATTGATATAGATATAGATATAGATATAGATATAGATACAGATAGCTGGATAGATGACCGGGGATAGGTGAAGTAAGGGCCGGTGAATATATTATTGGGTGCTAGGCTAATATACGTGTGGTGCGATGCGAAAAGTGAGAGACAGACGGAGAGAAAGAGAGATGGAAAGTTTCATCGAACAAGAAGTAAAGCGCGACGGCGCCTAGTGTAGCTTGCCATTCGATCTGTCTTTACTTCTCTCTCGCGCCGATGCAAAAGCGCATATAGACTACAGTAGCATTCTCATATATGCACTCTGTGATATGTATATACAGATAGATAAATAGATATAGAGTACACGCGGTGTACCAACGGCGACAACGCATCGTCCTCATTGCAAGTGAGAGAGTGTCTGCTGACACTGGCCGGGCAGTATGCCCCGTACGGTACTAAGCTAGTATACTAGTCTACTCGTGACAGTGCTGTCGATCGAGCAAGAAAGAGGTGTGTATACAATAATGGATGTTAAAGCTGAACGAGTATAGAACTACACATGTATTATACTACCGGAGATAGTCCGAGTAGCGGGACAGAATAAGAGAGACAAGTAGAGAGTATATATATATATATATATATATATGTAATAATATAGGAATAGAATAGAGTAGAGTGAAAGAGTGAGGGAGTAAGTGAGGGGATCTGGCGCGTCATCGTCAGAAGCGGCGTGCATGCGTCGCGACGGTTAGATATTGGCGAGGTAGAGGTAGAACTGGTAGAGCAGAGGAGAGTAACGTGGCGGGCTGCGGGCAGCAGAGTGTAAGAGTAGTGGAGAGAGAGAAGCCAGCGAAATGTCAGGAAAACTATCAATGTCCTCCTGGTTGTCTTGGTCGTTGTCGCGCCACGACGGAGACGAAGGTAGTGGGCGTTGTTATCACAGCAGCAGCAACATCAGTACCAGTAGCTTGTTGTCATCGTCGTTGTCATCATCTATATCGACGGCGGCATCATCGTCATCATCATCATTATCACCAGTGGTGACCGTTCAAGCGAGAGACTGTCGACTTGCCAGGACGTCAAACTCGAATTATTTTGCGGTCGCGGTGGAGAGAAGGTGTCGTTGACCACCATCCCACCGTACACTACATCACACACTCATGAGAGAGAAGATGGGAATGTCGATCTCGATGTTCAGTTATCGTTGGCTGAGGCTTCGACATTGATCTTCTATATCACATCGCACATTGCCTCACATCATACAGTACTAACTGTACCACCATCATCGCCACCACCAGAGCAACACAACAATAACAATAACCACGAGTACGTTACCACGACGAGTTTAAATTGTAGACGAGGTCAAAGATTACATCAAAATAAACGACCAGTGTGATTTGTATATAAAATGAATAAATAAATAAAACGGGATTTCGCGAATGAATAAAAATTTATAAGAAAATTACACACAAGTAAATTACATATAGAAATATTCTGTATGATATGAAGAAATTAGACTACTGAACACCACAGCGGTTATCGTTCTACATGTGTAGTGTGTTATTATTATTATTGTTGTTGTTATAATAGAGAGGAAGAAGAAGAAATGGGAAAAAGATGTATCAAGTAAAGACAGCGATTGATAAATAAAGCAGATCTTTGACAGATTGATTCCAGCCAATGACATTCCACGTCTGCGACTAAATATACAGAGCTTCTGTCGCAGGAATTTGGATTTAAGTGAGTTCGCGCGTGTGTGTGCCGACATCCTTGGATATAATTTATTTCTGGTTGGTCTTGGTCTTACTGTTGGTGATCTTGGTCTCGGTTGGCTGTAGCACCTCGTGTGCGGGTTGTTCACACGGAACTCTCGTGACGACGGGGTTAATCCCTTGAACAGAAGCAACGCGACGTCGTTGATCCCGCCACCGTTGACCTCGCGCAACGCGGCTACAGCATCTGGCTGGTGGCTGGCTGGTTGGCAGGCGAGAATACCACGCAGCCAGCTCTGAGGGATTGGAGTAGAGGGAGATCGATGCCTCGAAGACTCCTACTGCCTAGTTAAAGAGAATCCACCACTCGCTCTCGCGTCAATCTGTCAGGCGTTGAGCGCCAATTCACATCTAAACATCTAAGTGTCATAATGATCCGTTGGAAAATAATGCCGCCTATTTTTAAAAACATTATTAGTACAAATAATAATAAAAATAATAATAATCATTATCATTATCATGATAAAATAATTAATACTCCAATAAAAACAATAATTATTACATCAAAAACAACAACAATAACTGTTATTATTTAGTTTTGGCGGGTTAATTTAATAAAATGCCGGTAACAACAAGTCTTACCCGCGTGTTGTAACACCAGAAAACGTGATAATAATTTAAAATTATTTAAACAGAATATTAAAAACAAATAAAGATAATAATAAATAATAATAATAATAATAATAATAATATACAGTGGCCAATTTCCTCGTATCTTCCATTGATAAAAAGTGTTCACGGATACGGACGTTGGAAACTGTAGACGCACTTCCTGTGTTAACGAACAACAATAATAATAAACAACAGATAAAACAAAACAATAACAAAGAAATACCAAGAGCAAGTTTAAGGTTTATTATTAAAATAAATAATTGAAGATAAAGTTTGTTGTTGTAATACAAGAAAGATGGATTGTTGTAATTACGTGCAACCGTATCACCCTGGACACAGTCATTTTTATCAGCAACAGCATTTTTGTTATGACAACACGAACATGAACGGGTACGCGACAACGTCGACGGCCTATGCCACAGCTCCGATTTCCGATTCGATCGAAGCTAATGCCCGATACGCCAGACTCCAGGCTGCCTATCCGACAGGTAGTACTACACAACATTATCAATAACATATATTATATATTCACATAACAACTCCTTAGTTATGTTTGTTTTACTTAGTCTTTGCACCTAAAACTTTTTACTTTCTCTAGTACTTGCTGCCTATATATGTGCGATAGTTAAAGCTCTGGTACTAAACAGTAAGTTATTAGTAAGTAGATAAAGTCAGTAAAAGACAGACAGACAGAGGTATAGACAACAGACACTTCAGGGCACTTGCATTTAAATCGCAGTATAGTTATGTGTACTTTGCCACTTTGTTAACGTTTACTTAATCTATCGATCACTATTTTACAGAGTGGACATAATTTAATTGTTATATTATTATTTTATGTATCATATATCCTATGAAATCCAGAAGTCCGGCAAATGTTTAAATAGTTTTAAATTATATCTACATTATTGTCACTATATATATATTTATTTAATACAATATATTTAGTTATTGTATTGATGAACGAGTTAACAATAAATAATAATTCTAAAATCAATATCTTTTGATACAAAGTCATAGAAAATTTTAATTGATAATAAAAAAAAAAAATTTATATGTAATTATTTTTTTATTGATTTTGTTGACAGTGATATTAATTACTATTAATTTTGTCGGTTAAATGTTTATTGTTGAAGAAATAACAAGTAGAGTAGTGTAGTGTAAATATAAGTTAATGATCGATTTGTTGAATAATATTTTACAGACTACGTGTACAATCCAAAGGAGGCAAGAATTCGAAAAGCGATGCGTGAGCAGTGTCGTGAATTGTCGCGGCAATCTATTCTTCAGAGTACAGTTACGGCGACGAACAGCGGTGCCTCGGCAACTGGTGCAAATAGTACTAATGGAAATGTTGAAAACATTGCTGGAGAACGTGGAGCTCCTGGAGCTGGAGGAAGAGGAGGAGCACCAGCAGGGACAGGAGGGAGAGGAGGAAGTAGATGTGGAAGCGCGGGAGGAAGAGCCAGTGACGGTGGTGAGATTGGGACGGGTAATTTTCTAAGTCATCCAACGTCTTATGCGTCACCGGTACCTGCAGCTACCAGCTCTTCATTGCCTTCAACTTCAGGTTACGAGAGCAGGATCATCAACCCCTGGTTCCCGGTCGGTCACACGCCACCTGCTAATCTTCCAATACACTCGCATCGGGTCAGTTTTATTTACTCATTATAATTAATCAATACGTTTTTTTCCAAGTTGAAATTAAATTTTTTCGTTACAATCAAATTTAAAAAATCGAAAATATTAAATTTAAAAAAAATGTTGCGTTGAAAAAAAAAAGCGAGTAGTTTTATCTAGTAAATATATATAGCCCGTTATCAGTGCTATTCCGTTTGAACGTTATAGGAGGTTTAATATTAGATTATCGATTCCAGGTCATGCAGGCCCACCAGCGAACGTTCGATAAGAGCGAAGAGGTTTTGAGAAAGCGAGCCAAGTGCGCCGGTGCTTTTTCCGCAGCCTCCGCCGCGGCGGCGTCGAGTTACCCCGGTGATTTTACTGTTCACGGAGCGCCCACGCAAGCGGCTAGCGGCACGAGTGTCGGTGGCCTCGAGAGCAACGATTATCGTGGTGGTGGCGGCAGCGTTAGCGGTATCGGGGAATTCTCCGATGCCCAGAAGTGGCATCCTTACCAAGTGAGTGCCACTAAATATGCGAATATATCGATTCCATTGACATCATTATGTATTACTAATCCTCTTTCTGCTTCTTCACTCACTCACTCACTCACTCTTCGCTCGCTCACTCATCTATAATAACAATAATACATCACTCGCTCAACTATTTATTTATGTTTTACTCAACAAAATTCAACAGAATGCTGCTGCTGCTCATCATCATCCCAGGATACCACTGACTAGAATGACAAGTCGTCATCCTATGCAGAATATCAATCCACAAAATCATGGACCCTGGAATCAACAATATTTCGGACTTCCATTGTGTGAGATATTTTTTTAATTTATTATTAAAACTAGAATATGAAGACTGCATACTTTACTTGATTGTTTACTCATTGATTTATTGATCTTAGGAGGTTTCCATTTTAATAACTTTATTTTTATTATTGTTTTTTAATTCCTTTGCAGATCCTATGGCTACTCAGAACCAAATGGTTCGCAGCCCGAGGCATGTGGTCTTTGTTCAAAACCAACAAGAACGACACACTGCTGGATATCCTGATGAAATGCCGATGAATTACATAACTAATAGAATAGAGACTAGTCACCGACTGCAGCCTAGTTATAGCCAAAATAATTACCAAGTAATTACTTAATTTATTTACTTTTTTTTATTTGAGACTAAATAATTTAAATTTATGCTATTTGAGTCAAATTTAATATTAAGTTTCGAGCTTAAATTTTTTATACATCAAAGAAAAAAAAAGTAGCATGGAAAATTGCAGTTAGAAAGTTTTATACTTAATAAAAAAAAAGTCTATCAACTAATTTATTGTTGAGCAGCAGCATTAATTTTTAATAAGATAAACATCAAGATTTCTTAAGCTAATTATCGAACTTTTTTATTTAAAGTTTAAACTCTTTTCCTTGTAGCTCAAAGGTATCGCGACCTTTAAAGTTTAGTCAATTTTCATGTAAACTTTTTTTTGTCTATCGAAATAAAAAAAAAAATAATTTAATAAATAAAATAAAAAAGCTACGGCTTTAAATAAGATAATAAATTTAAAAATGATCAGGAAACTGAAAAATGCATCGAAGACGCGCCGAGGTGGGATCAACCGTCAACTTCTGCCGCGCCGCCGATAGCCAACCTAGTGACGTCTCCACGCGAACCCGAGCGAGTTAGAGAAACGCAACCGCCAAAAAAAGAAGAAACTAACAAAGAGTATCAGAAGAACGTTGAACCCCAACCAAGAACTCAAAGTAACCAACGTCTACCGGGTTTCCCTCAAGCATTTGGTTCCACAGAGATCGGGAGATTCTCAAGAACTCATAATTTTGCAGACATGGTGGTCCCGGACAATAACGTCAGCGACGGGAGTATTTGTAGCAGCAGTGGGTCTGGAATTGTTCCTGGTAATAGTAATGGAGTAAGTAGGAATCGTAATTTTAGTAACGATACGTCATCAGACATCAACAGTCAGTCATCACGAGTTGATTCAATTGATCTTGAATCGTTATCAAACCCATCAGATGAGGTTATTGCAAATGACGATCTTGATAATGCGTCAACGGATAATGTTAACAGCTTGTCAAGTCTATCGACGATGACGAGCCACTATGACAGTGTCAGAACGACTATGCCCAGGTGGCACAGTCCCTACGTCAGTGCTGTAGGTAGCCAAATTTAATTATGTCGTTCGTAAAATTATTATTATTAATACGGTTATGGTGGCGTTGAAGATGGTAAGAGATGTAGTATAAAATTTATGCATATTGCATTTTATTGACATTGATATATGAGTTGTCTTATATATCCTAGACTTCTCATGCTAACATAAAACTAAGAAATAATAAAATATATATAAAATACTGTCTTTCTAGACACGGAATTGTGAGTTATATCATGTGAACTCGATTCCAATTAGGTGATACAAGGAAATATATATATATATATATATATATATATATATATATATATATATATATATATATATATATACATATATATATATATATATATATATATAGAAATAAATATATGTTTCGTTGAAGGTTTATATGAGACAGACAAAACTTAAAAATAATTTTATTTAAATATTTTTATTTTATATTTTTCATTGGAAAGTAGAAATGAAAATAAAAGTTTATTATTTTTTTTTAATTCTTTTCTGCCAGATAATGAAAAATAGCTTATCGAAGCTTTTTATCTCGGCTGTAGCTTTGACTCTGGGCTTTCACCAAAGATATTTATCAACTTTTATTTTTGTTATTTTTTTTCTAGTAGAAAAGCCTTTCAATAGTTTTTGAGTGAAAGGCTGATTTTTATTTATTTTTAAATTAACTCGGGATTTTTAGTGACTTTTTGAACTCGATGCGAGGTTGTGAGTGTTAGAAAAAAAATAAAATTTCGTTATAGTAAAATTGGTTATCAAAATTGTGCCTTTCGATGGACTGGATATATAACTAAGTATTAACGATAGTTAAGGTGAAAAAAAAATATATATGAAAAAAAAAATGTTTAGAACAAAAAATAATTAACGAGAAAATAAATAAATTATCATTGTTTTTTAAGAAATAAAATGTCTGTCATTCGTTTGGTGATTACACTTAATTTTAATTACTGAAATCAATACATAAATAACAAATAGTTACTCAATAAATCAAAGTACGTGGAAAAAGTTTTGAAATAGTATCAATTATCACTATTAATATGTATCTTTAGATGCTAGTTATTCTGAGTAATGAGTTTTTCATCGCGCCTGATTAATTTTAAAACATTAGAAAGAAAATATATATAAACCAAATAAAACAAATTGCTGATAATGAAAATATATACAAATATATTATTTTCGAGCAGCAATCTAAATATATATATATACAAATATATGAATCTATATGTAAGTAAATGAATTAGATAGATCAATTACGATATCTATGAATAAAGTGGATATTTAATTGAATAAATTAAATTAGAGCCATTGGGTGTTTCTCTGTCAAGTGATGTCTATTATATGTGATCTTTTATTAATCATAACGTAAAAAAATATCACGATAATTAAAAAATAACACGTAAGGTAAGACCTAGTACCTAACCAGGTAACCAGCACCCAGAAACATGTATTTGTACATATATATTCACAAAATGTGATTATATCTACATAATAGGATGCTCTGTTTGAAATGAATATTTTTTTTTTTCATTTCCCATTGAAAATCTTATTCTATATGTAAAAATAAAAATTTAGTATGATTTTGAGCTCTTAATATAAATTTTAAGAACAGTAACAACGTCGTTGAAGTTTTTCTTACTAAAAGCATGTAGATCTCGATTTTTTTATTTTTATTGAATAAAACTCAGCCCTATATTAATGTATTCTTATTGATTCAAAGTTCTATTTGAAAAGAACTCCATGCTCTTTAAAAAAGCTTGCACGTGCTCAGCGATACTTTCAAGTACAGTCTGCGTGGAAACCTTGAAAGTCTGATTTCCTACGAGATTGGTAGTTTTTTTGTTGTTAACTTTCAAACGGTTGACTTTTAAGAAAGAAGGGAATTTAGTTTTCTACAAAAAAGTTCGTATAAGTAGAAATTTTGAAATCAATATTTAAAGAGTTACATGAACTTCAAGTATTTAAAATTCAGAATTTTAGCTATCAAAATTTTAAGATAAAACTTTGAACCAATAATATACGTCAGTATGGGGCTGAATTTTATTTAACAAAAAGAAAAAAATCGAGATTTAGCTGCTTTTAGCATGGGAAAACTTCAACGACGTTGTTCCAGTTCTTCAAATTTATATTAAGAGCTCAAAAATGTACTGAATTTTTAGTTCTACATGTAGAAGATACTAGCGTAATATTTTGTGCGCAAGCGCGCGCGCCGTTTTTCATATACTTCTTTAAATATATATTTTCGTGTCATTTGTATTTATTTTTTTGCTTTCGACCAATTAAGTAGTCGGAAAAAAGGCTTCATACATCTCATGCCTTTTTTATTTAAGGATTCGATGAGGAACAAAAAAAAATGCTCATTAAACAGAGAACCCTGATGTACACTTGGACAAATTTAGTATATATATATATATAAGTGTTGGGGTGCTAGTTACTTGATTGAGTACTAGGTCTTTTACCTTAAGGAAAAAATAATTGCCAAAATTATGAAGTAATTTATAGAAAAGCATATCGAGTAACTTTGGATCCATTAAATAACGACCAATAAAATTTATTATCTGAGAAAAATAAATAAATTAGAAAAAAAAAATTCACGGAGGAAACAAAACTTGACATTAGAAATTCCTTGGTATTATATTATGATTAATTAATTAAAAAGACAGCATGAGTCTGGTTCAATAAAATAATCAAAAATATTAAATTCGGAGCATCATATTATATATAAATAAATATGTTAACAATTTATTATTGTTAATAAGTTTAACTAATATTTATTATCAAAGAATTAAATATGTGATAAAAAAATATAATTATAAGTATACTTATGAATATAAGTCTCTATATACTTATATAGATATATAAATTAGCAAAACAGACGAAGAAAATTTTAGAGTGAATATATAATATTAGCGAAATGTTACGTGCATAGAGAGCGGAAGGTGAGAGGGTAAAAAAAATCAATTTTACCTACTTTAGATGTAGAGTATCATTATAAAATATTGATTTCAATTCTGTATAACCATTTACGTTCAATAACCCATCGTCTACTTATAATGGGACCAACTTTTTTTATTTACGTCTGTCGCTTCACCATTTATAAATCAATAAATAAAATTTAACATTTTTAATATATATATTTATTAAAATAATAGATGAATTTAATACTTATTGGCAACTTTATCGATTGACACGAAGGCACGTGACATATTTTTTTTAAATCTACGAAAGAAGCTTTTAAATAATTTATTTCTGTTTCATAGCAGTAATTTATTTAAAAAAAAAATTAGGCAAAGTTTTAAAAACTGTAACTTTGGTTTTAATTGTCGTATCAAAATTTAAAAAAATAAATATCAGTTTTATATTTATATCCTAAAATATTTTCAGTCAATTTAAGAAAAATTCGTAATTTTATTTTTAGGCTATTGCTTAAAAAAAAAATTTAAGAAACTCAGGAAGAAAATTTTTAAGTCATATTTAAGTTTCAAAAAATGAATTTAGTTTCCATTTGGAAATTGAAAAATAACAACTTATTTTTTTATTTAATTCATCGAAAATTAGACGTCTAATTTTATTATCATTTTTAAATAATTTCATACAATTGCGATACGATGCAATAATTTTAACCACAGTTACAGCCTTTAAAGAATTCAGTAATTTTTTTTTTTAAATTCTTGATTAAGTAATTAAATCATTACAACATAATAATTATAAAAGCTCAATATCAATCAACGATCGTAGAAAAAAATTTCTATTTCACATTTAAAATAAAGTCGAGCTTTTACGGATTTAAGTAAAAAAATGAATGAATAATGTATAGTCTATATCGCATCATTGATAAAAAAAATACCCATTATAAATACAAATATTTAAAAATAAAATTACCCAATATATTAAATATCATATCAGTCGCGGTTTTACAAAAAATATATGTAATTGTGACACGTGATGTTTTTCGATCGTAAATAAATAAGTAATTCAAATATTAAACTCATCAAAATATATTGACTATTCATTTTTACAAATCTACAACTAAAATAAAAAAAAAGTTTTTTTTTACTCAAAAAATTTATCTTACAATACGTAGCCTCGTGTGAACGATTAAAAATATTGACAAACAAAAAATTAGAACCGAATATAAAAATAGCAAAACATTTCAATTTTCAAATTAATAAATCTGCTTAATAATCATAAAGATAAAATTAAAAATGAATGGCTTTTATTAAGAATAAAGGTGGAGCTAAAAGACTACCTGAGGTGTCCCAGCATTAAATATGCATAAAAGAATTATTATTCCTCCGATAAAAAAAGTATCAGAACAAATTGGTGCTGTTTAATATTTTTTTTTAAATTTGATATTAATTTAAAATAATTACAACCAACCAAATAATAAAAATTTTAATTATTTTCGTGATGAGTTATTTTAACACAAATATATTCTTATCATTTATTATTACTATTAATTAAATTCTAATTACACGATTTATCCAATGAATTTATGAAAGGCGCATGACGCATTATTTATACACATAGATAAATGAATGAATAAATAATTAAAGTTAAAATAAATAATAATAATAAAATGAGAGGATAACCTTCCTCCAAATCCGTCCAGTGTCTGATTTGGAGCAAGGATTGATTGGAAATTTTGAGCGGCTATCAAGAGATCTTCCATAGATTAGAAAAAATAATAACAATAATTAATTAAATTTTTGTTGGCAATTATTTAAAGTCATTCTTAGACAGTGCCCCCACTTTTTTTAAATTTTCATACTCAACTGTCATAAGCGTATCAAAATTTCATCGATTAATTTAAAATAAAGCTGATTTACATACAGTTGAATTCAATTGGAAGTTAAACATAATTTTTAAAATAAATTTCAGTAAAATCGTTAATTTTATAATTCAAATTTTCAAATTTTTTAGGCTAAAATTTATTTAAATTCCATTCAACTATAAGAAATTTTTTTTAAAATTTATCTCACCAAAATTGCAACTACCGTGTCCTTTTTTAATGAATGCTTATGACAGTTGAGTCATTGGAAATTTTAAAAAAGTAGGGGCGCTGAATGAGAATGCCCTAAAGATAAATAAATTACAACTTCAATTGTCAATAAGCACAATCGAATGTTTACTTAAAATAAACTGAAATTTTTTGGTGCCACAAATTTTAAAAATAAATTAAAAAATAAATTTGTAAAATGAAAGGAATAAAAATGTCATCGTTGCTCCCACAATTTAAAAAAATATATATGTAACAAAAGAAACTATTTAATTATTGAATATAGATATTCAAAGTAATACAGCCTAGTTTAGTGTCTCAAAGAAAAATAATTAAAACTTACGAGTCCAAATAACAGAAATAATTATCGAAAGTTAAGATAATAAATAAATTAATTATAAAAATATGAAAAAATCTACGTCACTATGTCATTACTGTCTGTTTTACTACTACACAGTCAACGATATAATTGTGACAAAATATCAAAATAAACATTTATATATAATATATATAAATAATATCAATCATTAAAAAAATATATATATATTGTTTACTATAATTATTTTGAAAATATTTTCCCCGTCAGTTGATACCCGATGGATACCTTCCTGTTTCCATGTTTCCGTTCCATCCTGCCTCCTCTAATAATTTAAGAAGTAATGTCCCAATTACCCGTGGTCATCCGTCGGCTAAAGAAATTATTTTGCCTAATGATTACTACTGGATTGCTCAAAATATTGGATACCCTGTCACTAATATTTCTGATCCTAATTCGGTAATTATTATTATCATTATTTTTATTGTAATTATTATTAACAATAATAAATTTATTTTCCATATATAGTAACATTAATAACTTTTTTTATAAATTTGCTCTTTTTTTCTCATCGTAATCTTACCCCCTCATTCTACATTACCGTACCCAATTCAGCACCACTCAATTTTTGTCCAGGTGTACTTGTGCCTGTCAATATTTTCCAATTCTCTTAAGTATCTTGGTGATTTGAATCTCGTACTGTACATGGAGCTTAAGATTCTCACATCTTCCTCCTTAATTATTTTACCCTGGTAGTATTCTAACCCATCATCTCGCCTTTCCGCAATTTCTCTGCTCTCCTCTTTCCTCAAAATTCTTTTAATCACTTAATTTCTACCACAATCTTTTCAAATGTTTTTCCCACTTGGATGGCCTTCCGTTCAGAATTCCCATGAATTTTTGCTTGAAGCAATTTTCGTCTACAGTTTTTGCTCTGCATTTATAATGTCTGTTAAATATTTACTCGATTTCTTTTTGAGAAGCATCCTTATGTTTTGTATGCCTGCTTCATTTCTCCATAAATATTTTGGCATAATCTTTACCAGTCCCAGTCCCACTGCTGCCTTACAGTCTTCATTATATACTGCCTCTAATTCCTTGCTTCCTTCCCAATCGCGTCTCTCCCTTCGATATAAAAGTTTCTAACTTCACTGACGTATTAACATACATTTTATACCTCAACATACTTCTATTCGTTTGATTAACGAGTCTCTAAACTGCATTAAATGCTTTTTTTTGCTATATCTGTTCTATTTCTTCTCGCTATTATTTTTTATTATTATTATTATACAATATATTTTTATTCATTTTAATGATCCTGAAATTGACAGATAAACAAAAAAAAAAAAAACTAAAAAAATGCATATGTGGAAAATTAACAAAACTATAGGTGCAATTTTTCCAAATATTTTTTTTTTTCATAATTTATCATTTTAAAAATAATCCAAAAATTATTAAACGTCGGCTAGCTTTAATATTATTTGACCCAGTAAGCATTGAATAATAAAAAATTTATTTTTAGAATTACGTAACATTTTTGGAAGTACCGCGAGTAAACTGTGACTGCATCTCTCATTCAAATCCACTACAAGTGTCTCAAAATTTTTCAACACCGACTTCAACAGAGCGGCCGACTTTTATATATCACGATACCCAAGTTCCGGGAGGATCGAGACAAGCCAATCAATCACCCGAAAAAAAATCTTCCAATAGTGACAGTAGCAATTTAAGTGCCAACAGTTTGACTTATTCAGCTTCCACAGAATTGAAGCCCGTTAAAAACAAAAGTATTGAAGTCGGACAAAAAGAAACTCAAGTGAAAGAAGAAAATGATAATGATGACGGTGAAGAAGAAGACCAAGATGAAGATGAAGACGAAAGTGTCGGAGACGAAGATGAAGACGATGACGATGAAGATTAGCAAGAAGATTCAATTAATATTACAACTTAATTTTATTTTATTTATTATTTTCCTCATTTTAAAATAATATTTACTTTTATTGCATTATATTTGTTCCATTAAAAAAAAATAGTTATTTTATTTTATTGTCTCCAATACAAACGTTACTTTGAATTTTTTTATTTTGTTTCTAAAAAGTTAGTGGTTTAAAAGCCGACAGCCGAGTCATCGGCCACGAGGAAAAGATGATAGAGGATTTTATATGATACGGCGGCATACTTCAAATAGAATAGACAGTATAAATGAAAAGTTGGTTATAGTGCCCACCCATTATCATTTAGAATTACAATCATCAACGACATTATCATCAGCATCGAAATATACAACTGTTAGATCCAGCAACGTCTTAATATATATCAGTTATCTCTGTTTAATACATAAAAATATAATATTGTACATTGAAAAAGAAGACCGCCGTGGGTCGGTCAGGTGTTGTAAAATTTTACTCGGGCACTGCGTAACATTAAACACTGATTAACCCAAGAATTTTTATTATACGCGCCGAAAACCCACCGTATGCATACACAATATTGTGACGGGTTTATTTTTTCTATCTATGCACAGATAAAATTTTTTTATGTTTACTTTGAAAATTAACATTTTAATATTTATCATACAACATTAATAATACATTTTTATTTTTTTCGAATTTCAATGTTTTACATTTTAAAATAAAAAAAAAAATTAAATTATTTTTTCGTTAATGTTTTTTTTGTTTAATAATTCGTGGAGTTTGTAACATTACTGCGATTTCGTAAAATTTCTAAATTACATGAACAAATATGAGTGTACAGTTAAAAAAAAAAAATAAATAAATAAATAAAAAATAATTTTAAACAACTGGTCACGGCCGGTCAAACATCTAAAAAGATACTTTACTTATACTTAAATTTAATATTCTGTATGTTGATTTTTTTCATTTTTTTCCTAAAATTTTTTTTAATTCACTTTTTTACTTCACACTTTTATATTTTTTTAAAATCCCAATACTCATTTTTTAGTAAATTTGTTTTTGAAAATACGTCCGCTCATTTTTTTATTAAAAATTAAATAGATACTTTACTTACTCATCGTTTTTTTTTCTTTTTTTTTTTTTTTTTTTACTATATAGAAAATTTTTCATCACTTGTCACTGACTCATAAGTTAGTTAAATAAAACCGAAATAAAAATAGCTAGGGAAATATTTAAAAAAAAATATGAATGAATCTTATTCACTAGCTGACGAGTTTAAACTGCGTAGGACCAAGAAAAACTGCCAGGTAAAATAAAATCTTCAAGGTAATAATTTTTTCTTCATCTACATGTCACTTTTTCGCGAAACTTCGAAGCAAAATATTCTCACACGACATGGAATCCCCAGGATCCATCAAAAAACGTAATTCTCTATTAAACAAATATATTCGCAGAGATTTTAAAAAAAGTAAAGTTTAAACTTAAACATCGGGCTAACTTAATATAAGTAAAGTAACAGTAGTAAAATGGGCGGTGACCGGGACTTCCTGGTTTATTTTTCCTAGTACCTTTGCAAGTAAGTTAGTTTTGTAACAAAGTATAATCCACAGGTACTTTATTGGTTAAAGTTTAAGAGTAGAAGGCGTGTCAGGTTGCCTGTTAAAACGATCTTCTATCCAATCCAAATTCCGTTGAGTGTAGCAGCAGGTGAGGACCAATGGTCTAGCAGGTCGGCCATACACGCAGGCCCTAAATGATCCTAATAACCGGTAATTATCACCTGTGTATCTCGGTCTCCCGGCTTAACTTGACGATCCCCAGAGTGGGTGGCTGATTCAGTGAATATGACACGTCGTACGATCTCTTAGACTACTCGGGAGTCGTCGATTGTTCACCGGCTAGTGTGAAATATCACGACCAAGTGTTACAAGTGTATCTTGGTTTACATTCCATCTCACTTTGACTCGTTCTGTGTTAATAGTTACTCTTAACTTTTCTATATACGTTTAAGCGAGTCTTTCATCTTCATCTTCATCATCGTCATCATCATGCTCAACAACATTTTGTGATGTACTAGAAGACATTACTTGTTGATGATGCTCACTACCACGTACATACCCACACATATCTATGTATAAATATATATATATATATATATATATATATATTAAATATATTTTAACAAAGTAAGCGACAACTGAGGAGTAATTATTTTGTTTAGTCAAGTGTTAGTGTCTTGGCGTAAAACGAGCCCGCAGGCAATTATTAAATCACGTTTCTAATTGATAAATTCATCAAATAATAATATTAACATCATTATTATTATTATCATTACTATTATTATTACTATTATTATTGTTGTAAGACACGTAATGTATGTGACTTATCATTAAGTATATAATTGTAAATATACATTGATAAGAGATATTTGTAAAAGAAAAAGAAAAATAATTGTGGGTGTGGGTGTTAACGTGTGAAAAAAAAAATATTTATATATAAGAAGTTTTTGAGATGCAATCGACAACTTCGACGTTAGATCTCGATGGATCTACGGGGAGGTCGTCTGGGTGCTGCGGTGATGCTGATCATCATCGCAATGGTGAAGATGATGAAGAACGATCCGAACGATCGAGATCGTGTCAATTGTCTTTGTCGTTGGAAGATCGTGAACTGTGGACCAGATTTCAGACAATTACTAATGAAATGATTGTCACTAAAAATGGAAGGTATTGATTTTTTTTTTTTTTTTTTTCTACTCTGTTACTATTAGCTTAGTTTTTGTAGCTGTAAAAATGTCGAGTGATAAATATTTTTTAGGGTTTATGAGTTTTATTTAGTGAATGTGTTATTTCTTAATTGCAGACGAATGTTTCCAGTCGTAAAAGTTGTTGCGAGAGGTCTAGAACCCGCGGCAATGTATACTTTGCTTCTGGAATTTGTACAGATTGATCCGCACAGGTAAAAAATATTTTGGGAAACTTTTGTTATTTAAAAAAAAAAAAAAATATGAGGAAAAAACAATTTGCCACGAAAATTTTTTTTTAATCTTAAAAATTTAAATTTTTATTCGAATTTGCGATTTTTAATTATTCCTTTTTTTGTATCAAATTTATATCGGTCAATTTTTAATCGCCATGTGATCCATTTGTTCATGAACTCTTTGCAGACTTAATTTTAATCACACAAATATATTCGAACATCTTTAAAAATATTAACTGATAAAAATTATAAACCAATAAGTTAAATTTAAAATTAACCAATTTGTTTTAAATTTTAAGTGTACAAGGTTTCAATAAGAAATGAAAAAATAAATTTTAAATTATAAGTTTTATTCATGAATGATTTTAAAATTCATTATCAATTTTATTCTTTTTTCGATAATTATTTTGAATTTAATATATATTGTAAAAAATCTGAAGTGAAGCGGATTGAATTCAGAATGAAATATATTCCGAAGGGGAGTTTATTTTAATATTAAAATTCCGAATCAGAGATTCCCGGTTTTTTACAGTGCATGGCTTTGATCAAATTTTCAACCATTTTTTAAGTTAAATACGAAATTTTAAAATTTCTAACTCTTGAATATAAAACTCTAAATTTAGCTTTAATTTCTTGTATAAAAAATATAAAATAGATGGAAATATGTCAATGGTGAATGGGTACCAGGTGGTAAAGCAGAAGTAGCACCACCAAATCCTATCTATATACATCCAGAGAGTCCAAATTTCGGTGCGCACTGGATGAAAGAAGCAATATCATTCGCTAAAGTTAAACTTACCAATAAATCTAATGGTAACGGTCAGATAATGTTGAATTCTTTGCATAAATATGAGCCCCGAGTACATTTAGTTCGCGTAGGTGCCGAAGAACAGCGGACTGTAAGTTTTTAAAAAAAATTATCTCAAGATTAAATATTTATACTGTAAAAAAAAAATAAAATTGTCTCCTTCGTATACTTGTAGGTCCTAACATACAGATTTCCGGAAACTCAATTCATTGCTGTGACCGCGTATCAAAACGAAGAGGTCACAGGACTAAAGATAAAATATAATCCCTTTGCAAAAGCATTTCTGGACGCTAAAGAACGGCCGACTGATCAGCAAACTTATCCGCAATGTATTTTATATTTTTTATAAAAAATTATCTATTAATTTATTTATTTATGGACATGATAAATATTTTATTTAATTTAATTTAGATACAAGCGCTTGGTTTCTTCCGCAACCGGCAATGAGTTATGAATACGCTCCTCCGTCGGCAATAGCAATGACTCAAAGTCAAGTATCTAATTCATCGTGTAATCTGTCAAATACCTGCACAGTATCACCAGGAAGTCATAAAAGTTCATGTAGAACATCACCTTATACTATTAGACATAAATATCTTCAAGAAGGTATTACATTATTCCTTTTATCTTCTCATAGAAATATATCAATTAAAATTTACAGCCACTGGAAGTTTATTATATTAAATCAGCAGAAAATTTATATCCATAAAACAAAATTTTTGTTTTTTAAATGATAATTTTTTTCTAGAATTTTCAGAAGTCAAATTTTATAAAAAATTCCATCTACATGCTGTAACATTTTAATAATTTATTTAAACTTATAGCTCATGTGTTTTAATGTAAATAATCTTATTTTTTTTTATAAATATATAGAACAGAGCCGGGTAAAATGGGTCACTAAAAATAAATATCGATATTATGGGCTTTAAATTTTTCATACTTTTTTTCAATAATTAAATAAGAAACTGATATTATTCTTCGTAGTCATTTAATGTGGGGTAAAATGAACTTTAAAAAAAAAATTTTTATGCACAAATACACTAATATGAGCAAAAAAAATTGAGAGCTGATTTAATTTAAAAATTTTTGTGGGATTACTAAATTTTAATAAAATTTTGTATATTTAGAAGAAAATGTCGATCCATATGGTACAGTACCACTACTTCATTCAGCGTACGTAACAAGTAACTGGTCACCACGAAGTCCAGAGCCGCTGCCAGCATTAAATCCATCATTACCACAAGAATGGCCAGCATCGCCGCTACCGTCACCAACTTCATCGTCACCAGCACCTTACACTCACTTGTCACCACTTGGAAGACCTGGTAACTCCTCAACAGTACCAACAACTTGTACATTTTACATCCCCCAAGCTCCATGCAACACAACTCATGACCACGAATCATCAAACTGGCTACATCCCGGGATATCCGACCAAGTGGCCCAGCAGCAGTCATACTTGAACCTAAATCTCCATTTGCACCATCAGTTACCTACTTACTCACCCCGTGGTACGACTCTCCAAGTGCTTCAGCAACCCAACGACATCACGCAGCATCCAGTCCAGGAGCACGGATACGATCATCATGGTTACCATCAGTCTCCTGATCATACTCATCCCGATCAGACTCATTTGCTCGAATTACATTCACATAGTGAAGCAACGTCAACAGCGCCCACTGATCAGTATGACCCCAAGAGCCAGGGTCAGAATCACAGTCACACTCTAGCTGTGTATCAAGACAACCAAGAAAACGAGACACGAGTCGGCGAAGCGAGACGTTACATTACCAGCGTTATTGATCATCGTCATTCTATCGTTTCCACTCCGACTGCTGCTGCAACTGCTGTTGGTAATCAAAGAGATCCTAATACTGGAGACAATCAAACCTGGACTCCACTCACTCCGCCACCAGTTACACAAAACCCTAGTATTTGACGGAATAATAAATATAATACACTACAATATATTGTTTTGTGTTTTTAAATAAAAGTTTAAATAATCAAGTTGTAGAAAATTTCAATATATATAAATAATTTTTGTTGTTCAATAATTAATTAGAGTTAACTGATCTACATTCCGTCCGTTAAAGTAAATATTAATAATTAATAAATAATTGTAGTCTTTAAGTAGACTTGTACATAAAAATAATTAAAGCAATAAATAATAGTGCGTTACAATAATGAATCACTTTAATTATTAATTTTAATAAAACAAATAATTTATTTTCTTATAAATAAATTTTTTAAAAAGATTTAAGTATTTTATTTAAATTATTAACAATTAATAAATCACATTAATTAAAGTAATTAAAATTAACCGAACCAATGATTCCCCATACAATCACGAGTCCAGGGTGTTTGACACATCCAACACCACTGAAAACCACATCCGGCACGTGTGCAAACCATGTGCATGCATCCGCCTAAAAAATAAATTAAAGTTTATTTACAATAGATAAATAAAGTAAAATAAAAATAATTAATAAGTACCATCACGTTCTGTTGGCGTACGACATTTAGGACATGGTTTAGTTGATTTTTGAATTGTTTTTGTACTTGCGTCATCCCATTTAGCCTTTAAAAAATTTTCTACAATAATTAAGTATAGATTTAAAAAAAAAAAATAATTTGAAAGAATAAATTTTACATCTTTGGCTCGCGCGGGATCAACAGAATAACCAGACCGTAACTGAGAGCTAGAAGCAATAGATTGCGGGGTATCACATTCTCCAAGATGATAACCGCGTAAACATTTCATACAAAATACATATCCACAGCCACCGATACACTGAATTTTTCTGCAGTCTTCTTCAGTTAAATTATCACTTGGCGTCGGGGGTATTATTCCCATACCGCAGTCTGGCTGCGGACATAAGAGACCACCAGCTCTCAGTACGTATTCTTCAGCTCCAAAACGTTGATACTGATCATACTAAACAACAAAATAAATGGATTTATATTTGTAAAAACCATTATTAATAATTAAAATTACTTGAGCTGGTGTTAATAATCTAAAATGATGAATTTCGCGTATAAATGAATCATCGCATCCTGCAGGACACGGTAGCGTATAGTAACCGGTACTCTCGTCAAAGTCAAACTGACGTTCTGATAGTTTAATATGACAATACTCTTTGAAACAATCCAGACAAGTGACATGAGCTGCTTCACAAGGAAATACCAGGACTGTTTCTCTGTTTAAATTCAAACAAAGAAAATTATTTGATAATTAAATACTTTCAAATACAAGTACCAGTATTTAAGTAAATATTAATCATTAAATGAAGCACCTTACGTCAGTGCAAGCGAGACAGGGAATTTTTCTGAGATTCGGTCTTATGAGGTAAAGAGGAACCGCTTCGTCAGTTTCGCCTCTGCTGGTGTGATTTGCGCACTTGAAATAAAAGTGCGCATACGGAATTTGATTGTCGGAATAATTATTCGGTCTATTTGTTATACAGTTGTCGTTTTCGCAGTGGACTGTTATGCGATTTGGTTGCATCACATCCGGCCATGACTGAGGGTCGCGATCTACTGTGACGGCTCCACTGCCACATAAAGCACAGCGCACCCGTAATTTTCCTGCTTCTACTGACTTACAAGGTGTCGAACAAAATACGTAAAAGTGGGCACGTTTTCCTTGATGTTCTACAACAAAAATTAATAAAATTTAGTACTTAATTGTAAAAATATTAAATTGACAGCTGTTAGAATTTTTTTCGTAAATCGCTAATTAATTTTATGTAGATTTGATAATTACCTAGTAATAATTAAATAAATTTATTATTTTAAATAAATAAGCTGCGTAATTATCAAAAATTAAATATTAATTACAGCGTAAAGTACCCAATTAACAGCTTTTATATATTTAATTAATAAAATAATTGTTTGAAAAAATTTTTTCAGTAAGATGTTTATAGAAATTTATAAAAAAACTGGAGACTAGGTAATTTACCCTGGAATAGTTATTAATAAAACCTTGATCAGAAGCCTTTGATTCAACTTTATCCTGATCATTTTGATCAATTTCATTAAAAGAAAGATCTGAAAGTGTTTCATTCATTGGTTTGCTGCCAGTATCATCATCTAACTCTTGAATTGATGGAGTCACACCAGTGTGATTAACAGGCTTACGATTTCTACGAGGCGCTTTTACTGCATGGAGGATACTCTGCTGTCCTAAATCACATTCCTGTAAATTAATTTAAATTATATGTTTATCATTTGATTTAATTATAATAATAGTTTTAATAACCACCTCAATAATCGTCGAATTATGTAATTCCTTGCCAGCAAATATTATTTTTATATCCTCAGCTGGCATTCCCATCTGCGGCGCCAGTATTTCCTTTACATTTTTTATATCCCATTTAGGATCTAAATCAACAGTCAGTGTGCTTCCAGTATTTGTTTTTATATAAACACTCAATGAATTTGTTATCTTTCGTTTTCCGAACCATATCAACTCCAACATATTTAATATCGCATTTCTTATTATTGACAATAAAAAATTCATTATTATATCATTTATTTATAAATTATTCATTGCTGAATAATCTGTAATCAAAAATTAATTACAAAATCAATCAATAATAATAAAAATTACGAAACTAATTATTAATAATTACCTATAATTAAATGATCCTGAAGTTAGCAGACAATTAATAATTTTCGAATTATTTTTCAACTAATTAATTACTAAAAAAACAAAATATAAAAATATGCACACGTAGAAAATTAAAAAAACTATAGGTGGAATTATTTAAAATATATTTTTTTTTTGTTTATAATTTATTGATTTTAAAAAAATCAAAAAATTATTAGATGTCAACTAAGTTCAGTATCATATAATTAAATAAAAAAATAAAAGTATTTTTGTAAATAAATAAAATGTATATAAACCTTAAGATATATTTTTATGAAAATCATTTAGAATATAAATTCTTATTTACAATTCATGATTATTACGATTATTACATACTATATATGTATATATATATATCTATATAGATTTAACAGTTGACGTAATTTTAGAATAGACATACTGGCAATTCGACTAAAACAAAATAATTAAATATTATTAAAAAAAAAAAACTAACACTTATACACTCAACTAATTACCTAAATAATAATAAAAATAAAAGTAATAGTAATTTTTTTTAGTCACATAAATAACGACGTTTGTAAACAAAAAAAAGTGTTACGTCAACTTTGAGGTTATTTGTAAAAATGTCTTTCCATAAATGACAACTTTGAAATGTATGATAGTAATTAAAGAAATTATTTTTTATTTAACTACACGAGACGTTTATTAGCATAATTATTATTGTCATTGTTTTTTATTATTTAATTTTTAAAAAATGGCATCTGGTGCTGGTAAGTTTTTTTTTTTTTTTTTTTAATATATTTATTTATACAATTTCATGATATAAACTTTGAAAAGTATTATAATATGAATGGTTAATTAATAAATTGTGATTTTTTTATTACAGAAAACACAACTGATGAACGTACTGAGGCAGTGCCAATTCAAACTGTTAGTAATTCAAGCTCCGAAACTGGACATGTATGTACTTATATTTATTCTAGTTTAAAGACAGTTTATTTAAATTAACTACTCGTTTCTAGCGTCTTTCTCCTTCTTATATTTATATTTCATTAATGAAATTATTTTAAGACAAGAAATGACCTCCTCAGTAAAAAAGCTTTACTCCAAAATTTTGTCAGAATTATTTTTTTACATTTTTTACCTGAGATTGTTATAATATATATATATATATATATATATATTGTCTAAAGAATTTATTTAAAATTTTGGTCATAGAAATCTCAGCACAAAAATTTTAAATCTTCAACACCATCAAATTTAATGATACTGAAGTTAGCCAACGTCTAATAATTTTTTTAAAAATCCGAAAATTGACAATTGTCCATAAACTTCAGGATCATTCAAATTTAAAAGGACCAATACCGCGAAAAAATTTAAAAAATTTTTTAAATTAGCATGTTTATTCAAGTTTTATCATAAAAAATATAATATATTTATATTATATACATTTTTTTATCTTTTACAAGAGAAAAAAACTTATGTTATTGCTCCTGCAATATTTAAAAAATTTGAAATTTTCTTCTGAAGACGTTAGTAATTATTTATTAACGATTAAAAATTTGTTATCTTTAATGCAGCGTTTCAATTTGACATTTAAAATTTTAACAAACTCTAAAAGAAATTTGTTAATACGACGACTGATAACAACAACATTACTTAAAATATTCATAAAGATGTTGCTATGAATTTTTGTATGCTCTTGTTATAATATACATATATGTATTGATAACAATTAATATTGAAGGATGTAATCACATCAATAAGTAGACTATTATATAATTAATTTTATGTTCTTATAGAAAGGAATTGGAGATAAAGAAACTGAATTGAGTGGATCAGTGCAAAAAAAATCACGTGCTGAAGTTCAATTATTACCAACGAGACAATACTTGGATCAAACAGTGGTACCGATTTTGCTACAAGCATTGTCGAGTTTAGCTAAAGAACGACCAGAGGATCCAATAAGTTACCTCGCTTCCTACCTATTAAAAAATAAGAGCCAGTATGACAACAGTGGCTCGCCACCAGCTAGCCAGTGAATAAACAAATGAGGATTACGAAAAAAATAACGATAACATTGACATGTTAAATTTTAAAATAATATACATACAAAAAAAAACTTATTTATATTCTTGTATTAAAACTAAAAACTTAACGTCTTCTAACCACTCAACTGATTAAAGGTGATTTTTATTGCCGGTAATTTATAACGATAATAATAATAATAATGAAATAAAACTTGTTGATTAACTTTATTAATTATTTTTTTGTCAATTTATATACATATACATATACCTTAAGATATATTGTGACACGTAAATAATTAATTAACTGAAGTAAAGTGACTAGTTTATTTTACTGATGGTCACTTCATAAATTATTTGTGATTTAGTTTAGAAATCATTTTTTCCAATAAATTTTTTTAAATTGAAAAACCATTTTGTTTACTTTATTATATTTAATTTTGTAGATGTAAAAAATGTAGGCAACTAGTTGCTTAATAATACTTTGCAATCGGTAAATATTGATAATACTTTGCCGCCAATTGATTTTGATTTACGATTTTAAATTTTTCTCCTATTTCTAGTAAGTTATTTTTCAAATTTCTAAATTTACCGCACAAGTGATAAGAATAAGTAATAAACTATCGATGAAAATAAAAAATACTAGTATACTTTTTAGTCTAATATAATTATTGACACAAGTAAATTTTAATGAAATTATTAAATTTCAATTTTGAAATTTCGCGCCAAGTTGGCGCCATTGCGCATCTTTGTATTAAAAGTTCAAATGTTTGCTGAAGTGAGGGCGGTCGATGAATCGCAAAAGGAACTGACTATACGAGCGATAACTAAACCCCGCTCGTTACACTGTAAAAAAATTATAGACCCAGTGTAGTGTAAAATGCCTCGGTGTAAAAATTTTGGTGTGATAATTACACCGAATCCCGTGTAAAATTTAGGCAGTGTGAATTTTTATTTTTTACACCGCCAAACGTGTAAATGTACAATTCATGATAATTTTAATGCCTAATAATAATGACATATGTATATATATTAGGGTGGTCCAAAATAAAAATTTTTCAACATACATATATATATATATATATATATATATATATATTAGATCTTGTAACTAATGGGTCATTTCAACGCTTTTTTAAAAAAGTCAGCTCTAATGTGATTTTTTATTGATCAATTGTTTAAAAAATACTGCTTTTTTCTTTGTATTCTATCGGAATTCGTCTCGAACAAGATTTCCGATACTAAAGACATATTTTTTCAAATTCATTTATTATACTAGGAAAGGATTATAATGGATTAAAATATATATAAATAAAAACAATTGCTTTTAATTTCCGAAATTTATTAACAGTTTTATTATACATATCAATTATGCAGTAGTCACTTTTATATATTCATTTACAATAAAAATTTAAACTTTTAATTTACGTCAATCATGAATTTTTTTTCTGTTTAGTTAAAACATAAAATTTTATCGATTTTACATACTGTAATTGCTAAAATATATCCACTCAACATAACATAATATATTTACTTATTCCTATATAACATTACTTTACCATTAATATTTATAAATTTTCATACTTTTTAGTTCAATTAATCAATCTTTATAGATCATTTATTTAATATTTCCATAACTTTAGATAATTAAAATAATATCCTCGCTATATAATAACTATTCCATTTGTATATCTCGTAATCAGATCTTTGTAGTTAAAAAATTCAAATTACATTTGTTATTAATAATTCATATCATTTTTTTACGAATCTATAATATTGCCGCATTGTATCCTGCACTCACTTTCCACAATGGTACGCGCTACTATTTATTATAATTATAATCATTGAAACATATAATTATAATTATATTGCTCAATGATGTAACTAATAAAAATATTAATAATAATAATAATTATCAATAAGATAATCGACTATTAACATATTTAACATCAGTATTAATCACCGACATACGAGAATCATTAACGAAATTGCCCATTAATTATTTATATTAATTTCAGATGTTACTTTATTATATATGTATTTATATATAAATATATTTATATAAATTTTTCTTATTAATTAACATTACAATTAATAATAAACACTATTATTATTATTATTATTGCTTAAACTTTTAAAGCCGAATAGAATTATATTCTAGGATTTGGCTTAATTATTAACATAATATTATGATGACAATTATTTATTGATGTACAATTCAATTTATTTATTAACTTATATCATTAATATTAAGTAAAAATTATCAAGGACACTTCTCAGATCTGCTTTATATTAATTTATTGTTTTTTTTATATATATATATATATATATATATTAAATAAAAGTGCAATTACTTTATTATGAAAAATTTTTTTTTCAAATTTTTATTTGAATTTTCAAGCAGATATTTTTTCTAAATATATATTATATATACCAAACGTTATTTTAAGTAGATTGCAGAACACTTGTTTGTTCACGGTACTTATATATTATTAATATAATATCTATAGTAGTAATTTATTTATTAATTAAATCAAATGTTGTTATATACAGGCAACACGAGTTACAATTCAAATCATGCCTAAAAGTTTCAGTTATTTAAATTAAATATAATATAGTATTTCGTTAATTCAACGTAATGGGCACATGATTTTTCTTGTATTTTTTTTTTTTATTATTATTATCAATCATAATTATATAACGTATAAATATAATTCTTATAATAATATATATGGCAGATCTAAAAAATAAACGAAAATATAATTTAATATTTTTCATTCTTTGTTTTACACACACACATATATTTATATATATATTTATATGTATGTAATGAATTAATGATAATAATCGTTAAGTAAATCTCTCATACAGGCTCTCATACATTCATTACTTATATTCGTTTAGTATAGATGTAAATATATGAATGTATATGATACTAAAGGTAACAGACATCTGACAATTTTAATATATATATATTTAAATACTATTGTCGACAATCGATGTATGATAGAAATATTGGAAAATAATAAATCGTCAATATTTAATCATTTTTATAAAAAAACGTCTATAAATAAATAATTTATATTGAAATTAATATGTACAGAAATTACATTCAATTGTATAATGATACAATTTTTAATTGTATATATCTAATTGTAATTAACAATCATAAATGTAGCAAACATTTGAAAATTATTGTAATTTTTAAATAAACGGATGTAGTGTAAATTAAATTTCAAAAAATGCATTATTTATTTTTTTTATTTATAATTTATACAAATAAATTTTTGAAATTCTTATAGACGCATTTTAAAATTTTTTCCTCTAAGTATTTTATATTTTTATTTAAAATAAAAAAATGATTAATGTCTACTACTTTCAGTATCATATATATGAATATATTCTATTAAATTTATGATTAATAATTCTCGTATTGCAATAAATGATAACAACAGATTGATTTTTTGCTCGCAATAATAAGCAATTAAAATAAAATCGTGATGATAACTGTCATAAATACTAACAACAGATCTTTCCTTATATATTTATTGTTCATTTTATTCAATTATTTTATTTAATATCGAAATTTATTCATTTTATAAAATACTTCACAAAACGTACGTCGAATTTCACACGATAATTAATTTATTTATCTATTCAATTATGAAAAACAATTCCACTAGACTTTTAAAAGACAAAACTAATCAGAGAATATCATTTATATTTAAATTAATAGTAATAAATGATTGAATAAAATAAACATCTAAATATAATTATAATAACAAAATTATTGAGAGAAAACTCAAGTGAAAGAAATGGATATTTCTTTGTGAGTTTTTAAACAATATTGCACTTTTTACCTCAGCCATATTGCTGATCTATCCTCAAATAGATTTATTGACAAATAGATTTTATATTTTATTAATTATAGTTACGATAATGATAATATTAATGAATTAATAAAAATAGCACTGGCTAATTTTATTAATACCTCTCTTAATCGTCTTTGTAATTTATATACGCAAAAATTGGTAATATATTTATTATCTATATAAAACTTAATTATGTGTAAATATTATATATTTATATATATATTGCGTCACTAATTCCAAAAGGACATATTTTTATATGCACTTCTGGTTTTGGTCTCTAAGTTTAAAACCCAAAATTTTTATTCAACAAAACGATTATAAGAAAAAAAAAAAAAAATAAAAATATGCACATGTAGAAAATTTTAAAAACTATAAGTGCAATTTTTTCAAATATTTTTTTTTTTATTTCATCGTTTTGAAAGAAATCCAAAAATTATTAGACGTCGGCTAACATGAGTATCATTACAAAAAAATTGGTAATGAAAAAAAAATTATATAATATCTTTTGGCAGTAGTCGCTAAGCTTAAAACCCAAAGGGAGTGTAATTTTTTTTAATTGCTGATCATATTGTCAACTTATTTTAAAGCTAAAAATTTTTGGCCATTAAATAAGTCTAGAAAAAAATTGGCAATGAAAAAAAAATTATACGCCCTTGGGCTTAAGAGATCTTTCTGAAACCGAAAGGTCGTAAAAAAATATAAGGCCCTTTGTAATTAGTAACGCGATATATAAATATATATATAAAGAAAAAATATAAGAAAAAGATATTGTAGACGCCATATACCCAGTTGAAGTGTAGCTTATCCACATCAAGACTTGAATGGTATGAAGATTATGAACTCGAGCCGATTTAAAACTTGTACTTCTTGACGTAATTATTCTTTCAATTATTGTTAATATTTAAACAAATTATCAACTTGCTGCCGTTTTTTATTTATATATAAGTACTCTAGGTCGTATTTACACGACCTAATGATTTAAATATGATTCTGATAATTCGGAGCAAAATAATTAATTGGTACCAAAAAAATAATGAATATTAAATATATGCATTATTTTTTTTTTAATTTCAAATTATTGATTGATCGATTGATCGATCTATTGAATAAGTTTGAAACAATAAAACCATATATATATTTGATTAAAAAATATATAAATTATCTTTAGGAGACAGGATGGATAAGCTTGAACGAAGAGGGCTGGTGACGCGTGGACGGCGAATACTCTCAGCTGGGTGGCGAACCATTACGCGGATGCTGTGTCCAGAGTCCAGGTGTTAGCACGGGGCGAGTGGATTCCATTGTTAGCACTCCAAGCCTACAGGCCATCGACAACCAGGGTTAACAAGAAAGAAAAAAAAAGAAAAAAAAAACAGTATTGTTAGTAAATTATGATTTTATTGAAACTATTAAATATTAATATTATTATTTATTAATTTATTAATTAAGTATTAATATTTTATTTAATATTATTATTATCACTTTGTCTAATAGCTTGACAGCTTGAAAAGGAATCGAGTTAATGAGAAGCAATGATTTGTAACATAAATGCTTATGAACAAGATTTTTTTTTTTTTTTTAAATTAATTAATTAATAATTAAATAAATTTGTACTTTTTTAAAAATGCATTGCTTTACACCATTTAATTATTAATTAGTGTGAAGCAATTTATTTATATTTAAATATTTATAAATAAAAATTTACTATTTTTATAAATTTGTTTTAATAATTAATTATTATTAATAATAAGACCTGCATTGGTTAATTGTGTTCAGCAGGATTTAATAAACACAATGAACAGTAATTGATGAAAAAAAAATTTGATTATGGCTCGTGTACCCTCCCCGCGCATAGGACAGGCAAAGAGACTAAAGAATATCTAGGCTTAGTTAGTTAATAAAAAAAAATCTATTATTATTATTTATAAAAATGATTAATTAATGATATAATTGAGAAAAAAATAGTAAAATAAATAGTGTCATTCGTGAATATTAGATTTATATAATAGACTTATCTATGAGCTGCATCCAGCTCACAAATGGATGCATTACGCGATATTATTTATAGTTTTTATAAATTTACATAAATTATTTTTTTTTTTTAATTAATAAGAAGTGATTTTAATTGAGACATTGTTATTTATTGAGTTATTTATAGTTCCGAATATTAAATAATTAATTTTATTATATATGTTAACCACCGAATTATCCACCGATTTTAGAGGCAGCTTGGGTGTGCACCTGCCACCAACATAGCAGAGCTATATAAGTGACATATTATTGTTTAATTAGACATTAATTAAAAAATTGTTATTACCTACAGCACATATTATTAATTGAAATTATTATGATGATAAATACCATCAGCAAGCGGTTGAAAAGGCTTTCAATAAGACACGTGCCATGTAGGACAGATTTATTATTATTATTATCATGTATTATAATTCAAGTTCCAGGCATTTTAGAAGCGTAATTTTATAATTATTAATTAATAACATTGTTTTTTAATGAGAAAAAAATTATTAAAAGTTAGTGTCAACTTGGCCATGTGGAGCATTTGTTTGTTAGTGTAAATAAATTTATTAATTATTATATATATTATATTAATAAATATTAACAAAAAGATGGTGCTCTGTGCAGTTAACTAATTTATTTAAGATTAATTTATATATAAATATATGTGATCTATGAATGATAATTACTTGCGTCTATGATTATACAAGGAAGTAAATGAATAATTATTAATAATTTATAATTTGTTAGTATAATTCGTTAATTAGGATGGGACGCCAGCTTTTAACAACAGCATCAAACAGCTAAAAAAAATTTTTCTTTTTCATTAAACCTTTCACTCTTCATCAATTAATCATCAATTTGATTAATTATTTTTACAACTAAATTATTTATTTATTAAATTCAAAAAATTTAAGTTGTTTATTATCTTATACGCAGAAAAAAAATAATTTCTTGCGGCAAAAAATTTTTGCATTATAAAGTGAAAACAAAAATTTACTTGGTGATAAAAAAATTCTTATCAAAAAATTTATTACAGCCATAAGAAAATTTCTGTTTTTAATTCAAGTGCAGAATATTTCTGGTGCTAAAAATTATTTTTTTCTGTAGTAGAGAATATTGATTTAAAATTTTTTAATTAATGTACAATTTTGATTGTTAGATATATATATAGATATATATTTGTGTAAATAAATAAATGTTGGTAATACATACATGATTAATTGATAAATAAATAAAATGGTTGATCGAGTAAAAAGAAAACGTTCGCGTCACACCACGTAACCATCCCTCTTAAATCTGTTTTATAAAAAAACATTTTTTTTTTCACTAATGTATTCAAAATAATTCTTCATCATTAAGTATTTTTATTTCATATAAATATTTATTCAAATATAATAATCATATAATTATAATAATAATAATCAATAATGGTAAAATATTATTATGTATATAAATTTATATATATATACAAATTAAAATAATGGAAGGGCAATAAGTGTTCCACAGGCACAAGTTGCCAAATAATAATTGATAAAAATAATAATGATAACAAAAAATGCAAAATAATATTAATGATATCCTGGAAAATTTATAATTTTTAAATCTTAAAATAATAAGCACCAAATAAATATTGTATTCTGCCTTATTTTATACACTGCCCAAAATAATTTAATTGCTAAATAAATAGTATAATTTAAATTTTAAATAAAATATCTAAAACAATAATTTTTTTGTTGAATTAATGGGCAGTGTTGGATCATTTAGTGGGGGAGGTGCGCACCCACCTGCAAAATAATCCTCGCGACAACCTTTTGTGTATATAATAATAATAATAATAATAATAATAATAATAATAATAATAATATAATTTTTTTTTTCATAAACGTTTTCGTCTTACGGTGGCGGTAAAAAAACAAAAGCTAATAATCGAATGACCTCTTCTCATACATCCTAATTAATTATTCAAATAATAATAATTAATTTATAAATAAAAATGAATTGCTTAGACCTAGGAGCGGGGAGTTGCGCCAAAGTACGATAAATAAAAAAAAAATCTTGTGTTGTTAAATATTTATCATTTTCATAGTAAAGATCACTTAGTATTCTCAAGTTTAAAACACCTTCTTATAAATTTAGCTTTCCCAATGTATGACTTAAAAAACTTATCATTGTATCTTCTCAATCGAAAAAATTATTTAAATAGCTATAGTTTTATCGAGAAGACTCAATGAGTTGAGATATCGCGAGCAATAAAACAAAAATATGTTTTTATTTAATTTTTTGTTAATAACGTAATACTGCTGGCAACCGACTCCTGGACGTTATCAACCATAGAGGAAGCTGTCCTTAATTATTTTTTTTTTTTTAATTAAAAACTGACAGCGACAGGTACACAAACGTAGTCCAAACTCTTTTTAGTTTAATTACATGGAAATAATTTAAAAAAAAAAATAGAAACAATAATAATTACAATATTTCTCACGCTTGTAAATTATTTACTACGAGTATTACGTAAAATTTTTTTTGTGTGAAATTTTATTGCCAACAAAAAAAATATTTCAAAAGAGTGTTCGAAGTCAATAATTAAGTGTGAGAATTTCGAGTATTTCAGAATATCAAGTGATTCATTTAAGTATTTTAAAAAAATTTTTACACAACTATTTTATCAGTGCGAGTGAGGACTATCTCATACATTGGTTAAGCGAGTATGAAAAAAAAAATAGTAATCATATATATATGTATATATATATATATTATATAATCTATTATCTATTATATAAACATAGTAACATATTATAATGTATAGGCTTGTGCAGAACTAACCTTTCCCGCGGTAGGCGCGACTCTGTGCTCAGTATTCACGAGAGAGCGCCTGCCCTTTGATAAGGGTGCTCGCGAATTTGACCAAGGTGCCTACGCTGCTTTGCAGCGGCTGCTGCACCTGTTCCCAACATACAACATCGTCAGTAATTTTACACGCATTATATATGGCCTTTTATTTATTATTTTTCCATTGCTGGTCGGTAGAGCCGCAATCATGCACTGGATAAACTAAATCCTCATTTATTTATCATAATTAATAATAATTATTACTTTTATCATTATTATGATTTGTTTTATTTTTAAATAAAATTTTATTATGCTTGTGGATTATCGCTAATTGCAAGAAATAATTATTTTTTAAAATAATAACTGTAATTATTATCTTGCAGTTCGCTGATAGCTAGAATACTAACACTCATAATCTTAGAAGCGATAGTTTTATAATTAGCAACTTAAATTTTTGTTTGAATACTGTAATTTAAAAAAATGGTAATTATTTAGTTTATTAATAAATAGTATATGCTGTAGTTTAATATCGCTTTGAAAATATGAGTGATAGAAAAATAAAAAAAAACAATTTATTAAGTCAACAAAATAGTTTTAAAAAGTTATAAATATAAAAATCTATATAAGTAGTGTGATGTTTTAATAAAAAAAAATATCTGCTGCATATTGCGGTCTCACTTATATTTATGTAAAGTATATGGCTAAAAAAAAGATAAAACGTTTGAAATGTCTCCTATATATTTTGATTCTCAAATGAAATCAGGTAATTCATAGTACGCAAACTTAATTTATATAAATATATATGTATATAACCAGCCATTTACACTCATACGTAACAATAAGTATTAAAATAAATTTTCTATATCCTGCACTATAACTTCAGTAATATATATATATGTATATATACATATATATGTATGCATATATACATATATATATACCTATTTGATTTTAATATTTATTACTATAAATTACTGACGTTAATTTGAATTATAAAAAATAAAATTAAATATATCTATAAAATAATTTACATAAATATCTTGCGTGATAACGGTACATATTTATATATTATAAATATATATATTTGATTTTTATTTACCGTCAAAGACTAATCTTTAAAAAAAATCTGGTCTAATGAGTATCATCAATAATTTGTCACTTGCTCATATTTTTGTTCATTAAATATACGCTATAATTTCAACTAAAATAAGAAAAAAAATCGACGTGAGCGTAAACTAATCAAGTCTTTCGGATTATTTTCACAAGATATGATCTTCAACGTCTAGTTTTCGTATCGATACATCATATATATATATTAATTTATATTTAAATAAACACCTACAAGTATGTGCTAGAACCATCAGTCCTCATAAGATTAACGCGTTTTTAGTTTTTCGTTTGGTCCCTGGGTATCCTTTATTTATTTTTTCTTCACCTACACCTATGGTTTGCCTAAAACCCTACGTACAGCCTACCTATCACCGACCGATTTATATATTTGTATATATATTTTTATTAAATTTATTTATTTATTTATTTAAATACATTTTATCTCGGTCTCTCGTATCGATTGTGTTAATACTCAAATAAAATCTCGCGTTAAATTTAACAATTAATATTTTTTAATCGGGATTAATTTAATTAATAGAGATTATTATTTATTTTAATTAATTTGATGGTGGCATTTGTATTAGAGTTTTCTTATTAAAAGTTATTAGAGCGGATGTAACGTGGGCAGACATAGTACAGAGATTTGGTAATTAAAATAATACAAATTAACTGTAATGTTAATTAATTATCGTTGTTGTTATTAGGATTATTAAAAAAAAAAAAAAAAACGCGGGGTCAGCGAGTCAAAGGCGAACCAATAAAGTTAGTCATCGTTGTTACTTTTAAATAAATTATTTATTATTTTTTTTTTAGTCCACGTGTTAGACTAAACCCGGGGAATTCTCACTCGAGATTCTAGTTATTACGTTGTAGTGTTAATTCGACGCGTCTTAGAAAAGATAAATTAAAAGAGCTACAAAACCAACTAAATACAATTAATTAATTAATTAAAAAAAAAAGGATCAAAAATTTATCAATTATAAAATTAAAAAAAAAAAAAATGAAATAATAAATTTAACTTTAAGCGGAATTTTCATTTCAAGGCAGGATTAATTTATTTAACTACCTAACGAACATCTTTAGTTTTAATTAGTAACGGAAACGCGAAGATAAACTGTAAATAAAAATCTATAATACTCTAATATATACTCGTAATCTATACATCTCTGTATATTTTTATTTAAAAATCTCATAATATTTAAAACATAAAACTATTTAATGTCTAACTAACAAAAAAAGTAAATTAAAATAATAAACAATGAATGGCCTTTGATTATTGCATTGAGTAATGCACGAGAATGTGCCACATGACTGGACGCCCCGCTTGTGGATATGTGCGAGGATCCGTTAGAGAGAGTATATTTTCGTTTGGTATGTTATGTTAAAACAACGTACTTACAGTTACGATGTAAGTATGCGGACGCGTATAGTGCTTCTGTGTAGAGATTGCTTAACGGGCTAACGGAATACTTTATACTATTATATCTTACTACATTTACATATATATTTATATATATAAATGTATGTGTGAGAGTGTGTAATGTGCTCTACGCCGGAAGAGCAAATATTATATTATATAAATTTAACTACAATATATTCACAACTATTAACTACTATTAATTCAATTTATACTCATACTTTACTTTATTTTCTTTATCCTTAAAATAATTCTGGCTTTATTTTTTTTTTTATTTGTTTCCTATCCGTAATTATGCTAGATAAAAATTGTACGATTGCCTAAAGTATTCTGCTGCCCTAGTACGCACATGGCAACTTCACAATAAAACAAAAAAAATAAAAATAAATAATAAAATAAAACAATAAAAAAAAACTTTGCTCTTTTTTTCGACTAGTATTATCTACATCCTCGCAACAACATTCAAGAACACCTGGGTAATGTGTGTACCGAGTGCAATAAAAGTTCATTTATAATTCTTATCGATAACCGAAATAATAATTAGAAATATTATTATTTATTATTAATAATAATAATAATAGTAATAAAAAAACTAGCGTCTTACGTGTCGTCAAAAATTGAAGCTCAAGAGTGAAAAAGAGAGCGAGGGTGTATAAAATCTCTAAAAACAATTACGACGCGACTAGTAAATGACTGATCCAGCTATTTTTGTTCAATCCTACATACTACGCCTACGTCCTAACGTAAAAGACACAATTAAATTTAATAATATCATTTTAAATTTATTCGTTATTATTTATTCTTTCTTCTTTATCTACTGCTTATATCTCTATATGGCCCACTCGGCATCATTATCATCATCATCATCATTTCTGTACCGATTTAACTATTATACACAGAAAAAAATATTATCTAGAGTCAAAACAATATTTTTTAAGACAAACGTTTTCGAGAACTAAGTCAAGATTTTCTTGAGCCAAGAGAATTTGTCTTGGTCACAGATTTCGGGAAGTCTACGGTTTCCGTGGCGCCGCCAAATGACAGCGAATTCTTGTAGAACTCGATGAAAAAAGACTTTTTCAAATATCTGTCTTCTTAAAAAATGGACTAATTCAGACGTTTTTTTTTTTCAAAATTTTCGTCTTTAAATGTACCTCCCAGAAAAAAATACAAAAAAAATTAAAGATATTAAAATCTATGAAATTTTTAAGTTTTTTTAAAAAATCGCATTTTCTCGAAAACTAAGCGAGATATCGAGAAATTTTATTCTTTAAAAAAAGTCTTATTTCTTCGAGTTCTTTGCCCGAGATTTCTACTTTATCCGAAAAAATTTCAAAAAAAATTTCTTGACTCGAGAATATTTACTTTCACTCGAGAACTTTTTTTCTGTGCATTGATAAAATAAAAATTGATCTAACCCTATTAATTAATGCGCGAGTAATAATTCAACAATGACGATGTCGGTAGTGGATTAATAACAGCTAGATAAAGAAAAAGAAAAAATAATAATATAATTTAAATTAACATAAGAGTGCAGATAATATTGTTTTCTGTTTAAAAAAAAATTTAACCGAGCTCGTGGCCTAGCGTCAGCGAGCAAACAACCCACCAGAATGGTCAGCGTACTCGGTGAGAAGAGGTGATGCTGCCAATGCCGCGTAGTTTGCGTAATCAGCGTAAGGTGTGTAAATTAAACCATGTGGATCACCAGCAGATAATATTGATCCTGGTGGCCCTGAACCATTTAATAGTGAGGCTGCTGTTGTCGGGACGGATATTCTCGGTGATAATATTAACGGAGCACCTAGTGGTGCATTTGGTGATCTCATTTGCGATCCTAAACCAGGAAGAAGACGTTGAGTTTCAGCAGCTGCTGCTGCGACACGTCTCCACTCTTCGTCACACGCTGCAATGTCAAACGCTGAAATTTTAATTATTAGAATGTGTTCTTTGTCTTTTTCATTAGGCTGGATATTATTATTATCAATAATATTATTTTAAATCAATAAACATCAACTGTCTTTCAAGTACACTGGGCATTAGTGTTTTATTTCTTCTTAAAACAACAACAATTTTGTAAATAAATGAATCTCCAATTATTATTAACAATTTAAATTACAGTAAGTTTTTAAAACATTGGAGGAAGAGAGTTTATAAATTATATGCATAATGATTAAATATATATAGATATATATTTATACTTATATGTGTATGATTTACTGGGCTTTCATCAACAGAAGTACTGTTGAAAGTAATGTAATTTAAAAGTTTAAAAAAAATTAAACGGTTTATGAGCTTGTTTGGGTTTACGTTTCACTAAAGCTGAGCATAGTATACATCAAAAAGTCTAGAAGTCTAATGTAAGATTAAATTTGATTTAGACGATAGACTTGGCAACGTACTTACAGATTGCGTGTGCAAGTTAAGCCTGTCAAGCAGCAAAGTCTAGCTAAAAGTACTCTGCATCGAACTCACCGAGGGCATTTTAATGAAATAGAACTGTTTAAGCTATATAGAAAATGTAATTTAGAGTTTCGCGACCGCTTTGGCACTCTTACAACTCACCATGTTGCTGTTAATGAATCCAAATATATTTTTATTTATTTATATTTATATTGTCATTTATTATAACGTCATAAATCTTCAGCTAACTAACAGTATAATTCAATTATTGGCAGCTTTGAGAATATTATTAATAATTATTATTGCTACATACGTTCGAGGAAGTTGTGTATCGATAGTAAAAATAGAAAGAGAAAAAAAAATACGATTCATTGAACTTTTAAATGATTAAGCGATTTTATATGCGGTAACTACTAACGATAATATACTACCGTTGATACAGAGAATCTCTATTGTTTTCTTGGGTTTAAAGATGCGCGGTTACTTTTTTATGTCTTGTGTAGGTACATGGCGCATAGTAGTAGCTCGCGAATAATTTACCATTACATCAAGAGTATCAGTTTCCCATAGTGTCTCTAGTCTATATCTATAAACGTGTAGTTTCCTCGTTATCGCCCGTGTAATCACATTATAGGAACACGAGCTTGGATAAAACACGAGCCAAGTAAAGAGAGAAAGGCATGCCACTAACGGATAATAATATTCTCTTGATATGACAATCGATTTAAGAGAGAAATAGGTGTGTATTTAAGTTATGTCAAGCAAGCTCGTGCGTTTCTCATTGATTAAATCTGTTATATACTTAATTTTATATCGTGAGGCACTGATAATAATAAATATATAAGTATACATTGTCTTTCATTTAGACAATAACTGCAATGTAGTGATTTCTATATATATAAAATAGTAGTAATGAATAACTACAAGTAAGATAAACATGTTATGTTGTTAGATGATGTTGCTGTTGTATTGTTGTTTATTAATGCCCAGTGACTTAAGAAAGACATCGATGCGACGTGTCGATGTACCTGCTGCTGCTGCAACTTTTGTATTTGAATCTCGATAAGTGCCGTTTATTATTGCAAGCTCCATCAATTGTCTCTTCTTTAATTCGTCCTCCCCTTCAGCCTGCTAACAATCGATATTACCGTCAGTATCTAATTTACATATTTATTGAAAAATAATTATTATATTTATATTATTTATTTTATCTTTCTCTCAGCATTTTTAATTGCACATTAAATATTTAATTGTTCAGATGTTATATTATCGAAAGATTTATTTTGAAATCTATTTATAAATTTTAACTGACAATAAATTTATCGTGTCCTAATTTATATAATTATCAAATAATATTGTCATCATAAATCTATTTTATTTATTATTAAAAATTAAAAATTTTAATTTATTTATTATGTACTATCAGTTATACTATTATATAAATAAGAACATGACCTCGTGTCGAGTTAAATTATCAAGAGAAAAAAAAAATCAGATTGTAAAAATATCACGATTGCATTATTGTTAACTTTTTAAAATGAATTATTTATTAATTAATAATTAATAAATAAATATGTTTAGAGAGTGAGTTTTCGAGAGTAAGATTAAGTAAATATTATAAATGTATATAAATAATCAGAACTCTCTCACCACGGGCACTAGAAGCTTTTTAACTTCCTCAACAGCACGGGCAAGTTTAAGTGTCGCACGGTTTTCAGTGTCCTCGACCGTCAGCAACACGTGCAACTCATCCGTCAAGTGTTCCCAGTTTGGCTTGCCTCGATTTTGCTCCTCCTGTTTAATTTATTTACAATTATTTATTTATTATTTTACTCATTTTTTTCTTACACACAGAAAACTAAAGGATTTCTTGGCATAAAAAATTTTCACTCGCCCCAAGAAATTTTTAAAATTATAAATTTTGAAACCAAAAAATTTTTCAAAGTGAGAAAATAATTTTTGTCTTCAATTAACAATAAAAAATATTTTTCGCGCCAAGAAATTCTTCTTTTTTGTGCAAAGATACTCAAGTGTCATTTATTTAATAAATAATTTTATTATAAATATATAATATAGTATATTACATATACTAACAACATAATAATTAAATTTAGCGACTTATTTTTCATAGAAACTGATAAACCAGCAAGGCCATGTAATAAATAAAGTAAATAAAAATTAATCATGCATTGGCTAAGTAAAATATAAACATTAATAAGACAATTATCATGTATTGTAAATATAATAATTAATAACACATATATTATAATATTGTGTGCAAATGTATAAAGAATATAAATGCATTATAAATAATTATTATGCTCAAAGATTAACAATATGAGTTTGCGTTAAACTTATTACATAAAATACTTACAAGAGCTTTCACAAGATTGCCATAAGCGCAGCTTGAAAACAATGATTTATATTTTATGCACTAATATTTTATATTTATTAATATATGGTGTTTATTTTATCATTTTTTCTTTGTTCATTATATTTTATTTTGATCGAGATTAAAAATGATGAATGAATTAAAAGTAAGAGTGTATGTGATGAGTAATGGTTAATATTCAAAAGCAAAGTATTGCTGCTAATTCTATTACGCGTCTTCGAAATTATTTTTTTTCGCCTTCAATCTTAACAATATTGCAGACAAGTAAAAATAAGCATGTATATAAATATCTGATTGACGTATGCTTAATTTTTCTTTTAAATTTTAATATTTTTTTTTCTCGTACGTTCAATATATTCGTATTCAAAGTGATGCGAAACATCTGTCCCTCAAGCGAGATAGGTTTGACGTTGAAAAAGAGGCAATTTGTCTGATTGACAAGACTTATTATAATGATTTGCAAAAGATCGTGCTGCAGTACCCATATATATTATATATATATGAATGATTATTTAGTTGTACAGTAAAATAAAATAATGAATTTCAAAGCATTAAGTTTTATGATAATAATAATAATAATAATAGTAATAATGCAAAAATAATAAATAACTTAATGGTTACCGGTTATTGTATGGCAGAAGCTAACATTTATATAGGAACGGAGTAAAACAGGGTATTCAAGAAAATACGAAGTTTTCGAGGACTAAAATACGTCACATTTTTTTTTTTTTTTTTTCATAATATTCAAAGTAAATAGAAAAAAATTTCAGTTATCATAAAACAAAAGTCATTAATATTTTTCGACTGACATTAGATTTTTGAAAAAGTTTAACAAAAAAAATTCAAAATAATACTCAATTATATTTACAAAAGTAATTTTTTTTTTTTTTTATAAAATTTTGGGGGTATCCCGTTTTGCCCCCCGTTTCCTATAAATTTAATTTAAAATAATGTGAAATGTAATGATAAAAAAATAGTTGAATCATGAATAGACATTTAAAGACATCTGAGTGGTTTAAAAGCCACCCAGAGTATGGTTGTAGACTGGCAGTGCGGATGGGTTCTATAGAGAACCGGAGAATCCATAGAAGGATTACCTGACAGGGATATAAAAAAAAATAAAAGTACTGAAAGTCAGTGACCACTTAAGTTTGTTCCTTCTCTATACTCTTCATTCTCTTCTCTTATATTTTATCCATTACATTAATACACTAGTCTTGAGTACAGAGTATAGAGTAGTTTAAAGCAATGTAATGTTAGGTAGAGAAGCTCGCCTTAACTGGCAACATTTTCCTGCGACAGGTATGATGAGATTTTATATGGGATATGAGATATTTGTTTGCCCATGTGATCACATGAGTATGAGCAAAAGTATGAGTGTTTTGTCCGTATGTAGCAAATCAGCAGATCAAGTATAAGTCAGCAGCTTTTGAGTGTTAATCTTTTATGTATACTTAGAAAAGCAGCAGAAAACCCGAGCGGGTCATATACTGACACATGCGGGTTACATATATGTGTATTAAACTACTGTGTGCAGCAGTATTAGAGTTGCATCAAGTTGTGTCGAGTGTTTAGGCCTCGATTCCACGAGCATTTAAAACCGAATATGGTCTTAACTCAAGATTGCGACACTAAAAATGTTGATAGATTTTAACTCCTGGATTTATCTGGAATAGTGATCTCACGGTGTTACGGGTATAAAACTTTGTTGCCCTACCGCTTAATTACGATGTCATGATATTTTATTTATAATATAGGTAAGGTAATAGGTTAAAAATAAATATATACTTTTTAAAGTTATTAAGAGTTTATATACTGAATAATAATAATGAATATATATTATAGGCGTGGTAAATAAACATTTATTTACCTTTTTCTTATCCCTCATGGAGCCTTTTCCGCGGACCATTATTTTACATCCTGTCTCTTGCTCCAGCTGTTTGGCTGTCATACCACGTGGGCCCAAAATCCTTCCAACGAAATTGAACTGTAAAAAAAAAAACCGACAGTTATATTGAGAATGGATGAGTGAGTGATAAGATTAGATTGTGGGTGACCAATGGACATTTTTTAATATAAATCAGGGATGTCTTAAAATGAGATAAATTTTATCAGTCCAATAAAAAAAGGTTAGATAATTGATAAAAATCACAACTCAAGTTTCGATTGATATATTTTCCATTTTTAAATATCTGAAAGTTTATATACGTATTATATTTTATCGGATAGGTATTTATATGGTATACACTTGACACAGAGTTTAAAGAAAGTCTTTTCAACCCTGAGTTATGTAGTGAAGACATTTATGGACGACATAAAAGGCTAGGTATATAGTTCCGGACAAACGAGTGGGTGTGTCGTCGCATTTAACGGTGTTTCAATACTGAATATCTACGTTTATATGTATATGTATATGTATATATACAGAAGAGGAGTTTCAAATATTTTTCTACGTATAAATATTGTACAGTTGGTATAATTCATATGTATGGATGGATATACACATATTTGTAGTATGTATGTATTATAACCGTTTCCCTTTTTGCCTCTTGTTAAATATTTTGCGCGACAAATGTACACGTTCGATTCCCACACGAAGCCGGACACGGGCCGATGCGTAGGAAGATACGTAACTGCGTCCCATTCAGGATGTGAAGTAAGGCTCGCCGACTCGCGAGGCCAGCTTTGAAAGAAGGAGCGCCCGTTGTCATTATAATAGGTGCCGCCGTTGTGTTGCCTGCTTGGAGAAATCGCGCGACCGCGAGCAGCAAGCTTATAAATCAAATCAACTCTCTGTGCATATAATACTATGGCTAAACCGTCATTCTTATCGCCTTCTTCACTACACAATCTCCAATGCATTACTCTCAGTCTGTATGTAACAGTATAGATTGACCGTAACGTAATATTTTAATAACTCATTTTTGCTCCCTTCATTTACTTTATTTATTTTCTATAACTAAATTATTATTATTATTATTACTATTGATGGTTATACTGTGCAATTATACAATCATTAATAATAAATTTCATCTCGGCACATTCAATCGCTCTTAATGGCGGCATTATTCTGATTGGTTCATATCTTTTAATAGATCATTTGTCACTTGGCCTTTTTATTTATTTCTCACAGTTAAAATACCTGTTAGATTGGATTTATTCAAGATTTATTACCTACAATAAAAATGAACCAAGATCACTAGTATGAAATTATGTGAATTCAATTATTTTATAACTCATGGAAAATACTTTCATATTTTGCTAAAATTTTTAGGTTATAAATTTAAATTTAAAAAAAATTAATTCTACTGTTGTATTAAATATTTTTTTTTATCCTTTTAGTATTCATGCATGAGTTACATATTTATGGTTGCGAAAAAAGTACATCGGAAAGATTCGCAATCGTGACATCCGGTGTAAAATATATACTGCCCTTTAGTAATTGCTAACGTACAATTAACGGACTGAGGGTTTGAATTTATATATATATTTTTAAAATATTCTTTTTGCAACGCATAATAAATGCATACATACGTCTATGTATATATAATAAATATTGTAATATAAACTTTAAGAATAATGGTTCACTGGGCAATGCATGTTAAAGGAAACTAGGGTTGGATAGTTATTTTAGTTTTAATACCCAGTGTAAAATGTTTTTACAAAACAATTAAGTTTGCTATTTGAAATACTTGTAACTTGTTCAGGCGTTTCTCAATCATTGGAGTTAACATAAAGAGAATTCCTCAACGAGTCTCTGTCGTAAAAATTTTCGATCTTACACAGTACGCGTCGATTACTTTCTAAGTGGTTCTTATATATGTTACGTAGGATTTAATACTTCTACACTCAATATATCTTTCTTACACAGAAAAAAATGATTTCGCCGCGCAAAAAATTTTTCCTCGCCCCAAGAAAATTTTTGCATTATAAATTGAAACTAAATTTTTGCCCATTTCAAAACACAATGAGGGACAAATTTTAAAAATCGATTTTTTAATATTTGCAGTTCCAGTGGAGTCTTGTGAACATGATTCAATTAATATTTCAAAAATTTTATTTTTTTCAGTTACTGTGTTTTCAAATTGGGCAGCAGAATATTTCTTGCGTCAAAAAATCTTTTTTTTCTGTGTAATATCTATTATCCATATATATATATATATGAATACACGTGCTCAACTGATGTGTATATTTAAAATAGTGTACATGTGTGCATGTAGCATGGACAAAAATGTATATGTGTGTATGAAAAGGATTAAATATAGAATTTGTAACAATAACCAGCAGCACATGAGAGTATGAAGTGTCTATAAGTCTTGAGGAAGCATTCTGGGAAATCGAAAGATGAATAGGATTTAAAAACGTTTAATATATCTGATTATCAAAATATATTCCTACCATCTGGATTTACATACATTTAAAATAAACTAAAATTATTTTAATAATTTATTGCAATCAATATTCATAATTTAATAAATAATTAAATTTAAAAGTAGTAAACTATATTTTATTTTCTTAATTTAAACTATAAAATGTATTTTTAAAAATAATAATAATTTTTACAACTGCATCTGCAATAAAACGCGTAAAGTCACCGGGTAAAGAAAGGGAAACCCGATCATGTGGAATCCAGTGTAGCTTTTTTTAGAATAGTTCCACACTATACAAAAATAAAACTCGTGAGCTTCTTGAATTTATTTCACTGTTTATTTAAGAATTTCAAAATAAAAAAAAGGATTTTAAAGTTAATTTAACTTTACGGAATTTAAAATTTTTATTTTTGTTAACGGATTTTATTATGTCTGAATAAAAAAGTAAACTATGTATCTGCGGATTTGGTTAATTTAACACAAATGTCCGACAGACTTAGCGTAATTATTTTTGCTTGTGATACTGCCTTGTATTTCAGAGATTAAATTGTGTGAAGAAACACGAGACACATGTTTTTATCTTAACGTGATCGTCGTCGCGGCCCCAATCTGACTATTTATGAACAATAGATGAGGTGCGCCACCGTCCGAGCATTAACCCAAGAAATTAATGGACCGTATAGGCCTTACTACATATAGTATCACCCAAAATGTCTCGGTTATTTTGAATTTAAATCTTCTACAAGAACTACAATTTCTAAATAAAATTAACTAAAAATAAAATACATGTACAAGATAAAAAAAAAAAAAAAAACTAAGAAAATTCTTAATAATCCAAACTAATGAGTGCTGGGTTTAAATAAAACTAAACCAATCTAATAACTACATGTAGTAGATATATATCATTTGAAACGTCATGTTTTATATCATCAATCAATGCGTTATTTATCTCTACTGTATTAAGAGTAAGAGAAATTATAGACGTCAGAAAATCTCTTGTAGTGTATTAATTAAAATGCTTGGTATATTATGTATATACTTGTATAGAATGAATGGCAGTGAAAAATAAAAAACAAAATATATGAAGATTGATTAATCATTAATAGTTGTTACCGCTGCTGTTGTTGTTGTTAACGTGTGTAAAACACCGGGATATTATATGCTGCTCTGAATATTGTGATTATTAATAATACATGTATATGTATATATATATAAACAGAGTAAATATAAATAAACAAATGGCCTGAATGCCTGTATGCGTAGGTGGGAAAATATAATACAGATCTCGGAGCTTATAACCAATAATACACAAGGCATTGGGTTAAATTTCATGACAATAATAAAACAACGAGTGGTACATGTTCTATCTTGAGGAAAGTAAACGAGGTCGGAGTAATAATTGCAAGATGAAAATTTAGTTAAAAGTAAATATATAAAGTATAATATGATATTAAAGTGTATCGCTAGCTGACGTGTGTATATATAACGTCCAGTGGTGTGTCCAAACATTAACATCCTGCTGATGGTAAGATGAGAGAAAACATTCGTTTTAAGAGCGAGAGATGAAAAGTCTACGGCCTCGTTATAATAACTTGGATGCAGAATACACTACAGGATATGTGTCTATATATATTTATGAGTATATATGTGCATATGTGTATGTATGTATGTATGTGTGTATTTAGGGATTTGAGGAGGTAGTGCGTGTTGTACGGCAGTTCTCGGGATCTATTCTCGGCATAAGACTAAAATAAACGCCTGGCTGTACACACATTTCTCTTGGATGCTGCTGGCTCTCCTTTTCGTTTTCTCTCATCCCCTTGTTGCTGAAGGCTACTAATGTACCTTTGAGAACCTCAAAACCTCGATCCTTATTATTTATTACTTCTAACATTTATCTATGTCCCTTTTATTTATTTTTAAACTACTGTTTTATGTAAATCAAATTATATTTTAAAATATATATATGTATATGTATTGTATGTATCGGTAAAAATTTTTTACTAGAGATCCCGAACATGAAGAAAACCTATTACATGGATAAAAATAATTTTTTTGTGTCAAGTAATGAAAAAAAAAAAAAAAAAAAGTTATAAAATTATTTATTTGTTTTCTTCTGAATGATCATTGAGGCGTATCAACATGAGGATTATTATTGAAGCGATTACTAGAGACGGCTTCAATATTCTACACACTCGTAGGCGGACAAGTATCCAATCACCTATACTTTTTTTTTTGTTAATTCATTTCATCTTACATCAATTACAGTTTACTGCTGCTGCTAACTCTTGATAATTTTTTTTTCAGCTTAGATCAACTGGTATTATTGGAACCTCTATTTCGCTTCATTAATTTTATTATACGCGTGAGTCAAGCTGATAGAAAAAATCTAGGGGAACCAATTGATTCAATTCGCGACGGTCTTATCGATTATTAATACTCACGATATTAGCCGTATATGATGATAATTAATTTATGATTGAAAAAAAATTTTGAATTATAGTTACGATTAAACATTAATTGTAATAAAGTTAGGTTAACCAGTGGGTGTTATTATTTTTAAATAAATTTATAGTACTTACATCTGGATGTTCTTTTACTGGTACATAAACTTTTTCTGTGAGTGTAATAATATCTCCTTCTGGCTCTGGTAATGTCAGTGGCTCTTTCTTGACACCACTTATTTGAAATAAACTTGCTCGTACTTTTGCAATTTCTGTAAACAAAAAAAAATTTTATATTTTTTAGTTCAATTTCTGCTATTTGAAATTTTTTTAAAATATTCCGCCTTTTTTTCATTAGACGTCGCTTTTTATTTTTCAACCCTACTGTCACCAGTGCTGCTGCCAGTAGTTTGTGGAAAAAAAATTAGAAATAATAATAAAGAAAAATAATAAATGGCTGTTGTTTTTCGTGAATTATCGGTTTTTTTTATTAACTGCAACTAAACGAAAATTTGCAAAAAAGTTTTTGCTACAAAAAAATACAAAGCTTATAAAAAAAAAAATTAGGCTAATTTATCACATTTTTGAGAGTTGTGCTTCCGAAGATTCGTATAGAACAATTTCCAGCACAAGAATCTTGGATTAAAATAATTTGTTTGAAATTAATGGAATAATTATTCGAAATTATTCTTTATTCTTTAGTAAATTGACGTTGTACTGGTATACAATTTAATCGATTTTAGTCCAATTAAAAGAGTGTAGTGTTCAATAAAAAATGAGTATTTATAACTATAATTTATGCATAACGGTGTATCTTAATTAATTAACGAGATTTCATTCAATGATCCGAGTCAAGATCTCAAGTCACATGTCAATTAATTTCAAACATATATTTATATAACTGATAATCTATAAGCCATGTCAATAATGTATAACAGCTTTCATGTGCAATAAATAAATGTCTGCGTACTCAATTATTTATTCAGTTATTTTGAGTCAAGAGCAAGGAGAAAATTCAGAATGCGATGATTTTTCCAGTTATGCTATTTTTTCATTTTTTTGTTCTTATTATCCATTTCACGCTTGAAGCTGTATATAGTCGACCAAGATAGATATGACTAACGCATGTCCTTGACACAATGCTTCGTGCATTTTTGCAGGTGCAACAAGGTGTTACGTGTTTAGATTTATGTCGATTACCTCATTGTAGGCATTTTTAAAAAAATTTTTATAAATAAATCCATATGTTAATTAGTTTTAAAAGAAAATATCTCAACTGGTTATCATCTAGATCATAAGTAGATCATTGAAAATATTTTTTGTCCTGTTATTTACTAATTTCATTTTTTCTAAATCATTAATTTGTTGATTGACAATTAATAATAATTAACCTAGTGGTTTTTTAAATACATCAAATTTAAATTAGTAAAAGATTAAATTTTTGTTTTATCGACTGGCTCTGAAAGATAAGAAATTTTATTTCCATGGACTGTCAAAATTCTCTTTAACTTATTAAGAACAATCAATGTCATCAATTTCAAACTTCGATAAGTTTCTATTAAAATAAAAATTAACGTAATCAATTAGATATTTCGATCGTTATCGCTTTTACATACATTCAAAATAACGAACAGACAATAACACCGAAATTTTTAAAATTAATTAACTTGAAATTACATAAATTTTGTTTATTAAAATGTCTTCGGCAATAGTTTACTTTTTCCATCAATTTCCTGTGTACTATATAGTCTGTAAACACATCATACAGCAAGTGCAGCACGTTTTGCAGGGATAAAAAAAAAAATATACAGGGTAAAATTAGTTTGTGATTTTCACGCAAACGCGCCGACAAGATCGCGTCATCTATTCAGCGAGGGCGTTTCTGTAATACTCAATCTCTCAAACAGTAACCATCACATCATGCATCATCACATCTTGCTTTCTCACATTGGCTTGCTATTATTTTTTATTCTTTTTTTACACTGTCTCGAGACTGCGCACGAGAGGCCTTGCAAATCTAATGACTGGGCGTGGCCCGTAATGTACCTAGACTCGTAATCGTGGAAATTTCATGATACTGCAGGTCTTAAAAAACCGTGGAAGTCACTTGTTCTCATACCAGACAAATTACATTCATACATACCCATATCTATCATCTAAAACGCATAAAAAAAAGACTTTTTTTTTCTTTTTAATTTTAGTATGCAAAAAAAAACAATCATTGTTTCGGATTCGTAAGAAAAAGTTTAAAATAAATGATAATTAGTTGAATTTATAATAATTACATCTTTTGTTACTGTTAATGACCTCCGGAAGTTGTTTTATATTTAGGTATAAAGAAATTAGGTGCTTTTAATGACCCAAAATTAAATTTAACTGCAGTCTGACGTTATTATGATGTAATGATAAATTTAAAGTTACTCATACGACTACTGATTTATTTGCCTAGACTGAAAAAAATGACAAATAAAACTCACTATTAAATATTAACAATTAATTTTAAAATAAACAATTAAATTTTTCCATTTCTGCTCAATTACTCAGTCGTAAAAAAATTCATTCAAAAGTTAGTCAATTTATAAATTTAACAAATTAATTTTTTTATACTCATACAATTAATAATAATCAATTTGGAACTCGATGGTAAAAATTGTAACAGTTTTTTTTTTAAATTTATCTTAATTTAGTTCATGTCACACATGACATGTGCGACAGTCTACTCTAGACTCTAGTGTAGACTAATAGCACACATTCACGTGTGTATAGATCAGCGCACAACACACAAGACTACTCTACCACCAACAAGATAATATTACAGCAAAGGTTAACGTTTCTACACTGCCCCACTTTCTCGCATGCCTGACCTCTTCGTCCCGTTGTTGTTGTGATAATGTTTAATTCGAAAATATTTATAATATAAATAATTAACGTACGTGAAAATTGCTCCGCAACAATAGAATTACTTTTGCTACACCACCATAAATATATCTGATGGTAAATTAATTTAGCAAGAAAAAAAATTTCTCTTCATACATGTAATTAATACGTGCATATATTTTAAAAAATTAATTAATTGCTAACAATTTTAATTAAATATCTGTGTGATTCAATCTTTTAATTGATTAGTCAAAGTAATCAAATAATAAAGATTCAAAGATATAAATAATATAAACTTTCTCTTCGGTATGTATGCTCCGACCCCGATGGTGCCCCGTATATATGTGTATGTATAGATATACATACTAATATTATTATTGTTGTTGTGGGATTGTGGAGTACATAAAGATATACAATATAACCTTATCGCCATTTGTCCCCCATGGATGCGTGACTACAAACAAGGAAGTGGATTCGCGAAGGATAATATACGCCGATGGACCCAGCTAGATAATGACCAGCAAACTCAACAAAGATTCGTGACTCTTGAGACTCTCTACTCGACATCATGTCCTCGAGGAAGAAATTTGAAGCTCACGAATATTCACTTTATAATAACAAAATTAAAACAACAACATCAACAACGACAAAGAGACTGTAACAAAAACATATTAACTGTCAAGTTTGATCGCCATTGGCTGACCTCGAGAGAGAAAGTCTTATAGTAATCCATAATAAACAATATATCATTATAAATTTTTATACATATCGAGCAAGTTTCAAGTAATAGAAAGAGTTATTTGTAGAATTTTTATTTTTAAATTAACAAATCATCATTTTCATTGGGTTACTTTAAAAGTAATAGCTCAATTGTCTAGTGAGTAAAGGGTAAAAAATAAATAATAAAACGGAAAAGATCATAGCTACATTTAGCAGATAAAATTACTGCGATAAAATAGGATAGAATACTGTCATCTGAACTGAACGAAACATGACATCAGCTGACTTACTGAGTACCACACTGATCGCTGGCTTTTTTCCTCTCGTCTCTCCTCAATATATCTCTGCTTTACTCTGCCCTACTCTACTCTTCTACATATATATATATATATATATATATGTAGAAGAGTATATACTTCACTCCCTTTACTTGGCTCAATAACAAGCGCATCATGCCGACCTCCACTCTCTTTATATTATGCCTGCACGAGAAAACGAACACACCCGTTGATTGTGACAGACGCCTGGCTGACTATCATTGCGGTTTTACCTAACACACTCCCACATCCATGCAAACTGACACATGTCATTTTTTGATGCTGTATAATTAATCATCTGAAACTTTTAACACAGACTTTAATGATCTGTTAACTTTTTTCTTAGTAGTTATAAATAAAATATTTTTAAAAACACGTATTGTATTTCGTCCTATAAATACTCTAAGATATTTTATTGTTTATGGTAATTAACTAGAAAAAAGTTTTAATATATGTAAAAATATTTTATATGGAGAATTTTTAAAATCAATTTATAGAGTAGACTAAACTATGACATGCTTGAAGTCTTGTTTTTATTTTTATTTATTACGTCACTGCTATGCGAAACTACTTAAACACACATTTAACTCTTTTTAAACTCGCAGCTTGTGTTGTTTCATTCATTTTATTTAACTTTATTCGATTTGGTCTCTAGAGGCAGACGTCTGGACCCAGTAAACCGTGTATAAACGAATATGTAAGGATGAGTTTAATCGATAAGACCAAAGACAACGATCGGGACTTCTGAAGCCGAAGCTTTGGACACGAGGTAAATGGCCCCATTTATTGAGGAATTTTTTACCGAATATCGATGTAATGATAAAATATTGTCAATTATTATTATTTTTTTACCGGTAATTTTAATAAATCCATTTTAAAATATATACATATATTTTTTTGTATAAAAAATAATTATAAATTTGAATAATTAAATTAATCTACGCATTTTTAAGATTTTATTATCTTTAATGATTCACTCTCTGAAAACGGTTGAACAAAAGATATTACGTATTTATATTATATATATTTATATATGGTTATTAAGAAATAATTGTCATGTATTAGGTAATTTGTGAGGTAGTAAATACATAACTACTAGTCATAAATGCTTTTAATTTATAAATCAGAAGATTATTAGAAAAAAAAAAAAAAAAAAAAAAAAAGACTTACTGCAAAATATTTTTCAATGCATCAATAATTACTAAATTAACTTTAATTACTGTAGTTATTTATTCCGAGATTTTTATGGCCGCTATAAAACTATATCGAGTCAAAGTATAGTGAAAAATTATTTATTTATACCTTTTAAAATTTTAATTGTAAACAGGAGCATTAAAAAAAGATATATGGTCTGAAATATATTAATAGTTAAATAGACTTGACGTAAAAAATAATGATAGAAAATGTTAAGTCATTAATTTGTACTTTTACGAGCGATTCATTTAAACTATTCCTTATTTTTCTTGTTTTATTTTATCTTGTTATTTATTTTTTTTATAAGTTTAAATGGAAATATGTGTGTGGTAATGATGTAGGAGTAAAAGATCAACGTGAGATCATCGATTTCATAGTCACGAGTAAAGCGGCGTGCCGTGACACAAATGCACGTTCATTTTTTCTAGCCAATACTATTTTTCATAGTATGTTATATTATATTATTATATTTGTATTTTTATTACTATTAAATGTGAAAAAAGGGGAAAAAGTTTATGCGTAGAAAGAAAATAAAAAACTGATGGTAAGATAAAGTCAATCGGTACAAATTGCGGTTATATATCATCATCATAAATATATGTTATAAATAAAATAATAAAAAAATGTAAGAAAAAATGATGAAAGATAATACTTGACTGAATAACTTGAGTTCTTGTTGCTACGCAAAGCAATTTTATATTTATATTTTTCTTTGAGAAGCAGGAAACGTTTCGAATTCTTCATTTACGTTGTGATGTTTTCAAAACTACTGTACCAAAACTTACTGTTGTCATATGACATAAACGAATTTTCAAATAAAAATTGCAAATAGTGAAAGAATTAATAATAATAATAATGATAATAATAATAATGACAACAGCAACTGGATTGAGAGAGAAGAAATATCTGAATATTCAAAAATGGATAATATGATATGTCTGCGGGGTTTTATGTCTGGATTTATTTTTACGTTAGTCAAGTATTTTTTATTAGACTTTAAATAGACTTTTAGAGAACGGGAATTTAAATTTAAGTTTAAAATTTAAAACACATCTATTAGATTAAAAAATAGTCAATTAAAAAGACTATTAAAAAACAAAATTTAGCTTAAAAATTTAATAATTTATTATCTGTTTCTTATGATCGTTAAAAAAAATCACAGCGCCATGTTTTAATAATAAAAATATTAAATATATAAACTGGAAAAAAATAATTTATTTTTACACATAAAAATAAATAAATTTTTAAGTTAATAAAATCTAAAATTACTATAGTTTTTTTTTCTCCCATAAATCATTAAAATATTTTTCAAAGAATTTTTTTTACGCTATCTAAAAATATATAAACATAAGTACGCATGTACATTTAAAAATAAAAATGAATTTTGAAAGTCATTGTAAAGTGAAAGAATCTACTGGCAGGAAAATATATATTTAAGTTTTGTCACCCTTGTAAAACAACTGGAAAAACCGACAGCTGTAATTAAAATCGATGGTGGTGACAAATGAACAGTAAAATAAAAATAAAATAAAAATACAGCTGAAGAAAAAGTATGAGGTACATGAAGAAAATAAAACTACACATATACACGTGGGTGATGCGAGAAAGATTAATCGAATGAACATATGTATAAGGATTTAGTGCACGTTTGAGAGTTGTGTGTACGTCGTAAAAATTGCGTCACGTTTTAGTTCTTATACAATAAGGGAGATATTTTATACAGTAAATATCTCGGAGGTTAATTGGGCTCATGAGAGAAAAAGATAGATCGTATTGCTGCAGTCGTGAACACACCTGAGTGAAATTATTTTGATTTACTGATATTGGAGGATATAGCTATGTAGGAAGAAGAGAAGATGTGCTCGTTTGGTCGCGAACAAACTCGAATTACTAAAATTGATTCTCCCTTAAGCATCAATTTATTTATTACTACTCGACCTGATATCAATAAATATTAAATATCTCACATTTATATTTAATTTAATTTAATATTTATTATTTATTAGATAAAAGTATATGGATTTTTATTTTAATAATGTTCATTAATTTATTACCTTCACATGAGTAATGCGTCTATTGTATAGAGATACAAAAAGACATTGCCATTAATGTTACTATGTTTATTATTATTGTGATAAGATCCGACAAAAGTTGGAAAATTTAAACGTGCGCAAGTCACGTGCTCATTCAAAAAATAAAAATAATGAAATATAAGTTTAATAAAAAGGAAAAACTTCCGTATGTTCGTTAGTAATGAGAAAAAAGGTTGAATTGAAAAAGTGATCGGTAGATGGCGCTCCTGTGTGTGAGAAATAATAAAAATCCAAAAATGGCGGCTAAATTTTTTGGATGAATTGCCAGTTTTAAGTTTTTATAAATTACAATCAAACAAAAAGGCTTTGGATAGCAATTTTCAAAACGGCTCGTTTATTTAAGATTTAATTGTAAAAAAAAAAGATCAATTGATTGTCCAATTTTGGAGTTATCGTGTTTACCAACATCCGTATAGATTGACGGACATCACAGGTTTTTTTTCATAATTTTATTGTTTTCAATCATTATTATCAAAGAATTGATTGGAAATTTTGTTCGTTTTAATCATAAATGAAGTATCTTTCAAATGGTACAAATTTCATTCTGGTTAAACATATTTGAACGAGTGTAAATATGTTTTTTACGTGAGTAAATCAGCTGGGATCGCGTAAGCGTTAGTAAAATATTTTCAAATTAATTTTTAATTGAAAATTTTTGTTCATAAGAGTATTTTATAGATAAAACTGTATAATTTTGTTTTTAAAATTCATGTTAATTTAGATAATGGTCTGATATGGAGAAGTGCTTTTCCGAAATTTAACCAGAATAAAATTAAAAATATTCAATTGTCAACTAAAGTTATTGAATCGGCTTGTTATTAGTGTATAAAAAATATTAAGATATATATTTATTATGGATATTTTGAATGTGATTCAAAACCACAGTCTCACGATAGGGTAATGAGTGTAAGCCGCAAAAATTTAAATAAGTGGGAAAACAAACCTCAAGGTAATACTTTGATGTTGAATAGTTTTTAACAAGGCGATAAAAATCGTGGGAAATTGTGATACATTTGTAAATATGTTTGTTGAACATCGATTCGGTAGATCAAAAATGCTTTTAAGATATTTAGCATTTTTATTTTAATTATAACAGGTTGTTAGATTACACACTATTTATATCAAAAGTAATATATGTATCATATATATAATTTCCGAATAAAAATCAGGTTTATATATTTGATACTGCAGCAATTAAATTTTAATTTATTACTGAATTGTAGAGTGGTAATAAAATTTTTATTACTTTTTAATTTATACAAATTATTTTTTTTGTACTCGAGTTGAATTTTTTTTTTTTTTTTTACTACAAAATATTTTTTATTTTAATTAAAAAAATATTTAAAAATGTCTGTAAGACTTTTCAACTTGAAAGTTTTTGTTAAATAAAAAATGTAACGTGTCTATTTTCATAAACTTTAGAGAGAAATGCTTAAGTAACGATTACTTTATTTTCACCCAGTGACTCAAGATTCGTATTTATAAATCCGTTAGTGTGTCTGAGAATTCTGCAAAGCTCATGTGCGAATTTTATCCTATACTCTATTAGTTCTTGTGATCTTGACGGAAGCGGAACTAGTACATTGTAAATTATTTTCTTAACAAATTGTTAAGTAAAATTTTGTTTTAAAAAAATAAACTAAAAGGAGGTTGGATATTTTTTTTAAGATAATAATTTATTCGAATACTAATTTATAGAAATAAGTATTAGAGCTTCAATAAAATATAAAAAGATGCAGTATAAGTTAAAAAAAAAAAAAAAAAAAAAGAATAAAAAATACACAAGAGGAATTTCAAAAGGGGGAAAGTCAGATCGAATAAAGTTGGGTGAACATTCGGGCAGGTCCAAAGAATTCCTAACAGGTTTACACTTTAAACCACAATTGCTGGTTACTCAGGTGCCTCGCCCTCTCGACAGGTCCCATTCATTTCATTCCCTATGGTACCATAATATTATAAGTAATACACACACACACACACACACACACACACACACACATATATGTATATGTATATATACATATAAATACATATACTTGCGTGAACTTGTATCCCTATTTATGTGTTAGATAGAACCAGCCTCATATATATACAATATCTATGAAGAAAAGAACAGGGAAAAATACTCTCCCATAAATGTAAGCGGTTTATCCGATGATATCTCAGTTCAAACGTCAATTTTAATACTCAGGAATACATCTAATCACAAACCATAAAAACCTGCGTCGATGGAAAATAAAAATCATTTTTTCCCACGATTAAATACATTAGCCATAAAATTTTTTTTTTCCAAAGAATATTTCGAAACTACTGGTAGATTTTTTTTACTTTCATCACTCGTTATGCTGGTACTATAAATTTTTTTTATTTATCGATTCTCATATATACTTATTATGTACGTATATTATTTTTCAAGAGCAGTTGGATTTATGGTGGTACATGCGTAGTCACACTAAACTACAAGTAATTAAATTAACCGTAAGATGCATCGTCACTAAATTTTATTTAATTTAATATTTTTTAATTTAGTTAAAATTTAAATTTAACGATTCATTTTTACGTTATTGAAGATAATTATATTTAATTAGTAAGTTAAATATGTAATTATTTAAGAATGCATTTTATTATTAATATAAATTTTTTGTAAAATGAAATTGGTTATTAAAAATTATTTAATGTCACCAAACGTGACAAGTCTATCAGAATAATTATTAAAAAAATATTTAATTTATAAATTATTATAGTTGACACAGTAAAGTAAATATATACACATGCGTAGATCAATAATTAATATCGTTTTATTATTTATTATTATCAGTTTGTGGACAGTGACAGTAGAAGTGATATTTGACCTGCAAACAAATTATAAGATAATACCAATCACAAATCCAATCTTTTGAAAAATACATATATATGTACAAATAAATCTCAACTTATAGGACATAAATTTAAAAATGAATAAGTAATATGAATAAATATGTATATTATTAAAAAAAAAAAAAAAAGCTATTTTTAGCGAACAGAACTAAAAACTCACAAGAGAAATATATGTATATATGTATATATATTGACGTAAGTATAGTGTTAATTATCTGTCTTGGTATATTTATCTGCATATTTATCGTGTATCGAGGGTTCAAAACCGGTACCGTCTTGTCTCTCCTCAAACTTTACCAATTTTGTAACGGCATATAGTGAATACTTGACCATTATAATACTCAGAATTAAAAATAACCGTAAGAAAAAATTAAATAATAAATATTTAGTAATGAATTTAATGAAGCGAATGAATGAAATTGAATATATTATTTTATTTATACTTTTTATAAATACAGCCTAAAATTTTTATTTTGAATAATTTCTCTACTATAAAAAAAAAAAACATTTTATACTTTCCAAAGGTCAAGAGTTTATTTTCAAACACGTAATTAAATAATTAATTTTTCAATTATTAAATTATAATTATACACTTTGCTTTCTCGAATTATCATTTGCTTTTAAAATGTAAAATAACTATTTTTTTTTTTTTATAAAATAAAATAAAAAAAAGTCAATAAATTTTGTAATTATCTAGTTCCAAGAATGAACAATTATCGTTGCAACATCTCAACTATTCGTATAATTGAAAAACTTGTCCCTACAACCCTGAATACCTTGAAAAAAATTTACAATAATAATAATAATAATAGCAATAGTAATAAAAGGTACTAAATAAATATAAATGTTGAATTACATTTGTAATAAAATTGTAAATATCCTTTTTTTTCTTAAAAGGGGTCTGCAATTTTTCTTTATCACAATCAAGTCGACCATCGATACTATCCTTGTTGCATTTGCGCAGTAAATGGTATCTTTGTCCACGTTTTTCTTTTAAACAAATTTAAATTTTTGAAAAAATGAAAACCTAAACTGCTAGACTATAGAGTAATATATCGAGCCGCGTTCTTAGATTTTGTTTAAAAGAAAAGCTTGGACAAAAATTACTATAGACCCTCCGTAAAAAAAATTGACACATTTTAAACACGTGGTATTGAAGTGGAAAACACATTTTTCAAAGCAGATCCCTTAGAATTGCAGTGTTTTCTCATGGTGATTAGGAAGTGGAATAAAAGTTTTTGAGAGTCGGAGTAGTATAGAGAATATTTATTGTTAAATATATGTAGGTATTTTAGTATACATATGTATATTGTTCCGTACAACGCCCTTCAAAAATAACAAACTTGACACGCGTGAAGCACATGGTCTTTTTACATGAGTGACTAATTTTTAAAAAGAATTTTACTAATCATATCCGTCTCGTTAAAAATTAATAACGATTGAAATGAATAAATAATTATTTGAACAATAATAATAATGAACAGCGTGAAAAAAATAAATTTTTCTTTAAAATTTTAAAAAATATTTTCAATACCCCACGTGATTTTTCCAATGATCCGTTGGCATGTGGACCAAACGAAGGGAAAAAAGGGCCTGAGGTATAAAAAATTCAAAAGAATAAAATATATAATAAGAAATACAACACTGTTGTGTGTTTAGTTTTTAAAGACTTCTGCCATTGGCTGTTCCCTTCTGGTTTTAGCACCCACGCATTTCCCCCACGAGGATTGCCTGAAGATGGTACCAAGATAGAATTTTAAGGCGCGTTCATGGTCTCTCTTTCGTTTATACAGCCTTATTTAACTCAACTCTGCGGGAGCAAACACTATCATTTTTAAAGTAAAACTATCCCTTTTAATAACAATGAAATTCTAAAAATAATTACTATTATATTTACTCCGAAATCTTTTAAATATCTTTCAAAAACGCTTGTTAATTAAAGTATAACATAAAAAAAAATAATTAATTAGTAAGAGATAAATAATTGAATCTGTAAATTGATATATTTAATCCTAAAAAAATAAACGATAATAAAAAATGAACCGTGAATGGAACGAGGAAGTGAATCTCAACGAAAACGTCTTCGGGGTTCTTGGAAGATATAGAGAAGCAAGGGAATAATTGCGGTTTCAAAGTAAAGGTTGTGCATCGAGCATCAGGCAACAAGGCAAAATAAGAAGACGTAAATAAAGAAAATAAAAAAACAATTTAAGAGAAAAAGGGAGAGCGAGAGAGAACGATAGTAAGTAAGTAAGACGCGAAAGACGCGAGTATTGGTTAATGTAATGTAATGTAAAAAACAGAATAAAAGAACTTATCCCTTCTATGCACATGAACTTTCATACACACAGCTATACAGTATTCCTGTGTACATACATCTATGTACATATGTGTGTATATGTATATATAAATGTATAAAATAAAAGGGCGCGAGGGAATCAAGTAAGAGAGAATGGAAGAGAGCCACGGATGGGAGTTTACTCTTTACTCGTATTGTGTATGGTATAGAAGATAGTCGGCAAAGTTTGCTGTCGCGGGTCAGCACGGTCATCGGCCTCCAAGGGCCCTCTTCTGCTTCTTCTCCTTCTTATTCTTATTCTTCTTCAACGTCTTCTTCTTTTCCACCGTATCGTCTTCACAAGCCAGCTTTTTTCTCTTTGTTTTATTTTATTATTATTATTTTTTTTTTTTTTTATTCATTTTAACTTCGAGGGCCATGATGCCATTTACTAACCGCGACTCGTTTCACTCGTTTGCGCCACTCACACACACGCCAACCGGCTCAAATTTCCCAGCGATATTCATCATCACTGACTTTTACTTTTTACCGGAAAAAAACAATGTATATTTTGTTTTCATGTGTATTAATATATTATATTAAATACATATTTATATGTACATGCAGAAAAATACTTTTAAATTAATTATTTTAATTAATTTTGTATACTGTATTTTATTTTCGTTGAATTTTTAATCAAGAATATTTTAATTTCATATATATATATATATACAATACATATATGTTACTTGTGTGTAGAGAGACTTTTATGTATTAGGTCTGTAGTATAGTAATTGTGAAACGTTTTTTTTATTTTTATTTTTTTCTCAATCAACCGCCTCAGGCAGTACGCTCGAGCACTTCCTTATTTAGAAATGTGCTGGAGAAACGTCTACGAGTCTGATGCCGGCATCGCGAATAAAACGCACCTTAACCAATGGACAACGGCATTCAACACTCGACTCTATACTGGTCGCAATACAACCGATCGACCATTGATCGCCTATATGGCTGGAGATAGACAACAAAGTCAACAACATAATCACTCGCTAAACCGTTTTATGTATTTATGTACTTATATAAAATTAATTTCATCCACTAGATAAATAATATAAATATATATAAGTACAACTAAAAAGGAGTTAAATTTTCTAAATAGTCATAGTACAATATGAATGGATGTAATTACAGTGACATTAAATTGTAGAGCTGAGAAATAATTATGAAACATTACATTAAAACATTCCTGAGTAAAAACGTTTTTTTTTCTCAACTTGCTAATCATGGTGTAAAAGAAAAATGTTAAATATTTTTTAAACAGGTAAAAATAAGCGGAAATTTACGAAATTTATTGGGGATCTTTTTTTTTCAGGTGAGAAAAATGTGTGTCAATTTTCTGAGGAATGTGGCGTAAGAGAAACGGAGACCCAGTAGGTGCGACACCAACTTTTTAACGAGGACTTTAAGAGAGTTTCTGTAGTCTTGACGGTACATTAACTTACACTTTAAAATTTACAACACGATTTCAATGGTTTTTCTAGTGTTTAAGGACGTTTATGTATATATATATATATATTCTATATATGTGTACATAGAGTAGAGTAGGTATTCCTTGAAAGAAAGTATGCTGGTGTAATTGCTGTGAGAGGGCACTTAGTTTGCTACTTTAAAAGAAACTTAAACTTCTCTTTCCTATTTTATGTGTACGCTAAGAGTTGAGAGAATTTTTCCGGGTGGGTCAAGAGATACGAGAAAATAATTGACCATCTTTTATAAATGTTTACATTGTATAAGAGAAAGTTTTTTAAGTATTAAATACGTAATGCTCAATAATAAGTTAACTGAAGAAAAAAAAATACATTACAAGTTTACGCTAAAAAAATTCAATTTACGACTGATTTAATTTTTTTTAAATTCATTGTCATTTTCACTGAATATATTTTTTATTTTGTAAGAGTTGTAGAAGCAAAAATATGTGTAAAAAAAATAAAAATATTTATAACAGTAAAAAATGACCGAAGCCTAATGCGATTTTAATTTTCGTCATCATTTTCATCGGATAACCTTCTTTGTATGTACACTGATTACATGTATTATTACACACGATTAGTCTTGCCCGAGTGTAATCAGTGGTCAAAATATTATGTGTGCAATAAACATAATAATAATATTATAACGAGAGTAAGAGGCGAAGGCAAAGGGAAAAAAAATTGGTTAAGCAGTTATGACAAGTAAAATCGATTCCCAGCAAGATGAAACGAGACCGTGCGAGTGCAAGATGAAGAAGATGATATTAAAGTTGTTATTTTGCATCATGCAACCAAGTGTGTTTGGTATTTGTGCCTCGGGCACGCCACCAACCGAGTGGGAAACGTTATCAGCATCGTTGAAGCACTCAATAATAGTTACGGTTCGTCGATCCACAACCGTCCACGATAGATATATTTAAAATGATATATAAAAACATATGAGTAAATAACTGCAACATAATTATCTTCGAAAAAAAAAATGTCAATTTTAAATTGATTGCTTGTAATAAACTTCAACTATAGTTTCATCATTATTTATATTTTATCACTGACAGTCAATAATAAAAATTATTTGACTATCATACATAATATAAAGAGACTCTAAAATTTGTCGCGCTTAGAATGAGAAACTAATTTATTCGGTCTCGTTAATATTAATTTCAAGCCGCAGAGGTTCAAGGAGCTGGCAAGTGTACGTGATCAGACTTTAACTAAGAGTACAATCTCTTGATTACGTTTGTATGCACCTACACATTGTATATAAATATGTATGTATACATACACTTTCTTTCCTCTACATTGAAGATACATATATCTATATATCTATATATATGGCTGGTTAACTCCCGGTGCTCATGTGTCTTGTCTCTTTGCACTTATAGCTACCGTTCTCTTTGAATCTTCCGTTCTCGAGGTTCACAACAAAGTGTATTAAAAATTCATTGGCCCGAAACAAAAAAATTATTCACATAATTATACTTATTCACTTTTTAATTTTCGTATCCATATATAATCAATTAAATACCGATCGGATGACTGGGTATTTATTTAATCCCCTTGAAGTGAAATTCACTCTAAAGGGGAGTTTGTTTTAATATTTTATCTCTGGTTCGGAGTAAAATTTACTCCAAAGGAAATTTATTTTTTTATTAAAACTCCGAATCCGGATTTAAATAAAATCCGTAATCAATCGAATCCACTCCCATTTTTTAAAGTAATAATTTATTTATTTATTATTATTATAAATAAATAAATAAATATACATATTCATAACAAGAAAGTCAATGGTATTTAACGCCCACCGAATATCCATTCATATATATATTTTCAATATTATAATGTTAATGTGACAACAAACGCATCAAGAGTGCATATAAAATACACATATACATATTTTCTCTTCACCTTTCTCACATGTATGAAAGACAACACGAGAAAAAAAAATTAAATTAAATAACAAAAAATAAATAAATACATAAAAATAAATATTTTAAGAAAGAAAGATCATGAGTGAAGAAAATAAATATAAAATACAAAAAGAAACAGGCTTACAACCTTTTAGGGCAAACTACTGTACCGCTGCCGGTTCGTGATAAAATTCGCAAAAGTTACCGGTACCAAATTATCTGATTTTTTTTTATCTTTCCATCCATCCTTTAATTCACTGCCCATTGAGCATTTATTTTCTCATCGGTAGTAATAATAAGTATAAGAATACCATCAATATTTATAGCGAAAAAAAAAATCCAAGTAAAATAGTTATAAAATAAAATGAAGTAATAAACATGCTGAGATATGCTTGAGTAAAAAAGACATATCTTGAAAGTCATGATCATATGATGTTGCGAGGAGCACACGAGTTGCTTTTGCCTGTCCAGGGGACATCATATATAACATATGTATAATGTTAGAGTATATATATGAGGGACGTACAAATACACTTGCGTGTACGCGTGGCAAATATAATAGTTGGGTGTGTGCCTTGGTTACACGACGATGGCGGGAGCGCTGGTACTTACATTACTGCGCGGCATACACTCTTTCTATACATAACATACTCGCCAGTGGCTCAACCTCAACCGGCCTCGGTTTATTCTACACTACCATACACTAGCAATACAAGTAAAGGGAGCCACACCGCGCCGTTCACGAGCAACAAGGAATGCGGCCGCGTTGGCAGGGCCAACCTCTGTTAAGTTATACAGCTACAGCTACATAGATACACTACTAGTATATTACATACATATAAATACAACATATATGTATGTTGAATGTGTTTGTGAGAGGAAAGGGACCGACCAAGTCTCCTCCTCTCCACAGGGGAGAAAAAAACGACGCGATGGTCTGGACGGTGAGTGAAGGGACCACGTGAGAGGGGTAGGCACTGACTTCTGGACTCATGACATCCAAGGGTACATATGTAGTACATATACTTTTGTAATCAAATTTTCGAGTCATTTTTCATTGGATGGTTAATAAGGAGTAAATTTTTAAATTATTTACACTGGTACCATTTACGAGCAATTAAGAGACGGTACTCACTTATGAGTATACTAAACTCACTTGTAAGTAATACTACAGTATTCCAGTAGCAGTACAATGCTATGACGACCACGCGTGTGGACTTGATAGACAAATTACTCAGTCGGGCCTTTGATAGGGACCAAAAGTACACTTGACATTCGCCAAATTCATCGCGAGCGCTTAATCTTCTTTTTTAAATGGTTAATTTGATCCACATGCATACATACATACATTGATATACATATGCATGTATGTAAAATCGTCTCAATGAGAGTTAACGAGAGATCCTTGATAAAATTTTCAACATAATTAATATCGTACAGTCATAATCATTTGTTTAACTGTGAGTGAAAAATTCTCCAATAAGTTCTTTAAATATTTTATAATTTTTGTAAGTGATTATAAAAATATTTATGACCAAGTGTCACAAAATTGATTTATTGAATTTTTATTTTAAGAGAAGACACATCGAGATAAAAAAATACCATTGCTGAGAGATTTTTCTTGAGACAAGAATATATACTCGATAATCATCAAGAATGTATTTTGTCTCAAGAATTTATAAACTTGATACAAATAATATTTGTTTCATTCAAGTAAAATCATTTTCAGATCTATCAACATGTGAAATTTAGTAATCATTTTATTCTCTCAAGAAATCCTACTTGTGGGAAATTTATAATTCATTTAAGAAATTATTGAATCAAGAAAATCTATTCTGAGTAATAGTAATTGTTTATCTGTGTAAAAAATTATATAATATGCCGATAAATTGTATCAAAGCGAAAATAAGTTTCTAAGGTGTATCATTAAGAGAGAACCTATCAATTTAGGGCGTTACATGGACCTCCAAGCACATCATGATAAAATGCATCACAGTATAATATTTGGGAGCGATGCCAGAGAAATACAGTTTAATATTCCGTGAAGGCAAGTGGCATTTTTCGCGCTATATAACTGCCACTTGGCGTAAACACCAGAACCAACCATGATGAGATATTTCCGGGCACTAATTTTTATTTTTTCATCAACTCCCTTCTCTCTTTTTTCTATAATATACATATGTACGTCAAAACTATAAAACTATTTGGCTCATCTTCCTACGCATCACTGGCCCTAGTTTATAATCTAAACTGTAAATAGACCATATTTAATTCTATTACTATTATTGACAATAATTAGTGTTGACAATTTATAAAATTTCTACCCGAGTCAAAAAAACCAAATTCGGGTTTAAATCTCAAAGTTCTCAATGATGTTTTCGAGGATCAATTTTGAATTTTAAGATTGACAACAGTATAGAAAGTTATTCTAGTTTAGTCCTCAAAGTAGTAGTTGTGACCAATTTTACCACTCAAAAGTCTCATTCGACGTATTATCTCTCCTCCCTTTTTCTATCTAAAATTTTTCATTCATTGAGGATTTTGAAGTTTTAGTTTATAATTTAAAATCGATAAATTATTTGAATTTAAACCTCATAGTTTTCATTAAAAATTTTTAGTATTGAAGAAGAGTTACTTTCTGGACGGCAAATAAAACATCAAAGGAATTGAGGCTTTTGAGAACTAAATTATAATTTTTTTTTCGACTCTGATATAATGTTCTTAAATCTCAAACGTAAGAATAAAAACCAAAACAATAACAGTATGTAATATTTGTAAGTAAGAAAATACAGATTAGTTTGAACTTATTTAACTTTTTTCATTGTAGATAAAGTTAAATTGAGTGATAAAAAAAAATCAATTAAGCCGTAACATTATTAATAACTATAAAATAAAATAAATTAAGTTTTATTATTTTTAAAATTAAATCCTTCATCTGTTAAATTTGTTGAATATTTTTTAAAGAGACAACTTATGTTGAAAATAATATTTTATATTTTTATGCTAATATTTATTCTTGTGAACAAAGTGATTAAATTTAAAAAATTAATTAAAGATGATATCATACTTCTTTTTTTTTTTTTTTCTAAATGAATATTTGTTATTTTAATTGAAAGTGACTCTATTAAAGACAATATATTGTATATAGTAATCTGTTTTACTAATAATTGTTTACGTTTTATATATATTATACAATACTCAGTCATGATTTTATGAAAGAACATTCACGTGTAATTAATTCTTATTTAATACTAAAAGGTACAAAAAATATAAAAAAAACTTTGTGTAAAAAACGTTCAAGTTTAAAAAAAAAAAAGGATTAAGCAAAGCCAGGTAGCACCTGTGACGTTTCCTCACAAGGTGTATATTTACTGAGTACACAGACATTTCTAACACAAACGAACCATGTCGTCGATATATATTCTCCAGCCTACATTATCTATCATACATTAAATTCAAATAAACTTTAATTACCAAACCGAATTAATAATTTAAAAATCTCTATCGTTATATATTATATATTAATTATAAAGTAAATAACTTTTGAATAAAATAAATTTAAATCTATGCTAATAATTTTGAGTGCACGTGACTCGAGGCCAAGGTTTACTGCTGGGCTTCGACACTTTTTTTACAACTTTTTATTTTTTTATTTTATTTTATTTTAACCGACGTTGCGGACGACCTTGTACGCAGATTCTCTACTCTCTCTTTTTGATGGAATTCTCATCTTGCTCAGATATTTTCACACCCAAATAAACGCCATTGATATAAATATAAATATAATTGTAAATACTAAATAAAAACCACGTGACTTTAAATGATAATAACTGAGTCTTGATGACGACGACGACGACGACAATATAATAGCACGTTAACGATAGTTACTCAATGACTCAGAACAAAACCATTAAATGTCTTTCTTTTAAATCTTTTTTTTCTTAAATTATTTTAAAATGCAGTACATTGTGTTGTAAAAAAAGAAATTTAAAATGACTCATTGTCAATAAGAGTAATTACTCTGACCGCCGACCTTGAATTAACATAAAATAAAATAAAAAATATAAAGAAATGTCTAGGACACGAGCACGTGAGAGTTACACTTACTCCAAAATCACAAGTCAACTGATAATTTTTTAAAAAAACAAAAAACTGACTGTACACTTAAAAATATCAACTCACTTGCTAATTCCTCGAACGTGTAGTCTCACATTGACTATTATCATAAATAAAAATAATAAATTAATAAGTATGTAACTCACCTTCATCTAGAAGCCGTTCGACATGTATAAAGACATTTGGAAATGCCGCAAGTTGTTTTCTGTCTTTCAATAATTGTGACAGATAGTCCGCAATACTCTGAGTGGTTGGATTGGTAGTATCACACATATTTGCTGTTTACGTTAACGTCAAAATCACGATTTATTTAAAATTTCTCTACAGAGAAATTAAACCAAGAAATAAATTATATTGCTTTAAATTTAAAATCCACCGTGTATTGTCACTTGTGTATATGTATATATATATATATATATATCTATATATATGTATGTTTTAATACTAGCCGACGATTACGTATATAGTCTCTTGGATATGTAGTCGTTGGTGCGCAAATAACACGTCCGGCGCGCGTGTGGTCTATCCTCGTTTGATACGTAAACTTTATCTTTATCTATCTCTCTTTCTTTCAGTTGGCTCGTTTTTTTATAACTTATTCTCTCTTGTATTTTTTCTTCGCGATTCGCGAGTAAAACGGACGGAATCGTTGTGTCAGAGACAAGAGACCGAGGGCACAAGTCCCTCGCTCGCGCCTCTTGTTGACGAAAAAAAAAAAAAAATACTCCAAATATTTTTTATTTTCACAACTATTTCTTCTTCCTCTTCTTCTTTAATTATTTTTGACTAAATAAACCGCCACGTTCTGCAACAGTGACACCGGGTTGTCTAGTTTATGATAAAACAATTGTTATAACAAACAGTATTACAAACCAATCACGTTTTAAATACTATTTTATGTTTTATGAACAAGTAAATGTGTAATTAACAATAAAAAAAAACAGAACACACACGCACTACCGGAGTATCGGGTCTCAACTGCACCGCTCCGCGTGTGCTCGATCGTGCCGACCTGTCGTCTTCGTTATTTCTCCGTGTCTCGAGACCCTCTTTTTCTCAGTATACAACACAAACTTATTTCTATACTCACTGGTTTACTCTTTAATCTTCCTCCTCCACTACCACTACCACGTCGTCGTCGTCGGCGTAGCGAAGCTCGTACCCGTTTAAACTTTTCTAACTATATCCACCTCCACTTACTTACGACACACTGCTGCCGCCGTACCAGCAATTGCAATTCTGTGACGTCGCGCCCTACTGTTGCGCACGCGCGACATTTAAATTGCACATGCGCGCCACCTAATTATGCGCGCGTGCGCTGTAGATATCTTAAGGCGCATGCGCATGTAAATAGTGCGCAAGCGCGCAATATAAAATACATGAGATATGCAACATACTTGAGAGAAATCTGTCCACCATGTCTTCCCGCCCACTACCATATACGGCCTCCGCGTGGCTACGGACCGTGATATGTACAAACGACGATGGTATAGACACAAATACAAATATACTTGCTGCTGTTAACGGCGAGAGTAAGACAGAGGTACATTGTATGGAAAAGAAAAAGAAGAATAAAGAAAAATAAATTTAAAAAACTGGTGAGTTTGAGAGTGTGAAACTAAACGGAATTCATATGTGTGCTGTGAACTGAGATTCCTCTGCAACGATGCCCAACATAATGAGAAGACTTGTATATATAATCTGCATCAGAAGAACTGGATAACTCTTAAAACGACCTTCAAGTACTCTTTTAACTGTACAGCTAAATTATTTAATTACTTTACAGCCTGAAGGAGCAGCCGTCTATTAATATTTATTTATAATTTTATTTTATATAATCCAGAGCATGTAATTGTTATTTCAGACGTTTAATGTTAATAGACAATTATAAACCTCTTACCATGTTGTAAAAAGTATTTGTTTATAAATTCGGGAAAAACTGGTTTGATAAGATAATAAATATTTGCACAATTGACAAAATAAATTTAAAAATTTAAACTTTCAGATTGTTGGTATGCCTTTTAAATGCAGATAAATTTTTAGTCAATTAATATGCCAAGCTGATAAAAACCGATGGAAACTGGAAGTGAGATAGATGGTCCAAATACATAAATATCAAATGACCGTTCATATAAAATATTACATATAGATTGGTTGCATATAGTACAGCACAATTTTAAAAGAGACGTATATATCTCACGGTCGGTGAGGCGTGACGTGCCGGCACTACGCTTGTTAGAAAACGAACGCGAAACATCCACGTAGAAATATATGGATGATGATGATGATAATAATATAATATTGAGGATAGCGAAGGAAGCTCCCGCCTTTGGATGACCCAAATCTATACCGATAAATGATGTTTCGTTTCCTCCTACATAACATCTTGCAGACTCCACCTGTAGTAATATCACGTGTAGTGTTATAGGTATATGTAGGAGAAATACGAGGTGAACATCTCGTGAGATAACGCGAAAGTACTTTATTTCACAATTTCATACCACTAGTGCTATATGTACATAGATAATAAATGATGACAGTGATAGGATTGCACAAGCAATATCTAGGGTAAATTGTACGTATAATTATAATTTTATATTTTGGATGAAAGTCGACATAGACAGAATTTTTTTAAAAATCTGTAAATTAATATCCGTGTAAATTTTCTCAAGCTGTTTTTATGGTACCATAAAGGTGTTCGCATTTATCTGTAAGGTGATGTCATGACATCTACTACTTTTAGTTTGTATATGTATGTATAATATGCCGTTAACTATTTTTGCAGTTAACTGTGGAATTTATTATCAATATTACATCAACGCACATTGCACTTTTAACCATAAGTACATTTCTTTCAGTGTAATAAATTATTATTGTGTTAAGACTTGAAGTTAAAGTAAAAATACAAAAATAGAGTTTAAGAATTCTTAAGATGACAATTATTATTATTGTAATTATGATAATGATGATGGTAATAGTAATGATGATGATGATGATGATGATGAAGAAAAGGCAACGGGATGATTTGTCAAAACAGGTGGAACTCATTGAGACGACGCCCGTAAGTTTTTCTCGCTGGAGAATAAAAATCTAAATGCCAGAGTCCTTGATTATTCTTGAATATATTATTTAACGCACTGTTGTGTAGTATCTCATCATAATCACAGTGTGATATGTTTCAACATGTATTATTCATAGAGTCAACCTACTCATAAATATATACCAATATATATTTATGTAGCATTTGTGTATGCATATGAATATGAATGCATGCATGTATGGAAATACAACATACATTTAATAGAGAATTTTATTTAAACCCGTCGGAGGGTGCACAAATAAGTAGTAAGTACGGTCACCATCATGTACATACAGCTAACAAAACAGACACTGAGACAACGTCAAGTCGGTCAACAAGCGAAGGAATTTGCCATTTCTTCATGTAATGCACACTCGATTAAATTACACCGAGAATAAATTTACTTCTACGTATATATGTATATGTATAAATAAATAATAAATATGAGCTGAAAAATTACCATAAGAAATTACATACGGAGAAAAATAAAAAAAATCAAGTAATTTTCCGGATTATGTCGCTGAATGCCGACCATCAGATCAGTCAACTAAAATCACCACTGAGCAATTGTACCCATATGTTGCATTACAATAACAGTTTAAGATCTGACTGACTAACTGTCTACCTATTCGAGTGAATGATTTAAATGATGTTTGATGTTTTAAAGAGGGAAAGGAAAATGAATTACGTGAGTTTCTAGATTCGGTGGCATATATAGATAGTGATAAATTGGAATTGATGCTGTGTATAAAACCAATACTAACATACGCAGTCATTCTACATTAGCAATCTAGTCAGCATTTTACCTTTTACAGCTATTGAAAACTATATAATAAGAACTTACGAGATATGCGTGGGCACTTGCCGTAGTCGCAGTCGCCGATGTAGTTACGTATCTATAGTTTTTTTTTTATTTTTTATTTTCAAATGAGTATTATCCTGAGAAATCTGTCTAAACTGTTAACTGTACTGCGCTGTTGAGCTCTGTTCCCTTCGAACTTTTTGAGAAATGACAATTTTCCGTTATAGTACATGTAGACACTTTACTAAGATTAGATTCATTAAGACGTGTTTTCTACATATTTATCTGCAGTTGTAAGTAGCAGTATGCAATGCTTATAAACAAGTACCTTAAAGTAACATCCGGCCAATCCAGTTTTACTTAACATCTTGATGTTCATGATTCTTGTGTCTCTGTATGGTATGACCTCAATGACTTTACTCTTCATCGCGTTAATTTTATTATTAGGTATTACCGTTTACATATATATATATATATCACATATTACTCATCAAACTCATCATTACATTATCTTATTTTATTTTTTATTCCATCATTTCAACTAATCGACCGCAACTAATGTTTCATATTAAAAAAAAAATATATATATATATATATATATATATATATATATATATATATATATATATATATATATAATAAATAATCAAGACAAATGATTAATGTATAAATGATTCATTTAGTCGATATATATTTATGAATGATTGCAAATGTATAAAATAATTAATAAGCTGAAGGAATAAAAAAAACTTGAGAATTTTAAATATAAAATTAAAATATTATCTTTTGATTAGCATTTAACGATGCAATTTGTATAAATGCACGTGTTTATGTCTCAGCACTTATATTATTTTATCAAGTATAAAAGATCACTCGTTCAGCCTTAAAAAGAAAAGTGATATTAAATATTTTCCACTAAACAACGAGTCATAAAATAATAATTATGCAACACTATCTTTAAAACATCATCATACCAATCTTACTTCTTAAATACATGAAATAATAATAATGATAATAAAATAAATAGTAACAGTCACTTGCAAAAAAATATTATGAATAATGTTGAGATCACCGACCGCATTATCCTGCACACTACCGTCATCACCATCATACAATTTGCGCATTACCGTACGCTAAATTTATTATATTTAAAAAATAATTTTAAGCAATGACAATAATCATAAGCAGTTCTTTCATGTCCATGAAATTCAAAGTTGCTGATTATTTTTATTTCCACATTCCACACGCAGTAAAATACCAACGTCAAACTTTGCTCAATGTGCACACATTCATACATATAAACATACATACATGCAAGAAATTCAAAACTTATTATATTGCCAAGAATATTCAATGAAGTATGACAATTAAACCGACCAAGTGACTATTGCCCTACATATAAAACTGATATATTGTCAAGTTGTTTTGATACTGTCATAAAATAAGCCCGATACCTTTCGCTAATTATGACCGGAAACAATTCAACTATTTTATATATAAGATCTATATATCTTGTACACATAAATAAATAAACCTATAACTAAACATTTTGAAATAATAAATGTCGAAAATAGGCGCCAGATAAATATTCTATCAGTGCCCGTGATAATAAATAAGATTAGTAGCAATATTAATTTGAATATTCCAACATGATTAGAATATTATATACGCTGTAATAAAACGTCGTAGTTGACGTGATTCAGGCTGGTGCCTTTACCTTGGGTGTCTTCAATGATCATAACATCATAACAATAAAAAGAGTATGTAAGTAAGTAAGTAAGTATAATAAGAGCCATATATACATATATATATATATATATATATATATATGTGTATAATATAGCTCCGCTCTAAATCGCACATATAATGTGCGTGTGTATATTACTTGTACATGATATGTAATTCACGTAGTGTAGAGTATGTAGTTTAGTTTAGTAGATGCATGTGGGCATCGATTGAGCCTGGTTGATCCTTGAGAACCGCCTCGGTAATATCCCACGGGCGTTACCTTCTATGCCCCGTCCGGCGCCTACACACATATTGGTTAATGTAAAGTTACGTTGACGTCACATTCTATGACCGTAAATGGCTGGCAGTAAGACCACGTGGGCGCGACTACACCAGGCATAAGTTATAAATTATATGCCTATTTTCCTAAACGACATTCTCTTACTTTATATATTTATATACACTTTCTTTCTCACTCACTCTCTTTTACTTTCACAGTACTTGTTATTGTACATATATACATATATAACAATAATAATAAGAAGTAATAAGTTGAGTTAGTCTCAAAACCAAGTAAAGATATTTCCTCAGAACTCTGATCGTATCTGATTGAGCCGCGTGGGTGCTCGACAGTCACTTAAGCCACAGATTCTTCACTTAAAACTTTCAATTTCCGTACTTGTATACTTTACTCACAAGGTGTTAAATGCAGATAAGTAATACGTGTAATTAAAAGTAAATCTGTAATTATATCTTTAGAGGATAATAAAAAAAAAATTGCTAATAATTAAAAGGTGATAAGTTTAAAATATAATATTTCAAATGAAATTATAATTAATTATTTATAAAATTTAGTTATTAAAGTATTTAATTGTTTTATGCATAATGAAATTATTGGACTACAAATTAATATCTTGAAAACGTTTTCGAATTATTTTTCTTTTCTACTTGACGATATATTTTACTCTTTTGTACTTCTCGTCCGGCTTTTGGGTTGTTCATATTATTTAAATATCCATATCCACCACCGCCAAGTCGTTTTCGTGGTCTCGATGCTTTACTCACTCCCACTTCTATAATAAAGTCGTTAAGGAAAAAAAAAAGAGTAAGATGTTGAAAAAATAAAACTAAAAATAAAATATAAGTTTAAAATATACAAAAGGAAATTTTTTATCTTATAAAATATAATTTGCACAAGTTCATGGTGAGAATTACCAAATTTGGAAGTGCCCACACTAAAACATCACCAATAAATCAACTAAATAAATGGCGCAGCGCTATCTCAATGATATTATTTAAATAATAAACGAAAATCGTGAGATTAATATATTAATGTGTGGCTAGAAAATAATTTAAATTAATGTAACAAATAAATAAATAATAATGTGAATAATTGTATGATTGTTTCATGGGTTTTGGCAAATATTTTGGCACTGATATCAATAGCTATTAGTTTAAATGAACGGTGCGCAATGACTTTGTCACAATGCATAAGCATTATTTAAAAAGGATACTTAAATCAACTGCAGGCGGTGTGGCAAATCCAAATGATTTGCCAACTTGGAAGAGATCCAGTGTTTCTACGTCAAATATCTGTTTAAGATGATGTGAATCGTAAGCTCTGACGTACGATTTGAATGCTTCTTTAGCCGACAAATTCAAGTGATAATTCTTTGATATTATTTGCTCCAACTGAAATTATAAATAAACAAACAAACAAATAAATTAATAATTAAGGTCAAGTACCTGAATTACCAGCCTTCTATTGGCATCAAATTCTCATGCATATTTTTATGACTAAAATAATTATATCAATCAAACTGTAAGTTAATTGTTGTAAAGCCTATTAAAGAATTTCTTAATTTTTTTGAAGCATAGAAATAGTATATTGCGTGACAAGGTATCAAACAAAACGACTTCAGTTCAGAGTGAAGTTGGCCGTCCGCTTTATTCTGTGTGACACACAATATTTGTCATGATTACCTGCGTTGGCTTCAAGTTTCAGTGCCAGCAGCCAGTCGGAAACAAGTTAATTTAAGACCAATGGTGCGATCAACTATTAGCGTGAGCGCGAATTGTGATTTGCAATTTATAATAAAGCAGAAACTATAAATACCATTTATTATTTCACTCATTTTTATAAAACTTAGGGCCAGTTTGTCAAACCGGGTTTAAATTATTATTGCTGATATATCTACATTTATATTATTAATGAATAGATACTAGCAATATAAATTTATACCCGGATAAAAATAAACCCGGTTTGAAAAACTAGCCCTCAATCAGAAAGTCACAACTGTCATTCACGCAAATAAAATTAATGGTTTGAAATTACTATTAAAGAAATGACAAAGATCATAGTTTAAATTACGAATACCTTCAGTCAGGGGGCAGAAACATTATTTGTTTCTTTCCAAGGGATAAAACACATATTTCTGCTCGTCAACAATGTATTCGCAATTTCCACGATTTCTAAAATTTGTTCGCGGTGTTGGACTGAAATTCGCTTATTTCGTCTGGTTGTAGAGACACTGAAGCTTTAAGTTTCGGTGTTAGTATTATGAAAACTACTACATTATCCTATATGTAAAGCATATGACATAAAAAAATAATGATGATTATTATTATTAAGAAGGATTGTTTGTATTCCTGTAAATTAATTCAGTAGATGATGAATCTCAACACGGAAGTAATTCGAAATCCAAATGCGTATACACGATGTGCGGTTGCTCTTTTACAGCTATCGTCGTTAAGTTACACGGTTGAAATATAAATCAGACGAAACTGCTATCACTCTACAATAATTCTCTTTATAAGTAGGTAAAAAGATAATAGATACTACAATATTTGCATTCATAAATTTTCCATACTAGCAGCCGACACAGTAAGAATTAATGATTCGAATAAAAAAAAAACTAATGAATAGTTATTGAGATTAAACTAGATTTATCGCGTGTTTCAATCGCTTACAATGTTGCTAATTTACTCACAAATAACCATTAATACATTCTCACGTAGGAAATCCTTGTGTTTATCTAAATAATAATAATAACAGTAATGAAAATACATTTTTTTTATGATTTAAATAAACCAAAAAAAATTACAATGTAAAAAATATTCAGTAGTTTAAAGTATTGTATACCCTACTAAAACTTCTAAATAGAAAAACTTTCACGTGAGAAAATCAAAAAACTTTCTAAATCATATTATCAATATAAATATTAACTATCAACCGCATATTACTATTTATATATTTATCATTAAATTTAAATTGAAGCCCTTGTATAGAAATATATTTTCAACTGAATAAGAGATTGTTATTGTTTTACTAGTGAATGATTATTATTATAAATGCTACAATAATTATTGCAATTATTTATACCACGAATAATTATTATTTTAAATCAGTCACTAAAATTTTTTCCAATAAATTTGACTACATTTATATACATAATAAAAAAAAACGCGTAGTTGTAATTTCAAATGATTTTTTTTAACCGTGCATTAATTTGACTATAAATTGATTATTTTAAAAATAAATATTTATGATTTTGAGAATAGCTATTAGATAAAAAAAATTCCAAGTGCGAATATATATATTTGACAACCAAGACTACGAAGAATGAGAATAAAAAGGGGAAAGAGAAGAGAAGAAGAAATGAGATTAACAGTTAGGCAAGTACCCTGACAAAGTTGACCGGGATATTTGTGAGATATATGTCGTGAAAACGCATAAATATTCTTAGCTATCTCGACTTAGATTAGCATCAGTTGTGCAGTATATCGCGCAATTCATAAATTGGCCTTTCGCCGAGAGCGGCTAAATAAAAAAACAAAAAAAAAATATATATATATATATACATATATAAAGGGAGGTAGATCCAGTGGAACCGGTAGCTTACGGGTACTGATTTCACATGTATTGGTATCTCGTCAAGTACCATCACACATGTAAATATATACATAATCTATAGAATATAGTATGCGTAAAGTAAAAAAAGAAATCGAACAAGAAGTGGATCATGAACGGATCTTCACGTGCGATCACCGAGGCAATATAATCTGATCCTCGGTCTCAACTGGAATCAACTCTCATCTCAAACTTTACTCAATTCGTATCATCTTTATACGTTGGATGGATTATGTGTGTTGATTCTAGAGTGAATCTGGTGCATTAAGTGAAGTAGAGGGAGTGGTACTATCTTCTTACTCTGTTACTTATTCAGCATACAGTGAATCATTCGGTATACCGTGTGGGCGCTATACTCCTCTCATCGAATTTTCTTAAATTCTCATTCTTCATCTCTTATCTTAACTTTGCTTCACTTATTTTAACCCATCATCTCATTTGCTGGCTGGTTAAAACACGAGACACTTCTCGGATAAAGCATAACGCAATATAAGATTTACTTACGCCTTGTTTTATCTAAATCTAAAAAATATTATAATAAATTCCACTACATGCGTATACATTTTAACACTTGATCGCTGATTCATTACTATCGTCGTATAGTACGTACACATCAGTAGTAAGATCTATTTGTCTGTCGTGATTGCTTTTGGCACGCTGACTTTAAATATCATGATATGTTTTGATTACATTAAAGATTATTCACTCTTTCATATAATGATCCTCAGTACGATGTGCAACATGGATAATTTTTATCTCTCTAGTAATCGATACTGTTCATATTAATAACGGACTACTGTATAAAGTATTACTACTTATAAACATTGTTTATTTTATTTTAATTTAATTTAAAGATTCACGATTACATTATATTATTTATATAAATTTCAACATTCTGTACAAATAAATCTTTTATCAACATGTGGATTAAATTTCAGCGTGTTTAACTTCATTTTTGGTCGCACATGTTCCCAATTTAATGCAAAACCAATAGAACAAAAAGTTTTAAAAGGTATATGTATTTTTAAAATGTATATATATTGATAATTAAAATAGTAGTAATTGATGACTGTCTTACAACACATGCCTTTTAAAGAATCCTTTATTTTCTATTTAAGTTTACTAGTATTTATTTATTTTACTCAAGCTTTTATCCAGTACACGTGCCAGTAAAAGCTGTGGCAGTAAGTGCACATTTATCCAATGAAAGAATCGATTCACTCATTACGCGGTTACTCTCCCTCTGCAGCGTAATTAACGCATCCTCATGACTGCTATCAATTAGACACCACTGGCTAATAAGGTCAACTAACTCTCCGTTGGCAATGAATTTACTTCTTCATTTATGTATATATATATATATTATATTATACTGTATGTAATCTTACTCATCCAACATCCTCAAAGTTAAATATATTAAATACTCAGTTGTAATACGCAACACATCTCTTGCCTATCACTCTATTAGTTCATCAGACTGTACATAGGTACTATAAAGTAGCATTACATCATTAAGATTAAATATTATCAGTAACTGGTCATCTTAAAACACTTCCGCAGACTGAAATAAGGCACGTGACTTTTACTATTCAACAACAAAACAAGTATGTGCTGTAAATATAAGTATGCTATCATTACATGTGAATATGTAATTAGGATAATAATTTATCTTTATATCAAAACTGCAAATAGACAATCTGTCTGTTTTCTTTTATTTTTACTGGTAATAGAAATTCAAGAAAGTACTGCAGCAATAGCGGAAACAAATACATAATAACAAAATTGAAGATACAATTTCAAGTAATAGATTTCTAAAATATCTCTAATTTTAAATTATTTTTTTTCTCAATGGAATACTTATTGAATGGATTTTCATATGTATTTTATAATTTCTCGCTATGAAAATTGAAAATTTTTGAAAAAAAGGAGTTATTAGTTTCGGTCTGATTTTCTAAATTCGAGTTTTCATCAGATCTCGACGTTTTGATGTCCTAGGTAACTGTTCTGACTATTTCCGGATAGACGCCCGGCCGCGTATGGGTAAACTTTTTTTGTCAGACAATATCTTTGGAACGAATCAATCGACTGGCGGCAATCGAAAGAGCTCACAAAGGCTTAGAACTAATTAGATTTTGAAGTCAATCGACCGGTAGTTTACAAGTTATACGATAAAGAAAAATAAAAGAAAAATTTCGAGTTTTGAGCTCGCTGAGCTCAAAAACAGCGAGAGGTACTTGGGGTTGGCCCAAGGTCAACACTTTTACAGATTTTTTATCAAAATTTTATAAATGCATTCAATATAATTTTTGCCTCTGACTTTATATATTTACTGAAACTCAATTCAAAGGTTGCAACAAACTGTCACATTAGATCAGACATTATTAAAGTTTATGTTTATTATCCAGCTGCTGCTGTTGCATTAACGAGCTTCCTGAGTAATGCGAAGAATTTAGATATATAAAATAAGACACATGTGAATATATTTAAGTCCACTCTATTCGCGTTGATTTCAAGGATAAATACTTAACTCAGCGCAGTAAATTTATTTTTTTATTTTATTTTTTAGAGTGTAAGTGTATAAATATATTTATAAGTATGTGTTATGAATTTGTGATTAAGAAAATGCGTAGTATTGAGCTATTGTGTTGTCTATTTAGTAATACCTGACAATGACGAATGCCTAATTGAATATATCGATTACTCAATTAAGAATACATATGAAGAAATTTTAAATGCTAATTAATTTATCTTATATTGAGTACTTAAAAGGTAAATTATTATTATATACTCTGACTTGTATTAAAATAAATAAAGTTACGACGCAGTAATTTAAAAAATATAGGGGTAAAATAATAATTATGTTATTGCAACAAGAATTGTTATACTTGTGACTCAGGTAATAAAGCGTTGGCGGGCTTAGTATGATTTACTGCGCTTGTTAATAAATTATTTAAGTACTTAGTATTCATAGGCACGCATTTGTGTGTTGGAATATTAAGTAAGTAATATTTAAATAATTAAACTTATAATAATGTAATAAAAATTATAACTTACTTGAGGTTGGATGTTTGCGATTTTGTTCCACGAGAAATCAAATTCGTTTACAGTGACACGAGCTTTCTTGAGATAACGAAGAAAACCAAGTTCTTCAGGACGAAGAATTAATAGAGCACGACCACTGCTTCCTTCACCACGTGCTGTACGACCAACACGATGAATATATTCCTGGTGGATTAAATGAATTCATATATTTTATTAATTATTAAATTATCAACAAGACTTAGTCGTGAAACTCTTGCTATTTAATATGATAAATTACCTTAGGATCATCTGGAGGATCATATTGTACAATCCAATCAACAGAAGGAATATCAAGACCTCTTGCTGCGACATCAGTACACAAGAGAATCCCTTCTGATGCATTACAAAATTGGTAGAAGGTAGTTGTACGTTTTTGTTGTTTCTGTTTACCGTGAATGCACATTACGGGTAAATCGATGTAGTTAAATAATTCATTGAAGTATTTTACAGCCATACAGGAACTGAAGAAAACCATTATCTTCTTTTTACGATTTTTTTTCAAGAATGTGAACAATAGAAGGTTTCTTTTTTCGCTGGGACATATTACGTAACCCTGCTCTAAACCATCAACAGTTGCCTGGTCTTTGTCATCATCAACACCAATATAAATTGGTTCTTTTTTTAATGCCAAAGCTGTCAGTGCTTCAGTTTTCTTTGTTTGAGTTGCACTGAACAACATTGTTTGTCTTCGTTCTGTAGTAGTTTATTTAAATATTCAATTAATATTAAAACAAATAATAAACATAAATATATAATTATTTATTTATTAACTTACTCGGTAAGATGTTAATAATTTGTTTAAGATCTTCTTCAAACCCAATATCAAGAATACGATCAGCTTCATCAATAATAAGACATTGAAGATTTTTAAATAGAAAATCTGGAGTATTTTGAAGATGATCAATTAATCTTCCGGGTGTTACTACTAAAATATTTATTCCTTTAGCAAGTTTTTGTGCTTCTGCTTGTCTGCTGGCGCCACCCATCAGTAAACCAAAAGTATGATGATGATACTTCATTAATTCCTTAAGAACCTCATATGTTTGCATTGCCAACTCACGTGTCGGTGAAATAATAATACATCCAGCACCTTAAGCAATAAATTATTAATAAAAATAATATATATACACAGCGATTATCATAATTTATAAAGCTATACAAACCATTTCGTGGCATGAATTTTAACTTGTAAATAAGTTCTACAGCAGGAATAAGAAACGCCAAAGTTTTTCCGGAACCAGTTTTGGCAGCACCAACAAGATCGCGGCCTTCAAGCAGAGGTGGAATTGCTTTGGCTTGAATTTCTGTCATATTTTCAAAACCCATATCTTTTATAGCTTTCAAAGTAAGATCACAAACTTTTCCAATTAAAGATTCGAAAGATTTGTCATTTGAAACATCAAAGCCGACTGAAGAACCTGGTACTGTGAATTTAAAAAACAAATTAATCAATCGCTTGAGTTTTATTAGTAAATTTTAAATTTATCTTACAGCTTTTTGTAGTTTGATCATCTTCAACATCACTGTTATCTTCTTCTTCTTCTTCTTCATCATCATCATCATTATCACTATCATGATCCTTTGAATTTGAATTATTACCATTTGTAACTTTATTTATTTTTTTCTGTTTGGTTGTAACGTCAACCGGTACTTCTTCTTCTTCCTCATCATCCTCACTCTCTCTTACTCTGTTCTTTTTTTCTACAAAAAAAGCAGAATAATTATAAAATATAAAAACATTTATAAAATACGCCTGTACTTAAATAATTATAACCTATAAGACACCATGTGGTGCTAATAATAAAATTCTTACTTTTCACTGAACCATCTTCAGTATGTGGTCTTTTTCCAGCTCCATTAACTTGAGTCACCTTTTTAGGCTTTTCATCATTAATCACCTCTATAAAAAACAATAACTTAAATAATTTCAAGAGATTTTGTAGTGAATTAACCAACAACAATAATTTACCTTTCAGCTTCAACTTTTTTTCATTCAACGCTTCTTTTTTACGTTGAATTTTTTTATTCATTTTACGCGATAGATATTTATCGGGAACAGACATCGTGATGATTTAATTTTTTAAATTTCAAATTATTCCAACAATTACTACACAAAACAATTACAATACATCACAATAATGTGATCATACACATAACCACCAATAATAACCACGTGTGAAATTGTAGAATAGAAAGAATATGGAGTGAGAATTTAAATGTTTAAACGGTGTACCAACATCAAGCGGATTTCCCTGTCGTCTAGTGACTTTTTTCTCTATTAGTGACATTTTAAATATTCATTGATTTAAAATAAATTATTTATTTGTTCATCAGTACAATAAATAAAATATTTTTTTTATAAGTCACACTAAACTTTTGAAAATATTTTTATTTTTAAATTTATTAATAAATTTACACATACATTTGCTGTAATAATAAATTTTTGTAATCATATGTCTAATTAGCAATTGCTGGCTTATACTTTTTATTATAATTAACATAATTTTGATATTCAAATGATTTTGTGAAAAAATTTAAAGTTTTAAATTTCGCGCCAAGTTGGCGCCACCATTTAAAATGTACTGCAAAATAATTGCAATCGATATTTCTGTAATTAAAAAAATTATTCAAATAAAAATAAAAATAAATTAGGGAATATTTTAAAAAACATTTGGCGCGAAAAATTATTTATAAGATTAGACACAGACCATGTCATTGTTTATTTTTTTATCATTATCTTTTGTTGAAGAAAAAGAGGCGTGATTGCAGATAGAAGTTATCGAATCACGTCGGAAGTGTGTGATTGTGTCTGTGTACATAAAACCAATACAACTTAACAGTTTATGAGTTGTCAAATAACGTACTCGTGTCATACTCATCATTTTAAAATCATACTATTTTCTATAAAACAATTAAATAATTATAATTAAACATTATGGAGTCTTACGAGAGTGTGCTTTTAGTTAAGTCCGAGGTATTTGTATTTAAAATTCCCCCAAGGGCATCCAATCGAGGTCACAGGTAAGAAAATAATCCTAAACATTTGTTGAAATTGTAGATTTATTATTTCTCTATAACACAATCGTAAAAGCATTACTTTGGTGATCCATATTTATTTGAACTGCCAGTGACTTATTTCTATTCATGACATTTTAAAATAAAAGAATAATAATCATCAAAATTGTAATCGCGATTGTTTGAATTACTATAGAGCAGCAGATTGGAATCTCCAAGAGCCATCATGGACAGGAAGGATGCGTTTGGTATCTCAAGGTGATACGATAACGATTAAACTAGAGGATAAAATGAGTGGAGAATTATTTGCCAAGTGTCCTATTGACACTTATCCTGGTGCAGCTGTTGAACCAGTAACTGATTCATCGCGTTACTTTGTGCTAAAAATCCAGGATGACAATGGCAGAGCAGCTTTCATTGGTGTAGGATTTTTAGACAGATCTGACAGTTTTGATCTCAATGTTGCTCTGCAGGATCACTTCAAGTGGCTAAAAAATCGTGAACAAATTGAAAAAGAAAAAGAGCAACCTAAACCTGAGCTAGATCTCAGGTTCAAAGAGGGAGAAACTATTAAAATAAATATGAAAATTACCGTAAGTATTGTCTACTATTCATTGTTATTTTTTTTTAAATTTAACACAACAATTCATACCTACTACTTTTTAAACAGAAAAAAGATGGTAGTGAAGTTTCATCAAAGTCAAAGCGTCCTCAAGTAGGACTAGGTCTTCCCCCACCTCCAGGAGGTGTCAAAATAGCACCACCACCACCAAAAACTCCAACTTCCTCACCGGCTCATAAGCCAGTCGGAAATGCACAACCAGGTTCTGAATGGGGTGAATTTGCTAGTGCATCGCAACAACAACAACAACAGCAGCAGCAGCAACAACCATCAGCTGCATCTCCAGGTTCCGCTTCCAATGCCAGTTGGGTACAGTTTTAATAATCCGAATGTACTAACAAAACGTCGTAACTGATGACAAAATATTATAACAACGCGAACGTTATCTAACGCTAAATACACATGTGTATTACACACAAATAGAAATATCCAGTACATTAAAACGTGTTCGCTAGTTGATGTATATACTTATTATATATTAGCGAGGGAATAACGATTACGATATGCGTACTTTTTTTTTATTGGATTGGGTACAGATTGACGATAAACTTGCCTAGTTTGAATTTAATTATCAATCAACTATCTACTTAGTTAATTAACTAAATGAATAATTATTGTTATCATAATTATTATTTTTTTATTATTGTTGTTGTAAGCATGACAATAATTATTTACGTCCATGTTGTGCATTTTTGATAAAGAGGTATCAGTATTAGTTTTAATTAATGTTTTAATGAACAAGAGTGTAGAGAAGGATATTGATCTATTGATTGCATTAGTTTTAATTGTTTTACGTCCTTATTTTTTTTTTAATTATTACATTGTTGAATCTATTGTTAAAGTGACATATGCATGTGAGTCGAAATAATTAAAAAGACGTATAATTATTATATTAAATTTACTGTACCCAGTCTAATTGCTGTGAAACAATGTTATATGTAATAACTAAAACTTTTTCTCATTGCGCAAATTTATCTTTAAATTAAGTCATTACGAATTATTATTTTTATTTTATTTCCGGTGATTAAAGATTTTTTTTTTAATTTTTTATGGTTTAATGTTTAACGAACAAAAATATGATTCTGAAGTTAGCAGACAATTAACAATTTTCGAATTTTTTCTACCAAATAAATATAAAACAAAAAAAAACTAAGAATGCATATGTAGAAAATTAAAAAAACTATTGGCGCAATTTTTTAAAATATTTTTTATTATTTATCATTTTTAAAAAAATCCAAAATTTATTAAGAGTTGGCTAATTTCAATATTAAACAAAAATTTATTTCGTATTTTTTTTTTTTAAATGATTGAAGGAAAAGAAAACGTGATTGCATTGAAATTAGATTGAGTAGATAACACACGTCGTAGGGCCTCAGTGAAAACTGGCACTTGTACATAAATAAATTAGAAGCAGTAATTAGCTTCTAGATAAAAGCCTAATAAAATAAAAAAACATACAAAGAAAAATATAAAAAAAAAAAAAACAAACAAACAAACAAAATGTGAGTTATGTTAAATTTAAAATCTTAATCTCAATCAATAGTTATTATAATTATTGTTATATTTTATTTTTAATATGCCACGTAATAGTAAAAAAAAAAAAAGTTAAATATTAGATATATATTTTGAAAGCGCATGCTTAGGTTTTGCAAATGCAAAAAATACTTTGATTTTTTTGTAAATATGATGTAATATTTCATTGCACTTGAATTTATTTTATATTATTATTATTATCGCGAAGTATATTGTTGATTATGATGACGAACGTAATTATAATTATAATTATGATTAATAAATTAGTATTATAGATCAGAGGATGCGTGATAGGATCGTGAATTACTAATTTATTTTTCTAATAAAAAAATCTCGAGCAAAAAAAAAATAATTATCGGAAGCAATAAATATTTTGTTGAAAATTAAAAAATCAAAATATATTTTGATTGATTTTGAATTAATTAAATAATACTTTAAATATAAAATTAAAATATTTTCAAATTAAATGAATTAAATTTTTAAAATAATTAACTTAACATTCGATGAAAATTAAAAATACTTAAATTGTTAGTGCAATTAAACAGGATAGAAAAAGAAATATTGGATTATCATTAAAAAATAATAACCGGCAGTTGACAAAATGTTATATCATTCTCATGTATATTATTTTCGAATAAACAAAAAGAAATATTTAAATAACAACGTTATCTATAATAAATTATTTAATTATTATTTAAATCATAAAACCTTCCTCATATCTTTGAATGTCACAGACAAAACTGTCTATTTAAAAAAGTAATTAAAAATATTAAAAAAAAAGTGTATTGTAAAATTAAATAAATAGAAATATTTTTGTTAATTGAGATATAAAAACCCCCATATCATATATCCTATTTTTGAATCAATAAATTATTAGATCGTCACTAATGTTTAATAATGAGCTTAACAAATATATTAATGGCATAGCCAATACTTGGTGTATGTAAATAGATTTAATCGATCTCGTTCAAAATAATAATAATAAACTAGTATCAACAAATACTGTCAGTTAATCAACGATACATATAAAGTGTAAAATTAAATATATATATATATATATACATATTGTGTATTAGATTATATATTTAGAGATGTATAAATAATCAAGTAAATGGAAAATGTAAAGTTATAAAAGTTTAAATAAATGGTGGATTAGTGAATGGATTAAAAAAATAAATAATAAGAGTATTATTAATTGCTATCACATTCTATTGTACTGTATTTTTGGTATTTTCTTTTTTCCATCATAGCATTGTTAGCACACTCAAATACATAAGTCGTTACTTATTATATAAATAATACTTAAGTTCACGAATTACGGTTGCTCAAAAAACGTTTTTATTTCTATCACAATCATCATTGGGTAATTAAATTCCCAAAAGTAATATCATTTAAAGCATGTTCAGAAATTAACTCTGGAAGAAAAAGATGCTCTGTGAAAAAAATAACTTTTTTAAAAACAACATTCTCTCGAGTAATAAATCGATATAAATCATTGAATTATTAATTTCATATTTAACGCGAAGAATAATTTTCTTGACAGGATAAAATCATAATATATTTATAACTTGGGGCATTAACGCCTGGTCTTTACATCTATCCTAGAAGATATTCTAAAAACCAGACATTGATTCTCCAAGTTGTACACTATAGCAAAAAAAATAACTATTATCTGGTTAAACCAGAGGAACAATTCGACTATCATAATGCCTTCATAAACTCTGCGGAAGGTAAATGCAGTATCTGGTAATCTTTCGTTCCTCTAGTTTTAATTAAACCACGTGACTTTTCATTTTCTAACCACCTGGTCAGATATTTATCACTCTCCAGAGTGTTTTTCTGAACACGATCTTGAGTGATTAATTAATAATTTATTACTAAAGAAAAAAAAACAGTATTTATATATTATCAACAACAAAATTAACAACGTTTATTGCGTGGTACATTTAAACGTAAACTACGCATTGATAATGTTCGGTTGAAATTACGCTGGACAGGTCGCTGAAGCTGATCACTGTTCAGTGTTATATTATCATCGCATTCTATAGTACTGAGTACTACGAGTAGAACGCCTAAAACCTACGAAGTAATTTACGCAATTAAACAATAAATTTTTTTAAAAATAATTCGGTGAATTAAAATTAATAATTTCTCTTACCAAGCAAACAATTATGAGCAAAGTATACACATGTATACTAGCAGTTGGTAGCGATTCAACTTCTTTGAGTGCCTCTGCAGCGTCTATGAGGTCTGGCTTTAATTCCAAAGCGTGTCTTAAATGTACAGCTGCTTCTTGAAAATGTCCATATGCCTAAAAATAATCATTTTAAATTACAATGGTTTTGAACTTTAATCAGCTGATTAAAGTAATAAGTAATGACTTAAATTTAGTAATGATTACCTTAAATATTTGTCCAAGTGTAAGATACTGTTCCCATGCATTACGATCAGGTGGTTGTAGTTCTAATGATCGTCGTGCTAAGTACGTAGCATCATCTAAATACTGTAAAACCATCAGTACCCTTGCTAAATTCAATAAAACTTCAGCATTATGAGGTGAAACTGCAAGTGCTCGTCTAAAACACTCGATTGATCGCTCAGCATTGCCTTTTATACGCCAGAAATTACCAATTTGATTGTACAATTGAACTGACTTTGGTTTCTAAAATAAATTTATTATAATTAATTACGTATTTAAACTTTGAATTAAATACTAATAAATATATACCTCTCGCTTGGCTTTCTTGAGTCGTCTCTCGAGTAAATCAATATCAACATCCTCAACTTTAGTGCTGCCCTTTTTGAACATGAGAGCAACATGTGGTTCTGGTACCAGCGGATGTTTATTGCGATTAGCAATGCCAACAAGATTATCGTAGTACGTGTAATTAACTGGCTTCCCACAGTCCAATACAATGTCCTCGCACTGCTGACCAGCAGTACACACGATCTGTTGCTCCTGGGATGATGTTGATCCAGCAGCAGAGGTCAGTGTGTCCGTTGCGTTTGGTGGATCCGCCATGGTGTAGGAAACAAAACGTCTGCACGAAATTTAAGGCTGTCATAATTGCTGTAATGACAACAGCAAGCCACACACAAACACTAACTACGGGCAAAAACAAATATACTACTATTAGAAATAAAATATCACTAATTACCACACAGCATTCTCTGGATAATTTACTTAAAATTATTTTGCCAAAAAAATTTTTAAATTTACTTAAATAAAAAACATCAAGCCAATGCACATCAATACATATAATAATAATAACAAAATTATTTTGCTTAGCTAAAAAAAGCTCAAACATTTATTTTTAACACACAAATATTTAAAAACAAACAAGCTATTGATGATGTCATACATAAATCATAACAGAACTTGTGAATTAAATAACAATTAGCACAAAAAAGTGTGATACTGAAAGTAGCTGACGTTTAAAAAATGTATTTCTTTTAAGTAAAGAAATAAAAAACTTTGAAAAATATTTTTGTCCATATTCGAAAAATTTTATTTTACTTACAAGTTAATTGTTCATAAAAATTAAGAAATTGTATGACGTCTGCTATTTTCAGTATCATGAAAAAGTAATATCATGCAATAATGAATAATAACAATAGTTTACCTGTCATTATTGCTTGTTATAAAGCTATTGAATTCGTTACAATAAACTTGTAATTTTTCTTGATTGTCAGTTGAGGCACTTTTGCTCCAACCCTGCCCATTAGATGAACTTACTGTTGAAGTGAGAATTTCAAAAATCGGATCATCTTCAACGGGTGATGCGAACTGAGTAGCCTTCACAACTCCATCAGCATTTAGTCTCCAAGAAGTACGTGAATTAGACAGCCGTACTTGGAATACCAGCAAGCAAATAGCATAGCTGGCTATACGCCTGTCAGTCCACATGACACCTATTTTATACCAACAATTGCTCTCACTTGTAATTCAATATTTTATTTATTCAACAATTTTAATTAACTTTTTTTTTGACGTAACCTTACCACCGACCTCAACAATGCTAATGGAACCACTGAATAAAAACAACAAAGATGGAGATTTAGATTCCAGGTGACAACAGATATTGGCTAAATACTCTGAAGACGTCTCTGCTGTATTGTTTTTAAATTTAAAACTTTGTCTACTCTCTTACTTATCAATTCATGGTAAAAATGGCTGACGTATTAACTGAAGACATGTCACACTTCCTTCATCTATTAAATTTTTTTCTACACACACAGGCATCTATATCTGTAATCATAAAATCGCTCTCGTGGCACATATCGTATCCATTTAATTAAACCCCGAGAGTGATCATGTATTTTGGCCAAAGTTTATTTTATTTTCTCTGCATTTTCACGTTTGCAAATGCCGGTGGACGTACACTTGTTCTCCTTGATAATCTTGGAATCAAGGAAACACATTCAATATTTTTTAAATGGCTCCAAGGTATTTTTATTTATCATTATCTATCATACCCAACTTCATTTATTATTCTAATTAATATTCATTGTTTATTTAATTAAATTATAATTAATTAAAATAATGTATAAATATATTTACAAACTGTCATAATTATTTATATTGTTATATTAATTCATGAAAACTAAATTCTTTAGTATACTGTAACCTACAATTGACATAATCGTTAAAAATAATTTTGTTTCAGACCGTGATTACACGTTGACATACAAGCTAGCCGATGATGCTAATCTAGTTCTTTCAAAATATGGAAATTATTCGTACGAGCATTTAATTATTTTTTCACCGTCAGTTGAAGAATTCGGCGGAGCATTAAATGTTGAAACAATAACTGAATTTATTGACAATGGCGGTAATGTTTTGGTATCTGGTTCATCTCAATCTGGAGAAGCTCTGAGAGAATTAGCAAGCGAGTGTGGATTTGAATTAGACCAAGAAGGCGCCAGTGTTATCGATCACTTGAATTATGACGTGACTGACGATGGATATCATACAAAAATAGTCGCGGACCCAGAAAATCTTATCAATGCTCCGGTTATTGTTGGAAACAGACAAGTTGCTCCATTGCTTTATGAAGGTACTGGATTAATTGCTGACCGGGAGAATCCACTAGTTCTCCGCTTACTCACAGGATCCAGCTCGGCATACTCGTACAATCCTAAACAGCAGATTAAAGATTATCCCCATGCTGTTGGAAAAAATACTCTATTAATTGCTGCACTTCAAGCGAGAAATAATGCTCGTGTTTTGTTTACTGGGTCCCTTTACTTCTTCAGTGACGAAGCTTTTACTAGTGCTATTGAAAAGGCTCAAGGTAAATTACTTTACACTCAATTAAAACCTTTAGTTTTATGAAATTTATGTATTAAATTCATTTATTTATTATTTTAGATGGTAAACGTTATGAAAAATCAGGTAACGAAGAAGTTGCTAAAGCAATAACTCAATGGGTCTTCAAAGAAAACGGTGTGATTCGTGTATCATCTGTTAACCACAATCGTATTGGTGAACACAGTCCACCAGCAGCTTATACCATAATGGATGATGTTATTTACACAATTACCGTTGAAAAATTAATGGGTGACAAATGGGTACCCTATGAAGCCAATGATTTACAGCTTGAATTCGTAAGAATTGATCCATTTGTCCGTATGACCATGACACCATCTGGATACGGTCGTTATGAAGCAAGATTTAAAATTCCTGATGTCTACGGTGTCTATCAATTCAAAGTCGATTACAATAGAATTGGTTTAACTCACTTGTACAGTACTACCCAAGTATCAGTACGTCCACTTGAACATACTCAGTACGAACGTTTTATTCCAAGTGCATACCCATACTACGCAAGTGCATTCTCAATGATGTTTGGTGTTTTCATATTTTCATTTGTATTCTTGCACTACAAAGACTCTAGCAAAACTAAAGCTGAGTAAATTTATTATCCACATTTTTTTTACCTACAATTTGATGTACAGACTGAATTAAAATTACAGTAAAAAAAGAAAAAAAATGTGTGAATGCATTCCTTTTTTTTAATTTAGTATGAGCTTTCATACTTTTTAAAATCAAATATTTTGTAATTGTTAGGAATATTTAATTAATAAAGAATAATAAATTTTTGTCTAAAATTTTTTAATCTTTTTTATTTTGCAATCGCACTTTTTAAATTTCATATAAATTATTTTTGAGTAGAATACAATTACGCGGTAATTTTTTAATTAAAACTTAAATAATTAGATGGCAGTGTATGCCAGTTCGTACATCGTACTTCCTCTTACTGAAGTCAAACTATTTTTAATAAATTACTTTTTTTTAATATTTATACGGAAGATGTAATTAAAATGATTTCATAATATTTTGATAAATTATAATAAGTGAGTTTATTAATTAAAATATTTGTAGCAAGTGATTTATATTAAAATTAAAAATTTATATGGAAGTAACTTGACCATTTTGAAGTTCGTTTTTTTACCACTTTCGTCGTTTTGGCCCTGCGTTGATGAAAAACATAACGACTTTGCCTGCCGATGCCTGGCTAGCTCAGTCGGTAGAGCATGAGACTCTTAATCTCAGGGTCGTGGGTTCGAGCCCCACGTTGGGCGTTTATTTTTTAATTTTCCCACAAAAATTCATTTTTTTATTTAAAACATCTAATAAATTATCCTTTACAACTATTTACTAAATTTTTTCGCTAATGCCAAGAAAAATGCAGCTGCCCAAAAAAGAATCATTAATACGTCTAAAGTAAACAGAATTACAAGAACAATAAATCCGCTTATTTCATACGCTTCGGCCACAGCTAAATCTCAGGAACCACATATACGTAGTCAATCAAATCAGCACCAAAACAGTAACAACATCAATTCATCGTCGTCTACCAGCACCCCCCACTGGATCAACGATCTTAAAAATGAATTAGCATCAATGAACAAAAACATGCTGACAGCAGTTAACATTCAAATAACTCAAATTTCTAACCAAGTCCAAACAAACTCGAGAAGAATCGAGCAAATTTTCAACATCCTGCAAATTCAACATGGATAACCAAAATAAAATGAGCAAACTAAAAATCGCAGCCATTAATGTCAATTCTATCCAAACAAATCAAAGACGTTACGATCTTCAATGTTTCGCAACTAACAATAATCTAGACATAGTAATAGTCACTGAAACAAAACTTAACGTAAAGCATAAATTATCTTTTAAAAATTATGAATTCATTCGTACGGATAGAAAAAATTCAGTGCAAGGCGGAGGCACTGCTATCCTAATAAAAAATAATATCAACTTCACCAAAATCAACTCTCCAACTTCACTAGATAATTCGATTCTGGAATACACAATAATAAAGGTTAAGTCAGACTCAATCAAAAATCTCTTTATCATAGCGGCATACGCTGCACATGACAATAAAACAATTTTCACTAATGAACTCACCAACCTGCTTAATGACCTCAAACTACAAAACCCAGATAACCACTTCATATTAGCAGGTGACTTGAATGCAAGAAGGCAAGACTGGGGTGACTCGGTAACAAATGAAAGAGGAAGGCAACTCAGAAATTGGGAACTTAATGAAGGTTTAATATTCAGAGCGACTTCCGTCACTCCGAGTGAACCCACCTTCATTAGAGGCCAGTCGATTCTGGACATAATTATTATCGACTCAAGACTTGATCTCCACATCTCCAACAATAAATCCATAACAGTAGCGGACTACGATAGCGACCACAAGGCAATCATCTTCTCTATCATATGTACACAATTTAACACAGTAAGAGCTCATAACTACAAATTCAATTATAAATCCACAAAATGGAAAAAATTTACAAACAAACTGAAGAAAAACTTTAATCAGACAATTCCTCATGACCGTAATCTATCGACTCAAGAAATTGACGAACACCTTGATCAGATTAACACCGTCATTCGCGAAACAATTGAAGAATCGGTCCCGAGATTCAAAAATAACATCAACAGTGTCAACAAATATTTAAACTCCAAAATCAAAAAGCTAAAGAAAGACAAATCACACATGCTAACAGTGTTAAATAAACTGCTGAAAAAAGACCCTCAAGCCAATTTACCTGCTACACAATCAGCCAAAAACTTACTTGCTCAATTAAAATCCGACCTGAAAAAAGAATTTAAAAAATCGACTGACAGCTACTGGGCATCTCAAATTAAAAGAATCGATCATAGACGGGCAGACAACTTCTTTCCTAAGATAAACAAATTACTCAGACCTCGAGACCCCTTAATCATTGGTGACATCCAGAGAAATTTATTGGAGCCTAATGTTGCAACCAGAGCTTGCATCCCGGCCGACGCCCCAAACATAATTACGGACCATACAGATAAGCTCAACATCATCGGAGCTTTCTTTGAGTCGATTAACACCCCAAGACACACAAATATTGACACACGAATCAAAGAAATGGCTGATAACAAAGCTGATGAATATATTGAAGATCTGAGGGCCAGAAGAACCAACAGCACAACAATTACCCACTTCTACCCAAGAAATCCGGCAACTCACCCAACAGCTGATGGTGATGACATTTTCTGTGACCCTCCCACACTCCAAGCAATCGTCAAAAAATTGCCGAATAAAATCTCCAGTGGGCTTGATGATATCCCTCCAATAGTTTTAAAACACCTTCCTTTTAACATAATCACTTCATATTCAATAATTTTCAACAACGCAATCAACAACTGTTACTTTCCAACAGCCTGGAAACGTGCAAAAGTCCTTCCTCTGCTAAAGAAAAATAAAGACCCAGCCAATCCTTCTAGTTACAGACCGATCAGTCTAACCACCAGCATCAGTAAAGTTTACGAAATCATAATAAACAAAAAAATCATCAAACATTGTGAAGACCATAATATTATACCAAACAACCAGTTCGGATTCAAGCACCAACACTCAACAACTCATGCCATTCATAAACTTCTCAGTGATGTCAACACCTTGCTCGGCAATAAATATCTAGTAGCTGCAGCTTTATTGGACCTAGAAAAAGCTTTTGATTCTGGATGGATCAAAGGTCTAATCTTCGTCCTACACAACAAAAAATTTAAACGATGGCTCATTCTGCTGATCCTGGACATGTTATCTGGAAAATCGTTCGTCATCACAAACGGGTCCCAACTGTCATCCATCATTTTCCATATTTTAGAAGGGTTCCAACAAGGAACAGTCAACTCACCAGCACTCTTTAACATTCTCACCTGTGAAATCATTAATCTATACCAACTTAACCAAAATAACAACTCGTTCTCTATAGCTTTTGCTAACGATACCATTTTTTATGTAGCTGGCAAGGATCCGGACAAAATTAAAATCCAACTGAATAACATTATCAACAACATTAATAGCCATTATGCTAAATGGAACGTCAGGATCAACCCGAGCAAGTGCGAAACCATCATTTTCAGGAAACCAGTTCACTACTTCAATAACTGTCAAAAAGCTCAAATCCTTCAAACCACTACAAAAATTCCAGGAACAGATACTGATGCAGACATTCCCCATGTCAAATCAGTCAAATACCTAGGGGTACATCTGGATGAACTGCTCAGAGGTCACTCTCATATGATCACTCAACTCGACAAAGCCAAAAAAGCCTTCAGAGCAAATAGCAGACTGTTCTACAACAAGCACCTATCGTCCAGATCAAAAATAATCTGCTATTTGCTATTAATAAGACCCATCCTTTCATATGCGGCCCCGGTCTGCTGGAATACCGGAGCAGCACTGATGGAAAAATTCAGATGCTTTGAAAGAAAGTGCATAAGAGCGTGCCTAGGACAACATAGATCTGCGGACTCAAATTTCAACCAGTTCATTAGCAACAAAAATATCTACAACATGGCGGTCATCCCACGGATTGACTCGTTTTTCATCAAATTAACCAGAGACTACTTTGGCAAACTACCATCCATCAACAATACCATAATAAATAACCTAGCTCACACAGACCTTAATGATATTGAAGACCGTCTCAAAAACGGTTACATCACTCCACAAGCCTTCACGCACATCGACCACATGGGCCTCATCCAGGACCACAACAATATTCCGGTGATTTATCATTGGAGCAGACATCAGTCAGACAAAAGAGTCATATTAACAATCAAAGACATAAAATGGAGCACCAACATGGTCTATTCAATGTCTATACTATCGATTGACTCCATGGACCCAAGCAGACTATCCAGTAAATACTGGTGGTTAACGGAGAACTCTACACACATCAAAGCATTGAGACAAAGACTAAACTCCAATCAAACATTCACGCCTCCGTGATATATATTATGTAAATACTGTAAATATTGTATATATATATTTTATATTTTCTCTCTATCCTCCTCCTTTTCTATTTTATTTATTTTTATTATCATCCAAAGACGGTTTTTCAATAGTCTTTTTTTTCCGTCATTTCTTTTAAGAGCAACATTTACTGAGTTAAAACTCATAAGCACTCAAATTAAACAAATAAAGTAATCACAAACCTAAATAGCCACTAGCTTATCTCATAAGTATGCGAGAGCACGTCAATGCCCAGCAGCTCCAATAACACCAACCTGTGTTAATAATTAAGAGTATTTTTTAAGTTATATTTCTTCTTGTTAATATCAATGTACCGACTGAAACGAAATAAACTTTATTTATAAAAAAAAGTAGAGCATGAGACTCTTAGTCTCAGGGTCGTGGGTTCGAGCCCCACGTTGGGCGTTTATTTTTGAATTTTCCCACAAAAATTCATTTTTTTATTTAAAACATCTAATAAATTATCCTTTACAATTATTTACTAAATTTTTTTACAATTAACTTATAATTACTTCTAAAATAATTATTTTATTCACATGGTATCTGACATCTGTTTACTTGGACTTGCAAGTGATTTTTAATTTAAAAATTCTCAGAAATAAATTATAATTACCCAAAAAAATTTGTGTCTCATCATCAATTAATTTCCAATGAAGTTTATAAAAATCTTGAATTAATTAAACAAACGCTTAATTATTAAATAAATGTCATTGAAATACTAAACAAAGTGACAGGTGTCGTGGATCCAGACATTAAGTTGGTAGTGAACTTGAAAGAAAAAAAAATTGGTTTTAAAAAATAAATAAAATTATAATAAATGAGATGTAATTATTTTTAAACCTTAATAATTTAAATTTTATTAAATCAATTGATATTTAATTTCTTAATTTCTTTTAGACTTAAATCCAATTTTGTTGAGGTTAATAAAAAATATATAGTGAAAAAAAATATTAGATATTTAATTTCCATCAAGTTACTGAACTTTTTAAGAACTGTACCAAGTAACCAATCAGGAGTATAGTTTTTAAATTTGAAACTATAGCGTCCGTTACGAGGACAGTCAGTTGCCATCCGAAAAGACGTTAGTGAGAGCTCATAGTTTATAGCAGCAAAGAACATTCCGGAAAATATTTTTAAGTTGTTTACGTTATTAATGTTTTTTTTTGTTAGTTAATTATTGACCACCATAACTGACTTGTCTCAAATTAAACTTATTTACCACAGTCATTACTTTGTTATTTCAAATTATTTATTGCTCGGTTGTCGTGTTGACAACTTTTTTTTCATCGCAAAGCATTAACAAGGTAAAATAAATATTTTCTTTCAAGTGTTTCATACATTAATTTTCTTTAACTGACAAAAAAAAATAATTGTCATATTAATTTATAAACATACAATTTTTTATTTATATAATACTATTTTTAAAAATAAAATGCAGGTTATATATCACGCGAATTATTTGTATTTATTATTATTATTAAAATGATGTATCATGCGTGAATTAAAGAAAAAATGTATTTGTATTATAGGTACAAAGTAACTACTCGGTTATTCAATAAATTGACAGAATGAGTGGATTACCTACAGCAAGCAGATACGAAACAAGTGCCCCTCAATGGGTTGATTTCGACGCAATGACACCGAGTGCATGCCCTGATGACGGTTACTTTGACCAGTTCCATGATGACCTTGAATCAACGCCATATCTACGCCAGATGCAGCCTGTTGCTCCAGATGAAAAAACGGAAAAATCGGAAAGACTTCGCAGTGTCAAAGCATCATCATTATTTTCTGACATTGACGATTCCTCAGGTGATTCTAATTTTATAAATGACATTGATCAAATGTATATATCGCCGATAAAATTAAATTCACCGCGTTGTAAAAACCAAGATTCTGGTGTACTGCAAGAATTGTCTGTCGAAGATGTTCTTAATGACGCTTTGAAAGGTATGGAGATAATAGGATCTTCTATGAAAAAAAAACGTCAAACTCCAAAATTAAATGTAACAGCGTGTGATAGCACATCAACAACTCCAAGTAATCGCAAGACTCGTGTTTCGAAGTCCATGAATTTCAATGGAATTAATAAACAAACACCTGTTGCTGGTTATCGTCAAAGCGCAAGACTCAAAAATACCATCGATAATTCAGAAATAATTACAACTGATGGAATATCTACAGATAAAATCAATTATTACGTCAATGAAGATCAAGATCAAGATGTAACTAAAGGAGTTTCGGCAGGTACAAATAAAGACGGAAATCGATGCACGGTTACTATAAATGAAGAATATAAAGAAAACATAGTCAATATCAAAGTACCAAAAATAAAAGTAGATCAGTTTAAAACACCGACTAAAAATGTGTTATCACATCATCGTACTCCGTCAGGTCGTACGGCTATTAAAATAATAACTACTCCTTGCCGTATGAATTTACAGAACTCGGTTACACCATCGAAAAATACTGAAGCTTATGATGTTGATGATATAAATGAACGAGAGGTTGATGCTGATAACACAATGATTGCTGAAGGGGAATCGGATGATGACTTTAATGAAAATATTGAGTACCAACAAACAAAGAGTCCTGATAAACAAGTTGATCATACAAAAGTTCCGTCTGATACTAACGTGACGATATGCTCAGACAATAATTATAGATCTAGAGAAAAACGTAAAATACGATTATCAAAATCACTTTATCATCCGTCTCCGTCTGCTTTTCGTAAGCCAAATAAAATAGTGATGACACCTTGTACTGTTAAACTTGAAAGACTAACGACACCATTACCGAAAATCAAGATAAATAATATTCATTTGTTTGATAAGAGTGTAAAAGATACAATGGACATTGATGATGATTTGCAAGCTGAAATTGAATCGGCTAATAAAGTTACAGTAAAACAAGAAATTATAACACCTGCAGCTGCACATACAGAGACTATAATCACTGATGAACAGCCTGGATGCTCAAAGAACATTCAAGATTACGAGGATAATGCTGAGGAAAACCTGGACTTGGATCAGGTGACTAACAAATCGTCTACAGCCACTGAAGCTACGGCTAATATTAACATTGAAGGGCTAGATGGGCAAGATGATGTATTTGAACCACTTGAAGAATTCCGTAAAAAACTCGACGGTGAAGAAGATCAATACTTCAAAGTTCATCATAATCGTCATCCTATGAAACGTCAGTCCTGTCAAGCCAAACCAAAGGTTTTAACAGGTACGGCTCGAAGACGTAGCGATCAGTATCAACCTTTTAATAAATCAAACACCAAATATGTGAGTCTGGCAGAAGGTGTCTCGACATTCCATCGCAGTACACCAACGCGTTTCCACACGGTGAGCACAAAGACAGCAGACACTAAAGCCGGGCCAGTTCAAAAGGTAAAGCAACAAACTTCCAAGCGAACTATTCCAGTATCACCTGCATGGCACGGCAGAACACGTACCAGGCAGCCTCTGCAAACTCAATTGGAACGTGAAGAATTGGCTCGTCAGAAAAATAAAATTCGCGCTAATCCCATACCCAAGGGAATTTTAACAGCTCCAAAAGCATTGAAACCTGTTCCTAAGAAACCGCCTACTGAACCAAAGCCGTTCCAATTAACTGGAACTAGAAAAATTTCTACTAAAAAACCAATTAGTACGTCAACAGCAACTACTAGTACTGTAACTTCAGCAACATCATCAGTAGTTTCCACGTCAACAGCGAATGTTTCCGGATCACGAGTCACTTCACAAGCAAGAAGAACAGTTGTAACAATTAATAATGATGGTGTTGCACAGCAACAACAAGTTTTACACTTTGGAATACCGGTTGTCACTAAAAAAAATATAAATGTCATTGGAACGAAAAGAACTGTACCACAGCCATTCAGTCTAGAAGCACGAAATCAAGAATTTTTAAGAAAAAAAGAAAGAAAATTGGAAAAATTACGGGAAGAAGAAGCTAAAAAACTTAAAACTGGTTTTCATGCTCGACCAGTCCCTAATCTTACTAAAAAACCAATTAGTCAGGAAGTAAATAAAGAAAAAGTAAAGAAAGCTCCGGCGACGTTCAAAGTTATGCCATTTAGTTTTGAGAACCGTGATAAGATGTTGGCTAAAAAGAAAGAAGAGTTACGTAAAAAAGCCGAAGAGGAAGCTAAGAAAGTTAGAGTATTCCATGCAAATCCTGCACCGACATTCAAACCAGTTACCGTGAGGACAACTTCTAAAGAAAGTGTCAGAAGCGAGACGCGTGAGAATGCGGAACTTAAAGTCAGAGCTCCTCCAGTACGTACAGTGTCGGCTGATCGTTTGACACGTGGGAATTCAAACGATAAACTCAAGTGTCAAATAGGCGCTCGTGGATTGTCTGCACAAAATTTAAGATCTAGACAAGACAGTTTTACAGCAACAAATTTTATCAGAAAACCACTTGGTTCTAGTTCGTCCATCAAAGACGATCAGCGTCAGCTAGATCAAGAAAATGATTCTTCAAACGCACCTTCTACTTCATCAATGCCAGCAATGAAGCAAAATTTAACGACTCTACCAGTGAAGCTACACAGCGATCGCAGAGCTACAAAACGTCGCGAGTACGATGATAAACTAAGACGTCAAATGGAACAAGAAGAAGCGTTTCAGCGAATGGAGCAGCAAGCTATCCTAGCTAAAGAGCAAGCCGAAATTGCTAAAATACGCAGAAACGGAGAAATTAAAGCTAGACCGATGCCTGTTTATAAACCTCTCGTTGTTGTTAAGTCCACTAAACCACTCACTGAACCGTCAAGTCCGGCCTGGTCTCGACCTAAGCATTAATTTTTACTTTTCTTATGTTTATTTTTATCTAATATATAATCTATTTTTATTACAATTGTCATGCAGCTTGCAATTTTTTTTATTGTTATGAATTCGATATTTTGCTTTATATTAATTAATATTTAAAAAAAAAATTGTTCAGAATTTTCACGTTTATCGTATTAATTGTTTTATTGAAATAAATTTGCTTTAATTTTTCGCTGGATGGTACGATGAAACTCAAATTTTTTTCAATAAAAAATACTTGAGTGATTTCATAACTTTAATAATAATAATAATAAAAGTTTTAAATAATTGATTAGTTAATAATATTTTTTGATTGTATTTCTATTTAACCATTATTTTTAAATAAAAATTATAATTACAATTAAATATACAAATTTTTTTTAATGATTTACAATATCCAGAAAAAAAGTATATTGCAGAGAAAGTGTAAAATAAAAAGATTTAAATTAAAAGTCTATAAGAAATGCGTTAATAATTTTTTAATTAATTAATTAATTAATGAATAATAGTATTTATAATAATAAAAATTACAATAGAATTTTTTTGTAATTGAAAAGCGATTAAACTAACAATTTATTTATTATTTATTTTTTTATTTGTTTTAGAGCCACATTGGTAAGTAATAAATACGAATTAAACAAAGTTAAATGCACTGACCAATTGAAAACAATTGCCGATATTAACATATTAAATATTTCCTTTCCCTAATATATGTATATATATTTATATAAATATGAAAAAAAAAATTTGTTTCAATTGTATGGCGATGAATCATCTTCAGCATTATCTCGATTATAATTTAGGAATAAATTTTTTTTTCTTCACTTTTATCATACATTCAAACTTTGTTTGATTAAAAATATTTTTTTTTTTTTTTTACAAAAAAACGTCAAGTCTTATATCTTATAAACGTTCATGTTTTTTTATAAATGCAATTGAGAGTATTAAAAAATTTTTAACAGACAAGACTTTTATTTAATTGCACAACTAAAAAATAAAATAATTTTTTTATTATTTTATTTATTTACTTTAATTTTATTCATTTTAAATACTGATCACGTGTTCTAATATCATTTGTACGAGTTGAAAATCTAAGTACGCACCATTATATAATTATATTTTATAAGACAATTAATAAAATCATATTTGTTTATAATAATAATAAATAACATTTTAAAAATTTACACATCTGTTTTAAAGTTGGATCTATTGTTAATTCGATGTCTGTTATTAGTATAAATAATTAATATATAAATGTAAATGTAACATAACATTTTAAATAAATTTTGAATATTTTTCTTTAGGCGACTGAAATTTATGATAATTATTCAGTAATATGCATATATATAATTAATAAAAATTTCATTTTATAAATTTTCATGCACAAATCACGTAATCATAATTTGCTGTTTGTGTTTTAAATACAAACGGTTCAATTTTAACGACCGCAAGGTCTCAGTACAAAGAACCGTCAAATTATTTATCAAAAAAAGTCTATTTAGCTATTTTGATAGATATAATGTATTTCTTGTATTAAAAAAAGTCTGAGTATATTTTAATTCATGCTGATTAAATTATTAAAAACAAAAAATCTAACGAAATAACGCATAAGATGGTGCTATCAACTGGTTGCACAATGCCAGGGTATGAATTAGATAATTATTAGACGATTTAAATAAATAAATCTGATTGTTTCACTTATTTTTCAACAGATTACGAGTTAGTGAAGAACGATGATTTGTATTTTTTGTTTTGTTAGTTATTATATTTTTATCATCTTTGTATGAAAGGTACAAACCACTAGTATCACCTTAATTGTTGTAGCAGAAGTAAAATAATAATTTTATCCGGTCTCACCGGGATTACCGTCGCGTCAGAGTTCTTTTAACAACGCGGACTTTGCGTTTTTCAATTTGTCTAATCGTCTTTGTAAATGTGAATTTGCTGTTTCTAATTCTTCAACACGACCCTGCGATTCTCTTACCTGTAAAATGAAATTAAAAAAAAAATTAATAAATAACAATGAGAATAAAATTTGAAATTGAATTTAAATGACATACTTCTCTCTGCAATTTTCGTTTCTCGACTTTCAAGTCGTCTTCAGCTTTTTCAGAAGCTTCTGCCGCAGATTTATAACGGATAACTTGACTCTCTAATCTCGCGACAGTCGCTTGTAACGTCGACATATCTTGCTCGGCTTTTTGTAATTTAAATTTGTAATCCGCCAATAACTTATTCGCTTCCCTTTGGACGTCTTCTGAATCTGTTAATCCTTAATCAGATTAATAAATATAATAATCATATAATTTAATTTATCATCAAGGGCATTCTCAGACAATGCCCTCCCATTTCCGCATTTTTTTAAAGATAGTCAATTATAAACGGCGAAACTGTAACTACGTCATGACAGTTGAAAGTAATTGAATTTTTTTAAAAAATGGGGGGTATTGTCTGAGAATGACCTTAAATAATAATAATGACGATAATTATTTTTAAAACTACCTAATACTGATCCAGACGATCTTTCGGATCTTAATCGACTTTTGGCTTCTTCCAATTCTAATCTTAGGTGTCGAATTTCATCTTGTAATTCTTTTTTTTCCGCACCAAACTTTTTCAACCGAACATCTATAAAATAAATATTTCAATTAATAAATAAAACAAAGTAAAACTAAATAATTGGACTAACCTAAAGATCCTTCACCAGCATTCTGTAACAATTCAGCAGCTTCCGTACTGACTAGTACTTTTTTTTTACGATTTACAATTCCATTGGACGTTCCTGCATCTTCGTCATCACTGACCTCATCCTCAATTATAACCAATCCATTTTCCTTTAAGCAACAATTAATTGTCCAATTAACAAGAAATTAAATGAATGTATTTTTTTATAAACTAAATAAATGAAATAATTACTTCTATAAGTCTATCTCTTTCCTCTAGCAATGTTTTGCACATTTCAAAATCTTCTTTCAATCGTTGACAATCGCGCTGAAGTAATTTAGCCTCACTAGTTTTTTCCCTGAGTTCTCGCCGCAATGTAGCAGCCGATTCTTCCGATTCTTCTAATTGATCTTTCAATAAATCGACTTGATAAACATAAGACGATTTTTCATTATCAAGTTGAGCGTTAGCAATCATTGCTTTTCTAAATTTTTCTTCGAGCTCTTTAAGCTCTAACTATTTTATAAAAATATTGTTAACAATTAATTTAAATAATTATTTATCTTAAAATAAATGTTGAAAACTTACTCTTAAATCTCTACTTTGACCAGCATCCTCTAAGGAATCTTCGGAAGACCTACGACTTGACTGAAAATTATTTGAATTTGTTAATAAGCGTGAAGCCCTTACAGGATCTGGCGTTACCCTCATAGTCCTTGTTCCATCAGCTAAATAATTATTTATTTATTTATTAATATATCGTCTAATTAATCAATTAATATTATTTTCATGATACCAGCATCGAAACTCAAAGTTTCAGTCTCTACAGTCAGTCGAAACAAGCGAATTTCAGTCCAATGCCGCAAATTAATATTAGCAAATGCGTAAATTGAGAACGCCTTTAGCCAGAAGTCAGAAACAAACTTGTTTTCATCCCTTGGGGACAAAGTTTCTGCTCAGTTATAAATTGCAAATAACAATTTACGCTTACGCTGATAGTTGATTATACCATTGTCTTAAATTAACTTGTTTCTGACATTGAAACTAAGTTCTAATGCAGGTAATCATGAAAAATCTAGTGTGTAACTCAGAATAAAAAACGATTTCAGACTGCGGGTTATGTCAGCCAACTTCACCCTGGTCTGAAATTGTTTTCTTTCATCCCTTGTTACACAATATACTATTAATTTAATAATATTTACCATTACACATATCATAAACACGATCAGCGTTTTGTTCAGCTTCTTTCTGCTGTTTCTCCAACTCTCTCATTCGAATTTCTCGTGCTTCAGCTCTGGCTTGTCTTCGTGCTGCTAATCTCTCACCAGCCTGTAAATAATCGTAGCAAATAAAATCAAGTTTAAAGCAAGTAACTAAAATGAAAGATAAATATTTACAATTTATTCGAATCACATAAAATACTAACTGTATATGTACATTTATATTGACGCCGTTATGCCTTATTTTGGAATCCACGAATAAAAAAATAAAAAAAAAAAAGTATCTAGTACATACACAATAATACATATACAAGTGACAGTATCGTAAATACAATTAAATGTTAGCGTTTAAAAATAAATAGCATACCTCTTTTGCTATTTGATCAAGAGCCTGATCCTCAGCAGAATGCCGACTAGCAGCACGTCTTCGACCAGTTATCGCTGACTCCATTGTGTTCATTTTATTATTATTAATATTATTATTATTAATTAATTAATTAATATAGTAATTATCATATAATTATATATTTATCTTTTATTTAAATATTTATCTCTGATTTATTCCAATAACAACACGGATGCCCCTTATTTCACCCAACTTCTCAGTGACCTCACAGAGTCGTTAACCACCAACACTAAAGACAAAAAAATACACAAATATAAACAATACATTTCAACATATACATAGTATTTTAATTATTAATTAACTGAGTTAATTAACTGGAAAATAGATATGATTTGAGAAACAAAAAAAATTAAAAGCCATGCGATTAAATTAAAAAGCTCTGATTAAATTGAGTTTTAAATCACACACAGAAAAAAAGAAACTCTAACACTTAGTGGCCGAAATTATAATCCAGAAACTGGGTGTCAATACAAGGAGTTTTTAAATTTTGAACTATAAATTTTATACTGTGTCAAATTTTTAATGTTTAAGTTACGATTTTTAAAGTTCAAATATCAACTTTCTCTGCAGAGACACATTTTAATATTCATCCTATAATTATTTACGTTTAAATTATAAATTTAAGAATGACTATTTAGAATGACAGTATTAATTGATCACTTAATCATTATATTACTTGTCATTTTTCAATTTATAGATCAGTGCATAAAATTATTTTTACTATTTTTGGAACAAGTGTTTTTACCAGGTCTCTGTACAGATGATTTTGTGCATATGTACATATTTTTGTATGTATGTATATAAGTTTGCATCCTGATAAATAAATAAATAAAAAAAATCTTATTGGATAAAATTGTCGGGTGTAAATCTAATTATGAGTAAAATAAGTTGTGATGAAATCAATTAGATAATTTATGGCCATGATAGTATGCAAGTCAAGTTCATATAAACGCTATTTTAATGAGGTAATTAATAAATCATTGTAGTAATAATTAATACAAGTGATGATTAATAAATAGATCATTAAATACATTCTTTAGAGGATTTGAAGCAATGGTTGGTGATAAAAAATGAATAAGAATGTTAATTAGCTAGATAATTTTTAAAAAAATTACTTTATCAGACTGGATAGAAAAAAAAATAGTTGAATATTAAAAGCAAACATTAAAATATTTTAAAATGCACAAACACACCCACACATTTTGACGAATAGAGATACGACATGCGAATAAATGAGTCACAAAAAAATGGAAAAAAAAAAAAAAATATTAAGTAAGAGAAATAGTTGACAATTATTTAAAATGTGATATATTTATTAAACATTAAGTAAGTTTTTATAAATAATACTTACTAAGAAAAAAAAATGAAAGAAAAAAAAAAAAGAAACAAATCCTCAGCCGGTAGTAGATTGCATTTTTATATCTTTAGTCTTGTTAAATGTAAAAATAAACCGGGATAAACTATAAATACTATCAATGGAAATTGGATGACTTGATATTCTCACAATGATGATGTTGACGATAGTGATGATGATGATGATGATAATAATGTTGATGATAATAATAATGTTCATTGACCATCTGTAAATTTTAATATATATATTATGATAATTAAATATTTACAGTGTTAATTTAGTCGTTTCTTTTTATAAATAATTATTCACAATTGTTTAGTGTTATACGCGTAACCGTTAAGCCGTAATATTATTTTACAGGCACCGTGCCACGATCAAAGTTCGTGAAATCGCACACGAACACGGTGCAAGATCCATTTTTCGATCGAGTAACTCACTCCTCACTGCTTTTGCCATATATACCTATATATGTATTCTTATATATGTATGAATGTATAGGCACATAAATTTATATAAGCATATACTTATATAGATGTATATATATGTACGCAACATACATGTGGGGGACAATTGTAAGCAAGCAGCAGACGGCAGGTATGTAACCAAACTCCATAGGAAAGACCGTATCACACTCACACACACAAACAATTACACACTTTGCGCCGCCGCACCTTTATGAATAATCAACTAGTGTCACCTATTGATAGTTTTTTCTTTATGTTGTCAGTAGAATATCATTTAATTGACATCTGTTATCAGGCGATGAAATTAAACTCAATGACAAATAAATTATCGACTTGGAATTAGGATACTGTTAGCTAAAAGTGTGAATGTAGCAGATATGAGACAGTTTATAAATTTAAAATAAATAAATAATGAAACTAAAAAAAATGCACGTACTGATTTTAAATTATCTAAATACGCATTTTTAAATTTTTATTCTACTTGAATTTTAGTTATTTATTCAAAAATTTAAAAAACTCTCAGTTGTCAGCCACCTTCACATTCATCCGATTGTTAGACACTTGTAATATTCAAAATAAGCTGAGCAAAGTCAGCCCCCTTCTAATTTTTTTTTGACACTTTTTTGGATTTTGATTGTAATAAATCGTTTGTTCGTCGTTTGTCCTTGAATGTTCGTCATTAATAATTATTTGTCCTAATTTTGTTTATTTATAAAAAATTAAATAATAACTGATTGTTTAGTTAGCCCCCCCTATGCAAATTATAATTTTATTCTATCATATTTGGTCTATAATTATGTATAAACGTTTGTCCGATCATTAATTGTGTTTGTCCTATTGTTAAATTGTTTGTTTTTATGTTAATTTGTAGTTTTTAATTAGTTATATATTCATATGTGTGGAACACTTGTCTTGCGCATGCGCGCATTTCATGATGAAGGCGGGTAATTTTAAAAAAAATAAGCAATGACAAAAAAAGTTAATCCGTCTAAGGCTCAGAAGGATTTAAGGTCTTTTGAAGTATTGTTCACGCGTAATTATTACCCTATTTAATTAATTACATCCTGGTCCAGCACCAACTCGATTTAATACAGTCTCATATGGTAAGCGTGATAATATTAATTTCGTGTTACACCGAACTATGTTATAAAGATTAAGTATATTATGGAAACATCGCTAGAACCGATACCGCAATTATAACTAAATATTAGTCTCATTATCCTTTCAATTGCTTATTGAACTTATTAAAATCGATAAGATTAATATTACTCTACAAATCTGATAAAGCAAAAAATTCCAGGGACAGCCTGCGGTGTCAATCGGGTTACAGACTTTTTTTATAAATGATACATCAATTAAAATTTTTCTCCAAGTATTTTTTCGGATTTCGCAGTTTCTCCGTAATTATAATTTATAGATCTCATGAAAGTCACAGATGCATGAATTGTCGTTGTGGAAATGAAACAATTTCATCTAAGTACGCCTTAATGTTTATAATTTTATGATTTTTTTTCATTATAACTAAGTCATATTCATATATTTTTTATCAATTATTGTCTATAATTACAGTATAAAGTAGTTTTTCAAGTGATGCCGTATAATCTTGAAACATCATTTCAATAATAACAACGTTCCATATTTATAAATATAATTTAAATATACTTATATAAAATTTACAAAAATATAACCCCACTTATGTATTAGAAAGTCAAAAATAACCTACTACTTATTGTTTTATTTATTTTCAAATGAAATTAGCATTCGCCATTTGTTAACAATAACTATTAACATAGAAATATGGTAATCAGTTTTTTAATGAGTAATTCAAAATATTTGTAAGAATAATTGGTACTTTCTTGTTTCGATTTTTTCCCAACAAAAAGTTCATGTTGTCATTGATGATCAACATATCGAAAAAGAATCTAATAGTTTATTGCTATAGATTTGGCCGACAAAGTTATGCTTTTTTTTTTTTTTTAATGAATTGATTTTTTTTTTTTTTTTTTTTTTTTTTTTTTAGATAATTGCATTTTCATAAGAAAATTTTCTCATCTTGAAACTGTGTGGCATGTTTTTCTCATTTAAGTAATATTTACTTGAAATATTTTCGAGTGACAATTAATTGTTATTATTATTATAAAATGGAGTCGACTGGAAATAAAATATGATTGAAAAACTGTTTATAGTGTTTTGCTTAAATGAAAAATTAACAATTCTTCATGGATCGGAAAATGTTTTAGGGATGGAGTAAAATTTTTGATCTGATATGGGATTTGAATCATTAGTTGAAAAACAATTTTCTAAACTTATTTCTGATGAAATAATCAAATCTGGTAATGTACCCATTACAGTGCAAAACAAAAGCAAGGTTTAAAGGGTGGTGCTAAAAGTATTAAAATAAAAAAAAAAGATTTATTTAAGAAGAAATGTTGTGTCTATTATACTTTTTCTCTTCACTGTGAATTACAAGTAAATAAAAAATTTCGTTGTTCTCAATCAAATCTATTACGATTAATCAAGTTAAGATTATTTCTTTCATTCTTGTAATAAGTTTTGTTAGCACACATATTAATGTTATCAGCAATGAAAATAAAATTGAAATTAATATTTTTTTTTTAAATTCAAGTGACATTTGTCTAATTATATGGTTAATATGTTAAAATAATATACGTAGTCGAGAGAACTCTATTGTCATAATTTCATAGCTACTGCGGTTAGTTAAGAAATAGTTTCACTAGAATCAAGAATCGTTTAATTTAAAAAAAAAATATATATATATATATATCTATATATACAAATCTACTTTATTTAAAATAGATATAGGGTCCATATATAAAAAGATGTATTAATGTCTATTCATCTATTAATGAGGTATCATGTTCATGACTGTAAAAATAAAAGTAATTTTTGTGAAATTTAAAAATGAATTTATTTCTGTTGACTTGATAATTTCGCATTTTTTAGCTATTGTTGATATATATTTTAATTTTGAATTTTTTATTTTTAAACAATACAGAAGAGAGCAAGCCTTCGGAAACTTTTTTATATAAATTAAAATAATTAAAAATTAAATTTATGAAATAAAAATTTGAAAAAGTGAGTAAATTTTTTTTTTTTTAATTTCGTGTGCATTTTTTGATGTAATTATTTTTTACAATATTCAGATTGTTTCTACATAAAAATTTTTAATCGTCAGATGTCAGCTATTTTCGGTGTCACGAAATACAAATCTGTAAAAATAAGTGAAAAAAGAAATGAGTTACTTAGAGGTTGCTATATAAAATTTAATTAATAATTAATCATAATAAATATGTTAAACTAAGTGCTTGTTTTGATGACGTTGCATCTTTCTTGAGTGAAATCTTGAACAATATTATAATAGTAAAAATTACAGGTTATGAATGAAAATTAAAAATTTTCATTAATTATATGTTGTTGTAAACTTCTATAAATTCTTGTTCACTAGATTCCATTCTACCTTCAAAAACCTCTACTTCGTTGATTATCGAGTGTATGATTAAATAGGAACAGGAATTATAAATATTGTTATTAGCACTATCATTGATAAATAAATATTTATCTTCAAAAAAAAAATTATTTTGCACTTTATTGAATTATTATTTTGTGTCTGATTGAAAAAACGTATTGCTATATAAATATCTTCAATATAGGGAATACGAATATTTATTTTACATACATTTGATTTTTGGAACATTGCGTTATTATTTATTGAGATGATTAAATTTATTATTTTTAATTCACATGAATAATTTTCACACATAATTCTATTCAGGATTCTGCAAATTATCTAAAATACAAAATTGGTTGTTTTAATCTTTAATTATTAACAATAGTAAAAATAAAAAAAATTATTTCAGTATATATTTTACACATGTGGACAATTTTATTTTTATAACTTAACCTTAACCTATACAGTTTTATTTAAATATATTAATAAAAAGCACTTTATTTATGAACATAAGTATTTTTTAATACTTTTCTTCTAATTTTTTATTTTTTTTTATTTAAAAAAACATAGGAATTAAATGCATATAAGATTGATTAGAAACCGTAAGCAATGTCTATAGACATTGATCATGATGTTAGCTACTTTTAGCATCATCTTTATTTATGTACATAAATAGTGTATATATACTTTTTTGTATTATTTATATATATATATATATATATATATATATATATATATATATATATATATATATATATATATATATAGTTATTAAAATTATCTCATAATTGATGGCATTTTTTTTCTTAATTTTTTATCAACAAATTAATGACACTGAAATTAGCCGACGTCTAATAATTTTTGGATTTTTTTAAATTCTATAGTTTTTAAAATTTTCTACATGTGCATATGTTTAATTTGGTTTTTCTTCAAATATAATTGTTGAAAAAAAAAAAATCGAAAATTGTTAATTGTCTCTAAACTTCAGGATCATGTAAATAAATATTGAATTGGCATCATATTTGTAGTCAATGCAATAAAGAATTCTTGAGCGTTCGTCAATAGTATAAAAATGAATAATTATTAATTAATACGAGTAAAACATTAATAGAATATTTATCGTAGCATTGTACATATCTCAGTAAATAGTCTTTATAAATATTTTAATTGAAATAAAAAATTTACATTATTTCGAGCTTTATGTACATGTTATAGCTACATGTCCGTGAAATGAATTTTCATTCGAAGTTTGCTTATACTATAAATAATTTATTTATTTATTATTGATATAAAATGATATGAAATAACATTTATTATTCTGTATTCAATATTATATTTTTGATTTCTTCATATATAATTATTTATAAGAAATGTAACATTAAAATAAAATTAACATAATAATTTCACAAGACGTAAATTTAATAGTATTTTCATTATTGCTGTATTATTCTAAAATATAATAAGCTCCGTGGGGTTCAACTTCAGTACTGAGAGCTGCAGATTCTGGTTTAGCTGAAGAATCATTGTAAATTTGCCAACTGCCCGACAATCGTCGACAGTAAGCAAAATAATGGCCAGTTCGATACGCTGCTACTCCAGATAATCTAAAAATCAATCAGTATTTCAAAAGTTAGTCATAATTGTAGACATAAAATTAAATATTGTTAAAAGCAATAAGTATACCGGTAACGTAGAGTAGTTTCAGACCCATTATCTGTTATTTTTAAGTTTAAATGAGTAGGAAATTGACTTAATTTACATCTTTTGCCACTTGATGCATTGATATTGCCACGTATATCTAATTCTAAAAATAAATACTCTTTAGGAACAGTAACACGGGTTGCTTTTGCTTTGTTACAAAACCGACACTGAACATTAAAGATTTTATTGTAGAAACTTAAAGCTTTTTCGAGAGCAATAAATCCACAACGATCAATCGTTTTATGATTGACAGTAAGAACTGGAAAAGCTTGAGTGTGTACTTGACACGAAGAATTTGAACAAAATGAAGTTTCGATGACGCTTGGCGCATTTTTAAGTAAAGTTTGCCACAACTTGCTGATATTATCATAACAATTAATAGTGGGAGAAACATTAATTTTCATCATGTCTTTTTCTTCTAATTGTTTTTTATCTACAATAGAAACATTATAAATAGGATGTAAAATAGACATGCGTTGTTGATAAATTTCTTTTGTTGGTCCTTTTTTCATAAAGTCATTCAAAAATTTAAATACAGGAATATCTAAATTTGTGATATATTTATGAAAACGTGTACTATCTAATGCGCCAACAAATATTAATTGAATTATTGTGTCAAAAGGACAAGTATTAAGTGCTGTCCATTTTTTTCCATTAAATACAACTGGACCACTCTTGTTACCATTACCTAGTAAGAAAATTTTAGTTTTTTTCACGTCCACTAAATTATTTCGTAGTTTAATTTCAGGGAAATTTTGAAAATATAGACCAACTTCTTTATTAATGGATTTTTGTTGGACCATAGCTTCAACAGCTGCTGATAAAGGCCCGATATGTTGTTTCATAGTTAATAATTCCGGAGTATTTTTTTTATTGTCATTCTCAATCACTTTTGATAAATTATTAGGATTTCTCAATTTAATAACATCATTTCGATGGTGATAACTTTTTGATAATAATATATTTAAACCATCATTAGGATCCCCAGCATCAGTGGTAGCAATACTAATGTCTTGCTCATGATGATTCTTTGATAATAACATATTCAAATTATTATTAACGTCTTTAGCAGCATCGGAGGTAATAATACTATCTTGATCATGAAGATCCTTTGATAATAATGTAATTAAAGTATTATTATCATCTCCAGTATGAGCGGCAGCGATAATATCTTCATCGTGACGATTCCTTGATGATATTGCAGTTAGACTGTTATCATTTTCTGTTATAGTGGAACTAATATTAATAATTTTGTTTGCATCATTTTTTTCCTCCAAATAGTTTGCACTATAATTGTGATCAATATGACTCTCTGATAGATTTACAGAATAATTTAAGCCATCTTTGTCTTTCAACGGGCTTAAAGAATCATTTTGATCATCTTTATCCATTGATGAGTTCACGTAATCATCTATCCAGTCGTAATCGTTTGAATTTCCATCCTTTCCCAACCCCTTCCAATTTTCAAACAAATTTTCATCTTTTGGTTTGTTTAATTCTTCTTCAGAACAATTATCGACCACGAACTTTGTCAATTTTGAACGAAATATATTTACACCACCTAAAAGATCAACAATATGTAATTTCAGAAATTTGATTTCTGTTGTAGGTAATTTTACTTTTTTTTTCAAATTCATTTTTAAATCTTTGAAATCAGCCTCTATATAACTAGACGTTGCTCGTGGCATCGTATCAGGTGTGCACACATTTGTCCAAAGTGGAAACTCTTTGATTATTTCAACAAGTCTAACATATAGTTTAGGCATATAAAAACTGTTAAGCTTGCTTCCAGTGAAGATTATAGTATTAGCTTTTTTACAGAGATTATCAATCCATACTAAAAGAGCTAAAGACCATCCATTCTTATCGACACCACACGATGATTGATCGAAAATCATAGTTTTTTCTGTGTCAATTTCAATAGAATCAATAACTGTCAAGTCAGGATTGCAAATTGAAATGAACTTTTCTAATTGATTTCTAGCTTCTACTGGAGTAATTATACAGTCATCAGACACAGAAATAATTGAATCTTCAAACTCAGTACCAGATACGATTAATGTCAAGATAAAAATTCCTTCCAGTTGAGATAATCGTTTACAATCAATCATAAGTGCTGTACAATAGAGATAAAAAGATTTTACAATTTTATGAAGCACTGATTGAAAACATTCCCATCTGCTGACAGAATGAATAAAGTGTGCTGTGTCCAAGCGTATGAAAGTGCGCGGTTCTAAATTTGTATTACCTATCAGATTTTCAAAACAGAAATTAATATATTCCTTCAGAGATTTACCATTGAATGAATCTGACATTGCATTTAAAAGTGCTTTAGATCCATCAGAGACTGCTTCGCGTGGTGGATTAACTTTCTGGACCCACCTTGAAAGCCAAAAAGAAATAAACTTGGCATCATGGGTTTCTGATAACATCTGATAAACTGAGATGGAAGTGCCTTTAAAGTTAATCACGACTTGATACAAAAATATATAACCAGTTTTTTTATCTCGAGAGTCAGTCAATTTTTTCACTAAACCACCAGTCGCATCTATGCATATTGATGAATATTTCCGGTAAATGCGCAGATATTCTGCATAAGTGTGGAACTGAGTTGGAGTTGCATAAAATAAGTAGAATGGGGTATCACCAATTGCTAAAATAGAATTCGCAAAGCATGGATCTTCGTTCATCTTGCGTATAGTTAATATAACATCTCTTCGATCATCAGGTTTTATCCCAAGTTCTTTGTCCGAAGCTTCTTTTTTGGCTTGATGTAGAGTACTCGAATCATATAAAAACGGTGATCCGGTATCTCCTGGTTTCAAAATTTTTTCGGCTTCTTCTTTTCGCCAAGCCAATACACCTGTGCGCAGTAATCTTTCTTGAACACCATTCCGTTTCTTACCATTAAGAGGACGTTTGACATCAGCGTGCTTTGAAAATCTTGTATCTCGACACTTCATGGTTATGAAGACAGGACCTTCATCTCCAGGAGGATTTTTAATTATTCCGAAAAGAGGATTTCGACAAGTGCGATCTCTACAACGTCCAGTCATGACTGCATAATTACTACCACTTTCATGGATTTTACCCCGTTTAAAAACAAACGCACATTTGAGGCGATACTGCTCCCAAAAAGCAAATGAAACAATATTGGTCCATACACCAGGTTTAAATCCAGGATATCTCCGTCCATTACAAATAAGTGGTTCATCACGTTTCATTTCATTCCATTGCTCTCTTGTGATTAATACATCGAAATTTTCACGCTCATCATCATCGTCACACTCGTTAGAATCAAAATCCTTGATATCACCATCTTCATCCTTTTCATTATCATCTAAATCATACGTGGTGTCAACGTCATCATGATCATGAGTTGAATCATTCAGCTTATGAGAAATTCCTTCTTTATTATGGATGAAAATTCCGCATTCTTCTCGAGCGAGAGTTAAAATTTTTCTTCGATCTTGTCGTACATTAATTCGTACAGCATCAACAGTCCACAATCCTTGGATTTCGATGTCATTGGCAATGCTTTTCCATACAGGTGAGGAATGCTGTGGTAATTTGTCTGTAGTAAAGTGTGTTATGTATTTTTTCAATACACGAACTGCTAAAGTGACAGGTACTGCTGATACCGCTGGCATTATTAAAATTTGCTGCTGAGTATATTCTAAAAAAAAAAAAAAAAAAAGAAAAAAAGTATTAATAATTAAATAAGTAATTTTTGATAGTTTTTGTGTGGTTGAGATGACTTACTTATTAATGATTATACAGCTTATTTATAACAAGCAATAGTTTTTAAATCAACTATTTAAAATATAAATAAATAATGTATTTATTAGAAGAAATAACGCATTTAAGTTGGAAAAAGAATTATTTGTTTAGATATAAATTATAAAATTATTAATTTTTCATTATTGAACACGTTGGTTAAAGCTAAAGATAACTGATACCATAGCGTATAACAATGTAATGATTGTCGTTCGTCATTTGTTTGGAAATACTGATACAATCTAACACAAAAACGTATATATGTATAAATATACACGTATGTCTATTAAAAAATACTAGCAAAATCGTAAATAAAAAAACTAAAAAACTTTTCAATTTAATATTTTATACGATTTACATCATTTATAAATTATTTATACTTTAACATTTTAAATTGACATCAATAAATAATTGGTAAAACACAGAATTCCGATAGAAAATGAATTTATCGACTTATGATTAATTTACAATCTTTTATTTTATATCAATAAAATTTTAACAGTAATAAAACTTACCATACAAATATATAAAACGAAATAATTATTTTTATAAATAATCAAATTGGATATTTTCATTCTTAAGTTAAATCGGCACAGAAATACACTCGTAGTATTCATTATATTAAATGTAAATGTCTTATGTCGAAAATTTAATAACCTGTAATACAAAAAAATATTTATAAATATAAATTTAATGAGTATATAAAATGAATGTATGAAATAAAAAAAAATTGATTGAATTTATTGTTATGTGAGTCAATACTGATTAAAAAGTAATGGATCATCATTGAATAAAAAAAAAAATTTTACGCACTCATGAATAAAAAAGATACAACTGCACATTTACTTGACTAATGTTCAAATAAGTTCATTAAAGCTTTGGAAGATCCGGATATAAGGTCGTGTCTCGCGCCAAGTACACGTTCAAACACATATATATATATGCGAAACGTGGCGGCGCGAATCGATCGTATCTATACCGGTGTCATACGCCTGCTCATCTATTCAGCTTGATAAATATTTCAAGCTGTATACTAGCTTTTTAACAGAGCTCTTATTTCATCTGCTTTTTGCATGGTTTTAGCACTAAAAGTATTCACTAAAAAAAAAAAAATAAGTAAACAAATAGATGTCTCTTAAATTTTCACAATCATAATGTTTTAATTATTTATTTTAGTTTTTAGTTATGCATAAGGAGCACTGTATAGTTATGCTAAAAATGTCTTTATTCTAAGTATACAATTAAATTATTACTCCAATCTGTCCAAGACAATTTTTAATTTATTATATAATAATAATAGCTCTACTCTACTTTAATTAAAACGAAAATTCTAATTGTAATAAAAATTGAACTTAATAAATCGACAAGTCTTTTAATCTCACATTAATAATGGCCAACATCTCATTTCGGTGATTTTATCTGTCGGCCCATTATTTAATAAAATCAATTAAAAATAAGTGGGTTACGGTTTTGAACAGTCTTATTTATGAGTCTTTTTTGAAACCACTACAATTCAATACAAATACTTATTCTAATAATTGATTTATCAAAAAATACAAATTTTCCGTATGTCTCATTAGTATCATCCATAATGTGTAATGAAAGTACTAGACAGGTTATATACAGACGTGCTTGATAAAAGCGTTGAAGATGAAAATTCGTTATTTAATTGGAAACAAATAGTAAAATTTTTTTTAACTTACAGTGAATTAAAGATGACCACGGAATCTTGAGTAAAAAATTTGGGAAATACATTGTCAGAAAGTAACAACAAATACACTCCATTCTTATCACGTATGATCCATACTGAATTAAATCACAAAATATTTTTACTAAAATGGAGTTTGATAAAATATACTCCATTGCCTAGAAACAAAAATAAATATTACATTTTTTATTGTAGTGCCAGTAATTATAATAATTTTATCAGATTTCTATTTACCTTCCAAGAAATAACTGAAAATGTTTCGCACAATATTATTTAAATTTTTCATAAAATATTGTAGAAATTATTGTCAACAATAACCATGGATTATTCTGTCAATCACGTACTCCGAAAATTTGGTAAGCAAGCAAACAAATTTCTATGAGAGCGACGATCAGCAGATGAGAAAATTCGGTTTGATGAAAATATAACGTGCGCATGCGCAGTATATACCTTTGTTAATTGAAAAATTTAGAAATGAAAATGACTAAATAATAGTTAAAAATTGTTTTTCATAATAGGACAAACGCAATTAATGATCGAACAAACGTTTATAGATAATTATAGACCAAATATGATAGAATAAAATTATAATTTGCATAGGGGGGGCTAACTAAACAATCAATTTTTATTTAATTTTTTATAAATAAACAAAATTAGGACAAACAATTATTAATGACGAACATTCAAAGACAAACGACGGACAAACGATTTATAATAATCAAATTCTAAAAAAGTGTAAAAAAAAATTTGAAAGGGGCCAACTTCAAGGAGCCTTCAAAATAGCAGACAATTAATAAATTTCGAATTTTTTTTTAATAATTCAATTAAAAGAAAAAATAACAATTAAAAATATATACAAACACTTAATTTAAAAAACTATAGGTGCAATTTTCTGAATTTTTTTTTTTTTTATAAGTTATAGTTTTTAAAAAATTAAAAAATTATTCAACGTCGGCTGACTTCAGTATCATCAGAAACTTCACTCAGTTGGCTGATGTCTAATAATTTTTAACAATAATTCATATAAAATTAAATTATTTTTCATCATCTTAACAAACATTTACATGCCTGTAAAATAATAATATTTAATTTTATGATTTGTATGTAATTTATTATTCAAGTTTTTATATACAATAAATTACTTTACTTTAAATCCAGATTGATAGCATGATTTATGACAAGTATGACCACATTCTAGTTTACGATGTTTTAATTTCGATTTCAAATTTTTTCCACATACTGAACACTTACTTTTTTCAAGATCTGGCTTGTCAGGTTTACTAAAAAATTTAATCGATTATTACTATCAAAATATATATATTTGATAAGTTGTATACCTTTTATTGTTTGATTTTTTATTTCTACTGATTAAGTAGTCAATACCCAAACATACTACGTTAATAGCGAGTTCAATTACTAAACCACCCAGATGATGTGCCATTTTACAATATTTATTTATCCCTCAAATTATTAGTATTGTTAAAATATATTTTTAATTATTAATAAATCGATACTTTCACTAGCAAATAAAATTATTGACTATTGCAGGTCGATATTGAAAATAAGCTCATCTTACTGACTCAAGTTGAAGCACCAGTTAAATGTTTGATGGTAATTGTAAGTTAAATTAAAAATGTTTTATCACCAAGTGCAATTTATTTATCAGATAATATATAATATATATGAAAATATATCGTCATTCTATCCGTGTAACAAATCGTTATCTATAATAATAAGTTCTTATTGTATAGTGAGATAAATCGAAATTAAAAAATTAATTATTTTCTATAGCTCATAATATGATTGATATAAATTAATCTTAAAGTTATTTAAATTCTAATCAGACAATTAATTATTAATTAGTAGTCGTGAGATACACGTGACGGAAATTCCGTTTCGTCTACTGCAGAGTCTGATGAGTCACCACTAAGATTACAAGTCCGGCACTAAAAACAGTAAATACTAAGTACAAATAAATAATAGTTATTAAAATAATAAATTCAATAATACCTGTGCTATGTGAAATAATTTTTTCATGCACTGTTCGTGTGCATAATGACGACAATTTGGTAATCGTTCACTATCAGCAAGACCTTTCATTGGAATTTGACAGTACGCACATTTTGAATCTTCTGTTGGTGATGCAGAACCTGGTGTTGGAGTTTTTACTTCAGGAGTCGAAATATTTTCAGTTTCACTAGACGTAGTCGGACTTCCAATTGGTTGCTTAGTTTCCCATAATCGTGAAGATGATTCTGAGACTGAACCTGATGTTGAAGTTTGTTTCCCAGGTGTCAAATCGTTTCTAGTTTCACTTGATCGAGCTGTACGATTAGTTCGCTGTCTAGTATCTTCGTGTGATCGTGAAGATGATCTTAATATTACTTCATCTTGATTATCATCATGACAAAATGAACAAATCTAGATAAATATAAATGTATATCAGTTACAAATACATAATTATTAATGTTTATAGATTTAATTATTATACGTACATTTCTAATACCAAGAGGTCGACTTCTGAAACAAGTTACATGACACAAGTGACCACATGCTAACGGATAATCATTGGCTACTGTTGGCCGTCCACAAAATGGACAAGTAAGGTTATGAGCTCTTTCTGGTTTAGGTCGTTCACTAAAATAAAAAAATGAAATCAGTCCAATACAAAATAATTAACATAATAAAGTTGCCATTTAATTACTATCGATTGTTATCATATTTATATGTATGATAATTGTGTTGCTGATTTCGTCTCATAAAATAAAATGCAGATGCTGTTACAGCTCCAACCACAACACCTAACATTATCATTGGAATTCCCATTGGCAACATATTGAATACTTTTAAGAGTTTTTTAAATAAATTAAATTATAAGCTATGATATTTTAAATAATTTTACTTTTCTAGACGATGCACTTGGCTATTTTAATAAATCTTGGGCTGTCACTTATGTAGTTTCTTTTGTATGTTTCAATTCAGAACTAACGGGCTAAAGCTGTTATATATAAAATTATTATGCATAAAAACAAAGGATTCCCAGAAAGGTATTTTTGTCGATAAACATTTTATGTATATTTTATGGGACGGCGAAAATATATAGATCAATACCTTATCAGCTGATGAAAATTATTTACTTCAGCGCTCCAAGTGGATTAAATGACACTCCAGTAATTTAATTTTAAAAACACAACAAACTTACATATAACCTATAAATTTAAACGTTTGTATGTAATTGCGTTTGTGTTAAAATAATTATAATCATCAGTGATTATTAATAAATAAAATGTCTGTAGTTATTGAGACAACTATAGGCGATTTTACAGTTGATTTATTTACTGATGAACGTCCGCAAAGTGAGCATATTTATTAAGTTTTTAAGTACAAGATCCAATTATTGACAGAGTACCGATTATTGATGATACTGAAAATAGCAGACATTGACAAGTTTTTATTTTTTATAAATAAATCAAATATTATTTGTAAAAATAATAATAACTAAACAGAAAAGTAATTGCGAACTCTAGTTTTTGTGGCCTGTCAATAATTTACACATTAGAGGTCATAGGAAATTTTATATTTTTAATGGGAAATATTTAATTTTAATATTAAATCTAAATAAATTTTTTTATGTCTGTCATAATTTCTTTGGTGTCAATAATTGGAACTTTTATTTTAAAGGAATAATTGACAAAATATAATTAAATGTTTTGGTAAATAAATGATACTAAATAGTTTGATATTTTTCAGCATGCCGAAATTTTTTGAAATTATGCAAAATAAAATATTACAACTGGAGTTTGTTTCACACGATAGAGAGAGAATTTATTGCGCAAACTGGTGACCCTACAGGAACTGGCAAAGGTGGAGAAAGTGTCTATGGAATGGTGCTAGGTGAGAAAGCACGTTATTATGAAGCTGAACAGATGCCGAAAATAAAACACGACCGAGTAGGTTTGCTATCAATGGTAAATTGTGGTGATAATATGCTCGGCTCGCAATTTTTTATCACTCTCGGTCGGAATCTCCAGTCCCTTGACGGAGAACACTGCGTTTTTGGTGAAATTGTTGAAGGGATTGATGTGATTTTAAAATTCAATCAGGCTATTTGTGATGATGTGGGCCACCGCCCTCTTCAGGATATTCGTATCTCTCATACTGTTATCCTGGAGGACCCTTATGACGATCCTAAGGGTTTGGTTATTCCTGATCGTAGTCCTGGACCAACGGAAGAATTTTGTAAGAGTGATCGAATTGGCGCTGATGAAGCTATAGATGATACAGCTGGTATGACAGCAGAGGAAATTGCTGAAATGAGAAAAGACAAGGAAGCTAAAGCAGCAGCGACTATTCTTGAAATTGTTGGTGATATTCCTGATGCTGAAATTGCACCACCTGAAAATGTTTTGTTTGTTTGTAAATTAAATCCTGTAACTAACGATGATGATTTGGAAATTATTTTTAGTAGATTTGGAAAAATAGTTGGGTAAGATATTTTTTAATATTATTTAGGATTTTAATTTTTTATAAATATGTATCTAATTAAATTTTTTATTTAAATAATGTAATTTATTTTATTTTTTGTGTTATAGATGTGAGGTAATTAGAGATCATCAGACAGGTGATTCACTTCAATATGCATTCATTGAATTTGCAGAACGTAAGAGCTGTGAAGATGCATATTTTAAAATGGACAATGTGCTGATTGATGACAGAAGAATTCATGTAGACTTTTCTCAATCGGTGTCTAAAATGCGCTGGAAAGGAAAAGGAAGAGGATTTTTATACAATAATGATGAACGAACGGAAAATCGTAAAAATAAAAATGACAATCGTATGGATAACAAAAAGGAAAATAAAAATTCTAAACCGGTAGAAAGGAAAGCACGAGACAGGAGTCCAGTCAAGGATAAAAAACGACCAAGAAGTCTAAGCAGAGAAAGAAGTGAACGCAGGAGAAGTAGAAGTAGGGAAAAGAGAGAACGCAGAAGAAGTAGAAGCAGAGACAGAAAAGAAAGACAGGAGCGACGTAGAAGTAAGAGTAGAGAAAGAAACGAGCGTAGAGAACGGAGTAGAAGCAAAGAAAGAAAAGACCGTAGACGAAGTCGCAGCAGAGACCGGCGAAATAAATACGCGCATAAAAAAAAACATTAATCATTGTAATAACTTTGATTAATAAATTTTATATAAAATTGCAAACTGATGGAAATATTTCGACATCAACTCTTGATTTTTTTTTTTAATGTATAATCTTTCAATATGATCCTGATATTAGTAGACAATTAATAATTTTCGGATTTTTCTCCAACAATTTAGTTAAAAATCTAAAAATAAACACATGTGGAAAATTAAAAAAACTATAGACGCAATTTTCTCAAGTATTTTTTTTTTAATTTCTGGTTTTTTAAAAAAATTAAAAAATTACTAGACCTCGAATAATTTTAGTATCATATTTAAATTAGATATTATTAAATAAAAGCAAAGAAATCTAAAAATTATTTTTATAAACATAAAAAAAAATTTAGTGATAGTCTAGTATCATGACTGGTCTTAATGTTACATGTAAACTCCTTTTAAAAATATTGCTTCCGGATTTTTACTAGTATTTGACTGTATATATTTGTTCATTTATTTAAATTATAAAATATCAATATATATTATACTACAGGACACAGCGATCTGATGAACATTTTTTATTTTTACATCAATGACATAATTTTCCATGTACATTAGTACCAGATTAGCCTACAGCTTTATCTCGAGTACGTCTTTAACTCCTTAGTAAGGACTTTAGATAAACTCTTCTTTAAACTATCCCTAAGTTTCTAATATCTAATTTTATAAAGCTAAAAAGTGACCAGTCGCGATTATAAATAATTATTGAAAACTTACGTCGGTTTGAATTATTAAATTTTAAGTGAGGATTTGCAATAAGTGCATAAGCAATAGATTTTATTGTTTTTTTTTTCGTTTTAATATTAATAGTAATTTACAGTCGTTATACATCACTCGACAAACCATCAATGTTAATTTTAGAAAATAATCAGAATAAGATCACTAAATTTCGCTCAGTTATCACAAAGCTAACAAATAGTACAAATGATTTTTTTAATAAATTTAATTTACGTAAATAATTTTTATTTCTTTAGCACTAAAATAAATATATTATTGACAATAACCACAGGAGTAGTAAAAAGATTAATAACTAAATGATTAAAATGTACACGGTTGGACCGCTTAACACTTTTCAAGTGCCACAACACAATTCATCTGTCCTCGTCCACTCAGAAGAATAATTACTTTAATTTAATAAAAAAATAAAGCATAAGCAGTTGAACAATAAATTGATCAAGTACGTAAAGCAAAGCTGATATGTCAGTCACAATTTTTTAATGTACGTTGACTAGGAACTCAATTGACGCCGATGACGTTTATTTATTATTAATATGATGAGTATTACAGATGATGTTAATAAATAATAATAATCAAATTATTAATAAATATACATGTATATACATAAATATCTATATGCATTTTAGTTATGACTTCACTTCATCTCCCTTCACTTAAAAAAATATAACTCGACGAAATATTCATTAGATAAATAAAGTTACACTCTATATAGCTTTAGTTTGTTTGTTACTTTTTTTTGTATTTATCATTTAGTAGATAAAGGGCTATTAAAAAAATACTATTAAATTTACCGATATTTCATTTCGGTATCATATTTTTTATTATTTATCAGTCATCCTTGGCTTAGCATCCAATATTCTTCATCTGAGTTTTTTATTCTACTTTGTTTAGTTTATTTTCCTTTATTTATATATATTATTTATAAACAAATTTAAGTTAAGTATCGAAGAAATTAATTGTCGTTTAGCATTTGATCAAATACTTTTTTTTTGAATCATTATCGTGTGAAATAATGAATTTAATGTGTGTATTAATTTTAAATGTTTAAATATAAAGGAAATAATTTCATTAAAAAAGATATGAGATTTTACATTTAATTTATAGCACAATGATTATATATATGTATAAATATATATATATATAGACTTTATAATTTTTAAGATATTAAGAAACAGTTTTTTTTTTGTTTTTAAATTACATTTGGCGTACACGGACAAATAATAACTTTAATTTAAGACGATTTTATCTCTTTAGCTGCGTATTTTTTTGTTTTATTATTATATTACCACATATAATAAATTAAACAACGAGCTTTATAATTTGAATGAATACAATGCAAGATTTTAATTAAATGTTTGCATATATTTTTTCTGCGACTAAAATTAATAAAAAAGTTAACTACTTTTATACTTAATTTATATTTTAATTTCATATAAATTTCATTGACAAATTCAGTTGCATTGTATTTTTACATAATTTCACAGAGGTATATGTAGTATGTTAAATGTTTACAATAATAATTAGCGATTAAAATAAATATATGATTTAATCACACGACACGTACGGTCGAATTTATTTTAAAAATTAAGCACTTACTAAATTCTATAAATATATTATATGTATTTATAATTTATATATAATAAGTTATATATTATATCAAACCAGTAATTTTTTTAATTGTCTTGGTGTTAATATAATTAAAATTAATGATATTAAATGTTCAAAATTTAAAACAGTGCCATAAAAATTTTATATTCTTTTTTCGAGTATCAAATTATTGTGCGTTTTACACTAAAATTGTATGGTGTTGAAAATAATAGTCAAGTTAATAAATGATTCAAATTCAAAGAGTATCTAGAGCACAAACCTTGAACGGGAATAAGTTAATTACTGTGTTTACTCAAAGTTTAATGGCCTTAATAAATAGACTTTAGCGAACCCATAGGGATCCTTTGATCTAAATAATTCTATTATTAACGTATAGTTAAAGCTTGTATGTCGTTCTGGTTATAGGTTTCATTTGATTATAAATTTTCCATATTAATCATAAACTAGTTTACAATTTTGGAATATCTAATTAACTCTATATAATATTATTGTTGTAAAATTATATTTTAATAATAAATTCATGCTGTCAATAGATAAAATGAAGTTAAAACTCGTACTGTGTCGTGTGAACTTTTAATCCAACTAATAAATGAAAACAAAGTTTAATAATTCACTTTTATAATAATAAATAATAAATTATTTAATAAACGTATACTTAAATTTAGTAAATCAGTCATATTATTTACTTCATATATAATAATTTGTATATTTTGTAATAATTAATTAGTAACATGAATGTATTTATTCATTTCTTGATCCTTAGTCTTTCTTCCAAAAATCACGTTATAAATTTAAGACACACCATGTAAATATTTTTTGTAAACGTAATGGTTTCAATCTTATTTTAAGTCAGAAATCTCCAGACCCGCGTTATTATTTTTTTTAATTACATTAGTAAAGATAATTGAAATTAAAAATAATATATATTAGTTATTTCTGTATAACTTGTTAACGTTAATCTGAAGATACCTGGACTTATGCAAATGAATCATAACTCATGACCATTATTTCTTGTTTCTTGTTTCCAACAGAATCATAGAGCGACGATTAATTGAATTAATAAAGCATGCGTTGAGGATAATTGAGATATCGTTGAGGTAGTGAGTTCATCATCGGGGAAAAGCTTACGAAGTCATCGCGGTTGTGACCGGTATAGAAATCGTTCCCCTAAAAGAGTTATTATTTTTATTTATTGGTATAATTCCTGATTAAGGTAAAAGTACTATTTGTGGCCATTGCTCCATTTTTAGACATTTAATTAATGAAAAAGTATAAAATAAAATTTCCATTGCAACAGTGTGACTAAAGTATCTGTACGCGTTTAAAAAATTAATTTCTTTGTGTCATTGCGTCTTTTATAAATTATTTTATTAAAATTTTTCAAGTATCCAAAACTACCCCGAAAGTGACCAATAGTACATTTACCCTATATTAATATTGATTAGCTCATAAATATAATACCCAGGAAAAATATAAGCGCAGATTAGAATTTTTTAAATTTGTTTATATTTTTGTAGTTTAAGAGCAAAATTTTTATTGAAAAAATTTTTTATCTTAGGAAATATTTACCAAGTGCAAAAATTCTTATCTACACCACATTCTTAATAGAAATTTCTACATTAATCCATAATTAAATTATTTATATGGGGGTGGGGGGACCCTAAAATTTTACAAAAAAAGTTAATTTTTTAAAATGTTTTTAAAGCATTTCAAAATCACTTTTGTAAATATAATTGAGCATTAATATTGCCTTAAGTACCCTTCCCTCCCCTGTATAAATAAAAAATAATTGATGTATTTATTATACCTGAGAACGTTTTCGTGCGACCATAAACCTTTTCTCAGATGGGTAATAATTGTGTTGAGGATACAATGAACCATATTGAGCTGCTCCGTACTGCGTATTTTCATAGGGAGGTACATACTGAGTGTTGTATTGTTCATAAGGATTAACTGGGTGAGTTCTTGGTATACCAATTTCCGAAGGTACAGCATCTGAGTTAAGATTAAAGTGGTGCGGAGAGTAAACAGGTTCTTCTAACCATGTACCAGCTAAAAAACGTTAATTTTAAAGCTAATTAACATCCGCACTAAGATAATGAAATCTAAATTAAATTATATAAATAATTACATCGTGGATCTTCATCATCCAGACCTGCAACGCTGCCATCATCTTCTATATTTTCGTATTCATCATTGCCGTAGTTCCTCCAGTTCCTAATGCAAATAATAAAAAAAAAATAAAACGTATTGTTTTATGTTACACAGACCTTTTAGTAAAAGATATAACAAAAAAAATGTGAAAAAAATGGTAATTTTATTTTATCTCATGATAAATTATGATAAGAAAAATTAAACAAATATTATTTTACCTGTTACGAGAGCTGTTTTCCCAAAGGGACAGCAAAGCTAAAAGATCTTCACGGTCTAGAGCTCGTTTATACCTTAATTCTGAATAAATAGGAGGGCTGTGAATAAAAAAAATAAAACATATTAGAACTAAGTAACAGCTTTCTTATTTATATTTTTATTTTTAAAAAATATACGACTATAAAAACTTTATGTCATTTATATTTAAAATTATACTTAAAAGTTTCTTGTGCATATATTTTATTTAATAAAACGTCAAATAAACTTTTAATGCATATTTTATTAAATAAGTTTTAATATTTATGTTAAAATAAAAATGTCAAGACTAAGTTGTGTCTTAAACGAAAGTTATAATCACATATTGATCTTTTAATATTTTTCTAAAATAAAAACAAGAAAATCTTATAATAAATTTTCATTTACAAGAACTAAATTAAATTTCAAAGAAATAGGAAGTAAACTTTCATTCTCTCTGGCGACAATATATATGGATATTCCCAAGAGAAACATTTTCCAATAAAGATTTGTTGCATTAAGCAAATTTTAATGGTAAAAATATAGAGGCAAAGCAAATGAGATAATATTAATGCATTTAGCGAGAGAATAATGCAGTAATATCTAGTATCTAGCATCATCTAGTTTATAGTTTGTGTAGAAAAACCGTAGAAGAGGAAAATTGGTTAATGTTGTTATCTGGCAAACTGCCGAGTCATCAGTAGTTCTCCTCTAACTGTGACCTAGTTTCCCTGGAAGCTCCATTCAGCTTTTCGCAGCAGACCATCCAAGTTCTATATAGCGACGAAGCTTAAAGCTCACTCTCCTATTTTCCCTTTCTCTCGTTCTATTTCCTTTGCGTCATGAGTATCGAACGCTCAGCCGCAGTATGCGGACTCAAACAGGATTCTATATACCCGTATACATCTGTATGCATTACAGCTACATAGCTTTCATTCTGTGACGAAGTTATCGAGAACAAGAGTGAGAGAGTAGAAAAAAGACAGAAATAGAGATAGATAACGTAAACATTCATATAATAAATTTTACTTTATTGTTCAAGTATCGAAGCCCATTACATTACATTCAATGTACTACCATCCTAGATCTGGTTGATGATGAACTACTCTAAAACTCTAGTTGACTTTGTCATCAATAATATTCGACAAAGTAATTGGATATTCAATTTTCATGAATGACGAGCATTGCGGCGCGCCAAGAAATTGACTTTGTGTAGTAGAATATATAGGGTGTAATTGATGTAATGTGAGATTCAATTGAATAAGGAAGTAAAAATGATTGATAAGTTTACCTAAAACTCCAAAAGTATTATTCCCAATTATTTCTATTTATATTTCTTTATTTATACGTCTATTGAATTATTAAGTCTGACCTCCTGTTGACTTACTCTACGTGTCTCGTTGTCTCATGACGACTTCCATGATGGGATGTTAAACATCAAAAATATCAAGTTGTCATGATATAAAATTATACGAGCTGATGATATTTTTAGAATATAGTAATAAATAAAAATGTTTGCATTGATAAAATAGAAAACGATGATTTGATAGATTATTGTTATGTGGGTGAATAAGTCTGTCGAATCGTCATCATAACTTTAGTAAATGTCATGTTGATTCACAATATTGTTTTGTCAGGATATTACCTGGTGTATTGAATACAAAACATGTGGAAAATTCAATAGACCGACTTCAAAGAGAATAATGAAGAAAACAAAGACAGAGAGAGTTAGAGAAAGAGAGGGCTGTAGTAGTTGACACAGTTGACAGATGATACGGTCAAAGCGAAAGGGCGGTGGCAGTAAGAACAGATCAATCGACCTCTCTACAAATTCAAACGACCGTGCAGTTGAATGTCAATCTACAGGTGGGCTTCTGCAAAGACTTTCTTTACTTGACACTTACTAAGCATGACAGTAATGTTCATTAAACATAAATGAGATGTCGTTGAGAATAAAAAGGAAAAAAAACTCTTAATGGCTTTTACTTTGATTCTTATTTAATAACTTTTCAAATTAATTTCCCTTGGCTTTTTAGACTTTATTATTATTATCATTGTCATTGCCGCGATAAATTTTCTTTATTTTTTACTGTATAATATAGTTCATAAAAATAAGTACTTGGCAATAATGCCAAATGGAATAACAAGAAAAATAACTTACCTTCGTTTTGCTTGAGCTAAACTGGTACGCTGAGTACTCCGGGTGGTTGCGGGTGGAGGAGAAGCTGTTGTTGCTGATGGAGGTGGAGTTGATTGCGTTGGGCGAGCTGTAGATGAAGGACTGGAGTTATTGTTACTTCCGGCTTTCTCGGATCTTTTACGACGGTCTTCTCCGTAGTTAAAGTACCGTGGGTACGGTGGAATTTCCCAGTTTCTTGGTAAATCATCGTTGACCTCATTCATCATTACCTTGCCGTATCTTAATTAATTCAGCAAACAACAAACAGAAAAACGATTTATTTAATATTAAGTCTAACAAATCAAGTTAATATTTCAAACAATAATATTTAATCATAATATTTACAGATAATTTTTTTCGTAGGGTGAAAGATTGTCACGTTCAAACAGTGGGTTCAAGGGTTGTTTGTAGTCACTGAATCCCTCTTCATCAGATAAAGCTGCCTTTACATCTTCAAATCCTGAAGCTCCAAGTGTCCCTGATAGTAAATAAAAAAAAAATTCAATTTAATTTTATACTCTCAGCTAATTATTTAATTAATCAATTTAATTAGTCAACTAACTTTTTTCAACATTTGCTGACGCTGCTGCTGCTACATTATCAATTCGTCGGTTTTGTTGGTTTCCGAACATCAAAATTTCTTGCGTTCGCTTTGCTGTAATTCGTTGTAGAAAGATATTTAATTTTAATTAATTAATCATCACTGAGGATTATTATAAGCAGTTCTGAAATAGTTACCTTTAGGTCGCATAATTTGATCAGCTTTGGTAACATCTTCCAATAATCCAGTAGCTAATGATTCAACTGCTACGACAACGATTCCCACGCAGAAAAGCCGCGTCCGAAAGAAGGTCATCTGCAAAATAATTCATAAAGTTTTAATCGTATTTATAAAATATAAATTCATATTAATCTATATCATGAAAAATAAATAACGAGGGACAAACAATACGCTAACAAATTCTCTTTACTTTTGTATTCATAATTATAATCCGCTTTAATCTAGTGTATTTAAAATTCGCATATATTTTATATTATTCAGAGAAATATTGAGATCAATGAACTGACTCGGAAAAAAAAAAATCGTACGAGTTTAAATGTAAAGCTTGAATTCAGACACTTGTTGCCTCGAATAAGCCCATAGGCAATTGCATGAAAAAATTATTTACGAATGACTACTGCGCTAAAAAAAAATCAATGAAAGTTTTATGAAAGAAAATAAAATAAATAAATATTTAAAAAATAATAAAGTAATTAATAAATATAAAAGTAAATTTAACAAATACCTCGTCGAGTTTTCTGAAGAGTAAAAACTAAATAAATATTAGTTTTGTTGTGATACTTGTTTAGTTAAAATTAAATTTTGTCGAGATCACTGAGTAGTTGGTGGAGTATCTCCGTATTCTACGGTGGACAATCCAGAAGTGAGCCAACACCTCTCGTGATACAAGTCCCGGGTAGCAATGGGGTGCTCAGGGCAAATGAGAGGCGGAAGCCGTGTAGGTGGGTACGGTCGATCAACCATCCCTACTCTGATATCCCCTCCAGTCACCAGCATTCATCGTCATCCCCTTTTTTTTATTTTATCTCGATTTTTTACTTTTTTTTTAATTTTCTTTTTGTTGATATTTTTTTTTTCTATGTGAAAAGACTGTTAAGAATAGTGAGAAAAAATACCAATATATATCCTTGACTTGGTACAATTCTATTGTATTCTTTCAACACTTATCATCTTAGAACATTCGTATGTCAGAAAAAGTGGATACGAGATATAAAACATTTTTATGATTAATATACTATAAATATAAGTAATCGTACTTGAGAGCTTTGAGTAAAAAAAAAATGTAAAAGCTTGATTTTGAAAGTTCATTAAAGCAAAAGTAAGCAATTAAGAGTACAGTAAAAAGCAATGTATAAAGATCTTGATTAAAAACTGCAGTGTAAAATTATTTTTCATTCATTTTATGGCTACTTAAGCTGGTAATTATGGACATAACTAGAGGCATTAATGAAAGTATATAAAAGAAGAAATATTGCGATCAATTAAAACTGAACTAACATTTTATTAAAAGATTTTAAATTTTAAATTAATATTTGATAGGTTTAATTTAGAGATTAATAAAAAATTATGGCATAACAAATAAAATTGCTGACGTAATTCAAGTCGAATTGAATAAATCTTGCTTAATATGGAAACTATGAATTTATATGATTTAAAATTTGAATATGAAACCAGTGAGAAGGAGGGATGAACAGAAAAGGAGGGAGATAAATTGATTCAGGAGTAAAAACAAAGATTTGACCCGACCTGAGTTCCCCTCAATCGCTTTACTCAGTATACCGAGTTCTACTTGTCTTGTTTTGTAAAGACTAGCTCTCTTTATCTTTTACTCCCTTTTTATGTTTCTTATACCTCCTAACAGTAATATCACCTCTACAGTGAACTAAACGCCCACGTGACTCAATACACAGCTTTAACGCCCACGTTGTCGCCACTCTGTTCTCATGAGCCGAATTCGGTGTACATGAGTACACATATCAAGAGAAAAAAGCTCCTATTCTTTTCCTGTACACCACGACAGCACATACTTATTTTTTCATTATACATGTACACCAGTTTTTATTGTTTTCTTTTTCATTGATCCTTCTTGATTAACTTCCCCCTAAATTACTTTCTCTTGAAAATATTCTTGAAAAAAAAAATTATTTAATCGTTTAATTTTAATGGATAAAAATAATTCAATATTCTCCATTATTTTATTTTCGTATTAATAAACGATAATTACTATTAGTTGAATTTAATGAGTATTAATTTGTAGAAAAAAAACCAGGTAAAAAAAAAAAAAATAAATTGAAATTATCAAAACATTATCAGAATAAACGAAAAGACTTTAGTGGGTATTATAGATGATGTGATGGTCTGGAATAAAAGATGAAAAACTAAGAGGAAAAAAATGGGGTGAAAAAAAGCTTGTGGAAATTTTGTATCTCCTGATTTCCCTAGCATCAGAGTAGCATAGCCCAGTAGTCCCAGTCTTTGCGTGGGCGCGAGCACTATAGAATACGCGGGTGCGAGGAAGAACAGAAGAGAAGAGAGAGAAAAAGGGAGAGACGATGAGACTGAATAAGAGAGAAAGAGTGAAGTTGCGTGGGCTCAGGGGGTTGTTGAGGAGAGTTGAGAGTAGAGGCCAGAGGATAGACGGAGAATGGAAGAGGTCGTTGGATACGAGGGGTGAAGTAAGAGGTAACCATTGACGTCACCCGTTGAATTGTTGGGTAGCGAATCAACGTTGCCACATGTTTTGTATTACTTCAAATCATCTTTGCTCGTCAAAGGACTCTCTTTCTCCCTGATGCTTTACTGTACTGTTCGAAGGGTGCGATAGGTGAAGATAGCGATGAAAAGAGCACCTTGGCTATATATTTACTACCATCTTAAAGGCAAGAGGAAATAAAAAAGACGTAGGAGTATCATCTGTAAGACGGTATGAGAGTTTACTTGAAGGAGCTTGAAAATGTATTTCCTACAGTGACATGATCCTTTAGTAATTTTTGTCGACAACCATACGACATTTTATTTACCCTCTTACTCTAAAGGGATCGTAGTTTACGTATCTCATATTACTGTTGTTTGACACAAACTTGACGTGGTTATTTTTTTTATATTGAATTCCGCTACTCTGTTTTATGACATTCCCTCTTCTCTTAGACTTCCGTATTACTTTTATGGATTTAATAAAACTATATATAATATATTTTTTTTACTTTAACCTCTACTTCTCCCTTCATTAATTTTATTCAGTTGATAAAAAAAAAAAAATTAATAAACATCTTTACTCCTTATTTCTCTCTTCTTTTTTTTTAAACTATAATTGCACACTTTGGCTTATAACTTTTTTTCTTGAGCAGATAAATAAATGGATATTTTAAAAAACTAATTGAAAATATACTGGTCACAAAATAATAGGAAAATATATGGTTTTGGAATCTCATGAGCTTTTGTCGTTCTCATGAGAGTTGTTTATAGTTGAATATTTCATTGTATTATTATTTTTTATCTTCTGGAGCATAAAGTACAAAATGTAAAATATAATGAAGTAGAAAATTTTCCAAGTACTTGCGCACAGAGAACATCCATACTATAGATGCTAAGTTTCAACAGCCATGTCAGATGGCCTTTGAACGTCAGCATCACCAGCAGATCGATGAAACAGTCCACTAGCTCTCAGGCTGCGTAGTAAAGGCCGCCTGTTGATATGAGGGCTGAGATTCATTCATAAAATACTGTAAAATCCTCTGCCAATTATTTTGCGTATTGTTTTCATCACATGATGATTAATAGCTTTTTGTTTACAATCATGGACCAGTAAGCTTTTCATATTTGATGAATGTTGAAAATAAATAAAATTTCAATCTAGGTCAACAGTAAAATATATATTATTTATTTTCATAAAAAAATATTATAATAAAAGACCAAACAAGAATGTAGATCTAAAACCGGATGTATTTTCAAATGAGATATGCTGATATACTCTATGTAAATGCTTAAAGTTTTTTGTTCATTTTTATTTTATAAAATGACACACACTTTAACCTTATGAATATATACAATATATATAATGTTGGATATTCATATGAAAATAAAAAATGAAGAAATTTTATTTCACGAATAAAAATAACGTTTTTTCGTTTTTTTTGTTGTAAAATTTTATTATTTACAAAATCGAGGTTTTTTTTACTCGTGATTGTTGACTTATTATTGTTATTATTTTTTTTTTAATTGTTCATAAAAGCTTATTTAATGTGTAGGTTTTTATGACACAATTTTCTAGAAAGCAAGCTCTCGTATTTTTTTAGTGAATTACAATAAAATTTATAAGTATATAAATATATTTTTATTATTATGATTGAGCGAATTCACTCAATATTCGACATCAAGCTAAAGCTTAACTAGTTTCAAAATGAATTGTAATTTAAACTTTAAAAATTTCTTTTTTTTTTTTTGTTATTTAATTCTTCTGTTTAATAAGAAATACTAGTACTTACTGAAAATAGCTGACATCTGGTGATTTGTTAAATTTGATGAGTGTGAATGTAACTGACATTTAAGAATTTTTTAAATTTTTGAATAAATAAATAAAACATGAGTAAAATAGAAATTCAAAAATGCATATGTATAGATAGTTACAAAATGAGCGTGCGCATTTTTCAAAATTTTATTATTTAAATTTATTAATTTATTAGTAATTTTCTGATTTTTTTTTCCATCAAATCAATTACAAAAAAAGAAAAACTAAAAATATGCACATGTAGAAAATTTAAAAAACTCCAGGTGCAATTTTTTAAAATATTTTTTTTTTATACTTACTATTAGTACTTATAATTATTAGATCAATTGAAGTATATGTGTTTACATAATTTCAAAGTCTACTTAACCGACTGAAAAAAGAAATTTAAAGTGTTTATCGATCGAGGAAGGTTTCAAATTTCAATCTCAGCGTCACATTCCTTCTGTTATTTCATATAAGCAAACACGAGCTCGTGTAATTAACCATCGTAAGCTTGTAAATAAAATTTATTTAGGGAATTTATTATTAAATTATAATTTAGTAAGTCATTATAAGTCTAATAGCTATTGATAATTATTAACAAAAGTAAAAATATCAGTTATATCGGATTTCCGCTGTAAAAACACGTGGTGGTGCAGACATGAGAAACTTGAGAGAATTCGAAACAAAGGACAAAGAAAGCCGTTGGTAGTTGCGTCATTTACCAGACATACAAAAAAAAATCTGAACAAAGGGCTTCGAGCTGTAAATAGTTAAACGTTTAAAACAATTGTATTTTTGTTTAGTTTCTTATTGTTTATTTCCAAACAATGCAGAAAGAAACGGAATCCGTAATTTGTCCTTATGATAGAAATCATATTATAGATCGATCAAGATTGCAAAGGCATTTAGTTAAATGTTCAAAGGTAAATTTATTATATTTTAAACTAAAAAATATCTATTTTTATTTATTTTAATTTTAATTTTATTTATTGGTTAGAATTTTCCACCCAATTACAAAGAAACGTGTCCATTTAATGCTACACATTTGATGTTTGAGTCGGAATTAAAAGCGCACATCAAAGATTGCCCGGATAGAAAATATATCGATCATGATCATTTCCGTATGTATTACTTTTATTGACAAAATTTTTTAAGTCGTGTAAAAAAAAATCAGTCCAAAAAGTTCGGCATGTGAAACTTTTAGACTTGAGACAGATTAGAACTTCGAACGGAATTTTTTTCACGCGGGGATTAATTGATTATTTATTTATTGTGATTGTTGTATTAGGTTTTGTGTTGAAGAATCATGGATCTATAAATTCTTGCCCGCCTTCTGTTGCTGAAAGTAACATTGATCATTATGATGAATCTTGGAATGACTGTTTATCAGACACTTTCAGTGCTAGTGTATCAATTGTCAGTAATAGTTCATTGGCATCAAGGTAATTTACAAATTAAAATTAATATATTTCATTTTATTTACAATGAATTTTCATAATAATCACATTCCAACAGTGTTACAAAGACATTGAGAAACCCTAAGGGACGTTCGGAAGTTTTTATGGTGGACCTGACTGAGGAGTCAAATGCTGAAGATGTTGATTCTGTTGCTAGTTCTGCATTTGTCAATGGCCGTGGTAAATTTATGCAGAATCCAAAAACTAAAAATCTACCAAAAGTTGGTAGACGTTTGAAACCAATTACTGATGATTTGGAAATCGGCGCATCAGCAATAACTGACGTTGAAGATACTGAGTCTGTTATAAATTTCGGTAACGGTATGGGCCGTGGAATTGTTCATTCGATTGGAAGAAAACTTAATAGTAGATATGATAGTGATACTGATGACTCAAGATCTACTATTAGTACAATTGGTCGTAGACCAATAAGACGCTAATTATTTTTTCGAGACAAATAATAAATAAACGTGTATACAAAGTAAACCAGCCAGCCGCTAGCACCCATTTTTCTTTAAGAACTATTTTTTATATATTTACATGTCATAAAAAAGTTAACCTTTTTTTTACTGGTTTTAGAATAATTAAAAAGTAAATTTTCAGCAAAATACCAGTAGTCACCTACCATTTATATTCCATAAAAGTAAAAATTCAATGAATTTAAAATAACTGTCTCTAAATCATTATATTAATAAAATATATATAGGGTTGGTTATTGATAGGGGACTGGCAGTCGGGTACTTCTCTAAATCTTCTATTATTTTTTTTTAGAACAACATTATTTTTCCTTTTTTTTATATGATTAAAATAACCATTAATTTGATAATCAAAACTATCAGAAATATATGTCAAAGTATTACCAAACAAGTATTTTTATGATCTCAGCGAGCTTAAGAGTTAATGAGAAATTAACATAAAAGATATTTATTTAGAGTAAATATATACTTGAAATTAATTAATTAATTTTCCAATATAAGTTAATATACTAGTGTTAGACTTGTTACATGAAAAAAGTATTAATAATTAAACTCTATTGCATTATTTTGAATGATTAATAACAAATAGTATATATCATTAATTCAAACGGTATCTATATTATTAATTCATATATTTTGATAATAAAATATAATAAATACAAGACATAAATTTCGATATTTTTTATTTTACTTACATTCTTGAGATTACATCTTTAAGCATCGATTTACACTTTTGTATCCACCCGTTTGACAAACCACTTTATATTTAAATGGACACGTCATTCGGGTGACTAGAGCTACATTGCAACGCTCATGATTAATAAAATACAGAATTGTCTTTGCCATACTACAGTATTGTCACATTTCGTTATATTATTTGAAGATAATTAAAATTTCAAGATAAGACCATTCTCAAACAGTCCCTCACACTTTAAAAATTTTCAATGACAACTGTCAGGTGTATCAAAATTTTATTAATTAATTAAAAATAATTGAAGCATTAATTGTCAAAAGGACCACATAATTGCGATTTTACTGAGATATTATTTTTAAAAAATTACTTACAGTTGATATGATTTGGGAGCTAAAAGAAATTCGTTAAATGAACTTTAGTAAAACCTCGGTCAATTTTATAATTCAAATTTTCAAATCTTGTAGGCTAAAATGTATTCAAAAAATTCTATATCGCGGCAAAATTGTCTTTTTTTCAATTAAGGTTTTGATTTTTTTTTTTAATTAATAAAATTTTAATACATTTATGACAGTTAAGTATTTGAATATTTTTAAAAAGTGGGGGGGGGGGAGGGCTGTCTGAGAATGCTCTTAATCATTAAATTGAATATACAGATCTAGGGCCAGTTTTTCAATCCAAGTTTAAGTTATTATTACATTTATATATTTACAATATATAGATATACTAGCAATAATAATTTAAACCCGATTAAAAAAACTCAAATTGAAAAACTGGACCTTAAATATTTATTTAAAAAAGTTAAGTGACAGTAAATACTATAAAATTTTTTTACATACAAGTGTCAATGTTATTATTTTATTAAAATAAAATTTATAAAATTTGTCATTACATTTTACATAAAACACTATTAGGTTTACCTCAATCGATGTAAAAAATTAAGTACAACCTAATAGTATTATTATATAATAAATAAGTACGAACCCACATATGTTCATTGACTGCCTTTCACCAATAGTAATAATAATATATTATCACCTAATCTTTGTAATTAGCTTAAGAATTAATAAATCTTGTATGATCCATTGCCATGGTTTTATTAATTAAACATTAAATATATTCATTATTGATACTTATTAAATAAAATGATACACATAAATAAATAATAAAACGATGAAATAAAATAACTGATAATTTGATTACATATATAATCCTAAATGTGTTACCTCTACAATCTTTTTTTCTATTCTTCACTCCGTTATGAGTATGAATTTCCTATTACATAATATCGTATGACAATGAAAATTATTAATATTATTATAAATAATTTTTTTATGTATTTAATTAATAATGCGGGCGATTGAGTCATGTAAAAAAGTTATCGCAAAAGCATCAGAAGTAGAGTATACGACTTAGGATATTATGCATCACATTGGCATCAGATTTGCCGAGTAATTTAAATTTATCCAGTATTTATTTATTTTTATTTATTATTATAAGATCTCTTTTACTTTCACAGTAGCTACCCATTAAAAAATTTCATTAAAATAAAAATAATGTTAATTACAATTGATATTGATGTGTGTTTAAATTATAAATATGGAAGAGGCTTCACAAGAAGACAAGCCACGACATACAAAATACCAAGATTACTATTTAATCTCGCCGTTTGTTTAGGCACACTTTGTATTGTATGTTGGCTGCGAAATTGTTTCTCTATTTTGAAGGCTTTTGGTAGCGTTATTATTGGCAAAAGAAACCACAATGAATATCGGAATGCCCATACAGCAAGTGTTATGTAAGGTGCGAACAGTAAAAATTGATATAAAATATGTGAGGCTGTATGTCCAATAAGTATCGCAAGAGTAACAATTCCTGCTCGTCTATCGCTTTCTAAATCTCGTGTATTATTGCTGTGTAAAATAGCTTCGGTATTCAAAGCTAGTGGTATCGCATAATAAAAAGTTCCCCATTGAATAAAACCAGTTTGTGCCATAAAAGCAAATAAAACGGATATAGGACCGAATATTACAAGTATTATAACATCACCCAGTGCTATATACTTCAAGCCAATACCTCCAGTATAAAGAAATGAGGATGATAACCCGCCAAAGAACACCAATGCCAGATGTTCCATTTTAGCTGGCGATATCATTGCCAATAATACAAAACCAAGACATCCTACTGCGTATAAAAATGTTCCTAATGATACTAACTCATCTTTAGACAACAAATGATCAACTAATATCCTGTCGTCGCTTTTACCACTGCTGTCAACACCCTTTATGTAATCAAAATAAGTGTTAACAACATTTCCAGCTCCATGAACTGATATTATTGTGCCCAAGGTCAATACAAATAAAATAAAACTGAAACTATCCCAACCAGTTAGTCGGTAAGCCAACGCAGAGCCCAGAAACGTTGGCATCAACGATGCGCTCAGTGACCACGGTCTCACTGCTAAGAAATACGAGGAGAATTTCATCAAAGGTGAATTAAGCGTTGATGATGATAAGGAAGCACCATTTATGTTGCTTGTACAAGTCTTTGTATTTCCTGTGTCTTTATTTGAACTCATTACTCCATTTGACATCATGATTTTGTCTGAAAAAATATTTATTATCAACTATTTTTTTTTTTTCAGTCCGTATCCTTAACTTATTTTACTCCAACAACTTAAATTCAATAAATAATAACTAGAGAAAAATAAAAATAAAGTAAAACAGACTTATGTCATTTTAAATTTATCAGCTAAAAGCCCGAAGAAATATTTATTTTATTAATAAATAAATAAGTTATGATAATAACAATGAAAAAAAAAAAAATAAATAATTGATATATTTATTTTTAGATGCATGTAATATAATAAATAAAATAGTATGCTCACCTTTTAGCCAGCAGGTCAAATGTGAAAGTTAGGTTAAGAAAGCTTCCATATCTCTCGACTAAACATTTCGTTTGTGTGCATCAGTCTAGGTGTCTTGTACACCTTTTCAAAATAATTTACAATTATTCAATACAATAACATTATTTTAATTGAACTATTTATAAGTCTATTATCATAAAACTCAAAATAATAGTAAATATATACTAAAAAATGTTGATGACGTGTGTTCGACCGTTGGTACACAGCGCTATCTGACACTTTAAAAATTCTTTTCTCTCATTAGTCGTCAACACACGTGTATTTTGCGCAGGTAAATTGCATGATATTTTTTTTGTTGGCGGTTAATTTAAATAAATGGTACTGAAGTTAGCCGAGGTCTCATAATTTTTTGATTTTTTTCAAATCGATAAATTGTAAAAAAAATAATATTTAAAAAGAAGCGCGCCAATAGTTTTTAAAATTTTCTGTCAACTTCAGGATCATTTAAATAATTAAATAAATAAAAAATTAAACAATTCTATAATAAAAATTAATTTCAATATCAAAGTCATATTCTTTATTATAAAAATATTAAATACAACAAGTTTTTATGAAGTCAAATATTAATTATTATAATTATTTTAATAATACTTCAAGTTTAGTTCATTTTAATTTAACATAAACTAAACCAAGAGTTATTTTCCATGATTTTTTTTCATCACCGACTTTTATTTAATATATATATTTATATATATTTCAATAATCGCACGAAATAATAAGTAATTGCAATAATTTTATGTCAATAGTATTAATTAATACAATAGAACTTAATTATACATCAACTTTTTAGTGAAAAAAGTATCACGACATTAGATATAACAGAAGTTTTTTTTTACATCTGAGCTCTAAATAAACTTCAAACTTTTATTTAAATCAGTAAAGTAAAATAAAAAAATGTAAAGAAAAATGATCTCAATAATTTAGTATAAGATAAGAGACTCAGTATCCGATCAGGTAACTAGCAGTCGATCACTCATGTATTTGTATATATATAATTACTAAATATACAAACAAATTCATGAAGGGATCGGGTACTAGTTTCCTAATCGGGTAATAGGTCTATTACATTACGAGATAAATAAAATAAAAGTTAATAATTTAAATTAATATAAGAAAAAGTGAAATGAAAAGAAAAAATTATTTAATTAAATTTTCTCGTTGATGATGTTCTTCTGAACTAATATGATTACGCAGATTAGATATTCCATATACTATTATTCTACACAACTTACACTCAATAGCTTCTCCAAGATGGTCACGGTAACTCATTGATGCCAACGACTTCAATTCAGCCAAATGTTCATTCATCGTTTCTTTAAATTCATTTTTTTCGTTCAACTCCAATGCCAAGTGAAGATTAAAGACACCTGGTTTTGCAGAAGCAATAGCTCCAGGTTTTAAAAATAATTCTTTTTCATAGCGACACCAGCGTGTACGATCCAAGTCGACTTCCGATTTAATTGGTTTACGTTTCTGGTAAATTATTTTAAAAAGAATATCTTTAATTCGATGTTGACATTGTAAAGTATCTTCATCAACTTCCTGGTTACTTTCATCGTAAAGAATAGCAGCATTCATATAATGTCGCAATTGATTAATAAGTTGTAAATCATCCATTGTTATTTCAACATCGAATGGTATTGGCATGTCATGCTCTGGAAAAAGGCTATCCTGGGTTTTTTCGTCGTATCCTAAACCACAAAGAGCACCAATATACTGAGTGCCATATGAATTACGCCTGAGCTCAATTTGCGGCGCGAATATCAAACACAGCAATGGAATCAACCCTGGAATACTTGGCATCAGTGTCGTATTGTATAATGTCAGATTATGATTAATAGCACTTTCATTAATTGAACCAGCAATTAGTAACTTCGGTTGAGGATCCACAGGATTGTCATCTAATATTATTGAATTAACGGATGTGTCACTGATATTTACTTTACGTCCTATTCCAGCAACTGTTAAACTGGATACCTCAACTTCCAGAGGTGAAAAAGGCCCTCGCAATTTCACAGAGTTAGAACATTCACTTTCGGGTGGAGGTTCAGGATAAACATCAATGATACTGCTCTGATTGTACTGCATCCGTTCGTGATAGAGCTTAACGCCAGCCGAAAATTCTTTAACTTGTTGTCGCAATTCATGATTTGATTTTGACAGGAAATTTTCTTCACGATAATCAGCGTAACCTTTCTTGATCAAATAATTTCCTACATTTATTTTTTCCCCGTGTTCAGTGACGCAAATTAAATTCAACGATACAACACTGTTGACAACGGAATAAATTTCAACTCGTTGTTCGATTGAACGTTTCAAAAGGTCCTGGAATGATTGAATAGCTTCTTTAGACCAATTGCCAGTCAAGTTGTTCGAAACAGATGGCTGAATATTTGCGAGGACGCATTCTAATGCGAGAGCTGGTAAATTGGCAATTTGATTATCATCAGGCAGAAGACGTAAATCGTGAAGAGCAATACGTTGGTCAAATCCATAATCTACGAAAAAAACTTGAACAAATTTATTTTGTTTCGATTTCATAGACACTGACTGAATTTCAGCACGACAATAATTAACTTGCTTGGTTTTTGTTACCCATGGAGCTAAAACTATAGATCCAATAGCAGGCGGTGAAGTTGGCGCTTTTAAATTCTGTTGCGGGTTCATTTCTTCGATACAAGTTTTTATCACTGAATTATGCTGTACTGTTTGCGTGCATTTATGATGAGCCCAAAAATGTCCTGGATCCAAGTATCGACATACCGAAATTGTTAATTCGGTTTCATCTAATTTAGGTAATTGTGGCCGTACTCCACTTGTCGGTAATTCAGTAGATACAAACTTATTACTGATAATATTAGTTGGTGCTGGTTTATGGATTCCAAGTTTTTCAGCTAGAAGATTTGATTCTTCGGATTTGAGCACAGGTATCTCAACTTTTGGACAAACACAACGCATTTTCAATGCACGGTAAATAGCTAGTGGAATTTGTCCAGGTCCTTTACTAGCATCTTGATTGTCATCAATTTCCCTTTTATTAAAATGTATAAAGACACGATTAGAATTATCAAACTGTACTTTAACATTTTCAGAACTGTAGCTTGAACATATTTTAAATGCCTGTTGTAAATGTCGCGCGTAAAGTGGCCCTGGTTGATCAAAAGGCCATCCTTGTAAATAAACCGTTTTAATAGGATCCAGTCCGCCAAGTAATTTCATAGCATTACTTTCATCGTTCTGCGAGTGCGTTACAAAGTAATGGGGATAAAATCCACCTGCAATTACTAATTTCAATACGAAATAACGTTCTTGATCAATTAAATTAACTTTTTTAGCACCAAACGTCTCTTTGATACCCATTTTTCCTAATCTCTGTGTTATATCTTTGACCATGGCATCAACTTCACGCAGTACTCTTACTTGCAAGCAGTTTGTACGTGCCCAGGCTTTTTCGTCTCTGTCAGTTTTAATACGACCTGATGTCTTCTCACGCATCCATACATTGAAAGCGTTTAAAAAAGCAATAGCATCACTGTACGTGTACTGTGACCACATCAATTTGGCATCATAAGACTTAAGTTTAAGTTGAAATGGCGAACTAAACATGTTTTTCACAGCCATACTTGCACCAATGATAATTGCTTCTCTCAGTACGCTAAACAAATGACCAAGTACAATCATCTTTCCAATGTGAATGTCCATAGGAAGTGAAGCCATAATGCGACCGAGATCCGTTAACTCTCCATCTAAATTATCGTCTTCATAACCAACCAATCCTCCGGCTTCTTTAAGCAACAATACTGTACGAGCAAGATTTGATAAATCAGGCGGGTCTAGTGCGAGTGCCAGCAGAGCTTTAGGTGATCCAAGATCAATTATCTTAGATCGTAGAACAACTTGTTCAAGCGGTGCTCTAACTATTTCCGGTGAACATTCAGCCGGCAATTTATCGTAAAATTGTTTCGGCACCAGTCGGTAAACTCTTCCATCCATGACACGACCAGTTCTACCAGCTCGTTGTTTACAATTAGACTTACTGGCCCACGTGAGTTCTAAGCACTGGTAATTGGTGTGTGGATCTGTTGTCAGCTGCTTAGTCAAGCAAAAATCTATTACGTATTTAATGTCTGAGACAGTAATACTACTTTCAGCAATGTTGGTTGATAAAATAACCCGACGATAATCTTTAGGCGGTAATGTAAATACTTTTTGCTGCTCTTCATTTGTGATTGATGAGTGAAGAACGACAATGTCCCACTTGCATTTTTGTAGCTTTGGACTTTCCATGTAATTGTGCATTTCTTCAATTTCATGAATACCTGGTAAAAATACCAAAATTCCTGGTCGATGAAAATCTGTACTTGCACTCGTACTTTCTGAATTCTTGTCAATTTCATCCATTATTCCCATTAGCCGACAGGCAAATTCCATCATTTCTTGTGTCACTTTGGGCTCTGACAGTTTCACTTCTGGTATTGGTCTTAATGAAAGTAAATCATCAAGATAGTACTCTTTGATTTGAAAATAATTACTCTTAGCAACATCAATTGTTGTAGCTGGTGTCAATGTGTTTCCTACATAAGATGAAAAATAGTTTTCAAATTTATGAACATCAAAAGTTGCGGACATCAGTATTATCTTGACTTTGTGTGAATTTAAATATAAAAGCTTCCGAATTACAAGTAATAAAAAATCCATATCTTGATCACGTTCGTGAATTTCATCGACAATTATGTGTGTGAAATCAGTTAGCGTTTTCGTAGTAATTAACCTTTGAAGCAGTACACCAGTTGTACAGTAAGTTAATCGAGTATCTGCTGATACATTACTCGACAAACCAACTTTGTATCCTACAATTGAACCCAATGGCCAATCTCGTTCCTCGCTAACACGTTTAGCAATACTCAAAGCAGCGATTCTTCGTGGCTGTGTCACTAAAATTCAAATTAAATCAGTTTATTAACATTTAATTATTTATAATATAATTAAACAAATACATATAATTAATTAATACCTATAATATTACAGGGTTGTTTCCTTTTGAAACAATAATCCATAATGAATTGAGGTACTTGAGTTGTTTTACCGCAACCGGTTGGTCCCTGAATTATGGTTACTGGTTCGGCAGCAATAGTAGTAACTATTTTTTCTTGTTTTGTTTTAATTGTCATATTTGCCTTTGGTGTATAAGCTAAATTGTAAGTTTTGTAGAGACGTAAAAGTTCTTCAGTCTTTTCATCATCAGCAGGCGTTTGTTCTGTTGCTATTGACACTTGTTCAAAACTACTTTCATCATTGCGAAAGAACTTTGAAGCCTAAAATGTAAATTTAAGTAAAAAAAAATATTTTAACAAAAATCCAACTACTATATAATTATCAATACTTATTATTTTTAATATTTAATAAAAAAAAAATACCTCAAAAATTTGATCGCGTTCTTTTTGAATGTATTCTTCAACATAATCAGTCCCACTGTCGATTGTAGGAGCAAGTGATTGCATACTACCACTCAATGAACAATTTCCAATACCTCTCGAAACTGGTGATCGTTTTCGAGCACTTCGATGTATCTTCCAAGGCTTCATTATTTTGGTACCATCAAAAAAATCTAATGGATTTGCCATCTTGAAGATGAACTCTTCACCTAGAAAAAAATTATATTTTGATTTTAATATTAAATTCAACTACAAATAATTATCAATTATCTAGCGACTGCGGCAAACGACCCAATTATTGACACTTTATTTTATTTACTTCAACATCTTTAGAAGTTATAAATATTTTGATATAATTATTGGAATATGCAGACTATCATATAAATTATATTACATATCTAAGTGATCGTATAAAATATTCTAGGGTAAACTACTGATTTTTTATTTTTTGAGAAATGAAAAATTATAAAAAAATTATTTCATAAAATTACACTTATAGTTTTTTTAATTTTCTACATATGCCTTTTTTTTTAAATATAAAAAAATTCGAAAATTGTTATATTGTCTTCGAACTTCAGGATCATCATCAGTTTATTATAAAAACTAAGTCTAGCAATCATTCTTCATACTTTTATATACCGGATAAATTTTTTAAACTTATTTACATATTCTGTAATAATTAATACGACTAGCCATGTAATTTATTACAAACATCAACAATAAAAACAATCGATTGGATAAAAAAAATTATCGAATAAAATAATGAGTTGAAAAAATCAGTCAGTTAATATTATTTAAATATTATATCAATTATACTTCTTAATATCAATAATTGAGGCCTTTGTTGTAACTATTTAGCTAGTATATGCTATTTAAATGAAATAAATGCGATTCAACCACGAAAAAATGATAGCCGGCTTACAAAGAAATACAGGCGCTTTAATAAAACTTACTGCGTAAAATTTCATATTAATTACGATAATTAAATAATTATAATTTTTTAAATATTATAATAATTAAAACATTTTTTTAATTACTTACTTCACAGGAACAGTGTCTAAATCAATAGGAAAATTTTTTTATTTATCAAGATCAATGAGACAAAGAGATCAATGTAATTTGAAACTTTGCAGGCATATACAAGTACCGGCCGACCATTAAGAACACAACGAGGTATTGAAAGGAAATGAATAGATTCCTAAGTATATGTTTATGTATATAAGTATATATATATAAGAAGAAGAAGCTATACCCAAAACAAGGGGCGGAGAAAAAACACCATAATAAACAAACAAAAAAGTCAAATTATTTCAATAATTAAATTATTACTTCATAAATTCAATAATTGAATTTTAAATATTTTTTTACAAATTATTAAGGTCGTCAATTATTTATTAGTGATTAATTATTTATAATAATAAAAAAAAGAACGTTAAAATTTAAATTGTTACTCGGAAATGACGTAATGAATTTTGTTAGTACAAATTTTTTGTAATAGATGTCCTAGCATCTGCTTTTATGGAGTCATGTTTTTTTATTTTGAAAACAATAATATTTTTAAAAAAATAATAAATATAATTTTTTAATTTATTAATTAATTTGTTGTATTGAGTTTATTCAAAAATATGATACTGAAATTAGCTAAGGTCTAATTTTTGAATTTTTTAAACACGATAAATTTAAAAATAATAAATATTTAAAAAAATTTCACCTAAAGTTTTTTAAATTTTCTACATGAGCATATTTTTAGTTTTTAAATTAAATTGTTGATAAAAAAAATCCGAAGCTTGTTAATTGTCTACTAACCAGGACTATTTAAAAATAAGTTTTTAATTATGGCAAAAAAAATGATAACAAGTTTGCCTTTGATGCAAGATTCTAAATTTATTGTAATTGATGAAGGTAACCTCTTTAAATTTAAAATATTTATAATTTTTCAATAATTTAATTTATTAATAATAACTAAATGTAATTAATTAATTTTTTTTAAGGTGTAGAAGAATCGTACGCTGATAATTTGATAGATGGATGGATGCAAATGTGGAGTACGACAAATTTAACCCAACAAATCCATTTATTATTATTTTTTAATACTAAGTCACATTACAGTTATTTAAAAAAATTATTCAAAGATAATAAACTTCATATACATGATTACTGTACAGAAGATTTGGATAGAATTTATGAAAAAAAAGATTTTAGCATAAACTGTGACAGGATTTTGAAATCGGGTATTGATGAAAAATCAATTGTTGTTATTAATTGTTTGAGTTCACTGATAGTCAATATAGGATTAGCCAAAGCACTGAGATTTGTTGATAAATTATCGCAACGTGTATCACAATTAATTTGCGTGTACAGACGAGACTTTGGAACCAGAAAAATTCAAAAGATTGAAACATTGGGAAGTACTTACATTAGATTGGGTAAACCTAGTGAGACTGTCATGAATAATGAGATAGCTTATGAAGTAGCGATGGTTCACTGCAAGAGAGGTGGTGGTATTTTGAAAAAACACGTGGTTATTACTCAGGATCCTGAGAGCTGCGAGATAAAGTCAGAGAATCCGGTTGAAATTAAAGCTCCGGTTGTTATTTCAAAAGTTGTTGAACCAACATTAAAACCACAGGCTTCATTCAGAACAGATATGAATCCCAGGGAATTAGAACAACGTAATCAAACACCTTTACCTTATATGCAAGTTATTAAAGATGCTACAAGTGAATCACAAATCTACTATGTACCTGACAAAAATGATGACTTCGATGAAGAGGATCCTGATGATGATTTACCATTTTAAATTTAATTTAACCCCAAGTCTTTTACTGACGTGTATTTATTCAAACTTTTTTTTCAAATAAATCTTTACATCTGTTTTTTATTAAACATTACATATATTTATTCTTAAAATAAATTATAAATATTATTCATTGTCATAAAAGCATTTATGAAACAGCTGATAAAGTTTATTAAAATAAAACATTTACTAAATTTACCATAACATCAAGGACATTAGAAAATTTTTTATGTATACAAAAAAAAAAAATTATTTAAAATTAAATACTTTTTATTATTTTTATGAGAATAAATATAAACTGTCTGTTACGTAGCAAATATTGTCTAGTGTTTAACACAGCCTTCATATTATCAAGTGGTCATTTCAACCAACAACAATACTTTCTATAATTATTTAAAAGGGTGCGTCAATTAAATTATAATTGTGCTTGATTATTACAGTATATGTATAATAATAATAAAAATTATTATTATTATTATTTATGTATTTACTTTATGTACTATGACAAAAAATATGATTGTTCATTGATCTGTCCTGCAGATTTATAAATAATTAATTAGTTATATAAGATAAATTAAAACATTTGTTCACGAATAAGAGATCTAATGGGCAAATAACTAAACAATTACTTGGAAGTATATGAAAATGAATTCATATTGAAGCACAATCTCATCCTGTATCTATTTTAATCAGTCACTGACACTCGGTCCAGGTAAAATGATTGTAAATAAAATCAACATATATTAAAACAAAATCAACCTATTGAAATTATTAATACTCGCATATTCTTTGGAAAATAATTAATTAAATTTAAATAACAATTAACAATAAAATAATCATCTAATATATATATAAATCTATACTATAATAGTAATAACAATTAGCCCCGAAAAGTATATAAAATATTTTTATCATGAAAATGATGAGTACCATCAATATGATGTAAAACTCTACTTTCAAGAAGGCAACGTCCATATTGTACAGCCTCTTCTCGATTCTGTACTAGTCGTTGTTCTAACAGCCAGTTCACAAGATCACTACCCGAAAAAACGCCCTCGTATACTTTTAGTAGACGTCTCCGGCAGTTGGAAATTCTCTGACGACATTCGTGCAAGTGACATTGACGAAATTGTTCGCGAATTGTTTTAGTTTCCGGGCTGAGTGATTCTTCATCTGGTAGCTGTAACTTTTGGCGAGCACGCCAGTCTTTACAAACTTTCTTTAGCCAGTCTCCTAATTTTCCAAGACCTGGGTCCAGGCCAAATATTACAAATACTATCAATGATTGCCCGTAGTTAAATGCAACGTCAAGAAAAGCTAACTCTGCATACACGCCGGTCATTTGTTCCATTATCATTGTACCAACTGACAATGCTAGTCCCTAAACAAAAAAATATGTTGTTTAATAATTTAATATTAAATCAGAAATTGAAGCTAGATATTGCAAAAACATACAATGAACATAGAGCATAAAAGAAATATAAGGAGAACTAAGTGTCTAAGTAATTGGGGATCATCTGAATCCACTCGTAATTCTTCAGTCTCAAAGTCTAATTCTTGTTCTTCAATCAAGCCATTCTGACTGCATCCAGTGCGTTGGAAACTGCAGCTGCTGTCTAATAGACAGTTACCTCTGAAAAATTTTAATTTCGAATTATTTGTTTCTAATGTTAAATGTTTTTAAAAATTCATTATATTAAAATAATTAATAAGTACGCTGGCAATGTTGTCCCAGGAGATACTAAATCTTCTACGTCAATAACATTTCTATTTTCTACCATAGTCGATTCTGCATTATCAGTATTATTTACAAGACTAGCATAAACTTCAGCATGATGGCGTCTTTGATATCGCTGTTGTAGTACCAAACATCCAAGTGTTACTGAAAAGTAAAAATATTCAATTATTTTATACCAAAAATTGTAATTTTTTTTTTTTATAACTTTATTTACCTATAAAGCAAAATAAGAGAATAAATATTGAAACAGCAGCTTGTACTCTACCAAATTGGAAGTTCGGATTTCTCAAGTCAATATCATCAGGATTTTTTGGTGATATTATAAGACACATAAGTCCTACAGTTAATACAGGTACAGCAAAGCCAATAGGCATAATCCACTTCTGCATACTTTGTACAAATGTCAGCGTTCGAGAACTTAAAAACAACAGAGTTCCTGCCAATACAACTGTCCACATTCTGCTTGCGTATACACCGACAGTGATAAGGATAAACTGAACATACCAAAGAAAAGAACCGATTTCTTTGGCGTCGAGTTTAGTCCAGATTATGACACCAACACTAACGGCCAGTTGGGCGATGACCAAGTACAATGTACACCGATGAGTTGGGCGTTTATATCTTTTGCCAGCGAGAATCAGGAAGCAGACAAGAAGCCATAAGCAAGCAGCTATTGAAATGACACTCACATCCATCGAGAATGCATTCAATTGTTGGGCATACTTAGCAGGTGACACGCCGTCATTAATTGCAGTAATTAATTTTGCGGATACAAACATCAATGGAGCTGATAGAAAAGTACAGGCAACCATAGAAGAAGCAATAAGATCTATGTCCACATTGTATCGTAATGTAAAGATAAATAATGCGGGTGCCGTAGGAATTGTTCCATACAAAAATCCATATGTACTTAAATCTCTTGTATCTGTTTCATTAATTCCGGCATTTAGTAAAATAACTGACTCTCTTATTATCATAGGAAGAGCCAGCAGTTTAACGGATATCAGTATTCCTGGTATGACAAGTGCGGGACCTTTTAGAGTGTGAATTTTTCCTACCATCATTAGACCAAGTAAAAATAATGCGCTCGCTGAAAATGCATTACCAAATACATCCAATATAACTGACAATATTTTCGGGATTTGATGGCTGAATACAAAATTTCCAACGATTCCCAATACTGTCATAAATAATATGGGATTTAGTCCTATGCCTTTTACTATTGAACCGACTAATTTCCATCCTGACTGTTGATCACCAGTACGGCGCTTTCCTACTTCTAATAAAATAAAACCAACTGGATTTAAAATAGCCAACGATATTGGGGCCATTAAATAGAGATAGGCGGCATATTCTGGATGAGTATCACCATAGAGAGCATCAACTGAAAAAATATAAAAATTAATATCTGTGATTTATTTTTGCTAAGCAGTCGATATGTGTACGGATTGCTTACTCATTGGATATCCAATCGCAAAATCGTTGCTTTGTGTTGCAAAAATTGCAAACAGTGCAGCTCGTCCTGAATTCGTAGGTCGTGTTACTATTAGAGACACACCTAGTACTACAAAAAATACGCATGCTTTGGCAAGAAAAACAGCTAATAAAAATTTCCAATTAACTAACGAAAAATCAAGCTTTGCTAGAGACAAAAATATTAATGATGGTAGAGCAAATGTTCCAACAAATGTGTTTAGGCCATTAGCTTCTGGTTTTGATATTATTTCAAGTCTTCCAGCAATATATCTACAACAATAAAAATTACTTAATGACGTGCCGACAATGACAATAATATTTTTATATTAAGGGCGTTCTCAGACAGTGCCCCTACTTTTTAAAAATATTTAATGCCCCTACTTTTTAAATATTTAAAAAATTATTTATAGTCATTATCAATTAGAAGTTAAACGAAATCGGTTAAATGAATTTTGCCCTACAAAATTTGAAAATTCAAATTATAAAAGTGACATGAAGATTTTGCTGAAATTCATTTAACAAATTTCTTCTAACTACCGGTTAATTGAAGCAAAATTGCAACTACGTTGTTCTATTTTCAATTAATTGATAAAATTCTGACAATTGTCACTGAAAATTTTTAAAAAGTGGAAAGACTGTGTAAGAATGGCCTTAAAAATAACTCGTTTTGAAAAAATAATAACAAATAATTAATTAATAAATTACATACCCACATAATATTATAGCAAAACATTGAATTAGAGCAAGATATAAATTATCTGTAGGTGTGTCTGGTACACTAAAATCCATGATTTTCAAATATTATTTTTTAATAATCAATGGGTATACATAGATAAATTCATTGATTTACTTAATCTGTAAAAAATTTTAAATAATTATACCGACTAATAATAACAATAATAATATTTATCTACCAGTAATTAAACACATTCATAAGAACGTGAACATATGGAATTTAATCACAATAATGAAAAGTAACCTTTGGATTACTAGAGTAAAACATTAAATGATAAACATAAGTAAACAAGTACCTGTCTAAAAATACTTACTAATATTTTTTAAGATATGTCATTGTTCGCTGTTACTTAAATTTTATTTAAACTTTCTATTTTTTTTTCTTTACCGTCACTGTCATTTCACTCGACTATTGCACATTGTGAGCTAAAATGACCAACAAAAAATCAATAACCTAACAATATATTTATTTATAAAATTATTCTTATGATATATTGAAATAATAAAAATGATTTTAACTTACGGCAGATAATAACCCACTGACTAACATCATGCGTCATTCTCAGATGATATACAAATTAGTCAATATATATATCACTTTTTTAAACATTTTTACAATGCATAATAACAAGCAGCACGTCAGCCGACGACACCGTGATAAAGACGAAGGTCACATAGACACTAGTTTATAAAAATATTATTTAAATTATTTAAAACTTAATCATGAATGACAGCTTTTAAAAATATCATTAGCATCAACATAATTTGTAATCACACTATAAAGAATGATTAATTATTAATCAATAATATTTATTCAATTATTTATAATAAATAACTGATCAAAAAGAATTTAAAAAATTTTTTAACAATTCAAATTTCGCGCGTAAGTTCAATTATGGGGCGTGTTCAGAATTATACTCTGGAGGTGAAGAATTACCTATCCAGGTGTAATTGGTACCTTTGTAATGTTAAATCGCACCTCAGATTCGACTAGAGGATATTTCTGAACGCAGGATTTGAATATTTTCTCTTCCAGAGTGTGTTTTTGAACATGCCCATGGTCTGTTCGGATTCTCCGCTCGGCGCACTGGGGCGCTTGCAATAAACCCGGGAAAATTTAAATTCATAATTAAATTTAATTAGTAGAAAAAAAGTGAATTACCAATAAAAAAAAATGTATTAATAATCAGTGTATTGATAAAAGTGAAATTAAAGTGAAACAAATCTTAGTATTTCAAATCGATCATTAATTAATAGAAATTAATGGTAATTTCGTGTGCGAAAAAAGCGTCAAAGTACCCTGGGTGGCGGATCCGAACACACCGATAGAAATAAAACAATAAAAAATATATAATTAATGAATTATTTTAAATATATATATACATATGTATTTGAAATATATTTATACTTACGTATATACGGGCCGTAATCCTGTGTCTGCAACCTGTCTCGTAGCGTGACTACAACCTGTAATTATATATTTTTTGTTGTTTTATTTCTATCGGTGTGTTCGGATCCGCCACCCAAAGTACTTTGACGCTTTTTTCGCACACGAAATTAACATTAATTTCTATTAATTAATGATCGATTTGAAATACTAAGATTTGATTGACTTTAATTTCACTTTTATCAATACACTGATAATTAATACATTTTTTTTTAATTGGTAATTCACTTTTTTTCTACTAATTAAATTTAATTATGAATTAAAATTTTCCCGGGTTTATTGCAAGCGCCCCAGTGCGCCGAGCGGAGAATCCGAACAGACAATTACCATGCGCAGTAAAATTTTTACCGCCATTGTTGCCAATCACTCTGGGGTAATAATTAAATTTATCTCGTGAGTATGGTGGGTAGGGGTTTACCCCCTCCATACTCATGAGTAATTACACTTGTGCGCTTCTGATTAACCTGCAAAAAAGACAGTAATGAGCAAGTGCTAATGTAAGCTGACAATTGGCAATTTTTAACATTTTTAAATAAATAAATGCAATTTAAATAGAATAAAAATTCAAAAATGGATATTTAAATATTTGAAAAACCAGTACGCGTATTTTTTTAAGTTTCATTATTTTAATTAATTTATTTATTTATTCAAAATTTATAATTTCGTCTTCTACATTCACACTCATAGTAATGAAAATTAAAAAATTCCCTAGACATTGTTCTTGTTATTCTCTTGCAGTAAGCAGGCCGCTGGTACATGATATTTTTTCTGTCAAACCTAAATGTATATTCTTATCGGTATTCACGCACCTAATTTTAATTATAATTATAATTAATAATTGAATGACCTAGAAAGGAAGTTCAATGAAATATGATGGTTCAAAATAATATGATAAACAATAATACGTGGCAATATAAAGCTTGATTTAATTATAATGGATGGAATATTACAAAGACAATATGATCGATGAGGTGAGTTACATTGTTTGAATCTGGGTATATTTTTTGACACTTTTATTGTTGTTAATTTAAAATAAATATATGTAAGTACATGAGTATGTGTGACTGTGTAAGTATATGCTGTGTAATGTTATCTTTTATTGTATTTAATTTGCACATTTTTTATGACGACATCGCAACTCGTTTTTCTTGATAGACGACCTTCTTGGTTTACTCATCAATGGTACTTACGAAATGTTTAAAAAAAGTAATGATTTATTTACACATAATAATAAATGAATAAATTTTAATTAGCTACTTGTAATTGTATTTAAATTACTTGAAGTAATAACTTGTTTTTAATTTTTTCCAGATATTTCAATTGGATGTAGGATAATTTATAAACAATCCTTTAAATGATATTCGTGTAAATAATTATTGGAAATGGAAATGAAGCCAGACTCAGAAAATTATGATCAGAGTACCGCAGCACTGGATAATCATGTAGTTATGATTGTTAAAGCTACTCCAAGTTGTATTAATGATGATAATAGTTTGGAAAACTCACAGCCATCGTCATCATCATCGTCATCTGTATTAACTGATGCATCATCAACAAATTGTTTAGTTAATCACCAGAATTCAGCGAATGGAAGGCAACAAAAAAAAATATCGCAATTTACTCAGTCTGGTGAAAGTTTTTTAAATACACAGGATGGAGTTGATAATTGTAATGGAAGTATTAGTCATCAGAATGGCCATTCAACAGATTTATCTGTATATGATAAACGAAATTGTTGTAACTCAGAAGCGTGCAGTGGAGAAACAGATCCTGAGAAAAGTAAATCAAGTTGTATAAAGAAAAAATCATTAATGGAAAATTTATTAGACACTTCGACTGCATGTTCAAGTAATAATAATTTAGAATCTCACTCGCTTCATACACCCACCACCACCACCGAGCCAGTACGTAAAAATATGATTAGAAAAAAAGAATTTTTAAAAAGTAACCGTCGTACGGGTAGTGAAGATTCGACATTAAATAAATCAACTCAGCACCAGAGTACGAGAAATTGTTCATTGGATGATAATCTGTCTAGTTCATCGATTTGTGAATCAGACGAAGCATGTAATTCATCATCGCAACATAAAAGTACTAGTGTGTCTGTAGACGAAGCAGTTTCATTGCCATTAGATTTACCAGAAGCCGATTCGGAGAGCGTTGTAGTTAAACAGAAACCATTTAAATTACCGAGTCTAGTTAATCTTTACGAAGCAGCTGAGGCTCAGCGGATCGAGTTAGAAGCCAACGCAGCTGCTTCCTTGGAAGCCAGTACGTCGAGTCGCGAGGATGGAGCTCAGTCACTTAATTCCGAGCTTCCTTCGGCGTACAGCAGTGAAGGGAGTAACTCTGATACAGAATCACAGCGTGCTAATGATATACCACGTGGTGAAGTTGCGAAAAAACGTGTGCGAAGTATGGACGTAATGGGATTACTAGATCGCGTAGAGTATTATCAGCTGTGGCGCAGTACCGGAGGACAGTCATCAGCACCAGAATCAATGCAGGATAACGGTATGTATCCAAATCCACCACCATTGCCACCGAGAGCCGCACACAGACCCCTACATCGAAGCAATGCTTTACCAACGACTCTGCCTACACTTTCTCGTAAACATCTTCACAAACATTCTGCACCTTGTCGCCCGGAAGATTGCTTCGGATTTGAGATTGTCGATGTTGACGAAACCGTAGCTTCGAAGACTCGGACTGCCGTCACCAAGAGCATCGCGCTATTGAGCTCACCACGGCCCCACAGGCCGTTATCGAGACTCGATGCTGGAGCTAGTAGTCAACCAGAGTGCCCTCCTACACCAACACATCGTCCAAAACCTTTGAGGCCTTTACCCATGTGTCCTTCGACCAATCCATCTCTCACGTCTGAGGAACCATTACCGCCGTCTTGGGAGGCTCGGATTGACAGTCACGGTCGTGTATTTTATATTGATCATGTTAATCGTACAACCACGTGGCAACGACCAGGACAAACGACAAGAAACACTGGCTGTGAAATGCGTCGTCAACAACTTGACCGACGGTATCAAAGTGTACGCAGAACAATATCGCGACCTGATAATATAGATCGTGAAGCTTCCGGATCTTCTTCATCTTCTTCTGGCGCTGTTGCTATTGCTGTTGCTAGTGCTAATGCTAATACTAACACTAATGCTAATGCTAATCAACCAGAAAGCAATGGTGAACGATCAGTGCCTGATAGAAGTAATATTACAGAACCATTTGATATTGCAACTATACCACCGGTATTATTTTTATCGCGACCAGATTTTTTTACAGTACTTCATACCAATATGGATGCAATGGAATTGTACAATCGTAATCCAAGTCTCAAGCATATGATCAGCAAAATTCGTAGAGATCCATTGGTTTTTCCGCGGTACGAACACAACCGTGATTTAGTGGCATTGATAAATTTCTTTGCTGATCCGACAAAAGAATTACCACGTGGCTATGAATCAAAATTAGATAGAACAGGCAAACGTTTTTTTATAAGTCATGCAAGAAAAGCCACGTCGTTTATTGATCCAAGACTACATACTGAAGCTACATACCCTCGAGCATTGCTAGATGAAGCTCCTGTACCACCGCCACGACCTCAACAGTCGGGTATCACTACTATACCCGAAATTCCTATTGCTTATAACGATAAAGTTGTTGCTTTTCTACGGCAGCCAAATATTATGGATATTTTAAAAGAAAGACACGCAGCTCTGGGACAAAATATTGCTTTGCGAGAAAAAGTTAATACTATTCGGGTAGAAGGATCTGCTGCTTTACAAAGACTGGGCCATGATGTACCTTTGGCTTTACTGTTGAGTTTATTTGAGCAAGAAATAATGTCCTATGTTCCGGGTAATATTGGAAGATCACCTATTGGTAGTCCTCATGCATCACCTGGTCTAACGCGAGCCTCTGCTCGTGCACCGGCACCGTACCGTCGTGACTTTGAAGCTAAATTACGTACATTTTATCGTAAACTCGAGAGTAAAGGATTCGGTCAAGGTCCGGGTAAATTAAAATTACATATAAGGCGTGAAAATCTTCTGGAAGATGCATTTACAAGAATAATGGCTGCGTCAAAAAAAGATCTGCAGAAAGGAAAACTTGTAGTTATATTTGATCATGAAGAAGGTTTAGATTACGGTGGTCCATCTCGTGAATTTTTCTTTCATCTATCTCGTGAGCTCTTTAATCCTTACTACGGGCTATTTGAGTACTCGGCAAATGACACGTACACTGTTCAAGTATCACCAATGTCGGCGTTTGTTGACAACTATCATGACTGGTTTAGATTCTCAGGTAGAGTGCTAGGCTTAGCTTTGGTACACCAGTACCTACTTGATGCTTTTTTTACTAGGCCATTTTACAAAGCTCTGCTGCGTGTACCGGCAAGTTTAAGCGATTTAGAAAGCCTGGATCAAGAATTTCATCAGAGCTTAATGTGGATTAAAGAACGTGATATAAGTATTGAACCACTTGAGTTAACATTTTCAGTAACTGAAGAACTTTTGGGACGTGTTGCTGAACGTGAGCTTAAACCAGGTGGACGAAACATTACGGTGACAGAGAAAAATAAAAAAGAATATCTCGAACGAGTAGTTAGATGGCGACTAGAACGAGGAGTCTCTGAACAAACTGAGTCACTTGTTCGTGGGTTTTATGAAGTTGTAGATCCACGTCTAGTTTCAGTATTTGACGCTCGTGAACTTGAGCTTGTTATTGCTGGTGCTGCTGAAATAGACTTGAATGACTGGAGAGCTCACACTGAATATCGAAGTGGTTATCATGATGGTCATCCTGTGGTCGAGTGGTTTTGGAGTAGTATCAGTCGATTTACCAACGAACAACGATTGAGATTACTCCAGTTTGTCACTGGCACTTCTAGCATTCCATATGAGGGCTTTGCTGCCCTACGCGGTTCGACGGGACCAAGAAAATTTTGTATAGAAAAATGGGGAAGACCTAATAGTTTACCCAGGTATTTTTGAATCTCAATTTACCTTTGTTATGAATTAATCATTTTTTTCTCTTTGTAGAAATATATAATAATAAATATATATTAATTAAATTACAGAGCGCATACATGCTTTAATAGATTGGACTTACCGCCGTATCCAACACCTGAAATTTTATACGAAAAATTACTACTGGCTGTTGAAGAAACAAATACTTTTGGTATTGAGTAAATAAATAAAAATATGTATTATTAGATAAATTTTAAAACGTCCATTTTGACATATTTATTTAATACATCTATCCATCGTCACTTGTATTAATTTATAAAAATAATAATAACGTTGTAATAAATTTTAAAAAATCAAATTAATTATTATAAATATAATAATTAAATACGCGTGATTATAAGTTAAAATTCAAAGACTTAAAAATTAAATTAAATAAACGGATAGATGTAAAATTAAATAATTATTGATAATATTAAAATTAAATAATCGCACACAATTTTACGGCAACATTTAAAATTCACTAGAATTATTTATAAAAAAAAAAACAAAATAAATAATAATAATTTATTTAATTAGGTATTAAGTAATTGTATAAATAACAAAATTATAATGAATCATCGTTTATGCGGGCACAAGCAATTAAATTTCGCGAAAAAAATCGGTACCGTCGTCGTTCCGTATTTGAATTTAAATTTAAAAAAAAACTGTGTCACGTAAGTCATAATATAAATTACGAAATATTATATAATAAATAGTACGAAATAATTGTTACAAATGCGCATCAGCCTCATTAATTGCTCACTATTATAAATATATACATCGATTGTTATAATTAATTATTTAGTTAAAAGAAAAATGAATTTATTAAGTCATACATGTTAATTGCAAATTAATTGTTTTTAAATCGTCTGAATGATATTTAATAGTTCAATGCGTTCCAAGTAATTTATAATTATAAATATTATTAATTAATAACAATAATTATTTATAGATTTATTATTTTGCAATTTATTTAAAAATTTAGCATAAATTAAACGTAAAAGCAGTGATGCGAAATTTTTTTTTCATTCACTAAACGATAGTATGCAATTGAAAAAACAAAAATAATAAAATGAACTACTAGTTCATTGAATATTTAAATATTAATTATAGAATCCGGGCGTATCGTCTGAATTTTCAGTTATCAAATAGGGTAGAAGTAGCATTTGTAGCCACTGCTCCATTTTTGGACATTTAAAACTTTATTTTAATTAAAAAAAAGTATAAAATAAAATTTCCATTGCGACAGTGTGATAAAAGTATCTTTGTACACATTTTTAAAGTCAATTGTCATTGCGTTTTTTAGAAATAATTTTACTTTAATTTTTCAAGTGTCCAAAACTGGGTCTCAAGTGCCCGAAATGGTACTTCTACCCTATTAATTTTTTTTTTACAATGCATAAGCAGTATTTATGTAGCAAAAGTTTTGCTATTGCTATTTATACACATAAAAATAAAACACGAAACATATTTTTAAAATTTTTGGTGTTAATTGTATAGTCGCACAAATGTGCAGCAGTTAGCGAAAGAAAAAAAAATCATTTTTAATGCTTGACAGCAATTTTAATATTTAATTTTAAATATTATTTCTGATCAATTGAAAGTAATAAATTTACGATTCATTTATTTATTATATTAAACTAATAGTTATAAATTAATTTTTAACTAGGAGCTATTGAAGTCTCTGCACACTGCATTCAGTCCTAATCCTAGTCATTAATGTAACTAATTAATGAAAATCTTAACAAATTAAAACAGCATAATTATTGTAATATTTATTAATTATTATTAATAATGAGGATTTAATAAATTATTTAGATAGAAACAGTAAGTGATGTTGGAATAATAAATGTTAGAATAAAAATGTTAGTATATAAAAAATAACGCTGGGTCTTATTGTTACTTAAAAATAAATTACTTGTTTTATTTGTTGTATACGTTACGAAACTATTGTTTTAAAAATATTTAAATAAACAATTATTAATTACATTACACAAATATTTAATGAGATTAATTTATAATTAATTAATTATACCAAAATAATAAATAAATAGTTTGATAGATAAAAATGTGTGCCAAGTAATCAGAGCATGTTAAAAAAAACTGATATCACTTGAAGTACTTGATATCAATTCTATTTTCAAAATCGCTGTTGTGAGGTTTAAAAAAAAAATAATAATAATAATATAAGAGTAATAGAATTAAAAAATGAAAAGGAAACAAAACCGACGAATAAAATAGATTCTCTGAACCGAAACGACAGTTAACTAATTATCGAGTGTTCTAAACTCGTCTCCGGTAGCACTTGATAATAAATAATAAAATAAAATTTTCAACAAGCTACGAAAAAAAAGAAAAAAGAATTTCAAACCCGATGACAAAGAACACGTGTATCTAAAATTAAATCCGGAAAATGATCCCCCACGTGCAGATAATAAAATATTATTATTTGCACATTTTTTTAAATCAGAACAAACATCCTACTTATTTTGAATCGATTCTTTTATCAACAAAACGAAAATAGTTTTACCAGATACAGTTACAAATCATTTAATCACTGATGATTACAAAGGTAAAGTAAAACAAAAAAAGGTATCGCAAAAATCAATAATTTTGCGAACGACTGAAGGTCATGGTGCTGGTGGGGGTGTGCGATTACCACCCGTACCATTGGCATGGTTTCAGTTTGGTGGATTTTAGTTTATATCTTATTCCAGTTAAACTTAAACTAGTCCACCAGCACTGTCAGGCCATAATTTAACGATACAATATATTCGTACAACACAATCCAGGTTGCGAATTCCTGACTATTTTTATTTCCTCAATTAATCTTAACAAAATTAATCATCGTCATAAAATTTCATAAAACTTCTCTCCGCTGGTACGTGGGCTAGTGCCTTAAAAAATAAAATAAAAAGTTAAGTAGATTTAAAAATACAAGTTATGTTTTGGAGTTGCCATCGAAGCGAAACGTTCCAAGTGTCTTGATCTTGATTTTATAGTTTTACTCAGTTATATATTAACATTAACATTAAAACACTGTCGCTTGGCGCAAGTGCTGGTTCATGCTGGTTACTGTACTCCCTGTAGTCTGTACTGTTTTATACTTATAGTCATTGGTGTGTAAGTGTTGATTGTGTCTGCTGTGTCGTGCTGGTATTATGTTAGCTGGTTAAGGTCCTCATCTCTTCTCTTTCTCTTATATTAAAATTCATATAATAAGTAAATAAGTAGCAAATAAAATATAGATAAAGAAAAGTAAAATAGTTAAAATACTATTTATATTAAATTATTGACTTTTCTTTGTTGGTACCAACTTAAACCATATTGTTTTATGGAGACTAAAATATACAGTACCTACTAAACACCTCCATCTCCATATTGCCCATTCTATTTAATTCGCTTTAAACGTACAGTAGTTTTTATACTACAGCAGAGTAGTAGGTACAGAAGCTAGAGGGTCTACAGTGAGTACAGACTACAGAGTGGCAAGTGTGGGAAGAGAGCGGCCATCTTGGTGTAAAGAACGATAGAGCCGTAGGCCGTTTCTGTGCTGTGACAGGACAGTAGAGTTGGTTTATTCGTACCGTCAACTGCTTCCTTAATTAATTGCCTATATGCTATTTAAAAACGTAGACAAGAGTCACGAGGACGTGGTCAAGAGCCGTGATACGTAGCCGTTCCTGTTATTTAAATAATATAATATAATATATTTATATAAAACGTGTGGTGGTATTATTAAATAATAATAATACGATAAACAAAATGGATACGCCGAGGGAACGTGAGATTGCGGCTGAGGATAGCATCAGAGTTGTCTGTAGATTTCGACCACTTAATGATTCTGAAGAGAAAGCTGGCTCGAAATTTATTGTTAAATTTCCCTCCGGTGGCGATGATAATTGTATATCTATTGGAGTAAGTTGTTTTTTATTTATTTATAATTAATATCACTGGACAATTATTTAGTGGTAGTTTTGCTGACTACCAATGCGACGGCGCACAGCTGACAAATGCAATGAGACACTGCTCCGATTATTTAAAACACGTTTATTTTATTAGTATTCACTTAAAGTAATAATTACTATTTTTTAAAATTAAATAATTCATTTGTACAAATGGTTTAATTCATTTCATGTATAAATCCGCGTATTTATTCACGTGAAATTCGTGTTTTTATTTGTAATTATAAAATTTCTTATTTAGAGAAATAACTTTTTATCCAGAGGATTGTAGGCTGAGTTTTTAGACAGACGTTAAATTATTAACGGAGATATGACTCATGAAATGACTAAATAAATTTTATCTCGAGTAATTACTTTGAACTTTCATTTAAATTATTTATGTTTAACTTTTAATTATTTTATTGAAACTATTGATTATTGATTTTTATTTAAACTAGTTGGTAGTTATTTTAAAAAATAGTTTGGAAATTTTATGAATGTCAATGTAGCAGACATGAAAAAATTTTTTAATTTTTAAATAATGAAATTTAAAAATGCGCATACTGGTTTTTGAATTTCAATTACACATTTTTAATTTTTATTCTACTTACATTTTACTTATTTATTATAAAAATCAGAAAATTGACAAGTGTCAGCTACATGCATGCTCATTAATTTTTTTTTAATTATCTTATGACCTTATTTATAGTTCCTACTTTATATTAATTACAATATTTTAATTGTCATTATTTTTTTATTTTAATAGGGCAAAGTTTACCTCTTTGACAAAGTTTTTAAACCAAATGCAACACAAGATAAAGTTTACAATGAAGCTGCTAAATCAATTGTCACTGACGTTCTTGCTGGATACAACGGCACGATCTTTGCTTATGGACAAACGTCATCAGGTAATTTTATTATTTTTTTATACAGCCGGTGATAAATATCTTTGTTCAACAGTCGAATAAAAAAAATATACTCATTTTGATTTTTTTTTTTATTAAGTAAATAAATTTGTTATATAAAATGTTCATGAACCAGTAGCAAATATTGTCAAAATAATTAACACAAATAACTCTTGATATTTATATATTATAATTTTCAATTAACTAGAAATTACAATAAAAAAAAAGTATTTGGGTTAAGTATGACAGTGCCTGGTATTGAAATTGAAACTGTGTTTTATTTCCTAATTTAAAGTTAATAGTTGAATGACGACTATTGTTTGTATTGGTACATGTTTATGTATATATCGATGAGTGTATATATTTTTTTGTGGTATAGGTAAAACACATACCATGGAAGGAGTCATTGGGGATGCAAATAAACAGGGAATTATACCTAGGATTGTTAACGATATTTTCAATCACATTTATGGAATGGAGGAAAATTTGGAATTCCATATTAAAGTTTCTTATTTTGAAATTTATATGGATAAAATTAGGGATTTACTTGATGGTAATTATATTTTATTTGAATTAGTTTGTTAGTAATTGAATAATAATTAATTAAATGACTTTTGTTTTATAGTATCCAAGGTAAATTTGAGCGTCCATGAAGATAAAAATCGTGTTCCTTTTGTGAAAGGAGCAACTGAAAGATTTGTGTCTAGTCCAGAAGAAGTATTTGAAGTAATCGAGGAGGGAAAATCGAATCGACATATAGCTGTAACAAACATGAATGAACACAGTTCTCGTTCGCATTCAGTCTTTCTAATTAACGTAAAACAAGAAAATTTAGAGAACCAAAAAAAATTATCGGGTAAATTATATCTGGTGGATTTGGCGGGTTCAGAAAAAGTTTCAAAGACTGGTGCTGAGGGTACAGTACTTGACGAAGCTAAAAATATTAATAAATCGTTGTCAGCGTTGGGTAATGTAATATCAGCGTTAGCTGACGGTAATAAAACTCACATACCGTATCGAGATTCAAAGTTGACGCGTATTCTCCAAGAATCTCTTGGTGGTAATGCTAGAACAACAATTATAATATGTTGTTCACCCGCTAGTTTCAATGAATCTGAAACAAAATCAACATTAGATTTTGGTAAACGTGCTAAGACTATTAAGAATGTTGTATGTGTTAATGAAGAATTGACTGCGGAAGAGTGGAAACGTCGATATGAGAAAGAAAAAGAGAAGGCCGCGAGATTGAAAGGAAAAGTGGAGAAATTAGAGTCTGAATTATCACGCTGGCGACAGGGTGAAACCGTTAATCCAGAAGAACAAGTTAATCTAGTCGAGGTACCTGAAGTTATAATACCACCAGTTATTACTGCTGTAAAAGATGATGGACCTATGCCGGCTATTCCTGGTGGCGGGCTTATGGCTGGTTCTCTTTCAAATGAGGAACGACAAAAATTAGAGGAAGAACGTGAAAGATTGTACCAACAGCTTGATGAGAAAGATGAAGAAATCAATCAACAGTCGCAGTATCTTGAAAAGTTAAAGGAACAGCTTGATGAACAAGAAGAACTAATTGCCAGTGCTCGTCGTGACTACGAACAGCTGCAGCAGGAAATGAATACTATTAATCAAGAAACAGAGAGTGCTAAAGAAGAAGTCAAAGAAGTATTGCAAGCACTAGAGGAATTGGCTGTTAATTATGATCAGAAATCACAGGAAGTTGAAATTAAAAACAAAGAACATGAGAGTTTGTCAGAGGAATTACTTGCTAAACAAACTGCACTTAATTCGACTATGTCTGAGTTACAGCAACTACGTGACATGTCAACTCATCAACGTAAAAGAACTGCCGAAATGTTGACGAATTTATTGAAGGATCTGGGAGAAATTGGTGTAGCTATTGGTGGAGACGAAAATCTTAAGGTATGATTTTAGTTTTTTTTATTATTCACTTTACACTGCTTCTATGTTTCTTGTTATAATAAATACTTTTTTATTTTTATTTAGTGCCAGATAACACCTGACATTAATGGAAAAGTTGAAGAAGAGTTTACAGTAGCAAGATTGTACATTAGTAAAATGAAATCAGAAGTTAAAAATTTGGTACAACGTTGTCAGGGATTAGAAACATTCCAAACGGAATGTAATAAAAAGGTAAAGGATAAACTTCGTCGTTGTAAAATATATTTTTTATAATAATAAAAATTGTAATAAATTTTATAGTAAATTATAATCAATATTAATTATTTAATCTTCTATCTGTTGAAGTAATATTTAAAAATATTTAATATTAAATATTTTATAGATATCGGAGTACGAAAAAGAACTGGGTGAGTGCCGATTATTGATCTCTCAGCATGAAGCACGTATGCAGACACTTTCAGAGTCAATGAAAGAAGCAGAAGCACGTAAACGTAGTCTAGAAGAGAATCTTGACGCTCTTCGTGAAGAGTGCGCAAAACTAAAAGCAGCTGAACAAGTCCAAGCTGTCACCAACAAAGAAAAAGCTGAAGAAAAAGAGGCCGCGACAAAAATGCGAGTTGCATTGGAAGAACAAATGGACCAACTACGTGATGTTCATCAACGTCAAGTTGCTGCGCTGAGAGATGAAATCTCTGAGAAACAGGAAATGATTAGTGAACTCAAAGATCTCAACCAGAAATTCACATTAGCTCACCAACAAATGCAGTCCGATTACGAAAGATTGAAACAAGAGGAAGCCGAGAAATCAGCTAAATTACAAGAATTAATTTTAATGAATGAACGTCGTGAACAAGCTAGAAAAGATCTCAAGGGACTGGAAGACACTGTTGCTAAAGAACTTCAAACTCTTCATAATCTTCGTAAATTATTTGTTCAAGATCTTCAAATCAGAATCAAGAAATCCTCTATTGCTGAAGACAACGAGGACGATGGAGGTTCTCTAGCACAAAAACAAAAGATTTCATTCCTCGAGAACAATCTCGATCAGCTTACAAAGGTTTGGATTTCTCCTTAAAATTACTATTGGATTATTGATAAATAAATTTTACAAGTAAAATATTTAATTTATTTTTATGTTATTGCTATACAGGTTCACAAACAATTGGTCAGAGATAACGCTGATTTACGATGCGAGTTGCCTAAATTAGAGAAAAGGTTACGAGCCACCATGGAACGTGTGAAAGCTCTCGAGACTGCACTACGTGATGCCAAAGAAGGTGCAATGCGAGATCGTAAACGTTACCAATACGAGGTGGATAGAATTAAGGAAGCAGTTAGACAGAAAAATTTGGCACGACGTGGACCTAGCGCACAAATCGCCAAACCAATTCGCGCTGGTCAGCATCATGTCAGTGGTGTTAACGCTATTCGAACTGGAAATAGGGGTGAGAAATAACTTTATTTTATATTAAATGTAAATTTTGCACGTATATTATTTATGTATTTGGAATTATTGAAGCTGATTAAATTTTTTTTTTTAATTATAAATTCATATCATTCATTATTATCCTTGTCACGTATTTAAAATATCCACCTATAATTTTTATTTATTTGTTTTATTATTTTTTTTATTTATTTATTTATTTCGTTTTTGTGTGTTTATATTAGATGTGGATTTACACGTTCCGCGATCGTGAACGTAACACGAAATTCTTCACTTTTACAGAAAACGAACGCAAGAGTGCATTTGCCGATGAAAAGAAACGAATCCCCGAGATGGATTTAATTTACAACTCTTACACATAAATAAATTTTAAAAACATTAAGTTAAATATGATACACAAACAATAAAAGTTTAAGGATATAATTAGAAGTAATACATTTAATTTGCAACGAGCACCATCCGTTTCTTTCAATCATCATCAACATCAACAACAGCAACTAAATAACTAAAAAGAAGAAAAAAAATAATATAATTTAATAATTAATCATGTGCTTAGATTAATTGCTAAGATAGATTTTAAGTTACTGTGTAATACTGCATGTCTCATCGATTTGTAAATAGTTAATTTTTTATAAATTATTTTATTTAATGTGAAAGCGTGTTATGTGGATGAACATCACATACGTCTATTGATGGATTGTCAAGATTCATTATTTAATCTTTTCAGATAAATTATTATTAATAATCACAGCATTTCGTTTAATGCGCTTTCATTATGCACATATTGTAACGTTGATATGCAAACGATTAAAATTCACAAATATTTGAAATTTAAAAAATACATTTTTAAACAATTGTTCAGCATAATAAATTTTAAATAATAATACCATCGGGTTGATATTTTTTTGACCCACGATAATCATTCAACACCCGAACAAATCGGATTTAATAAATAATTTTAATTCGTGTAAAAAAAAATTCGTTACAAAAAGATTCTATAAAAGTTCGTCATGTAGAACTTCTAAATTTGAGATAAGTTAGAACTTCGAGAGGAATTTTGTAGTTTTGATGGTAAAAACAAAAAAAATTTATTTAAAACTTGATATGAGCGAATTCCGAGTAAAAACAAAATGTTTTTAAAACATATTTTTACTACATTTCATCTTCGTTCTGAAAAATTTCTCATTAGAAACCAATCGTTCCATAAGAATAAAAGAACGTTCAAGAGTTCCAAATTTGAGGTTTTTGAATTTCCTCGAAAAAAGGGTAAAAATACATTAAAAATTCGTTTTGAGAAATATGTTTCAAAATCGTTATTTTTTTTATTCAAATTTTTTTTTTCAAAGTTCCTCGCGAAGTTCTAATCTTTCTTAAGTATGGAAGTTCCACATGTTCAACTTTTTTGGGTTTTTTTTTACACGGATAATATACACACGACATTTGTACGAGTATAAGATATTTCGATCAGCATCATAAAATATATAAATATAAAAATAACATCAGCAAGTTAACAAGTTCGATGGATTAATTTTGATTGAATAGCTTGTTATGAAATAACGATTTGACATGCAGTTACGATTTGTACGAATGATTGTAGCTTAATATGTAATTTATAATTGAAAACGTGATTTTTTTAATCTCTGTCTCCGCATGGCAGTAATTATACTTTTAATGATATTTTATATTTAATAATTTAACTAAAAAAGTTATTATTTGTTTGATGACAGTGAGAACTTCATTGAGAAGAAAAGAAAAAAGAATAGATTCAATACATTGAATTAATTTGGAGGGCTCACTTAATTAACATTAAGTGTTTTTAGTCACTCCTTTGTGATTTTAAATTCAATATTTGGAGCTGTTTTTTTTTCTTCCTTTTTGAAGTTAATTATCTCTTTAATACACGCGAAATTTCCTGGTCATTTATGTTGTTTATTTTCTCTATACATCTTCAGTTTAATTGTCATACTATATTTATAATATCCATTTTAATTTTAGTAATTATTATTCATTGTTTAGAGGCTCACACATTAATTTAGATACTCATTATAATTGTTAATATATAATATTATTTTTTATTATCATTATTTCACAATTTAATTTAATTCAATTTATTATTTAATCATTTTTTTCATCAATCTAATTTAATTATTTGTATCAATGTCATTATTTGTGCGACGAATGCAATTAATATTTATATTTTTCTGTCCAATTTTTTTTTTTTTTATTAATGACAAAACAAAAATAATAAATTGAAAAAATAAAATATTAAATAATTGAAATATTTGAATCTCTGTTATCTCTGGTGCAATAATTGTATACTGAATGTCGCTATTATTGTAATAATTTTTTTTAAGACTTGCTATTTGATGAGCTTATTAGTTACATAAAGAAAAAAAGTCTAAAAAATAAAAAGAAAATAAAACAATGTGCTTTAGAATTATTTTGATCGCTGTATTTGTATAATTAAAAATAATTTACGAGCCACGTGTACTTGATATTAATGTATTTTAAAAACAATTGCGGTGTCGTATGTTATCATTAATTATAATATTATTATTATTATTATAATTTAAAATAAACAAATAAATTAACTGCAGGCTGTAAAAGATGCAAGTTTTTAAACGTAAGTTTAAATAAACACTTGCAATTAAATAGGTAGAAAAAAAATATATATTAATTGTATTACTGGCAATGAGCCATGTAATTTGATGAATAATTTAAAAAATTTCTTATACAACTATATGATTTAGTTTTTTTTCTTTTTATTTTTAAGCAGAAAACCATTTTTTTAATTCTTAACGAAAAATAAATTAATGATACGGATGATTAAATTTACGAAGTGATTTTTGTATGTATATATTTAATAATGCTTGTTAAATTTATAATGAAAATTAATGTGCTAATATTTACATATTTGCATTCCCAAGCGGATAAAACATTTTAATAATTTGCGCTTATAATGTAATTATATAAAATATTATTATAATGAAAAGAAAGTATGAAATTATGAGCATGGCTTCAAACTAAGGAGATGGTGTCTTAGTACAGTATTTTTAAAAAATATTTTTGTCGTAAGGTAAGAGATCGAGTACCCGATCAATCATGTATTTTTATATATTTATTTAAGAAATTTTACTAAATCTATCTATACAAATACATGGAGTACTCGTGTACTTATTCCCTGATCAGGTACCAGGTTTTTTTATCTCATAAGTAATTATTTTTCTAACTAAAATATATTTTTAATTATTTAAAAGTTTCATCTTCTCATAATTTCTGGAACATTTTTTCTTTAGCATATTAATTAGTTATAATAATATATATTTTACTATATTTCATTACACGTGCAAATTATTACAATATTTTTCCGTCTGAGTAATAATATTTTTTGTCACTGATCTTATATTAACGATCTTGGTAATTTATTTTGAATTAAATTACAACACAAGCGGGATTATTAATTTAAATGTAGAAAATTAATAAATTTTATTTAAAAAAATAAAGTATCGCACCTTTGAGTGATAATTCAAAGGCCAATCAAATTGAAGTGCGAATACTTGATCATATTGATTTGTTTTTCGTAATATATTAAATAATTTTATTATTATATACAACAATGGCATTATTATTATCGATGATAAGATAAAAATTTGAATCCATAAGTGTTTGCAGTATCTATAATAATAATAATAATAATAATAATAATAATAATAATAATAATAAACTATTTGTTCGTCCTTGGTATGCACAAGCCATTAAATCGGGTCAATAAACGTTAAGATATTTATTGTGTAAAATGTAATTTGATAAGAGAATATCCTCCTGATATTTCGATAAATAAATTTACGTAATAATTCTCAATTTACTGCTGGCACATGTCATCGTCAATAAAAATGTAAGCCAGATGATAAATAAATAAATTGAGTAAAAGCTTTTGCTTTTTATATCCATGCGTACAATGCCTGTCGGATACATCGCCGAAATAAAGTTTAATAATTATTTTATATATTTATTTCCATACAGAGTTCAGATTATTTTTAACAATTATTGGAAAGTCTAAAATATAAATTTGTGCAAACCAAATAAAAATAATTAATAAGAGGTGGACATTTATCATTTTGCTCTTAATTATTTCAAATACTTGTGCCTTTTTTTTATCTAATAACTTTTTATTGTTATTAATAAAAAAAAATTATTTCAATTGTGTAAATTAAATATTTTTTAAAAATCCACCTCATATTTAAAATATTTTACAGGCTGCATTTAAAAAAAAATATTGAGTTAAAAATGTGCAACTGCATTTCATTTGTTAATTTTTAAAAAACATTTCGTAGATAATAAACGAATATTTTAAATAGCTACAATTGCATTTTCTTTAGATTTTTCAAATTAAAATACTAGGTTATTATACTAGTTAATTAAATAATAATTTATTAAAGTTATAGCATTAGTTGTTTTTTAAGAAAATTTTATTTTGAAGAGAAAACTCAATTATTTACAAATATTTACATCAGTTACTGTTCGGTACTAGTGTGATAGTTATAATTATTTTAATTAGTATTATTTTATTTTAAAAATGTGTTAATGGTTAATTATAATGATGAATATAATTTAATAATAATGTATCAGTTAGTTGTCATCTTTTCGTTTTTTGAGCGAGGGTTTTTCAAACATTTGCTTCATACCAGCAGATTGATTGTTGTGGAACTTGAGGTTCTGAGCGGTCTCAGATATCCAAGGGGAGTCAAATTGTGTCGTATCTTGATCTACTAAGTGAGTGTACTTGGTTCTACCGCTTCTTCCAAAGTTCTTGACTTGCATGACCTTTGGTAAGATAGTTTTGTCAAAGTGATCTTCAAGAGTCGCACCAGAGAAGTCACGTTTCAATATGCCTTCATCTCTGTCAAGATAAAATGCACCGCGATGATAGTATTTCTGTAAAAATTTGTACTTTCCTTTTGCAGCTTTATTGGTGATAACTTTCGGATTAAGTTTAGCTTCCTGCCGGCGTTCTTCTTCAGTCAAATTTCTGATTCTCTCGATTTCAAGTCGTTCTCTCTCAATAGCTTCACGTTCTTCACGATCTCGTTTTATTCTCTTCAGCTCTCTCAACTTCCAAGCTTCATATTCAACTTCATCATTTTCATCGTCTGTACAGACATCCTCCAACTTACTCTCCTTACTGTCTATCATTTTACCTCCCTGGGTTTCTTTACGAATAGCTTCTTCAACCATTCTCAAAGTCTGTCGTTTTCTTTCATCAGCCATTTTTTTACTCTCGATCTCCATTTGCTGCTGTTTGAATGCCTCTTTTTCTTGTTCCGCCGTAGTAATTCTGTCTTTCTTCATAACAAATACGGGCTTCAATCTAGGTCCACATTCCTCCTCGGAATCCGTGTATTCTTCATACTCCGAACTTTCAGCAGAACTTGAATCTGATTTTTCTTCTTCGTCTTTTATTATTTCCTCTTCAGTATCCTTTTTAGACAGCACCCGTAATTTCAGTGCTTCACGACGTCGCTCTATCTCAGTATCAGACAATTCTTCATCATCTGAAGAATCAGAACTCTCTAATTTTATTTTTTCACGGGCATTTTTTATTTCCGTTTCAATTATTTCTGGCTCGTGAATATGCCGACGTCGTTCAATAATTGTTTCTGGTTCTTCATCTGGTTCGCGAACAAGACGAGTCAGTCGTCTTAAACGTGGGTCTTGTTCATCGTGTGCTTTTGAGGATGGTAATTTGTTATCAGCAGCAGTGTTACTTACTTCAGTGTCAATTGGCTTGGCACATTTTTCCAAAAAATCGTCATCTTCAGACTCTTCGTCGGAGCTTGCAGCTGGTGCGTAGTCAGGTCGTTTACCAGAAACATATCTGTGTACTTTTACTTTTTTCATCGACACTTCACCTTTATCATTTTTTACGGGCACAGCACCCGCTGTACTCTGAATGCCCATCGGTGCCGCTGCCAGGGCACTATTCGTTACAAAATAATCCATCATCATCTTGAAATTATTTTTTTCTAACCAATTTATCAATTGCGTTTATTTATTCGTTCGGGAATAAAAAATCAGTAAACAAAATAATTGTTTGTGATTAAAATTTTGTTGGTCTATAAATTAAAACAATTTCACGCTTGTATTAACATGAATACTTTAATTAATTTATGATTAAAGTATTCAAAATTAAGTAATTAATACTTTTATTATGATAAAATAATTATTTTATTTTATTACACTAGACAGCTGATGAATTTCTTAAGCAAAAACTAAAATGGCTGATTTTTGTGGCGGTAGTTACGTGAACCGGCGATAGGGCGAGCATCAGTCACCGCAAAAATTAAATTTGAATTTAATGCGCATGCTTGGCAGCCATGATTTAATAAAATAATAGCGGGAAATATAAAAATGTGTTTTTATATTTAAAAATTTTTAATTTCCCATGGCAACGGTCTGTCAATTTTTTAAAGTCGATAAATTGAAATTTTATATTTTTAATTTGAATTTTGAAAATTTTTTAATTACTTATATTGATAAACTGTTATGGAAAAATTAAATTAGTATGAATAGTAAAATAAATGCTGTGTTATTCGATCCCGGTGGATCGGAAATTTCTTACGGATGTTCACGAGTAAGTGAATTAAAAGCCAAAGCTTATGGAAGTAAAGTGAAGACTAATGACAATTATAATGACAATTCAAAATTAATAAAACCCAAGTACAGCCCAAAAGTATTTGAAGGTAATTGGTTTGAAGAACAAATTAGATCAACTCCCACTACTCAGAAAGATCAGTCTCATTTGAATACTTCAGCGCAAAATGATTCAAAACCTCGTGTTAGAAAAAGTACGCGGCAGGCATTTGAAATTGCTAGAGAAAATAAAGAAAGGAATAAGGTAATTTATAAATAAATTTATTGTTTAATAATAACTACTACTGATAATTAATCTAATTTTATAAAAAGGGTACAGGTAATATTTTATTTAACGAGGAAGATAATCCATATTTAAATAACTTCACCACTTCATATGATCTTACTTATCGAGTTATTCCTCAAGGATTAGATGGTCCGAGATTGCGTTCTTATAATGGAAGGTATTTAAATCTATTTTGAATTTAAATTGATTTATTTATTAATTTGGAATGATTATTATATTTTTTAGAATAAATAAATGGTTGCCAGAACAAGATCTTACTAAGAATTTTGGCAATTTAACGGGTTACGGGATGACTGAATATTTGAGATCATTGGACCAAGAATTAAATTACGAGGGAAATGATAAACCTCGTTCACATTATCAGTGTGATTATACGAAAAAAAAATTACCTGTCGATTCAAAACGGTGAGTATATTTCTACTAAGGAGTACCACTAGTGTGTAATTAAAAAAAAATAATTTTTTTATATATTTCGATAGTACCTTGAAAAATATCATATTAAAATTTAAAGTCCATATCTCAAATAGTTTTTGAGTTACAGCCATCCGAATAGCAGCCGCTTGTTGATTCTCGAAATTATATTTTTTAAATTTGCTGCAGTTGTAACTCGAAGGCAAATCATTCGTTCGATTTGATTTTTATTGCAGCTTCTTTTATGTTTCTCCATATTTTAGCAGGTCAAATGTAATTAAATTTTCGCGCGAAATTTGAAATTTTTTTTAAAAAATCACCTTTTTATCAGGCTTTCACACTGGTGGTATCCTTGAGCGATTACCTAAATAATAAAATAAATTTTTATTTTAAGATTTCACAGAAAACGTATTGATCTAAATACTCCAGACTTAAGTGCTTTTAATATTGATTTAAATAAATGTTGGGCACGTACTTTAACCCATGGGTTTCAACAAAATAATTTATGTCAAAGAGTTGCTTGTGGACAGTATTAAATTATTAAAATAAATAGAAACAATTATTTTAATTAATTGGATTTTATTTAAATTTGCATCTTGATGATTCTTCAAGTACTTTAATTAGTGTAACATGTACACAAAACTTACTACTAAATTCTTATAATTATTTCTGATTAAAATTAAAAACAAAAAAAAAAGATCGATTCAATTAATTCATAACAATATGAATACAAAAAAAAATTTTTTTAAAACAAATATAATTTTTCACTTTAAGATTAAAATAATAATTTGGAAGCTGTCTATTTATTGCTTATTGAAAATAAATAAACAAACCACCGGTTTTAAATGCAATAGTGGCACGACTTTCCATTAATCAATTGTTATTGAGACAATAGTAATTAATTATTAACACAACTATTTATATTGATTATCAACTATTATAATTACCCATGTACGTTAACATTATTTCTTTTTCAATTTTCTAATTACAAAATAAAAACAATCATGATCATGATTCTAATGGATTTCTACCCAGTACCCATATCATAATTGTTTATTACAGAGGTAAAAGTCTCCATCAGTATCAGTTTAATTATCCATTACTGATCATACGTTTATAGTTTACTAAATATATACATTTATAATTACAAACATAATTTTAATAAACATTGTTAAATAATAAAAAATTATTTGAATAATTAACAAAATATAAACAAAAAAAAACAATATGATCAATAATGAATAGTTATTATGTATATTAAATATACTATACCATGGAGTGATTTATATTTAATAACGTATCCTAGTGAACACACATGAATATTTTATCACAAGTTTCGGAGTGTAGTGCGTTGTACGCATTTTATGTATATATTGTTCGGGATACTTTTACACGCTTTTTTAAATATTGATATTTATAAACTGTTTTAAAAGTAACTTAACTCTGATAGATTATATCATTTTTTCTCTGATGTACTAATCAAATATCTATTAATTATTGATTTACTTGGCAGTGATTGAGTTAAATTGATTAGGCAGTAAGTATTATCATGAGAAAACAATACGATAGGCTAAGACCCAGTACCTGACCAGAGAACTAGTAACCGATCACTCTATATATTTTTATATATTTATTTACTAAATATAAATATACAAATAATGGAGTGACCGAGTACTAGATCTTTTACCTTGCAATGAAAAAAATAAATATCGTTCTATATTCAAATCTAAGATAAAAGACCTAGTACCCGATGGCGGAACTAGTACCTGATCATTCATGTTCGTCTATATTTACTGAATTTAAATGGACAAATACATAGAGTAATAGAGTACTAGTTTCCTAATCGGGTACTAGATCTTGTATGTTATAATTGATAATTAAAAATAAAATTAGCGTAACATTACGGTACAAAATACAATAATATTGAAAACAATAGATCCACAGAGCAATGCTGGTAGCCAAATAGGGCTATTTAAAATGCTCATAGAATGAGAAGCACTACACGTTGATATTTGTGGAGTCTGTTGAATCATACTGTAATTCATACTGCTATTAATACATTGGTCGCTGATGTGATAATTGTGACACGGTGATTGTCGGAATGACTGATTATAAGGAGTTGTTATTATTAAATTAGGCGGTGGACTCTGAGGAGTTCCAATGCATCCAGCAAAGTCTGGAGGTGATACACGATAAGTTGGTGTGTGTTGGCAAAATGAATTAGAGGGACTGACACTGGTTTGACGTTGGGCACTGTAACACGGCGCTACGTCAGACACGACAGAGCATCTGTCGACGTCATTGAGGACAGATGGTTCCCGCGATGGCCCCATATTTGAACCAGTAGATCCGAATCCTGAGCTTTGACTTGATGATCTTGATAATGTTGGTGAATCCATACCCATTTGCCAGTATCCACCGGCTACCCAGGACGTTTGGGTCACTGATTTAAGTTTTGGGGGTGCTAGAATGAATTTACGTTGAGATTTTTTGTAATTACGCTGAAATAAATCTGGACTAGATGTGCCGTAAGTTCTTGTCTTAAAAACTTGAGAATTTTTAGAATGTTGCTTGTGGTTTCCATCTAGTGATAAATTGCTAAGAGTTTTCAAACTCTCACTCATTGTGTATTTTTCCAAATGATTATGATTATATTCTGGCGAACGTTTGAGTGAGATATCTATCGGGTCGGATATAGTTTTTTGCATAAATCCATTTGGTATTGAGTTGCGTTGACTCTCACATATTCTGAAATATTTAAATAAAAATTTCTTATCATTATTTGGTTTATAAACAAGAAAAACTAATTGACAAACCTGAAATAAGGTGACATTGAAGCTTTTATTGTTTCTGGTGAGTCAAAAGATGTGTCCGTCATCAATAAATGCGTTGTATTTACAGGCAATCGATTAATCGGTGTATCAATATTATTTTTATTATCACAATAGCCATTTGAACGGCTAACTGGTGTATCAATATTAGTTTTCTTGTCACAATAACCAGCTTGGTTTAATTCTCTGTGCACAGTATCGATGCTCGCTATTGGTGATTCTAGTTTTTTAAATGATACATCTACATTTCCAGTTGATGAATTGTTTGAAGTTATATTGATAAAACCCAAAATACTTGATAAAACAGCAATCTTAAAAATGAAATTTATAATCAACTTCAATATTAAACATAACTCAACATAGATTAGAAGTACCATTTTTGACACTTTAGGGCCAGTTTTAGACGCTTGGAAAATTTGAACAAAATAATTTGTAAAAGACACAATGACAATTAATTTTTAAAATGTGTATAAATATACTTTTATCACATTGTTGCAATAGAAATTTTATTTTATACTTTTTCATTAATTAAAATGAAGTTTTAAACGGCCAAAAATGGAGCAGTGGCCACAAATGGTATTTGTACCCCATTTATCTGCAAATACTTACAATTTGATAAACAGTTATGTACTCAAAATTAAGCGGCATAACTTTAAACTTAAGTTTTAATAATCTTGTATCACTGTGTGGCATCATTATACAAATACCAACCCATATAAATGTTAACAATAAATCAGAATTTCTTTTAGTAACATGAACTCTTGTTACTGTAACAAGTTGAAATAATGCTCCAATTATTGATAATAGTTGATTACTCGGATAATAAATAATACCAGCGCTCAAAAGTGTTAAAATAATTCGACAAAGTTTTTCAAATTTTGTCTTATGCTGTAAAAAAAAAGTTAATAAAATTTATTATTCAATTTAATAGTAATTAATAATTAAATTTCTTACATTAACTGTAATTTTCATTGATCTTTGTTTAAAAAAAAGCAGCTTATACTGGGTCAGCCACTGAGCTTGTTTATTTATAACTTTTCTGACAAACGAATTGCATTTTTTGCAAAGCGGATACTTTTTATCAAGACTCTGTTTAAAACTTGTGATTTCTGAGTCTCGCCATCGTAATGGATCAATTGAACGCAACTCATTGATTTTAAGTTCTTCATTGGCATTACAAGTCTTGCATAATCCATTATTTTTTCTTATTTCTATATTTTTATTTGGCAATGAATAATGTTTTGCTGGATTGTTCAATGATTTACTTCGTTGCTCGGGTATGTCATATTTATAATCACCGTCTTTTGAGAACCCATTGTGCTGATGACAGTTAGGACACTTCCACCAGTCTGTTTTCGTTCTGCAAATCTTTGAGTTGACGTTGCAGAACCAGCAGTTAAGTTTTTTTGGCCATCTTTGCCTGTAAAAAATATTTTTAAAAAATTAAGCAATGTTGTAATTAATAAACTTTTAAAATTACTTACTTTAGTCTTTGGACAACGATGAAAAATGCTATCGTGAGTGCTAAAATAGTCGCGACGATTGGCACGAAATTTATCATTAAATTCAAATCAACATCCATAATTGAGTAACAAAGTAAAAAACTTTGAATAATTATTAAACTGTTTGTTAATTTAACAAACACATTTAATTACACTGTGTTTCACAGTAATATAAAAAAACAAATAATAGGCAGTAATCTCCCGCCAAGATAATGCCAGTATTTGATCAACTAACCTATCAACGTATGAATTTTTTTAAACGTATATTTACACTTAATTAAAGATATTTATCTGCAGTCGAATGACTTAAATATTTGGCATCGTAATCTCACTTAATTATTAAATCATTATGATTTATAAATTTTCATGTAAAATATGAAATAAATATTATTAAGTAACCGGAAAATTAAAACTCACGTGCCAACCGATGCTCATGGCGACACGCAGCCATTTTGAAATCTGAAAACATCATAAACTTTTTTGAGAGACTTCATTCGGAAATTCATTACAGCGCCATAATAATTACTGTGAGTACTTTCGTCCCATAGATTTGAATTTATGAACTATATACTTTTCTTTAAATATTTTCTTTTTTAAATAAAAAGATATTTACGCACAAAATTTTTATAAACTAAGAGTACTAGAATAATTATCAATTGCTAAGCCAATTGTTTTATTACATTCAAATCTATCAAAATTTATTTATTAGATTCTTTAAATTTTTTGCCACCTTCAAATACGGCAGATTTCAATTACAAAAAATAAAATGATAGTGAAAGCAATAGTAACTCTAAATTTTTTATGAGTGTGAATGTAATTGACAAGTATCAATTTTAAAAATTTTTGAATAAATAAATAAAATGTAAGTAGAATAAAAATTTTAAAATGCGTATTTAGATTAATGAAAAATTAGTGCGCGCGTTTTTTAAAATTTTATTATTCAAATTTATTAATTTATATTTATTTAAAATTTATAAATTTACTGATGTTTGCTACATTCACACTCATAAATTTTTTAAATATCAATAGGCAGGATCATAATTATTTCTAAATATTTATACCAAGGACTTTTTGAAACATTAATTTAAATAATTTTATTTAATATTTATTATTTAAAAAATAAATGATAATGAAAGTAGCAGACATCAGAAAGTTTTTTTATTTTCAAAAATAAATTACTCGTAAGTATTCTAGTTGTTTATATTCAAAGATGATAAATTTATTATTGTCTTACTTTTAGTGTCATAAAAATAATAAAAAATTTAATTGAAAAATAATGAAATCCTGCAAGTTATTAATGACAGGTTGTCTGATGATAAATCTACTGTAAAAAATTTTAATTAAATTATCATTTTCAATAAATCAATAACGGTAAGTTAAGTAATTAACATGTGTCATTATTACGCATATAATACATATGTAGAAAAATAACTCGGTTATTTATATTCATAAATTATGCATCGATCGTATTGATAAACGTCCAAGATAAAGAGCGAGCAAGGGCAGTCGTTTCATTAATTTGATCACCCACTTTTTATGAAAAACCAAGCGCCCTCTATTAATATCCAACGCTGACAGTTATCAGCTGTTTCAGTAAACAAAGAGAAGCATTTCGCGATGGATGCTGATGAAAATGGTGCTCCTCAACAAGTTATTAATATTACTGATAAATTTTCAATTGATGATGATTCCTTGTCATCTACTTCTGATTCTGATGATTACATCAACAACTGGTATTTCATGCCTGATTCGATCCTGTTGAGCATATTCAAATTACTGACTCCCAAAGAGGTTGTCAACATTGGATTAGTGTGTAAACATTGGAACCGTGTCTCTCAGGATGAGCTCCTGTGGAAGGATCTCTTTTACAGAACCTACAAAATTGATCCCTCGGTTGGAATAATGCCAGGTATTGACATCTTGCTTCTTAAATTTATAAGTTCAGTCTTTAATAAGGTATTTTTTACGCAATTCTCGTCATACAAACATCATTGTTGCAACATAATTACATTTTTATTGACAGGAAAGACTTCATGGTTCGAAGAATTCAAACGATTGTCATATCATACACCTTTACTAGAGACTGAAGTGCTGCTGGATCACGCTCATCAAGTTTTGCATGTTAGTTTTTCGCATAATGGCAAAATGTTCGCAACTTGCTCTAAGGATGGTCATATACTAGTAAGTTACTTTATTTTTAATTAGCTAAATTGTATTTAAAAAATTCTAAATCAGTGGTGAATAGTTTTCTTTTAGAAAAATGATAAATTCATAGGGGAGGACAGTAAATTCAAGCATAGAATTTACTGTCTACCTTCCTATGAATTTGTCATTTGATTAAGTTGATCTGGACATGATTTTAAATTGAATATATTTTTCTCTTAGGTATGGAACAGTCAATTTCCAGCTACAGTTAAATACCAACATGATATGAAGACCTTTAGTTGGAAGTATACGCAATTTTCTCAATTTAATTGCTCCGATACTCTACTTTTGGTGTCTGGTGTACATTTTGGAACACCTCACAGCACATCTGGTGAAATAGCTGTCTTCAGATTAGCGCGTAAGTTTAAAATACAATATTATGATTGCTCTATAAGTGATAGAAAAAATTAATTAAGTCTAAGGATCATTTTCTAAGTCATGTTTTATGATACAATCAGCTTTGTTTGACCATAAAGACCATGTATGTTTTTTAAACAAGTCAGCGTGACGAAATATCTCGATTGTCAAAAGCTAATAATAAATCAAAGTTCAATTAGTTGATACTAATTGTCTGCCAAAAATAAATAAATAAAATAGACAATGGGAGTATTGTGGCATTGATGAATCAAATTAAAATTAAAAGATTAATTGACACATAAAAATGTTAATTACAGCTGGATTTGATCTTCAATGCAGAGTTGGTAATAAACCATTTGACATATTCGGTACGTGGTACAGTGAGCGTTACCTTTTAAGTGGTGATTCACACTGGCTTGCACCCATGGTGAGTTCAAGCGTCCTTTGGCTCAATAAGGCGAATCAGGAATCGGCTAGTGAACATGTGCCGATAATGAATCAACTATACAAGTTAGTTTTAATTATATTGATAAGCTAACTTAATTATTTATTAACTTTTGTTTGTATTGTCATTATTATTGTTGTTTTTTAACTATAGATTTTATAATTTTAATTCAACGTCAATACGTGCTGTGATGGTAGCTAATTGTTTGTGCCCTGAATCCACGGAAGCTGAACAAACTGAAAGTCAACAGTCGACATCAAGTCAAAAAGAAACTCAAGCAAGCTCGACTCAACGAGATATTTCTTCGATGTCAGTAGATAATCAGCAAGAAGAGCCTGAAGTCCTTCATCATGCGTCTTCTAGATTACAGTACTTAGATATATTTTCAAAAAATATATTTAGGAAAATTTGATTATTAATAATTTAATTTATATTTAGATATAGTACATTAGAAGGTGGTTTTATGAATTGGAAAAGATTAGGAGATGGTTTTGAATATGCCAATCCCATTAGATATAATGAAGAATATCGTCAAGTTGAAATGGAACGAGAAACAACGGAGAGTGATAGTGAAACAGATGCACCTCAGTGGGAAGATGAAAGTGAATTATCAGGTACTTAGATTACATTGTATTGATTAAAATTGGGATTATATTTTATTGATGTTCAATTACTTATAGAAATATCCGAAACTGCTGATGATTGTGATTCTGATGACTTAGCAGATAATCCGGAAAAATTTCTTATATTTACCACTGGTTCTAAAACCTACACACATCATCAAGTAGGTTTCAAACGTATTAAAGCTGTAAACTTTCCACGGAGATTAGACCCCGGGCCGTCTTTGAAAGAGAGATTGGCGCAACGAGAACGCGAACGTGAGAGACAAAATTCTGGTTCTCATCCCGAGCCCAATTGGCTTGATTATGAATCAGTGGCTGAAAGATTTGACAAAATTGATCATGTCATAGATCTTCATGGACATATTATAGGAATGGGTCTATCTCCAGATCATAGGTGACCATCAAATATTCTATTCGTTTTTTTTTTTCCGTGGCTCAAACTCATGAGATTCATTTTTACAGATATCTTTATGTAAATACCAGGCCTTGGCCACGGGGATACGTTATTACGAATCCACTAAACCCGCCACCAATTGCTCAAGAAATAGATATTCATGTAATTGATTTAGTTACGTTGAAACAAGTAGGGACAATGTTAAGAGCGCACAAAGCTTACACATCAAATAATGATTGTTATTTTATATTTCTGGATGTCTGTGATGAATACGTTGCAAGGTTTGTTTCATTTATTATAATTTAATCGATAACTATCATTGATCATGATTATTTAAGGGTATTCTCAAAAAATTTTTTAATTAATACCCAAGTAGAACACTTGGTTTTATGACATTTATAAGATAGAAGTTTTGAAACTATTTTTTGATTTATCGATAAGCTACCAAAATGTTGACAAAGCGATCAGAAATTAATACCATCGAAAAAATATCTCCTTAAAAGACTTGACACAAGTAACGACAAATTTCCTATTACTCCTAGGACCAACACCTGTACGTCTTATTTATAAAAAAAAATTTGACTTTGACAACAAAATTGACATCTTAAAGTTGTCTATGTCCTACTTGGGATTGATAAAATTTTGATACGCTTATGACGAGTCATTGAAAATTTACAAAAAGTGGGGACACTGTCTGAGAACGGCCTTAAATAAAAAAAAAGTATTAACCTTGATTTGTTTGATAAGTGAACATTAAAATATATTTACAGTGGTGCTGAAGATAAACATGGGTATTTATGGGACCGACATTATGGTGTATGTCTTGCTAAATTTCCACATAAAGACGTTGTCAATGCAGTTGCATTTAATCCCTGCAATCCTGAGATGCTCGTTACTACCAGTGATGATTATACTGTTAAAGTTTGGCGTAGTCGTGCTGCTGTTAAGGCATTAGGACTCGATGAAAATGCATATCGACGTGGATTGGAGGTACGAAAGAGGCATAGATATCACCGAAGTAATTGTAATATTGATTGATTAAAGACCATTCAGTTTCCGATTTAAATGTTCTCCGTAATTAATATGGCTACACTGTACCACTTCTATAGAAAGAAAAAAATATATATATCGATATCTTGCCGTAAAAAGTAATAGTATAAATTATGTATAAAAAATTTCAAATTAAAGTTCAAAAGAATTCTAGTTAATTAATGGGAAATGTTTAAATTAGAAACTGAATGTTTACAAAAGTTTAGTGATAATCGACTGTGAAAAAGTTAAAAAAAACAATATAAATATATATATATACAAATATTAAAATTAAAAGTATACATACACACAAGTTAATTTATAAGATAAATGTTATGTTTTTATAAGATATACATTTTATTTCAAATATTGATGTAATTATTGCTTATTACATACATATATAATAATAATTATCTTTATGTTTTAACAGTATGTAAATATTAAACGCTCACGGAGTGCTTTTCTGTTTATTTTTTATTATAATTATTATTTAAATTCAATGAATTATTAACGGATGAATAAAAATACGTATTTTTATTATAAATTATTTATCAGCAGCATTTGAACTTGAATGATAAATATATCCGGCATCATAAATATGTTTATTTAATATAAATATACGCAACAAATACATTTCAATTGAACTCTGTTTGAATTAATTGTATAGAAAGAATAAGCACAAAAAATACAGGGATTAAAAAAAAATACTTATATGAGTAAAAATAAAAAACTAAATTAATATTTTTCTTTACAAATTAATTTATAATTTATGAAGTTACATTTACATCAAGATAAGGGCAATAGCTGATAAAAAATATTAAACTGCCAATTAATTTAATCTATAAAGTAATCTATTAAATATATGGCAATTATAAAAATTATTAGTTAGAAAATAAATGAGCCATTTATTTAAATGAACTGTATTATTAATTTATGACTAATAATTTAATGCAATTAAAACGTGTTCGATCACTAATGCCTTTATCCATAGGTTCGGTTTCATCGTTACTACTTGATATAAATTTTAAGTGATCTTGTTATTTCATATTTTATATAAAATAAAAGACCTAGTACCCGATCAGGAAACTAGTACTTGATCACTTTATCTATTTGTATATCTATATTTAGTAAAATTTAGTACATATATATATATATATATATATATATATATATACGAATACATGAATGATCGGGTACTAGTTCCCTGATCGGGTATTGAGTCTCTTGCTTTAAATATTTATCGGAGGTGTTAAAAATTCTCGAGTGTAATTTTAAAAAAAATAAATTCAATAAATCAATTTAGTTTAATTAAATATAATAAAAATAATTATTTTAAGTAACAACGATGTAAAGAGAAATTTTATAATAATATATGTAAGCACGAATTTAAATGTTTTATCTAAAAAATATGAATCTCAATAAAAGTTATAAATATTTAATAGCCTCTATAGATATGCCAATTATTGATCATAACAATCAATAATACTCATGTAATAAATATGAAATAATTTTTAGGATGAATGATTATAGATAGTAAATATATAAATAAAATCAACTTTGAACTTTTATCGGTTTAATTGTATAACATGTAAGTAATTATCGTTGTTATATTATTATATCTATTATTAATATTAGGGAGTGTGCGAATAGCTTGAATTCACAAATTATTCGTATCGAATCGAATCGATCTTTCGAATAATTCATAAGTTTTCAAATTATTCTATTTTTTTTAAAGTCTTGAAATTGTTATATTTTTTTGAATAAATTAAATTTTTGAAAGCTGATCAGAATTTTGTTAATTAGAATCGCGTAATTTGAAGTTACAAATAATTCGAAAGGTTTAGAATTATTCGATTCGAATTTTTAATCGAATAGTCATATTTAAATCGATTCGATTCTTATACCCCTCATAAATTATTGATATCTATAATTAAGGTTTAACTGTTCACTTGATTGTTACAAATTAAAAAAATAGAATTATAAAGGAATTATTACAATCGCCATTCATAACAACAATATATGGCTAATAAAAAATGTAATATTCAAAAATAATTGGCTGATAAATGATTACGCTTGTTGAAGTATTATTAGTAATTACTATAAATATAGATCGATTGATTTAATAAATGAATTATTGATTCAATTATTAAAAGTTTGATTACTGTATAATTATTATACTTAATAATTTAAACGTTTACAAATTGAATTAATAAATGTCGAGACATACGTAAATATTAATCAATTGTTTGAACAATTTTTACACATTTTAAATTTTTTATAATTAATTTTATTTACTTAAAATTTTTTTTATTTTTATTAATTTGACAAACTTTTCAGGTGGATCCTGCTATTGGTTCTGAAACATAAAATTATTTTATTATTTACATTTTTATTGATAATAGTATTCATAATATGTTTATTTATTATATTACAGATAAGTTCTACTAAACGTAAATTTCATTTTTGGGAGATAAAATATTTTGGTGTAAAACGCTCTCAGTCAAAGAAAATTTATAGAAAAAAAAAAAAAAGTTAAAATATTAAAACCCTAGAAAAAATAATAGCGATAAAATTAAATAGTGACAAGAAATAATTATACCTGGTTGAGGTAATTCATCATGTGGTGAAACGGAAGTTCCTGGCAATACTTTTTTATGAGTTTCTTTACGACCATGGCAATGTTCACACTCGTCATCACTTTCGTCTGAACTGCTTTCTCCAAATTGTTTAGGTTTTTCATAAATACAACAGCCTAAAAAACATGAATTAAATAAAATTTATAATTTATTTAAAAACATACTTTGTATATGGGACATTCTATGCCAAATGATCCTACTGTCAAAATTTCCAACTGCGATTCAGTTAATATTTGGCTCTTTTTTTTTACATTTTTTGAAAAAGGTTTCCATGATTTTTTCAAAATTAAAAAAAAATTTAGTAAGTTAGTTTTAAATAATTTTTATAAAATCCACGAAAAAACACGATTTGTAAAAAAAAATTACATTTAAATCGATATATTTTTCAAAAAGTTATGACCGTTTAAAAAAAGAATCATAAAAATTTTCAAAAATTCACATTTCATGAATGGCTCAATGAAACAATTTGAAAAAAAATCATGAAAACCTTTTTCAAGGAACATAAAATGATGGCTAAATATTAACTGAATCAGAGTTGCAAATTACGACAATAGGATGATTCGGCATAGAATATATATATATATATATACTTACATTTTGATTTTTTCTTATTCATATTTTCATTATCTACAGTGCTAGAAGTCCATTGAACTTTCTTGTGTGATCTCGGTTTACGTAAACACAAACTTATTGTCGGCACGTCCTAAAAAATGTTAAATACTTTCATTTAAATATATGGTAATATGGTAAATCCGCACGAAATGACTTAAATTTAAATAAATTATAATGAAAAAAAAAAAAAAATTACGATAAATAAGAAAGTTGTGATAATATTTAAAAATATTTATTTGTAAAGTACATAAATAAAAATATTTAAAAGTTTTTAAAATTAAAATTTATTGCAGAATTTTATTCTCCATTAAATTATCAATTGTCTGGTCAGAGTAATTTAAAACTTCTCTGAGTACTTGACGAGTGTGTTGACCTAGTGTTGGTGGCGGTGACCTAACTTTATTTGTACCATAACTAAATTTCACAGCAGGTCCAACAACTTTAACTTTACCCATTTCATTGTGCTCCAACTCTTTGACCATTTTAACTGCTTTAATATGAGGATCATCAAACACCTAAAAATAGAAAATAAATTTGATGTCCCAGTAAATAAAATAATAAATAGTTCAATAAAAATTAAATTACCTCTTGTATGGTATTTATAGGTCCATAAGGGAACGGAGCTCCTTCTAATATATCTGCCCACTCTTTATTAGTCTTACTCTTGAAGACATTTCTCAGTATCTTGAGTAGTTCAACTCGATTAGTAACTCTAGCAGTGTTATTAATGAACCTATCATCAGCAGCGAGCTCTGGTAATTCAAGAATCTTAACGAGTGCCTTAAATTGAGTATCACTTCCAGTGCAAACAGTCATAAATCCGTCTCGCGTAGGAAACGCTTCATAAGGAACAAGACTCTCATGCTCAGAGCCCCATCGTGTGGCTTCTTTACCAGCATTCAGGTAATTGGAAGCCACATTGATCAGACAAGCGACTTGAGTAGACAGTAGATTACACTGAATCCACTGACCTTGCTTGCTTTGTGTTCTCTGATAAAGTGCAGCCATTATAGCGCCATGAGCATACAAACCAGTAGCTACATCAGTCATAGCAACACCTATTTTACATGGGTCGCCGTCTTTAGGTCCAGTTATGTGCATAAGACCACCAACTGATGCCGCTATCACGTCGTAACCCGGTCTCTGAGCATAAGGTCCTTCGTATCCATATCCAGTCAGCGAACAATAAATCAACTGTGGTGCTGCTTTCTTGATATCTTCATACCCCAACCCCATCTCTGAAAGCTTTCCTGGCACAAAATTCTCAATTAGTACATCCGACTTTTTAGCTAGCTCATAAATAACATCTCGTCCTCTTTTAAAATCGATACAAACACTTTTTTTGTTTCTATTTACGCTCAAAAAATATGTTGCGTGCTTATTACTGTTAGATAAAAAGGGCGGGCCCCAGTTTCTACACTCATCTCCAGTTCCTGGTTTTTCAATTTTCAATATTTCAGCACCCAGGTCACCAAGTATCATTGTGCAGTAAGGACCAGCGATTATTCTTGTTAAATCTAGTACTCTTATTCCGGCTAAAGGTGATTTATTATCATTACCATTTTCATCGTTGAATGAAGTAGAGTAAAACAAGTGACTGCGATTAATAAATCTCTGTCTTTGAGTATTTAAACTCAAGAAGTTTTTTAATTTATACATATTATTGAGGAACTTTACACCACTCATAATGCACTTCAATAATTAATAAATATACATTTTTAAAAAATCCAGCGTAACAATAAATTCAAAAATTAACAGAGAGACGTAAATAAATTTAACAACAAATTAAAAGTTTATGAAAATAATAAATAAATGTAATAATTCTTGAGCTGCATCAATCATGTGACACTTTATCATAAATAACAAAAAAATATATTATCTCTCAAGTAAAAATTTACCTGTCCACTGTCATTGACATCTCCTTCCAAAACAGTTTCCGTTTGTGATTGAGAGCTTGAAGGTCCTGCCATCCTTGCCATACGTTTATTCAAAACCTTATTAAAAAAAAATAAACGCAGTATTATAAAACACTGCCTCTAAACTTAAGTCACAATTTATAATTTAATTAATTTATTATGTTGTTGTGATTTATGACGTTTATTTTTCCTAGTCTATCTCTATCTCCATCTACTCCGTCTCTCTCCGTCTATAAACCAATGAGCGGCGCCATTTTGCCGCCAGACATCTAGCGCTTTTTTTAAAAAACTAAAACTAAAAATAATTCAAGTTACCTTCGGTAGATGGCGCAAGTTTGTCCTTCTGAATCCCTTCTCAGAAGCAACCCATAGCCTTCCCATCCCAATATGATTACGATTGTGTTGATATAAAATATATATGTATATATATGTAGTGGTGATGATTTGTGGTGATAGTAGTAGTGATGATAAGTCTGGCAAAGTGCAAGAGTAAGAGAGAGGTGAGTCTTGATTAATTCTGGTTGGTCTTATTCTTATTCTGCTTCTCCCTTCTTCAGGGAAGATATCAAATTGCGGAACATCCGGAGTATCAAAGTGGGAAAAATTATTGGGTATATGCAACAGAGAAAGCTGATAGTATGTAGTATGTGTTTAAATACGAGATAGTTATATGCATATATGTATGTATATATATATATATAGGCACATATGTGGAATGGTATGAATATGAATAAGTAAATGTGAGCACACTCTTACTCTGTGACTATGAACTCAATTGAGTCTTGTGTTGAATCTTGGTTGGTTTGGTCGTCGCGGTCGTGAATGTGGTGCTGGTGCTGTAACTCGTGTGCTGATGATCTGATTCTGATGGTGATTGAGCAGTAGGAGTGATAGTGATGGTAACGACAAGTTGCTCTGAAGATTCGCGTGAGCGGGGCGCAATTTAATATTAATTTAAGTACTCGCGGTAATGTTTTTACTCGTGTCATGAGTAGGGATGATGGTCGGGTCAGTACGACAACTAGAAGGCATTACATTGAGGACTGAATTTAGTGTCTCAAGTAGGTGCTGTAGACCATAATGAAATACAACAACTTGTAGTAGTTGCTGTTACTGCTGTTATTATTGCTGCTATTGCTGCTGCTAATCTTGCTATCGCTCTGTCAAAGCTTGCCACTATAAATTATTATTATTTTAAACATACACATAAGCCGAGTAGCCAATGGACGCGGCCATGTTTACTTGTGGTGGCAATAAAAATAATTATTACAAATTTTATTAGCAGAGAGAGTTGAAGATAATATTGAAAAATATATAATAATTACCGGTGGAATTATTGGACTCGGGTCCGGGTTTTTAACGTGAACGGAGCTTGTGGACATAATGCCGGGATGCGACGTGAAGGCAAGATATCTGCCAGCCACCTTCGCGTGGATCCTATTACTCAGCACCACGACCCTCTTTTTTTATTATCCGTAAGTTTTATTTTTTTTATTAAACTATTTTTCTATCAGCTCATTGGGATCAACAGTTTTTTTAAATCACCGTTATCAGTACCCAGTTACTCAGTTTTTTTTTTCTCATTGACTAGGTGCCAATACTATCTCTTCAAATACCCATGGGTACCGGCTCTCCAAGGAGTGATTGCCTTCTTTGTGCTGGCCAACTTTACCCTTGCGACTTTTATGGATCCAGGTGTAATTCCAAAAGGTAAAAACTACTAGACTAGACTACTTGACAAAATATAATTAAAAAAAAAAAAGAGAGAGAGAGAGAATTACTTTGCACGTGTTGATATAACGTTAGTGTTTATTTTATTTTATCTAATTTTATTTCTGTATAACAGCACCTCCAGATGAAGATAAAGAAGATGAGTTCAGGGCGCCGTTATTTAAAAACGTTGAGATCAATGGGATAACTATTCGTATGAAGTGGTGTGTCACTTGTAAATTTTACAGACCACCTAGATGTTCGCACTGTAGTGTCTGCGATCACTGTATTGAGGTATATATCTATATATAAATATATGTGTATACTTTATACACATAAAGAATTTTTTTAAATTTTATTTTCGACCTATTTATAACATGAAAAGTACTGCCTGCGGCATCGTTATAATAATTTATATTTTATACGTTCCAGACATTTGATCATCATTGCCCGTGGCTAAATAATTGTATTGGAAGAAGAAATTACAGATTTTTTTTCTGTTTTTTATTATCACTTAGTTGCCATATGCTCAGTATATTTGGGCTCTGTTTATATTTTGTTTTGGAACATAAACAAAAACTTGGAGAAGTCGATACGACTATTGCGTATCCTTTATAATTAAATTATGTTTATATTTATCTGGTTCTTTAAAAATTCATTTGCTTACTCGTGTTTTTTTAGTCGTAATAATTAATGACATTTAATGTTATATAAAGATCCTTAACCTATTGATGTAGTATGGTGCTGATGGGCGTGGTAACATTATTATTTATTCCAATTATTGGACTAACAGGGTTCCACGTGGTGCTTGTGTCAAGAGGACGTACAACAAACGAACAAGTCACCGGTAAATTCCAAAATGGTTATAATCCATTTTCACGTGGATGCTTTCATAATTGTTGTTATACACAATTTGGACCACAATTTCCTAGGTAAATTATCATTAAACTCTATACATTTAATTACTTATTAGTATTTTTAATTAAATAACTTATAGTAATTGAACTAAAACCCAGATGCTAGCAATTTAAACTTTTTTAATTATCAATTCATAGATGTCATGTTTTATTTAATTAAAACTTCATAAAGTTTTCGAGGATTTAATAGAATTGGTATAAATTATTCACATTTTTATCTGATAAAATTTTACCCAGGGTTTTTATATTTTTGTGTTTATAGAAATCTTTGTTCCTTATTTTTTATTAATTTAACTAGTGATAATAATGTGTTATCAATTATGTCCATTTCCAATAGTCTAATAGTAATTTCTCATTAATGTTTAATTACCGTTTAAGACTTGACAGCTTGTCGTTTTCTTAATCAATTATTTCCCTTGAGGGTTACATACCATAGATAGCTTGTCTTAATAAATATTATTTTTTAATTTTAAAAAAAAGTAAACACTAAATAGAATTTAATATACTTAAGAACCTTCGACTTTTATTCTTTATCTAATTACACTATTTTAAAATCTTTAACTTTATAAAATTAATATGAATATGAATTACGAATTTCAAACACTAAAAAAAAATCTTATTACTGTATTTTTTTTTAATACTAAAGTAGGTAGAATAGGGATTTGATCTAACGACAGTGTATTTTTTTTTGTTTGATCTTTCGGCTTTTTGTAAAATATATCAAAAGAATATTTCAAGATATCTAAGAAAAAAAAATAATTTTAATAAAATATTTAACACTTACATAAGTTAATCTATGAAATCTACGAGGTTGAATAAAATAACATTGCATAAAAGTCATTAAAATAATAGCAGTAATTTTGTTAAATTATTTGCTAATAAGTAAACACTAGATAAATACTATAATTAGGACGAAGGACAAGTAATTGCTGATTACTAATCCGTATTTATTGATAAATAAATAATAATTAACAATAAAAAAAATTGTTTATAGTTTAAAGAAGCCCGAAAAGTATTTAGAAAAACGTCGCGGTGCATCTGCCTCCGAGATATCGACGATAGGAAGCGAGAACCAGGTAAAGACCTACATGGATAGCAGCAATGGTGTTAGAAATGCCAGTTCAAATGCTTATAATAAGGTAAGAAGCTAGTGCTGTTCGGCTAAACTTAATAAATTCAACGTAAACCGACACGAAAAAATAAAAAAGATGATATATATATAAATTCAAATTTAAAAATTAATAAAAAAGATAAACGATCCTCTAAAAACACTACACTATTTTTGGATAACGCTTATACCATTGCATGAACAAACGATTGGAGACCAAAATTGACTTACGTCTACAACTAAGTGAGTTATGTAGTGCCTCAGTTAAACTTTTCCTTGCTTACGTTACTTGGAAAGTTTTTAAAATTATCCTAGCAGCATGTAGTTCATTTATGCTTAAAAAAAAGTTACGGAGCTGGGTCTTACCTTGGAGACTTGTTTGAGCTTGCGAAAGATAGATTTAACATAGTATCATAGTTTATTAAAATACACAACCTTTGTATGCAGATTTCAACGATGTCGAGTGACAATAGCTATCCAGTGAGTCACTTATCATCTAGCTTTCACGATACCTACATCTGAATGGTTCCTTTTGTCCTAACGCATTCTCCGGTAACCACACATCCTGTTCCTCCACGTGCTAATTATCATCTCAACCATCATAATAAATCATTAAGTTTGATCTTTAAAGACTATCATCTTTTATCAGTGTTTAAATATTCAATTAATAGTTTGTATTTATGAATTACAATTAAAATTATTGCTGATTAATTGGTATTAATATACTTGTTGTTATTTAAATGCCAGTTATCTCCTGGACGAGACGGATCAGATACGGATATGGAGCCAACGGCTTCACAGTCCGCGGATTGTGAACCAACGCCTCCATTACAAAGACATGGATCTAAAAGTAACTTTTTCCTGCCACCTGTCGAGACAAACGACTCGCCTAGACATCCGCCTCCACAGCATCGTCATCCGATGCACTATCCACGCGGAAGTCCGCACCCACGATCTAGGTAAGTGAAAGAGAAATAATTAAATGCTGGTAAATTATCCACGAGTGTTGACAATGGTTTTTTTTTTTTGTTATTTTTCTTGATGTCTATTTGCATGAATTTATAAAATAAACATTTTGCTTATTCAGGGGAATGAATGGCTCGCGCAGTCATACGCCGGATGCATTGTCGCCGGAAGGAACGGGATCGCCAGCCGCTGGTCCGCAAAGAGGTCAGGGTCAAGGTGGCGCAAGCCCAACTATGCAGCAACGCATCAGAGCAATCGGTGTGCCCACGCCTCTTGCCATTTCCAGTCCAATTCGCAGGTACACACATCGCTTCTATCACACACTTCGTGTAACATTTAATTAGATAGATGATATATATATAGATAGATACATATATTTATATCAACATGTATATACTTATATATTACTGAACTACCGTGGTGTATATTATGATGATGGAGGTTTAACAAACCGATATATTGATATTTAGTTGACCACAAGACCATCATTCCGGTCACTAACGATATTAAAACACACATACACTTATATATTTATTTATCATTACTACTACTATTATTATTATTATTATTATTATTATTATTATTATATATATATAAGTTCGTGACTATCGACTGTCACGTATGATAAATTGTAATGGCACGTTGGCAGACAGTGAGACGACACGATATTATGATTATTGTATATAAATATAGATAAAAATAATATTTATTTTTTTTTATTGATAATTATTATTGAGGGTGAAAAAAATTGTGGCGTCTCAAATTTTATTTGTGTCGAGGATTTATTATTGTTATTATTATTAAATTATTACTATGATTAAATATTGCTGGTAGATTTTTGAATAAAATTTTATTTATTATTATTATTTTTTTTTTGAGCACGATGTTGCGGCACAGGATAAATAATGTATGAATTTTTTACGTAAAAAATAAAACAAGTGCAGCACTCGCACTGTCACATAACAGATAATAAGCTCGAGGTTTCACAACAATGTTTTTCTTGTATATAATTATTTTGTTAATTTATTATATTTTATTTTATTTATTTACCTTATTTTTATTTATTTATGTAGAATACATGTATATAGAGATACAAGAAACACGTAGTCGTGAAACCGTAGAATAATAAGTAGACTTGCACGTAATTAAAAAGAACATAAAATTAAAATAAAATTGAAAAAAAAAGATATATTTTAAAAAATAAGTAAGTGGTGTATAGATAAGTTTGTGTCCCACTGCAGGGGGTGGTAACTGCAAGGAGCTGCTCTGTGACAACATGTTGTTGCGACCTACTGCAGGTAAACACGAACTTGGTCCTATGAAGGACAATTTCAAAAGTAGTTTAAAAATAATGCTTTGTTGCATACATAAATCAGAGTATACTAAATTTATTATTATTGTTTTTCATTATTATTATTATTATTATTATCATCATATATATTTTTATTAAACATTAGGTTTTGTTTTTATTGCTACTTTAATTTTAAATTACTCTTCAACATAGATGCTAATGTTCTTTATTCAAGAATGACCGCGCTGCTCTCTTCTGTATGTATCGCCAGAGCCGTATTTTGTATGGCTAAAACTGCTATCAGCACTCGCATATTCATATATTATTATTATTATTATTATTAATTATTATACATACATACATATTTTACTATTGTTACTATTATTATTATTATTATTATTATTATTATTATTATTATTATTATTATTATTATTATTATTATTCACTGTAATTCGCGCATTGTCGAATAATTTTTTGGCGGTTGTATTATCAGTTATATTATTAATTATTTAAATAAAATCTAAATAATTAAAAATGTGTTGCAGATCGAATCCAGGTACACCGACGCAAATACGTCGGCCAGATTTCATTGGTGTCACTGAAGCACCAACATACTACGATGTCCAGCATCACAACAATACCGGCGGCAATGTGCCAGGTTACAGCCCACAACGTCGTTTCTTGTCTGAAAGTGAGTTAATACGTCAAAGCAACGAGCACCCTTATTCACGTACCAACAATACCGTCGATAATATACGTGAATTAGCGGGCTCACCGCAACGTGGTGTCTATATGTGGAAAGACAATTCACCAAGTGGTTATCCAGGTCCACCGGGTATGAGTGGTGTCAATATGGGCGGTAACAATATCGGCATACCCGTACATCCATCAGCGTTATCGCAGCGACCACCACCTTATGATTACTACTGTTCGAATCCCACAAGCCCGACACAACAGCCATACTCTAGTGCTCCACGTGCAGCTTATCATCCTGCCTCGCGAGGAGGTGTGCCTGTATTCCCGCCACAACATCCGTCGCCTCAGGTTAAGCGAAAAAACCCAGCGACTATGGCAACACCAACAACTCCAACGTCCAACGACGCGCGACGTCGACCCATGTCATTCGTACGTGCTTTGGAGATGAATGACTCGATGGAGATGGTGTCGATACCCAATGATACGAGATCATCCCAGAGGCCAACAACACCAACACCCGATCGCACGAGTGTTTATGATATGAACTATGAAATATCCGTATAGCCACGCTTGATGGTCTCCGTCCCAAACGGTTGGACGGGGATTACGGATAAACCGGCTGCTTATATTTCTAGAACTTATGATACTGGCCATGAGTTGTCTGTTTAATTAATATAATAATAATACGAATGAATAATAATTTTAATAAAATTTTTGAGACTTAAAGTCTTGAACTTAACTGGGTGCAAAGTGACTGCCGACCGAGTGTTTTTAATTATTAAGTTAGTGATGTCTGCTCTATGAAATCTTCCTTTAAAGATACCGTCGAATACGTAACTGATCGTTGTCTCTAAAACTATTTAATTTATATACAATATACATCACATATTTAAATTAATTACTAATAACGGTTAATTAAATTCCAGTTGATGTCTCTTCCTTGTGACGAAGGGATACTTTTTTATCGAAAATTTATTATTGAACATATTTGTATTATATTAAATCTATATTACAAAAAACAATTAAATGTCAGCAGGTGGTTTTGATTTTTAAATGCATCGATGATGATAAAAAAAAAAATTAATATTCGATGATCTAAAAAGTTAATTAATAAATAATAATAATAAGGAGCTAGGATTAGTTGTAGATAAATAAAAATGACAGCCGATAATTGTCAGGTCAATAGATAAATTTTTTTGTTACGTTGACACTTTTGTTCAACTTACATTGTTATTAATTTAATGGCGACTTTAAATTATTATATGTCATCGAATATTTATTTTTGAGTTATTTATCATGTGGTAGGAAATCACTTGTTTTTTATTAGTACACATTAAGGTCAGTTAGATTTTTATACAGTGTCATCGTGACTTAATTCAACACGCGGCTTACATCGATCAACAATTATTTTTTTCTTATCAATTAAGATTTTTTTATTCTGATATTGTTTATTAATATCGGATTTTTTTTTCGTCTTATATATCTAAAGAGATGTATGACACGTGAGTGAACTGTAATTAATGGAGCAATTATAAAATATAAAAAAACAAACATTAATTAAATTAATAGGATACACGCGTGTGTAAAAATATTAATAAAAATTGGTAAATAAGTTAATAAATAAATGAAGAGTTCGTGTCCAAGTGAAAACATGTTACTTAATCGATTTAAGTTATTGTTTAAATAGAATAACAAATTATGTGTAAAGTAATCGTAAAAAAATGTGTAGTGAACAAATTTATAATTACGTATATAACGATTTAGTATTTATACGTAACGAAGAAGATAATAATATACAATTATGACAAAAAAAAAATATAAATGTATAACTTTTTTTATTTGTTTTCTTCTGTTTAATAATTGTTAACTTACGAGCATTCTCAGACAGTGTCCCTCACTTTTCAAAAATATGCAGTGATAACTGTCACAAACGTATTCAAATTTTATTAATTAAGGGCGTTCTCAGGCAGTGCCCCCTCCTCTATTTTTTAAAAATACTCAATGACTTTCAATTACAATGACTGTATTAAAATTTTGACAGTTAATTTAAAAAATTTTAAGCATTCATTCAAAATAGGGATACGTAGTTAGAATTTCGCCGGTGTACATTTGAAAATAATTACTTACAGTTGATATCAAGTAGGAATTAAACGAAATTTGGAAAATAAATTTCAATAAAGTCTTCATGTCATGATTTAGAATATCAAATTTTTTAGAATAAAATTTATTTACGATATTTTTTTAAATTCCTAATTGATAATAACTGTAAGTAATTTTTTTATAAATCTGTATCTCGGCGAAATTGTAATTGCGTTCCTCGTTTTTCAATTAATACTTTAACTTTGTTTTTAATGAATTATTAAAACTTTAATACCGTCATTGCAATTGAGTCATTGAATGTTTAAGAAAATGAGGAGGGGGGAAGTGTTTGAGAATGCCCTTAATTGATAAAAAAATTAAAGCCATAATTGAAAAAAAAAGCCAATTTTGCCGGCATATAGAATTTTAAAGAAATTACTTACAGCTGTTATCAATTAGGAGTTAAACGAATTTTCTGGAATAAATTTTAGCCTAAAAAATTTGAAAATTCAAATTATAAAATTGACATAAATATTTTACTGAAATTTATTTAGCACATTTCGTTTCTCCCAATTAATATCAACTGTAAGTAAATTTTTTAAAATCAATATCTCAGCAGATTGCAATTACGCTGTCCTTTTTTCAACTAATGCTTCAATTGTTTTTTAAATAATTAACAAAATTGTGATACGCTTATGACGAAAGTTATTGAAAATTAAAAAAAAATGGGGGGTACTGTCTGAGAATGGCCTCAAAATTTAAATTACGATGTATACTAACACACAGTAATTGTATTCAAATCAAACATTTCATATATAAAAATATATATTTTCTTTCTTTCGAAATAAATGCGTGGTCGCGTGGGTATGTTTGCAAAAAACAAATGTATGCATGAAAATAATTGTCTATGAGAAAGTAAAAACTTTAAACAATGAGGTAAATTTTTTTTCAAGCCAACGGGAAACTTGAATAAAAATTTGTTAATATAAAATAAAAGTAATAAGTAATATTTAATTAATTAATAAAAACCTTGTAATATATATACATACATTATATAAATTGCTATTATAACTAACGGTTGTTAATTAAATTTATCTTCGGTACTTTATTAAATACTTAAGCTTTGTAATTATTTATTTGGTATTTTTTAAAAAAATATATAAAAATTTAAAAAAAATTAATCTGTACAAAAAAAAAAGTAATAATTTAATGTAAGCCGCGAGGTGCTGAAGATTTTTTCACTTAAATTGTGTTCTACGATAAATTTAGTTATTTAATTAGTTTATTAATTAATAAATGATTTAATTTCATTAATTAGATTAGCTAGAGGCTAAAGTGTAATGGAAGTGCACAAAATACGATCTATACATATCGCTAAGCGATTCATTAGAAATGCACCATTTAAAAGTAGTCGGGAAATGATAAGAATTAATAATATCCATTAATATATATACATATATGTATGAATATATATTAGACTGTCTTAAATAAAATTAGTATTTTTTTTTTCGGTCCCATACCAAAATTACATTGAATGTAACATAAGAAAAATTGGGTACCAAGTAAATGTTTCAACTCAATTACAAAACGCTCGCTCGCTTAAATAAGATTTCTCATTTAAATTTTATAACTCGTTAACGGATCAATAAATCGAAACGACTATAACATAATTTTGTAGAAAATCAAACGTTCTACAGAAAAGGTCTCTTAATTTTTTTATACTAACGGTTCAAAAGTTACTTTTTCACGAAAATTTCAGTTTTTTCCCAATTAATTAAATTTAAAAACCTGTAACTTTTGAACTGTGAGATAAAAAATTAACAAATAGCATATTTTGATGGCAAAAAAATGATCTAAAAGAAAAAACTTGCGACATTTTCCGATAAGACTAAAAGTTTTTCTGAAAAAGTAAAAAAAAAACTAAAAATTTATCAAATTTGAATGTAAGCTTTGATAAATTCTTAACGGTTAGATTTATAAAAAAATTATAAGAGACCTTTTTTTTAGAGCATTTAATTCCCTACTATAAGTGATAGTTGCTTTAATTAATTAATTCATTAACGAGTTATAAAATTTCAAAGTTAAAAAAAAAAATTTCGCATGATATTTAAATGAGAAATCTTTTTTAATCGAGCGCGCGTTTTGTAATTCAGTTGGAGGCCCAACTTGGTACCCATTTTTTTTTGTTACATACAACATAACTGTCGTATGGAACCGGAAAAAAATAATGATTTAATTTGGCAGTCTAATATATAAATATATATAAAAATACAAATGTGAATTCGTCCATCGTTTAGTTGAAACCGATAAATATATATAAACATATTGCTCCAACAAATCCTTCGGACAATTTGTGCCAAAGTAAAGCCTCTTAAAAATTGAAACCATGATTTAATAGTAAACAATAAATCAATTTATCAAATAATTAATAAATATATCTAAATAAATAATTAATAATAGTGAGAATTGAGATCAAACAATGAACAATTAAAAATATTAGTTTTAAAAATAAATGGTGGAAATATGAATGTGAATGTTCAGCAGCAAAATCTGAAATAAAAAAATATTAATAACAATTTAATATGATATTGTTAAAAAAAAACTATCTGAAATATTTATTGTTTATATTCAGTGTAATTGTATATATATTAATATCCATTGTCATCTAATTAATTATGTAAATGTTCATACACGTAATCAGTACCTCACGGATCATCGACGCTGCCGTCATAATAAATATTTCAATCAGTACAAAATCATTTTTATTATATTCTTTTAATTCATTTGCTTTTAAACGAGTTTCGTCTACTTCAAATATTTTAAATTTTCCCGCCACGGAAGTTTAAAAATTTTTGTTTGCGCGCCATGCGGGTGATTCCAAAAGTAAACACAACGCCAACGCCGTGAGTTAATTTTTGTACGATCTATGAACTGGTAATTTATTTTCACGCATTACAAAAGTAATTGCGTTACCGTTTTAATTTACTACATAATTAAACAATTTTTAAATAAATGTAGTTGATTATTATTGAATCAATTATTTCACAAACTAATCAGTTATTGAATATTAATAAAGGAGCCTGTAAGATACTCAGTGTTTAGGCTGTGTTGGCCGGGACCGCCATTTTTTAGTATATATTTATATATATATATATATATACATATATGCATACATAACTCTAAAAATAAATTTACAAAAAATATACACGTGAACATCAATAATTTAATAATAAATAATGTAAGTATTTAAAATAATATTTATTTTGATTCCCGGTATTACCCTAAAAAATATCAAATTTTTTAATCGAGTTTTGAAAATTATTTTTTTTTCCATCAAATGTAAACGTTACTGATATTATTATTATATTTATTATAGGGCACGTAGCCGTAAGGATAGTGGAGGTAAAAGTGATTCGGAAGTCCCGGAAAAAGATAAACGTGAGAAAACTCGTGACAAGGATCGTAAAAAACGCGCGGTATCATCCTCGAGCAGTGGCAGCAGGTTAGTACATGATCATATGCAATACTGATGTGGAGATTCAGTAATAATGATGATAATTACTGTTATTGTTTATAATTTACTGTAGTTCGTCAGACAGCAGCTCAGGCTCATCTAGCTCTAGCAGTGGCAGCACTTCACGATCAAGCTCATCATCGAGTAGCTCATCAAGTAGCTCCGGTAGTTCTTCAGGAAGCTCAAGAGAACGGACACGGAAACGCAGTCGCAGTAAAAGTGCTGATGGTAGTCGTAGACATGACAATAAAGATAAAGAACGTGAGAGGGAACGTGAACGTGAAAGAGAGCGAGAACGTGATCGTGATAAGGATAAGGATAAAAAAAAGACAACAAATTCTGTTCCTGAAAAACCTAAACCTAAAGGACGGTCCAGGTAATTTATTATTTATTTTATTTGTTTTATTGTAAATTAATTTTTCTAATTATTTAATTATAGATCTCCATCAGCAAGAAGATCAACATCCCCACGAAGAAAACGTCGTGAACGTTCACCAATACCACGGCCGACAAAAATTCACATCGGACACTTGACACGTAATGTCACGAAAGAACATATTGTAGAAATATTTTCAACATATGGACAAATAAAACTTGTTGACTTTGCAATTGATAAATTGCATCCAAATCATGGACGCGGATTTGCATATGTCGAGTTTGAGACTGCCGATGAAGCTGAAAATGCAATGAAACATATGGATGGAGGACAAATTGATGGTCAAGAGATAACAGCTGCTCCTGTATTGCTGCCGAAACCGAGGATAATGCCCATGCGCAGAATGTCACCACCTATGAATAGACGCGGCCCTATGAGATGGGGAGGCGGGGGCGGTGGTGGTGGACGCAACTCACCACCACGTTATCGCAGACGTTCGCCGATGATGAATCGCAGGCGCAGTCCACGTCCGCCAAGACGTAGACAGAGATCACGTTCACGGAGTCCTATGAATAATCCGCGACATCGTCATCGAAGATACACACGATCTAGCTCTAGCAGTTCACGATAACATATTAATGATGAACATATAATACTACTGTATGTGTGTGGTAAAATTATCATTCTATCAATCAACCAATTTCTTTTTGTTGACGTCAGTAAAACACGATATATTCTTGTATATCGAATAATTTGTTCATTATTCAGATGAGCGTAATTGAATGTGTTATTTTTTTTTATCTAAAAATGTATTCATAAAAAAAATGGTAATTATACGTGATAAAAAGTAAATGCTTTGTTGCATTTACTTTTAACATCGACTAGAAAATAAATTTAATAACAAACGTCTATCTATTTTATCACGGTTGCTTATCACAAAAAAATATTAATAAGTGTATTAATGAATTTTACTGTAGACTGTATGAGATTTAAATATTAAGATTCATTTATATTCTCAAATTTATTTGCGTTTTATTGTAAATGTTTAATAAATTTCAAGCTGATTTGGAAAAAAATAATCAATTTAATTTTATAACTTTTATAAATTCCCGCTGCGAAAATTTAAACTTAAAAAAAAAAAGGAAGTTATTGATGTTGGTCAGATTTTCAAAAATCGAGTTTTCATCAAATGATGTTTTGAGATCCTAGAAAGCTTTTCCTACCATTTTCAGACAGACGTCTGTATATGTGTAAACTTTTTTTGTCAGACGATATCTTTGAAACGAATCGAAATTGGCGGCAATCGAAAGGGCTCGCAAGACTTAGAACTGATTAAATTTTGAAATCGATTGGTCGAGTAGTTTGGAAGTCATACAAAAACTTTCAAACTAAAGTCCAGTAGAATTTATTGCCCGTTTAATTACTCATTAAATTACCTTTTGAAATTAAAACCCTATTAAATATTCCTATTTATAAATCAAATCAAAGTTCATGTCAGCAGACAAGTGAACAAAAAAAAATTACTGCTGTTATTTAGTCAATTACGATTTTTAAAAAATAGTAAAAAATTTTTCCCCGATAAGTCTTTAATTTGTAAGTTGAATGAAAAATTTATATTGCAGGTAATTATCTCATTAAATATAGCGAGCGTATTTAATTAAAAGCCAATAATTTACTTACGTCAATTTAAATAACGTTAAAGTTATTATTTGTAACAGTAATTGAATGCGAACCAGTTTATAATTGATGGCTTAAGTGGTCACTAATGGAGGCTTTTACCTTGTAATGTTTATTACATTCGTTTATAAAAAAATCTCATGTTTTTATCAACGTAAAATATTTTTAAAATCTATAAACTTTTTTTTTTAAATGCTTTGATAGCCACCGCACTTTTGAACCATTAAGTTGAGTAATTTAAAAGCTATGAGCACGATGTATTTTTATGCATTAATATACTTTTTAATATATTTACTCATAAATAAATATTGTCAACGTTAACGTTATTACTTTATGAACATATTTATATAATGCGAGCGCGTCTATAAAAGTAATGGTATTTATATTGAGTTGATTGAAATATATAATTTATTTGTGAAATAAAAAAAAAAATTAAGTATGTAGCGGTCGAGCAATTAAACATAATTTAATGAATGTAATTGGTGCAGATATAAGACAATTTATAAATTTTAAATAAATAAATTAATTAATTGAAATAATATTTAAAAAAAGGTGCGTACGGATTTTTAAAATTTTATTATAGTAAAATTTTTTTAGTTATTCAAAAATATTTTTTGAATTCCCAATTGCCGGCTACATTCACACTTACATGTAATGCAATGTAGCGAATGAGTAACTTTAAGATGTCTATTAAAAGGATGACAAATTTTATTTTGTCTCAAAGCCAAGTTTTCTTAAATAAATCAGACATACAGATGTTAGCCCCAGGAGTCCCTAAGTATCACACTTGGCTTCGCAACATCTGTAAGACAGAAGTTTTGAGGCTATATTTTGACCTGACAATAAGGCAACAATATGTTGACAAAATAATCAGAAAATTATGTCACCGAAAAAATATCTGCTTAAAGGACTTGACACAAGTGACAGCAAAAAGTAGATTACAAATAATTGTCAAATAAGTCAACTAATGGATATTTTAATTAAAATGACCTTTTACGGGCGGAAAAAAGAATACAAATTTCGCTTTGAGACAAAAAAAAATTTGTCTTGAAAAACTGTAGACTTGAAATTTGAATTGAAAATTACTTACGACTGTAATCTTTTAAATAAACATTTTTATCACATTTTAAAACTGTCTCCGTGCTACTTGGGATATCACAAAGCCAAATATGCTACTTGAGACAATTACGTGTATAGAGGAGTGATTGATAAAAAATAAAAGACAAGTTTATAGTTTGATAGAAACTATGATTATTAGACCCTTTTACAAAGAATCAATTTTTAGAAAAGAATCTATTCACACAAAACTTTCTTTTTTTATACTTGTGATATCTACAAAAACAAAAAAAAATTGCATCACTTGTATATTTTTATTTATCGTCCACATCTATTGTTTTAAATTTTTAAATCTTGTTTATTATTTTAATTCTTGCAGTTTTATTTATTTTCTTTTCATAGTGAAAAATATCTACAATGTTCAGTTGTTTACGATTTTTTGTTTATTTTCTTTCTTTTTTTTCCACTAAATTTATATTATATTAATTAATATACAATTTCACAGTCACTTCACAGTGTGAATTTATAAATTATCGTGAAGAGGGACCTCCTTTTTGTGTATTATTTTCTATTAATTTTGTATAAATAATTATAAAACAGTTTTAATTTTCTAAAATTTGAATTAAAAAATACTCCGCTTCGTGGCACACATAAAAAAAAAATAATAAGAATAATAATAATTACGAGAATAAATTTCTCGATTTATTTTATAAATAAAAATAATAAATAACAAAACATGGGAATGATTTAGATAAATCATTAAAACAAATTATTGTCATTAATTTAAAAATACATAAAAATGAATAAAAAGTTGTATAATTAAAAAAGTATTATTTTTTAAAAATTTACGTAATTAATATTATTAATAATAAATTAATTACTTAATTAAAACACTTGCGATGTATTTGTTGTAAATTTTAAAATGAAATTATGACACAGATTTATCTAACGGCGGTTTAATTAAAACATTACTTTCATATTTACTTATTAATATTATTATAAAACATTAATTTTATTAAACTTTTATTTTCTACGGGGACACATTTAAAAAGCGATCAACAAAAAAAGTAGCACACTTTTAAAATTATTTTAAATGTCATTAATATAATGTTCATTTACAGTTTTTTTTTTTTTTCTATATCACAGGAAAGTACCAAATGCCCCGTATTAGCTGTCAGAAAACTGTCGAATGTTAAATACCAATTAGTCTAGGGTTATTTTGTCCCTCTCCTTAATTTTATTTATACAATTTTTATTTCTTCTTCACTATTTTTTCCGATTAACACAAATTAATCAAGATCTATATGTATATATAATATATATATATATTTAAAAAAAAAAAAAATAAATAAAATAAAATAAACGTAAATTTCATACATATTATTTTTCAGTATATTACATAAATAAACTAAGTGGATGAATTCTATGACATTGATGTCAATAACAGAGATTCGAATTCGCTTATACTTCGAACTAATAATAATAATAATATTAATTATAATAATATTAATAAATAAATAATTAAATAAATTTAATTTTTTTTAATATTTTTCGAGTAATGCTAGAAAAAAAAAAAACATTCGTTAAATTTTTTATTTTAATTTTTTTTTTTCTAGCAATAAAAATTAATATTACGTAGCGTCGTTTTGTGTCGAAGTAACTAAACAGTATAGTTTTAATATTACACACAATATCAACTCGGCATACATAGTTATAATTGTTAATGATAAAGTTTTCATAGTGCAATAAACAGTCTCACATATCCACGAAATTGCATAAAAACACAGTTGTTACATTCATAACTTGCTTTTATTTATATTTTTATTTCTCTCTAACTTATTATTCCTCTTTTTATTATTTATTTTTATTCTGTCGCGCATCGCAGAATACCTCGCTGACGTGTACTAATGAATAAGTCAATCACTTTTATCACTTCTATTAATCTATTCCCCTTCAAGGCATCGTTATGGGCTTGCAGAACTCACGTGCCCTCGCGCACTATTTTTTTTTTTATTATTATTTGTTTTGTCTTCCTCTCATTTATAATCATAAATAATAATAGTATTATTATTATCATTAATAATCTATAAATATTATATACGTTTATTATATTTATATGTACACTTTGTATTAGATTCTAATATCAGAGGATACATTTCGCCCGAAAAATATCGAATAAGTATCTTCTAAATATTTTTTTGACGTTAATGAACAATCACCAAGACGTCACCGTACGTCAAATGCATTGCTTTATTAATATTATTATTATTTTTTATTAATTAGCGACGACGATGATACGCACGCGATATATCATCGTGACTGAGAGTTATCTTCTTTTTTATGGATATCACCACCATGCATGAGTGAAGGTTCCATTGGTCTGCCGGGTACACCTGGCCCAGGTCCAGCTCTGTGGTGCATATGGAGATTACTAAGTGGTCCAGGACTGGGATCTTTAGCTCGCAGAGCATTAACAACAGATGCTTGACTGTAATTCGCGTACATTTTCGCACGCTCTTCTTCCTCGGCTCGGAATGCCGCTGCCATTAGCGGATTATATCTCAGCTGTTGCAGAGGGTCATACCGATAGGGATCACGGAACGGATCAGAGCCCCATGGTGCACCAGGTTGACCTCCTGGCCCTGACGGCGGAGGAAAGTGTTGCATATGATGACCACCTAACGTTGGCATCATACTCCTCGACATTGCGTGAGGATTAGGTTGTAAACTGTGTGGATGCCGCGCAAGATACGCGTGAGGATGGGAATGATGATACCTTGGATCAGGTATTGGACTTGGTCCCTGTCCGGGTCCAGGACCCGGTGGTGGTCCTCGAGAAAGCATCACAACATCATCATCTTTACTCCTCGGCTCTTCTTTAACGCGTACCTCACTCGGATCGATCGGTACGGAGGTTCCATTTCTCAATGGTGAACGATCCCGACTAGCCATCACTGCATGCTGACGATTTTGATGCATTATCCTCTCGCGCTCCATTTCTCGCCTCTCCATTTCACGTCGTTCTTTCTCTCTCCTTTCACGTTCACGTTCCGCCGCCTCTTGCTGTTTTCTTTTTTCCTCTTTTTCACGTTCACGTCTTTCTCTCTCACGCTGTTCTTCCCGCTCTCTCTCCCGTCTCTGTCGTTCGCGTTCCCTTTCACGTTCACGTTCACGCTCACGTTCCCTTTCGCGCTCACGTTCTCGCTGCTGTTGCTCCTCCAGCTCCGCTCGTCTGTCTATCGCAGGTGGCTCAGGCTTCAGACTCCAACCAACTGATGTTGGGGGAAAACCACTCGCTGTTCGTTGCAACCTAAAAAATATTACACCATCGATTAATTTAAATTTCAAACAATAATAATAGCAGTGAAATCAATTTAAAAATTTTTAATTTACGTACCCTCTCCAAGGATCATGTACTGCTGAGGTAAGTCCACTTAACTGAGACATTTCTCGGGTTGGAGGATATCCTGATAATGTCGGAAAGTTTGGATTAGGCGCGCCAAATGATGCTGGGTATCTTCCAAAAGGTGACATACCCGTTCCTAAAAATAAATAACTCATTAGCTATAGCATTAAAATATTTAAACCCATGTATATTTATTTATTTAAATAAATTTAATGGTTTTTAAAAAGAATACTAAAACAAATGAACGAGAGAAATACCTTTGAGCATACCTAAATGTGAAGACTGAGTAGTTAGGAACCCGACAGGATGAGGAGGTGGTTGCGCACCAGGATGATTAGGTGGCATGTTTGAGGGAAACGGTGGAGCCATAGGCGGTGTTCCTAATCCAAGACCATTACCTGGACCTCCTGGATACAAATGACCAGGAGGCCTAAGTAATTCTGTTTTAGTATTGACATTTCCAGCTTTGGCCTCGGCTTGTTGTTTCTGTTGATGATGATATATTTCCCATGCTATCCGAACGTGCATTGCGTTCCATTTTCCAGTCTTCTACAATAATATTTGTTAATTAATATACACAATAAATCATTGTTTACTTGTTGATACAAACTTGTACATTAATTTAATTAAAATTCATATTACACGAATACAATAATCAATAGTACGTACTTTTGGCGCGAATGAACTCATGTGATTTGGTGGAACGAATGGTGTCGTAGGTGGTGCCATACCAGGGTGTAACAGACCGGCATTAAAGCTCGAGTAATTTGATAAGTTCAAGTTTCCACGAAAAAATGGCGAATCAACGCTACCTAATTTTGGAATGTCCTTAAACTGTTGTGAGAAAAAAAAAATTTTTTTATTTTTATTACATCTTAAAGAAATATATAGAGAATGTATAAAAAATATATAACTTACAATTGGTGGTGGGAATAGAGAAGCCGTTGCAGGTGGTGGTAATAATGGTGTTGTATGTTGATGAACATGTGTATGTTGATGTTGATGATGATGCATTTCAGTCCTAAGATAAGGAGGTGGTCCAAGATTACCAACAGCCACAGGAACATTTCGATCTTGCGAAGCTAAAAATCTATTGTCTAACTCTCTTCTTAATAAATCAGTCTGACCTGTAACATGGCTCACCCCTAAAATAAATTTTGAATTAGCCATACGGTTCAACAATTAGCAATATTGGAAATCAGTTTGTGAAATTGAGAAAGTAATAGTCTGTAAGTAAGCGTAAGTCAGTATGATAGTAAGATAGTGATATAGATGTATAGTTTAGTTGCAGTAAACAACTCTTGAGCGAACTTACTTGATTGGAAGAGCGACTCGGCAGAGAACGGATTTGGATTAGTGGTCGGCGGGGGTAACGTGGGCAACGAAGGATGAGGACTCGCGCTGGACACTGGTGGCGGAAGCGGCGCGGCAAACATCGGCGGTGGAAAGCTGTGCATTCCTAATGTTGCCTGGGGCGGTGGTGGTGTTGGCCTCGGTACAGATGTAGCTGTTGCTGGCGATAATTGGGATGTCGTGCTGCTACTACGGATTATATAGACATTTTGAAATAAAGTGATACTGAGATTATACATCAATACAAATATCAAAGATAGCAGTAAGTAATAACAGTATAAATAACTACCATATTTTAAGTGGTAGGATTTATTGCAGTGTCGAGTATTAATCTTACCTGATCCATCCTTGAGCCTTTGAGTAAGCGGGTAGACTAGAATTGGCTGGGGAGGAGGTGTTTGGCACACTTACAGGCGTTATACTGCTACGGCTTAACGTACTCACGTTACTGCTGCAACGGTTAATATTTTTATTTGTAACAGTCAATACTTGTTTTTTTTTTTATTATCAAAAATAAATATCAGCCAAGCGACTAAGTATCAATACTTTTTTTACATTAAATTGTATAAATTTACTTTTTAATTTTACTGAAGAAAAAAAAATTGAGACAAATAATTTTGTTGTTTTTAGGACAATTACCTGTAACTATCACGTTCACGATTAGGACTGTGACCTCGGGGTGAATTATTATTATTATTCCTTCCGGCAAGGCTGCATGCCACAATGTCCCTGTGAGCAATCGTATTGGCGGTGGTAACTGTATTTGTTATTGTAGATACACAAGTCGTGGTAGCAGCGCTGAGAGGAGTTGTGCTGTTGTGATTAGTCGTGGTGTTTCCTATGGTCTGTTTGGTAATATTGGTGCACGGTGATGCTCGACTAGCTCTCTGTAATATTTTTTTATTAGACTAGTCAGTTGATACAGATAATTTACCATGAATGAGGATGATAACGACTATGATTGAATGATAGAGATAGAAAATAATTACCACGTCGGTTCGCGATGACGCTGAATGCGAAGGTGACGATACTGCAGGTGGTAAATAAGGACTATGATTAAGTGCGGCATAAGGAGTGTAAAGAGGTGGATAAGACGGCTGTGTCTGTGGATATGCAGCCATTGGCAGCGGTGGTGGATAACTGGTAGTTGTTGCAGCGCCGTTTGATGGTGCTGCTGGTGTCACGCCGAGACTAGCAACTGCTGGACTAGTTGTTGTATGACTCGACGAGACAAGTGGTACATTTGGTGGATGTAACGCTGGTGGTATCGTGGTATGAGGCTGTTGTGGCAATGAAGGCGGCGGAAGAGCTGGGGATGCTGGCCGCTGTTGCGGAGCTATTGCACGAGGGTTCGCTGCCAAAGGACTAGTCATCTGTGGATATTAAAAAGTTTTAATTAATTATTATGTTTATTTATTTAATTGTCCAGACTGGTGAAAATATATTTTTAATCTTGTTGGTTATTAATTAATTAATTTAATGAATAGTAGATTACGCGAGATGTAGAATAAAATACATTACTTACGGGTGGTTGGGATATGTGTGGGGGCAACGTTGGACTGGGCGGACTCGGCGCCGTTGGTACTGGTGCTGAGGCAGGCACAGGGGGTGGTATGGGTGCCGGGGCATCCGTCGCGGGATTCGAAATTTGTCCACCGGTGTCTGGAGGTGAACCCCCAGCGCCGTTTGTCGGCGGCAATACGTGCGGCGATGAAGATGGCAACTCGTCTAGCAACGACAGGAAAATATAATTTTATTATTCATCACATTTTAATTAATTTAACGAATTTTACGATTAAATGATTTTGTGTCTAGTCTAGTAGAAGTTAAATTTACTTACATTTACGTGGGAGAGGTGGGGTTGAAGATTCAAAGAGTATCGATTCTGCATCCGAGCCCTAGATATTTACAGATAAATACAGATTATATATAGAATACACTAAATAAAAATAAAATTTTAATGATTTGAGTGGCATTAGTTTAATGGAGATAAATAAAATTAATAGTAGTAATGATACTAAACGCACCTTATCGTCTTCTCCTTCACTATCACACTGCAACAGGATATTGATAAAACATGTCATTAGCATTAAGTGTACATAATTTTATGATTCTCATCAAGATTTACTATCAAAGATATCATTATTAATAATGATAATAATTTATTATACTTACGATATAACCTTTACCCGAACTGCAATGGCTGCTAGCCTATAAACAAATGTATTACGTTAGTAAATATTATTCAGCTAAATTATGATGAAAATTAGCAAAAAAAAAATAAAAAAAGAAATATTCATTACTGTATATTATTTAATTGCACGGTAGTTAAATCAATTCATCATTATTATTTTTTATTATCTCACTGTAAACAATATGTTTATTAAGTTAAATTTTTTACGACTAATCAAAATTAGACATTAAAAATTAATAAAAAATTTTCTGCGTTTATTTTATTAAATTATTTTAGACCTTACTCATTAAAATTTAACTTAAAACTAAATTGTGTGAATCACGTCGTTTTAAAAAATTGTAAATGAAAGACAAACTACGTCGAACGTATAAAATATTATAGATTAGAATAATAATAATCATAACGTGACTCGACATGACTGATAAAAAAGTTAAATCATCTCTAAAATTACGTATTGTTTACAGTATTATCATTTAAAATAAAAAAATAATGCTGTGAATATACACGTGACTTACATCGCTGAGATGGTCCCTGGAACTGTCAGCGTCCTGGCAGTCCCTTGGTATACCAGGGCCATGCAATTGTTCCGACGCTCGTCCGCTATCGTCACTCGTACCTGCATCGAGGCCCTGAAAGACAATTCCATTCATAAGTACATAAAATAGATAAAGACTTTATAATGCCTAAGTCATTCACTGATTGAAATAAAGTGATATGAATGTCTTTTTAGTGCATTCATTATTTTTATTAACTAACCAACACTACTTTAATGTGTAATATAAATTAATATATACCTGGTTGAGGGTAGAAGGTGTCAGTATGGAATTATTCGTATAATGATTGTGTTTAAAATTATTTTTTATGTGATGATCGTTGTGCCGATTATTCTGACCGGTATCCACCTTTGGTTTTTCCTCAACTATCGACAGCAGTGAGTGGAGTTTCTTCACATTATTTTTACCAGCTAACTTTATTGCACTCTGAAAAATGTATAAAAAAAATAAGAGATAAAATAAAAAAAAATATATCTATAAAAAAAAACTATCAATTATCGTTTCCTCATATACACATACAAACTCAAGGTTTTTAGTAGACAATTAAATATCATCTCACCAGATAAATAGTACACCAATAAATAAAGTAATAAGATAATAAAAAAAACAATAAGTAAAATAATAATGTAATTAAAGTCAATTATCGTAAAGTCGTTATTACACAAACAATGTTGCACTGTACAATTATCGTTATATTATCACATATACATTAGTCCCGGCTTCGTATGTGTACATAAAATAATGTATATATATATATATGTTTTCGTGTAAAGATAAATAAGTTTTTGATTTGATTCAAGTATTTATAAAATCCGGTTTTTCGTTGGCGACTTTACTCGTCGGGATACACGTTTACAAAATAAACAAAAAATGAAAATAAAATAAAACGGAGTAGTAAAAATAAAATAAAACAACAGAGCACACACAATAAAAAAGTATAATAAAATAAAAGAAATGATCTTTGGTTCGAATATCGTACGTTGCTACTGGCAATTCCGCGAGCGCATGAGCCACCGCGCCGTGTGCGTCTCTTACTTTACTTCTTCTCGCGAGTCTTCTGACGTTCAAACTGGATCACACATAAACATACACACAAGAGTCTCTCTCTTAATGTTTCTTTCTTGCTTTATCTCGCGAGCAAAAACCGCGACGACGACTTACTGTAGTGTGTATATGTGGACTCACCGCGAGTAGCTGAGAATTGAGCAGACGATGGAGAGAAACACAAGTGGAATAAGGTAGAGGAAGAGGTAGAAAGACGAAGAACAAGAAGTAGGTGGAGGCGAATGAGGAGGAAGAAGCGAAGGAGGAGGCGGTGGCGGCAACAGAGGTAAATGTACAAGTAGTTTAAGTATGAAAATGTTGGGTGATGAAAGGATGACAAGGTTTCAGTTGGTATTGCTGCGTGTGTGGTTGATATAAAAATAGAATTAGTAATAAACTGATGGAGAAATTGAAAATATCATGTATGTAATAATAGTCTACGAATTATGTAGGATATAATGATGATGTGTGTGGTATATGTGCGAGTGTGTATGTGTGTATGTGTGTGAGAAGAACCGTGTGGCGCGAATCTACAAGAGAGAGGGAATGGCCGTGACGAAAAAGAGCAGTTGTGGCAACTCGCGAGGTAGTTACATATATATACAGATATACTTATGTATTTATAAAAAATATATATTAATGTAAAATAGGTATGTATAATTTTATATAGCGGCGACGTTACACGATAACGATACAAAAAGGTGACACGATATATGATATTGTAGTTGTTAGATGATGAAAAAATAAAACCGCGCAACAGCGTATAGGAGTTTAGTTCAACGCGGTATTACAAGTATACGAACACAACGTGGATGTCAACGGCAACAAGACGACAATGTGTTTTAGGCCAATGAGTAGGTAACAGCAGCAACAACTACCACAACAATAAACTATTGGACGCTCACGGGTACGATGATGACGACGACAACGACAACGATGACGGCGGCGATGGTGACGAGAAAGCGCGAGAGTTACTTGTGTAAGCAAAGCAGGAGGGCACACAGAGTGAGAGCACACGAGCCGAGCACGAGAACCGTGGTGTGGATATATCGTACACGAGATGTGCAACGCGACGGGGGTAGTGGGGAACACTGAGGAGCGCGAGTATACACGGCGAAAACGGAAGGCGGAGGAACGAGGGGATAGAAATTGGCAAGTCGCGACTCGACGTATAGCCAAGAGGAGGGAGAGGTTTTTATGCTCTAAGAGAGGGAAATCGCGGTGTAGTGGTATATAATATAAGAGGTAGCGGTAGTGATGGTGATGGTGATGATGATGGTGGTGGTATTGGTATTGGTGGTAGGGATTGTCGACGATACGAGGGAGATGCTTGTAGTTTAGGGTGTTAAGAGTGCGAAAAAGATGCAAGTAGAAGACATTGACCGAACAAACAGCCGAGCGACAAGGCCTTACGGCGTCGGGCCAGCTGGATATGCCCGGGGAGGAGGAAAGAGGGCGGCTGGTATGTGTGAGAGAAACAAGTAGAGAAAGAACCAGGCAAGGAGTCGATTTCACTCTACTCTACGTTACAATACTACTCTAAACCTCTTGTCTCCCACATTCTCGTCGTTGTCGACGTGATCGTGGTCGTCATCATCATCGTTCTCGTCGTCGTCCGGCTCCCTGATATTGCTTAGTTACTATACTCTGGTTTGCTTGTCAAGGGAAAGAAAGAAAAGCCATTCCAGTGCCGCTGTACGACTGAGGGTAAAAACTCCCGAGTACGCCGGTGCAAGCTGATATATATATATATATTCTCTCTTCCACCTGCGCACGTGTGCAAACTGTACATGCGTCGGCTACTGCTTTCTTGCATTCGTTTCTCGCCATAGTCAACTAACCAGCAGAAGCAACAGCAACAACACCAGCAGCAGCAGAAAAGAAAATAAAAAGAGGCGAAATTGAGTAGAGAAAAAGAGGTCGAGGACAATGGCAAGGAGAACCTTTTCCGTAAACTCTCTTATATATTATACTCCAAATTCTATATTTGTTGGCTAAAGAATTCATCTATGTAAGCGTAAATAAAATAGACCAGGGGTTGTGTACCTATTCCACAACTACACAACAACAACACTAACTACTACCATACAGACCACTATACATATGTATATTGTCTACAATATGAGTACCAGGTTGAATACCTCGAGAAAGGCAGTAAGGAAAGAAAAACCGGTAGATTTAAAGAGCACTGGAGGTGTAGTAGATCGCTTATAAACCGGCGGCGGCGGCGACGACGACGGCGACCGTTCCACCAACTTAAACCTCAACTGCTCATTGAAAAATATATAAAACGAATGGAAGGATAAGACAAAGAGGAGAATCCCGTGGGCAAATCGTAGGTCGTGGAACCAACAAGAGCGCTTTAGTTTCTCTCTCTATACTTGATATAATACTACACTACTAATACACCGTCAAGTTTAGCCCTCTCTTTTATTTTTTTTTATATACCTACATTCATTTTCTCCATCTATATCTACACATATTCATTTATACATACATACATACATACATACATACATACATACATACATATATAAATACCTAAAACTTCTGTCTTTTTCTCTTTACATGTACATATGTATAGTGAACCCGCGACGTTGCCACGTTGATTTTGTATGACGCGCGCGCGTTCGCTCACTGCCAAATGCGCACGCATTTACTACTTTATCTCACATGTATGTATGATCTATGTGTACAGTAGTTAAAACTAGTACTAATATTCTATATATATATATATATATATATATACATATTCCACATGTCATGTGCTCTAATCAGGAATCTCTTTTACATTTGAGCAGTTGCACATCATCTAACCGCGGATGAGATTTATTCACATATATATATTATATATGCAACACAGATACTACGTCGACGCGTTTAATCGCTCATCGTCGACGTGAGACTAAACGCGTTATGTTATGTCATCGGCAACCCAGTATATATGTATGCATGCGTATGCTATGGCATGAAATAAGAGGAAAAAGCATATCCATACACATATATTCCTATAAATGCATGAATATGTACATCGATGTATACATAACATATTGAAATAAAATGAAATATGGGTGTTATACAATTGCCACTGTGGCTTTTCCATAAACAATTTCATGCGCCGATTTGCAGTTAATTGATTTCATTATAATTCAGCTTCATTTATTTATAATAAATCATTGACTATAATATCGTTGATGTGCCCGCACAAATACCATGCCCACTGGCTATACTCTTGATTGACTGCTAATTTATGCAATTATTGATGTTGTTTTTTATTGATTTTTATTTTTATTATCATTATTATTATTCCGACTAGATGATATATAATTTGTAACTTTTTTAATGGTTTGTTAATTAATATTAATGAGTATAAATTATGGTTTAATTAACTTGTCAACTTAAATGTACATTGGTGTGATTTATTTAATTTATTTAGTTATTCATTTATTTTATTTCATTTTATTTTGGATAATAAGTTTTTTTTTTATTAGCGGTTTTAAACACGCAATCAACTTGAGTGGATAATGAAGCGAGTAAAGCAAATAAGTTGAGATGTTTGATAAACTAGAACGTCGACAAATTATCCATTATATTATTATATGTATATATATATGTATATATATGTGTGTTGTGTAATTTATGTGGAGAAAAGTTTTATATGTATGGCAGTATATATGTACGGATAAATTTGCCCGATTACAGTAGTTGCAACCGCGTCGACAACGACTTTGAGGTAACTCTTTTGCAATTGCAACCACGCGAGGAGGCATTACACTGGGTCTCGGTCGCCTTGAGTGTTATGTTCCATTCCCGTATAATATAAACGAAAGCCACGAGAGTACTTAGAGTAGTAAGTTGTATAGAAATACATTATGATGAGAGTAGGAAAGAAGAAAGGTAAGAAGGTATATAAAATAAAGAAAAAAATAAGATGAAATATAGATGTATAAATGGTATATTGGGTTGTAATGGTAAGTATGAAAATGTGGTAAATATACAGTGAGGACGGAGGCATTAAAAACAATGTGATGGAGATGAGTCCTTTATAACTACACGGGTAAAACTAAAATAATCATGTTTATCCTTATACAAAGTCGCTGTATTTACTCTCTATCCGGAGGGGGTAAGTCTTAATATAGTAAAACTGAGATAATCCGACATTGAGAGAAGAAGCCATCCGTGATTCAAGCACGCGACGAAGCAATTTCGCATACTGTTATGCCGAGAATCCGTACTTATACTGATTGTTATAGAATGAAAGAACAGCTTAAGAAAAAAAAAATATTAGTAATAAAGACAGATGGAATAGAGAATTAGAATAAGATATAAAAGATGATGAAAAATAAAAATGAATTTACGAAAATGTAAAACAATTCTTTCATCATTTTATATGTAAGTACATATTTTATTTGTAGGAATGTATGATATGATTTTAGACATTTTATATGCTTCGTTATCTTTAAGTACTTAGAATGTTAATATTTTTTTTTTTTTTTTTTTTTTTTTTTTTTTTTTTTTTTAATTAACTTGTGATGAAAAATATATCTATATATTTACCAAAAATGTATATAATGAGTTTACAAATTTATCAATGACATAAAAACAACTATTAAAAAAATTGTTTTAGTACTTTTTAATGGTAAGGCAATTAAATAACTATCGATTGCTAATTATCGTCAAATTGGGAAATAAAATTTCAAAAAATAATTTATAAAAATTTTAAATAATTTTTTGTCAGTCGATAATATTAAAATAGAATGGAGTAACTTTTTTTTATACATTTCAATATATATTTTTCAATAGAAAGAAAAAGACTTTTAAATAATATAGTATCGAATTTTAAATTAAAGTTTTAATTTAAATGTCCGAGTATTCTCGTAAAATTGATTGATATAATTGAGTATTAAATGTGAATAAGAATCAATATTTAATTTCACTACCAGCTCAACTGATCCTCCAATAAAAGAAATAGTCCGTTATTTTTAAATTTTAGTTTCATTTTAATTATAAATTTTCAATGTTAAAGATAAAAATAATAAAACAAATAATAAATTAAATTATAGTCAACATTTAAAAGTGGATAATTGCTCAAAGAACATATAAGAATACTTAACATTGATAAGGTTAACTTTTTTGTCCCAGCAAAAATAGAACTCATAACTATATGTAATATATTTTTTTCGATAAGATACCACGTAATAATATAAACTGTACGCAATATTTAGTTTTGGAGCAACGTTCAATTTCAATTACTAAAAAAAAACAAATTCATAAGTTAATAGTACAATTAGTAATAAAAGAATCTCACTACTGTTTTTTTTTATTTATTTATGCTAAGCATAAGCTATTAATCTATCGAAACAAGATTAATTAACTAATGCTTTACGTCTCCTGGTAATTAATTAAATTCAAAGATAATATTATACATAAAAAGATAAGCTAATTTAAAATATGAAAAAAAAAAACATGTGATAACTGATAAGGTAATGTATTGATAGTTTGATTTTATATATATATATATATATACACACTTAAAATCCGATATGATAAGAATATATATTAAAATAAATACAGCTGGTTTTTAAAATTCTATTTGTATTAATAATACTATTGTTTTTAAACGTGTCGACATACAGGTGAAATCAAATAAACGCAAACAATTTGTCTTGTACGTGCGGTTTTAATTAATCTTGGTAATATTATAACGCAAAGAATCACATATTAACTGTGAGAACTTAAGCTGCTTTTGATATTACACATCATACGTGCATACATAATGCAAAAGCTGATGTGTATCAGAGATCAGAGGTTAATTAAAAATAAAATTGTAATCATGAAAGAGAAAAAAAAAGTATTATAATAATAAATAAAATAAGTTAATAATTTTACTTTATATTTACCGAGATTTACATAATGAGCGAAAATGAATTGAAGCAAAAGGTTGGTAAAAAAAAAAGTATTTAAAAAAATTCAATAACCACGGATAATTTGGATCGATTGATTGCGAGCAGATTGAACGAGGGTAAATGTGATTAGAGAGATGAAGAAATAGGATATAATAAAAATTCAGACGTAAAATGAATGAAGAGATAAATAATAAAAAAGTGAAAAAAAAAAAAAAAAGATAATTACCGTAGAGTAGAGGTGAGGGTTGTAAAAACGTTTACTCTTTTATATTTTTGAATCAACAGTCAAATAAATTAGCATGCGTTATAAATTAGCATTTAACATACATATTAATATAAATTTGCATTTATGGATGTATGTATTATATTATTATTATTATTAATATACATATTCGATATTTGTATCATTCACGAGCATAAGTTAATAACTGATATCCGATCAGGATTAATCGAGGGAATTAAACTGGCTGTAGCAAGTCAATACTCGGAGTACAAAAGAGACTATCGTGGAATGTCAGTGTCAACTTTGGATCACGCGATATACTGACTAAATTTGTCGTGTATCATGTCTGTATATATATAATATACATCCATATATTATCATTTTTTTCCGTAAACTGTTTATTTATACACTTGTCAGAGACAAACGACACGACAAGAATACAATAATTTATCATTTATAACCGAATTATATCAATCAATTAATTATTCAATTATCACATGTTTACTGTTATTTTATTGTGTACTAAAATGTATTATACAATTTAAGTTAATGTCGATTTATTTATTTTTATAATTGATTTATCAAATTTAGCTAAATAAATACACGCGTAATATAATAATAATAATAATAATTTTAATGATATGTAGTGTCAACATAAATAGATAATATTATAGTACTGTGGTATGCGAGTTTAACTGATCTTACACACTGGTAAAGTGAATAATTCACAAGGGGATTTAAAACGTGAATCCTGGTTTCAAAGAGCTCAACTTCTTTTAATTTTTTTTTTTTTTTAATTTTTTTATTATTATTATTTTATTTTATTTTATTGAAAATGACAGAGCTGAAAAGAGCCGTGTTGCCTAGATTATTAAATTTATTGTAGCATTTAATCTATTAAAATATTTTGGAATGTCATTTTAATGGCTTTCACAACAACTTTTTTTTTCTTCTGTAATCTTTATCTCAACCTTACTAATGACGTGCTATAGAAAATAAAATTAAAATAAAAAAAAAAGAGAAAATGAATACATGTTCTCATTTTAACGTTCTCCTTTAAAACCACTAATCAAATAATTTACAAATTACTTTACACATGTCAACACCCGTGATTTATAATTGAAACATGCTTTTTATTTATTTATTATTTAAATTTCATTATACTGTTATTCAAATAGAAAAGTAAACGTAAATATAAATAAAATTATTATTATTATTATTATTATTATTATTATTATTTTGATGATGATGATGATGATGATGATGATAATAATATTTGTAGTTATAAAGAGATAAATAGATTATCAATAAAGATAAAGTAGTTGTAATATAAATTTGAATTTAATCACGATAAAAGAATAAGAAAATAAAATGAAAAAAGTATACGATAAATAATATATAAAATAAAAGATCATCTGTCTTGGAGTAGCGTAAAAAGACTTGGTGCTTTTCTATGTTATGTATTTTCAGTAAGTCGGAAAATGCGAAAAGGAGACATAGAAGAAAAGCAAAGTTGTACATACACACACATATATATACAATGATAAATAAAAAAAAGTTTGTTGGAAGAGAAGAAGCATCGCACAAGGAATGTGTCTTCAGAATAGGTATAGTACACGTATATATGTTGTATGTACGTGTGTGTTTGTGTGAAAAAGAATGAGAAGAAAAAAAAAGGTAAAGAGAAAAATATAACCGATAACCAGTTGTCTCGGAATCTTTGGGGTACATTGCTGGTTTAGCTGCTGCTGTTGCTGGTTACAGCAACTACTGATAGAGAAAGAAAAATTATTGAGCAAAGTTTCGCCGATAGAATCAGAGAAAATAGCTTCTGTCACCGCAATCTCAGAAATGTGGATGATGAGTGTATAATTGTATTATCTCTTTTCATTTGTTGTTATGTTGTATTATATCAAGTTACATTAGATTTTATTTTATCATCTTTTTGTCTCACTACTTGTACAGCATCTCGCGTTCTTTGAAACTTATATTATGATAATATAATATAATACTACTGTACTCGGTGGCTGTGTCTATAGCACGGACTGAAGTTTAATTGCCGTACAAGTTAATGATAGACGTTGGAAGATTATTATCTGAGAAACGTGTCACAATTGTAAATTTATTCATCATTATTATTATTGAGACCTCGTTGTTTATTAGACGTAAATTAAAATATGTATTATTACAATGAGATGACGAAATAATTCATTCAGCGAGAGATGATAAGAGTAGGTAAGTAAGTAAGTAAGTGAGTGAGTAAATAAGTAAAGAGTGAAAGTATTTAATATGAAAATAGTTTAGTTTGAATATTGAAATGAATAATGGGAGAGAGAGATAAAAATTGTAAGAAGATAAATTACATTTTTGCTTAACAGGTGGAGAGGAAATATTGACTCGACAACAGGATTTCCTTTGTTTTATTTTTACATCCTCGAATACACAAATTCAAACCGACCTGACTATCAACAGACTCTGCTGGTGGTACAGTACCAGTTGTAGTGCTGTAGTATGTATTGAATGGGAATAAGTTGAATGGATTGTTTGTTCGTTTAAATTGATGTGGCTTTATCGACAGCAATAAATTAAATGTGAGCAAGTTAAGCTCGATGTTTTGACAGTGGGAAAATTAAAAAAATAAATAAATAAAATATAAGGATGAAGTTTTAAAACAATTTGTAACGTCACACGAGACAAAGAGGAGAAAGTCTTTAGTTTTATGTTACGACATATGAGTCTGTGCCAAAAATTACTTGGCACGAGTTATGAGTACTATGACAATTGTACGCTAATTGATGAATCCGTTGAGTCGGCAAGTACGACAATAAAAAATAAAAAATGTTTAAAGAAATACGATTAAGTGCGTCGTCGGCAGTCAACATGACAAGTATGCTGGTGATGATTGAATAAAAAAATAACTAAAAGAAGTTGACGGGGATTAAGTCTAAAGGACAATAAATGCAGTAGAGTACATGTATGTACGTTGGAGTACGGGCAAAAGAGATAATAGTTTTAAAATAAAAAACAATTGTACAATACCTCGAGGTCCTCGTAAGTACGGAAAGCGAGTATGGCAAATCCGTCGATAATGTCCTCCTCGAAGGGTGGTTCCTTCGCGTTGGCCCCGGCTAGGGAGGACTTCTTCCTGGGCCTGGGTGGCCTGGGCGGGCGTGGTGGTCGTTGATGATTATCACGAGGTCGATTGCCCCTCGATATCTCAAGACCAAGGCCACCAGGCTCCTCGTCTTCACCGCTGTGGCTGTCTTCCTCGTCAGGTCGATGCCTCGCAGCTTGTTGTTGCTGTTGCTTAGCACTGGCAAGACTCTCACGTTGTGCCAGGATTCTCTGGGCACGTTCGCGACGTCTATTACGCTGATTTCTCTGTTTAACCTCGATCTCCATGTCGAGTTTCACCACCCCGAGATAAATAACGCGTCGGGTACACACAAGGAGCCGGCGCCAACAGGGCGATCCAGCTCCTAGAGTACACCCCCGTCGTTTTCACGCGTCAATCACCGATGGTAGTATAAACACCAACAATCACCAGCACATCTTAAACACCCGTACATTATTATTATGTCTCTTTGTTACTTTATTTTTTTTTTAACGTATTCACTTGCTCATTTTTTTTTTTCTATTATATAAATAAGTAACCGCAAGGAAGACGTTGTGTCTCGTTTCCTTTTTATTGTATCCTTATTATTCTGGTACTGGTACTGCTGCTGCTGCTCCAACAAATTTTGGCGTATCTGAATTTCTCACACAGGACATCCACGGTGTGCACATCGATCGGCAAGTCGTGTGTGTTGTAGACAATGGGATCACCGCTCCGTCGCTCAAATTCTCCTCTTATCTTTCAGCTGTAACACATTCACAAAATTACACACCTTCATATTATATTAATAAATAAATACACATACATAACAAATAATACATCAATGTACATACATATAAATATTTATTTTCTATTTATCTATATATACACGAATATACTTTGTTACCGTATATCTATTAAAAACGCTATAATTACTGATAAAAAAAAGTATTTTTTTTTTCCGTTAAATAATAACTATTATTTTCTCTAGCACTAACACAGAACACGTACAATTACAATACGTTCTCATGCACGCACGCACCTTTTTCAAAGGCTCATCGTTGCTCTAAATATATTATTGCCATTATTACAATACAACACCCGTTGGCACTTGCCAATAACCACACTACATCCTCAATTAAATTATTTATTTACTCTACACAACCGTCACCAAAAATATTATAACCCAGTAGATTACTGGTGTCTCTCCCACAATTACTGACTTTACAACCTCAACTTCAACTTCACACTATCTGCTCAACTGCTCGGTGTCTTTTTCTCTCTCAATCCATACGTTTATTTCACTCCCACTGATTCACTACATGTATATGTATGTATGTATGTATATATGTATATGTATATATATATATAGGTATATATATTACCTAGATTAAATCCTGCATGCCACAGTGCGCTTGACTTGCTCAATGAACAAAAAATCTAAAACCCAAGAAAGATAACTGACGTAGAGAATTATTTAATAAATAAATAATTATAATTATCACAACAGATATACGGGAGCTTGATGTTCAGGACAGGGCCTGGGCCCTATCGGCTGTACGCGTTCCGATAAAAATGTACCCGAAGAAGGCACGTACACCGATTGTTTGGAATGGCGGACCGAACGGGCACGCACGGTTGCCGCATCGTGTGGTAAAAATGGCCGCGACCTGTCCCCGCACAACTAGAAAACCCCCGCTGTTTAAAACTCCGGCTGGCGTTTTATCCACGGCACGGGGCCTGTCCGTAAGCCCCGAGCCTCGACGACACCATGGCCCAAATCCGCCTGTCTAATTCTTCACTTTTATCTTTATCTATCTGTATCACAATGTCGTAATAACACATCCACACTATCTCTGTATTTATATATACATATATAATATATGTATATGTCTTTCTCTATATATCTATATATATAATATATACACGACGGTAGATCTCCAGACCAGGCTTTTAAAGCTCCCTTAAGTTGGCGGGGGGAATTCGATTTTTGGCAAATTTTTTTTAGCAATTCGTTTGTTCGTCGATTGTTCGTCAATGTTCGCTATAAATAATTATTTGTTCGTTCTTTATTTTTTTTTAAATAAATTTTTAAAAATTTATTTGAAGTTAGCGGTGACTATACTCATTTTCTATCTTTTTTAATTTTTTTTCCATTTATCTTGATTTGTTTGTTAATACCCCACCAAAAATAGCGTTTGTTTGTTTGTTTTTATATTTATAATTAATTATTAAAATTTTAATTATGCCCGTTGATCTAATAGTAGTTGTGCGCATGCGCAAGTGTCTGCTCTAGGTTTAAAATTTTTTATTGTTTTCATTATTATTTATGTTTTAATTAAATTAGTAATCTTATCAAGTAATTATCAAATCCTGTTGATCATCTAGCACATCGTAAGAGTATCCAGGTATTTATCGGAGAGAAATGTCAATAAGCCACAATAAAATATGAAACGAAAGAGTCCTCAAAGAATCTTAGAAAACCACTTTTAATATTATTATTATTATCTTTATTTATTTAATATTTAATACACTCGACTAATTATTTTGTTTTATCAATATTAATTATGTATTAAAAATACTGAAAACATTTTAATGTTATTTTCATTTACTCTTTTATAATTTACCGCTCTGTTTTGTAACTTACGTGGTGTGTCACCTATTATCAAGTATTTTAACTTGCCGTTCAACTAGTATTTTTGTGTTACACAGTTGGTCTCATAAATAGTTGGTAAACCAATTACTAAATTACAAGTATCATCGAAGTCAATAATAAATAAATATAATATTGGAGCAGGTTTGTAAAATTAAACTAATAATTAATTATTTATTTAATATTAGAGTAGACTTATACAATTGAAGTTATTAATTATTCATTTGCGCAATTTTTATAAATTTATATTTTGCGTCTACATTGAGACTCAAAATAACTTAGCCTAAGAAATTTGATGAAAATTTTAATTAATATTTATTATTAAACATCATTTTATAATTAAAGATGTTTTTCTAATTTTTTTTTTTTTTTTTTTTTTTTTTTTTTTCCAAATATTAAAATTTTTTTTATTTTTCAGTTTTGAAAACAATATTTTTATACCACTTATCAAAATGGAGCTCAACTCTATAATGTTTCACCAATCGGATGTGATTCTTTCATCTAATCTCCAACATTATTTGTCCTTCATTTATATGTAAGTATATTACCATTAATTATTAGTATTATTATCAATAAGTTTTTGAACTCTGAAAATTTTTTGATCAGTACCCTGATTAAGAAAAATGATTTGCTTGATGTTGAGTGTATATCTATATATTAGTCGATTCAAATTGTTTTGAATCATTCCAAATTATTTTTGTTGATCAGGGTAACAGTTATATTTTATGATTATATTATTATATCGATTATTTTTTCTATACAGAGTTGACTAGAGAGGCTATGCAAACTGGAATCCGGGATGTAGACTCACTGAGTCACTGGTGATAATTGGTACAGTAGATAATATAAGTTGATCGTTGATGATGGACCGATCGGAAAGAGTTTTTTGGCTATTGAGACTATTATTAATTAAGAGCGTTTCGATTATGCTGGTGCGGAGAAGAAAAAGTTCTGTATCTACATTGCTATCGGTCAAATGAGATCTACAGTAACTTGGATCGTGAAAATAGTGACGGCACTGCTATTAACTATTCTATCATCGTATTCGATACCGTGTCTGATGCTGCTCTTTTCTTACACTTTTTTGCCATGTGCCATGGCAGAACTTTTTTTTTGTGACAACGGCAAACATGTCTTCATTATTTATGATGATTTGTCAAAATCGGTAATTGCTTACCATTAAATACTTTTATTTTTGAGACGACCTTTAGGAAATGATGCTTAGCCTCGTCATGTATTCTATATTCATTCTCGTTTTCTTGAAAGAGCAGTAAAATCCATTAAATGTACATAAATAATTGGTGAGTGAAATGAATAATTTATTAAATGAAAAACATGAATAAAATACGTTATTAAATAATCATATGATATTAGAGTTCGGACCGTCAATAATTTCCAGATGTTTCATCAAAAAAATAATAGTTAAAAAAAAATGCCTTTAGTTTTCCAAATTTTCAGTTAAGTATTTATAATTTTTTTCATAAATAATTCGTAAAAACAGATCAAAAATCATTATATAACTGTCAGTTTTTATTACTGAGTAGTATGACATTGAAATTCATAGGCCTCGACCATTTTTGGATATTTTGGAAAATGAATTATTTAAAGAAAAAGTTGTTTTTTGGAATATCTAGATGTATACGTTTTTATTAAAAGTTTTTTATAAATTTTTTCTGAAAAAACAACAAAATTATTATGTTTATTTGTTTCTATTGCTGAGTAGTAAATACGAATCATATTTTTTGTTAATAAAAGAATTTTGTTTTAAGTTTGATTCAGAATTACAATAACCAAGTTAGTTTTTCCATCCATCATGGCAAAATACGAGGACTCGTCAAATTACTTTAATCATCCATGGGATCCAATGACTTTGAGGCATACGTAAACATAGTTGCATTTCAACAAGGTAAATTTTAAATTGTTTATGAACCTGACATTTACAATCTAATGATAATCATATTTGTTTTAGCAAGTAAATTATATCAAGAAAAAATTTATTTTTTAATTCAACTTATAAATATTCAATTTTGACATGTATCCATTTCATAAATTTTTTTCTTTATTATAATTTATTTATTCAAAAAGAAAAAAAATTGTTTATTACATGTCTATACCAGTAAGATAAAAAAAGTCTCAGATCATTGTAATTGTTGGCTGAGGCGAAGCTGAGGCTGACAAACTTGTGATCTGAGACTTTTTGTATTTTACTGGCCTAGGTATGTAATATATATATATATATATATATATATATATATATATGTGTGTGTGTGTATATATATATATATAAGTGCGCGCGCGCGTGTGTGTGTGTGCGTGTGTGTGTGTGTGAAAATTATTAGATATCGGCTATTTTCAGACACAATTTAATTAAATCATTTAAATAGTAGGCTTATGATTTATATTTTACAGGTGCAACGCTTTTACTGGGACTTCCTTGATAGTAAAAACTATTTGACTGTCTCCGAAGCCGATGAGTTACTCCAAGCGAGCAAACTTCGGATTAATATGTAGAATGATGATATCAAAGACAATAGAAATCGTTAGATTTCTATTTAAGAGTGATATGTAGATTTCTATTCATATTTGATAGTCGTCTATTAGTGTACGGTTGACTGAAGTAGTTTCTTAATAAGTTTTTAAATCTTTTAAGTATACATATTGTCATTATAACTTTAATGTCTCATTTATTCCTTTTTTTTTAACTTAATTAGTGTAACTAGAAACCATTAGATGTCTGTCACTTCTAGTTATGTCTTGAGAAAAAAAAAGTAATTATGTAAAATTATTCTAAAAATTTAGGAAAATCTAAAATAAATCTATTAAGTTTATGAAAATTTTTACTCTTAATAAATGCAATATTTCGTTAATTAATTTTATACTGAGAAAAATAGTAATTTTTTCAACAGTTAATGGAAAAAATTTTCTTAAATTTGCTTGTTTTTTAATTACTACCCAATTCATTCATTGTTATGTATCAATTAATATGACAAGAATCACAGCTTTAAATAAAACACAAAAGACACCCAATAACTGGTGCAAACTATTTGACATTTTTTGGACAAGATTAAAACTATATGTTATTGTTTTAGAGTAAATCAGTAAAAAAAATATATGTATATATTCATATAATATGGTTTCTTATAATGGTTTTTTGCAATTTATTATCGATACAAATTTATATCAATTTACATTCTATTGTTATAATAATAATATTTACTTATATTTTAGATGATGAAAATGTCCACATTTTATATTATGCGTGACGTCAAAATTAAATCTATTGGTATAAAAAATGTCATTGATGATCAAATCATATTGTGTTGGTGATAGTTATTAAATTTTAAGACTTTAGTATAATCAATTTTTATAGTTTCTTCGTCATTGATCCTCAGCTATATTACTTGATTATTATCTATTGAAAAATGATAAGCAATATAAATAGTAATTAGTATGCGGCTAACGACAATAATTGATCAAAAAAATTAAGTTTAGTTACTTAAATTCTAACTATCATTGATTATTTTTCTAATTCTCCTTTACGTTACCACCTTAGCCACATCAATTTCAACAAAATTTTATGTTTGACATCTTTTTTTTTTCGTTAAAATTTGAAATAAACAAATGTTTGTACTGATTCTATGCTTTTTTATATTGGTCTATTCACTATGAATTTAATATTTACAATGGCTTACTTTTCAAAAAGACATGATGGTTTCGAAATATCGAGGTGATTCGACTAGTTGTAATTTCTTGAATAACATAGTTTTATAGGTCTAAACATTTATTTATTTTTTTTTTTTTCAATTAAAAATATCTTTTTTACCTTTACTGCATTTATAGAAAGTGGATCAGTTCATTAAAAATGTATTTGAAGTTTTATGAAGTACAAATAACAATGAAAAAACCTAAATTATTTACAAAAGCCCACTCAAAAGACCCCCTATAATATATATTTTACATATACATAGGTGCTCTACATAGTTAAATTTCCAGGTAAGAATAACGAGCGACTCCAAAGAATTAGATTTTTAATTATTAATAAAATTAATTTATCTTTAATAATGTAAGACACTAGATAACAATGGAAACATTAAAATATCAAAGAATGCACAATTCTTTAAAAAAAAATAATTTATGTAAAAATATTTTATTCACAATAGTCTAATTAATTATCAAGTATTTCAATCTGAAATTATTTAATTTTAAATAATTAAATACGAAATCGCATTGGTTATGGTAGCCACGTGGTTTACTTAGTAATAAATGAAATATTTTTCCAATTCAAAATTTAGCTATTTATATAGATATTGTACCTATTGTTATTGAAACTTTTATAAAAAAATTATTTTAATTGAAATTTTCAAATATTGAGTCATGCACTTGTGCAATGAAAATTAATTAATACATTAAATGTTAGACAGGAGTGTAACGACGCCTATAACTTAAACAGTTTATTCATGTAAACTTTAATGCATAATTTTAAACAAGAAGTATTCAAAATTATTAAAAATCAACTTAGTATCAGAAAGGAATGTTAGTAATTAAAAACCCTGAATGAAATTCTTAGTAGTTGATTGACAGCTAGATAATAAATTAAAATATCAATGAAGGTCTTTTTTTCTAACTGACATAATTAATGCAAAAATCTTTTACTTATTATGATCAAAATGATGTGTTTTTTTTTTTTTTTTAATACAAATTATTTTTTTACTTATGATCAAATTATCCGCTGCATAGGTTATGGTTACCACGTGGTCGTTACTTTTATATGATTATTTTCCCAGATTCAAACCAGAATAAAACAGAAATGTATCAGCATAAAAAACGAATAAAAGCAAAAGCTAATACAGTTTAATGTTCTTTATTGATTAGATCGATAAGATTTATATATGCATATAATTTTAAATTAACACTTACTAACATAATTTATAGCAGGTGATATTTATCATTTGATTGTTGTATTAGCAGCTTGTGCATGATAAAATAATCGGGATATATATTTACATCTATGGTTTTTTCATAAATGTTAACACTTAACTAATGCAAGTAAACATTTTTTCAACTATTCATTTTATTGTATTTTTCTTGAGTCTAAAATTTTCATTATACTAATTAATTTTGAGATTTTAATTCTGATCCATAATCTGAATCTAAATTTACGTCAAAATCTAAAAACTCTTGAACTTTTTCCTTATATTATTCTTTGCAGTTCCAACAGTATACCAAATAACGGAGTATAAAATGAAAATATATTAGTTAATAAAAATTTGTAATATTAATTTATATTTAATAATAAATCAATTACCTTGCATAAACGTTAGAAATTAACATTGTATTTTACAGCATTTCCAAATATTATATTCATATCATCAGCTACTTAACTAACCGTAATATACTTTTTTTGTATTATAAATGTAATTTGTAATAAAGTAACATCAGTTTCATAGTTGGCTCTTGTTGTTTTTTACTAATCCGATAAAAGTACCTCATAATTGAGTCTTATCTTACTTTTGATTTCTTCTAACATTACAGAATAGTTGGCACAAATCATTCTGTAAAATATTGAATTATTTTAGTCCTAATAAAAGACAGTTTTTTCTTTCACTTCGAAGGCTCAGATAATACTATCTCCTCTGGATCGTTCTCTATACCTCTATTATCTACAAACGATGTTCGTCGTTTATGCATGACAAATTAACTGTACAACAATTATTATTTAAATTAAAAAACAATCATGATATAGATTATTTAAATAACGACAAAAACAGTAATATTTAACTTAAAAAATAATTTTGATTGTATAAAAAAAATGATTAACAAAGACCTACGGCTTCCTGTAAATATAATAATTTAACGATTTTGTTGATGTCTAAAATGAATCAAATTTATGAATAAAAAAAAAAGAGATTTAGTATTTCTATTTATTAACTGTTTAAAAAACTTACTCATTATTTAAAAAAATGAAATTATTTATTTATTTGTTTAACATTATAAAACATTTATTTTTTCTGTTTAACATATTAATCTTGTAGTATAAAACATTTTAAAATTACGTCATAATATAATAATGATAATAATAATTTTATTTATTTTATAATCGTAAAACTTAAATAGATTTTACACTTAATGACTTTTTATTACTTTTGGCAACAACCTTAACACTAAGTTTTCATAAATGTAATTGAGCAAAAATATTAATAATAATCGAAGTATAGAGATTTCCAATATCACTTGTATCCACTTATTGCATTTTTTTAAATACTTGCTAAAGCTGCAAAAAAAGAGAAAATAAAATCTTTAATAATTCAATTACATGATTGACACTTAAAGATTATGATAATTTAAGACTAATTTTTATCCTAATACTAAGAATAGTCACGTAGTTCTTGGATTAAAACGAATGTAGTAAAAAAAAGAAAAGAAGAAGAAAAAAGTAGCAACCATTAATATAAACGAGTTTAATTCGACTATATGTTTATTAATTGAAATAGAATTTTAAAAGAAAGATTTCATTTAAATGGTAGCGAACAAAGTATGAATCAAATACTTTAATTAATATAAGTTTTTTTTTGGAGTTAGCAGTTATCTAAAAATTGGTAACCTACTTTATGACAAATAAATTATAGAAAAAAAAAACATTGATTTATTTTAAAAAAGGCTTAAACTAAGATAAGAGACCTAATACTCGATCAGGGAACTAGTACCCGATCACTCATGTATTTGTATATCTATATTTAGAACAATTTAGTAAATATAGATATACAAATATATGGAGTGATCGGGTACTAGTTCCCTAATTGAGTATTAGGTCTCTTACCTTATAAACAAAAGTAAAAAATTTATTTTTTTATGGTTTATTTGTGATAAAACAAGTTTCAAAACTTAATTAACCGTATTATTTTAATACCAATATCAAATAGTTTGAACATATCGATTCCGAGGATTTTTAACTTTTGAAATTAAAAAAATGAAATGTTTGAAGCATAAATTTGTTATTAGAAAATTTATATTAGAGTGGTAATTATGATTTAAATGTGTACTATAAAAAAGAGCTGAATTTAATTTGTCGTTATGAAATATTTTTTAGTCATAGAAACTTTAAACAGAAAAAAATAAAATTTAATACACTTATTAGTTTTTATATTGTTTTCAAAATTCAATATGAGCTGACTTTGTTAATAGTTATTTATAATTTTTATTGTGAACCGAAACAAAAAATTATTTTTAGTGTTACAATAAAAATTTCTCTTATAATATAATTGATCGAACAAATAAAAGAAAATTATAGAAATTTGAAGAAATTACCTGAAATATATAAATATATTTTTCTTTTTTACAGTGAGAATAAAGTGTAAAAAATCCCATGAGGTACAATTTTCGTGCGTTCACTAATAAATTTAGACTTTTCTAGTTGGTCATTGTAGAATCGCCAATTTCCTGTCAAGTTTCTACAATATGTGATGTAGTGAAAAGAGTTATAACCAATAACCCCTGTCAAGCTATAATTAAAAAAAAAATCATATAGAAACAAATCATTTGTATTTCAGATGTAATAAAGATGTACCAACCGATAACTAAATTTTTTTGATGAATGTGTTTCATTTAAATCCAAACACTTCGGTAATTCACCAAGTTTACATGAAGTTCCATCTTTTTCATTTACCGATTTTACGTCTAATTCAATGTAAATATATCGATTAAGTGTCGTTTTACAGGTTGTTTGTTTTTTTTGGCAGCTTGTGCAAAATTTATTATAAGCTATGCTTTTAAAATGTAATGCTTCTTGCAAACATTTAAACCCTTTTTCCATGATTAAATTATAATTTGCAGTCAAAACCGGTATATTACGTTGATAATCTTGGCAGCCGAATGATGAACATGAATTATTTTCGAATGCACTTGGTTCACTTGTAAATAATTTAATCCACAAACTATTCACGTTATCTACACAATTAATACAACGATTTACGTTTTTAGTTTTACGATTGGCAATATTCATTTGATTTTGTGTGCATTCAGTGTCTTGATAGATAGGATGTAAAATAGAAAATCGTTTAACATAGATATCTTTTTTTAATCCTGTTGACATAAAATCGGTAACAAAATTAAAAGTGGAATTTGAAGAATTGCTAACAAAATTATTAAATTCTTCATTTTGTAAACATCCATAGAAAATCAACTGAACAATACTGTCGAATGGGCACGTATTGAAAGCAAACCAGGATTCATTTTGAAAAAAGACAGGTCCGCTTTTATTACCATTTTGTAATAAAAATTCTTCTTTTTTGTTTGAAGGCGCCAAATTGTTTATTAAATTGATTTCGGGAAAACTTTTGAAGTATTTACCTTCCTTTTTAATCATTCTTAAATTTTTTTCCACAGCGGCATCGAAACTGTTTTCATTCAATGGTGAATTATTATCGGAACAATAACTGTGATCAAGATTAACTAAATTATTTAAATTCGGCTGATATAAATTTTCGTTATTTTCATTTGCGCTACAATCAATATTATCTAAAACGTTATTATTATCAATTTCAGAAGAATTAAATGACTCAGTATTAAAATTGGTGGGAATATCTTCATTGAATAAATGACAATCTGAATCTAACCAATCACAGTCGTTGTGCTTCATATCATATCCTTGTCCATTCCAATTTTCATTGAGTAAATTATCGTTAGGTTCGCAATCTTCTTTGCATAATTCGTCTTCAGGATTACTATTTATTTTATCATTTTTTTGCTTATTAGCATGGTAATTCTTAACGAATTTTAACAATTCGCGTTCAAAAATTTTGACACCACCATCAATAAGTTTAAGATGAGCTTTAACTAAGTAATCAACACGTGCAGGGAGAGAAATCATTTTACCTAATAACTCTTTCAATTCTTTAAACGCTTGCTCTATGTACGCAGAAGTTGCTCGTAAACTCGTGTAATGAATACAAACTTTCGTCCATAGCGGAAACTCTCTCACTTCTTTAAGTAATGAATCTTTAAATAGAGGTACATAAAAAGTGTTTAAATTATTAATATCATTACTACCATCAGAATGAACATTCAATGAAAAAGCGACAAGATTATTTATCCAACTTGAAATAGTAGTGTCTTTTTCTAATAAATCAGTATTGGTCTCTCGGCGTAAAGTTTCATTTTTTTCTTGATCAAACTCCATAGTTTTAATTTTGTCTTCAATATTATTAATAAAGTCTTGAGATTCATTTTTGGCAATCAATTTTTCCAACTCTGACCTTGCTGCTTTTGTAGTTATCATTTCGCCATCAAAATCAACAATAGAATCATCATATTCGGTGCCACAGACAATCAAAATTAATACAAGGATTCTTTCAAAATCTTTTAAATTATTACAATCCATCAATAATGCAACACTGTATAAGTAAAATGATTTAATTCTTGGATGAATAACCGATTTCCAACATTTCCAGCCACTTATAGCATGAATAAAATGAGCCGTATCCAATCTGATAAAAGTTTTTACAGAGTCAAGTGAAGCACCGTTTTTGACATGTTGAAAACACCTATTAACGTAATCAAATAAAGAAAAATTATTGCAAGCTAAACAGGAGGCATTTAAAAGGACACGAGATCCATCACAGACTACTTCTGTCGGAGGCGAAACTTTACTAAGCCAGTTTTCTAGTCCAAATTTGATGGTCTTAGTGTCATGAATTTCCGATAAAATTTGATAAACAGATTGTGAAGTATTACTAAAATTAATTACGATTTGGTATAAAAAAATACTACTCGTAGTTTTATTTTTGCTGTCTAGAAATTTTTTTGCAAGACCTCCTGTAGCATCAATACAAACAGAAGAATAGTGTCTGTGAAGACGCCTGTATTCGTTATAACAATGGATTTGTTGCGGTGAAACATAAAATACTGAAAAAGGCGTATCAATTACAACTTTTATAAAATTTTGATGAGCAGGATTATCGTCCTCGTTGATACGATAAATAGCTTTAATCAAATCTCTCCGATCTTCTGGCTTGACATTCAACTTTTCTTCCTTAGATTCTTTCTTTACTTGATATAAAACATTAGAATTGAATAGAACAGGACATTGAGTACTACCTGGTTTTAACAGATCTTTAGCTTGCTCCAAAATAGTTCCCTTAACTCCATTTGCATCGATCATAGTTTTAAACATTTTTCTTCGCTCGGCTTGCAGTGGCCTTGTAACTTCATCATGAACTTCAAAACGAGTATCCCGGCATCGAAAATTAATAAAAACAGAACCTTTGTCCCCAGGATTGTTTTCGATGTAACCAAAAATAGGATTATTGCACACTTTACTTTTGCACTTGCCAATAAATGTCGCATAATAATTTCCATTTTCATGAATTGTGCCTTTTTTAAATACAAAGGCACACGGTAGTTCAAACTGATGCCATAATTCAAAGGCAATAGTGTCAGTCCACACTTTCGGCTGTAACCTAGGATTTTTACAACTATTGTCTTTTTTATACATACATTCCCAAACACCTCTAGCAATTTCAACATGAAAACATGGAACATCATCCCGCTCTTTAGCATATAGTTTATTAAAATAATCCTTATCGCTATTATCATCACTGTCATCATTATCATTATTATCATTGCTGTCATTGTCATCATCATCATTATTACTATAAGTGAATTTTTTCTTAATTATTTGGGAAAAATATCCACATTCTTTTCTTGCTCTAGTCAAAATCCCCCTACGATTGTCTTTTATGTTGGTCCTAACTGCTGCAGTATTCCATTTACCCACAAATTCTGGTTCCTTGGACATTTTCGACCATACCTCAGCAGAGTATGCTGGCAAGGTATCTGAACAGAAGTAGCTCATATATCTTTTTATAACAGCTATTGAGTCCTCATCTGATACAAGCAGTGGTCTCGGCATTATTGAGTTAATGATTGATAAAACCTGAAATGAAAAGAAAAAAAAAATTAATTGACGTCCATACAGCATCAATTTATTTTTTACTTAAAATAATAATTTAAGTTAATATATTTAAGCAAATAATCCGTTTACCACAATTTAAGTTAAGTGATCAACGTAGAAAATAATATTTATTTTATTATAAATAATTATTATGTAAAAATAATTGTTATAAATAATTATTATATAATAATTATTTATAAAAGAAAGGAATTAAAATGTTTTCGTCAGCCTGATTACTATGCATCTAATAAATATTTTAATAAATAAATATTTCCTTGGATTAGATTTTAGAAATAATAGGTTGTATCACCTAATTTATCGACTGATAATAACCCAAGTGTCACACTTGCCTTTGTGACATCTATAAGATATCCCTGATAGCCAGGGTGGCGACCTGCCGCCAAGTTGGCCTTTCCATAAATTGATCGCAACTTTCCAAGAGACTTGTCGACAACTTGTAGTCAATACAGTTACAAAAGCTGAAAGTTGTCGACAACTCGTCGTCAAGTTGTTCGCAACTCATTTACACCAACTTTCTCGTCAGTAACTCTGGCTATCAGGAATCAGTTTTTAGGCAATTTTGTGCTACATCGATAAGGCACCAACATGTTGACAAAACGATCAGAAATTTATGTCACCGAAAAAATATCTACTTAAAAGACTTGACACAAATGACGACAAAAAGTGAAAAATTACAAATAGTAGCTAATAAGTCATCTAAACGACTTTTTAATTGACATAAGACAGGAAAAACAACACAAATTTTCGCTCCGGGACTAACATTTGCATGTTGTATTTACACCGAAAAAGGTGACTTTGAGACAAAAGAAAATTTGCTTTATCCTTTTAAAGACATCTTAAAGTTGGGTGTATGTTACTTGGGAATTAATTATTTCTAATAGAATTTGATTTAAATATTTAATTTTACTATGTGCAAAAAAAAAAAAAAAATTATTAATGATAATTTTTTTACTGTTTGCAAAACTAGCTACTTACCAATAAACTCCAATTAATAATTTTGCTGAACTTTTCCTTGTTGTCACTGGGAAAATTCATCTTAAAAAGGTGTTCGAATAAATAAAAAAATCTGAAATTAATAACAATAAAATAATTAATCAGTTCCCACGATGCCTAAAACGGAATTAAAACGTTCCGATCATAAAATTAAAAACGATGTAATTTTAAAGAGAAATTTTTATTTATTACTTAAAATTGGGCGCTTTCCATACATAAAAATCGCAATCAAACAATACGCAAACATAAGTTTGAATATTCTTAATGCATATCTTTATATATGCAAATAAATCCTGATTTCCCTCGTTTACAGCATCGGGCGTAAACGGCTGGGCCGATTTCGCTAATTCTTTTTTTGTTGTATCTGTTATTATCAGGTCGGCTAGTAAAATTATAAATATAAATTTCAGCTTGAAATAATTAACAATTCAATAAACTGTGACTTCTATAATAACATTTGAACTACTCCAAGAATCGCCAAGATCATAAATACTTACACATTTATAATTAAAAAATAAAATGATGTAAAAATTATTAATAGCAGTACTAATAATTAATGGTAAT